>NC_135236.1:338077577-338682577 GCF_051348905.1 Ranitomeya variabilis
TCGTGTCAGTCGGATTTGGGCAACATGGTCAATCTGGCGTCGCATACAACCTGTCTGGACTGACTCTTTGTCAACACGTCCGCCACCGGGTCTCCGATGCAAGTCACTCAGGGTAGCTACCCTCTTAGCTGTGACATCAGCTGTGGACAGCATCACCGACTGATTAGTCTCTGGGGACCAATTCACCCCACATGCCCCCACAGCCTTCCTGAACTCTTCATGCATAGACTCCCTGGCACAGGCCTCTCTCAGGTCCTCAGGTACGTCTATCATACAACTGAACAAGGAATTCTCCTTCTCTTCAGCTGTCACCAGACACCCATTTTGTTCAGCTTTCAGAGCCAACTTCCTCTGAACATCACCAGCTTCCAGACGTATCCACCATCTCTTGCATGGCATGACCATTCCTTCCAATGACTTTCTTCTATTAGGCTCTCACACGGCACTCAGCAGCCTATCTCCAAAGCTCCTCTTGCTTTAACCAGGTTTCTACTTCAGGCCCCACTCCATTGGTGGCCTCTTCTTTACTGTACTTCCTTTTCCTTAGAGTCACAGTCACCCGCATAATCTGTGTCACCTCATAGAATGGCGAACCCCAAAGTCACACTCTTTCCGGGAGTCAGCTCCACACATTCTATCCATCACACCACTAACAGTCATATTGTGGCACACATCAGGAGATGTCATGTCCGTAAGTTGGGACCGTCCACCATCTTCCTTGGTCACGCCTAACTTAGGACTGTCAACTATAGGGGGTTCATTCTCAGCATTAACTTTCACACACAATAATTCATTTGCCCGGGACAACAGTCCGAGTGAGTCACGCTTTTGGGATGCTCCGCCCCCTTTTGGGAAACCACCATCCCGCGGGACTCCACCTCCTTTTTGGACAACTACTACTTTTTGGGTTAGCGCCCCCCTTTTGGGACTCCGCCCCTTTTTTGGAAACCACCATTCGGCGGAACTCCACTCCTTTTTAGACACTGGTGTTCCCGGGTTACCGCCCCCTTTAGGGACACCACCCCCTTTAGGGTTACCACTCCTCATGGACTCCCCCACGGCACTCACAAGCCCCAACAGCTCCACAGTATATATCTCTTTAGGTCGGCACTGGCCCTTTAAGAGTCTGCACGACCTAGTCCAGCAATGCCCTTTTGTTTTTGTTTTTCTCTTTGCTGCAACTGCAGCTACACTTCACAAGGCTCTGCACCACAGACTTCGTGGACCCGCCGATCCACAGCAAGCCGCTTGTCACCTTCGTGGACCTGCCGATCCACAGCAAACTTCGTAACCCCGCCGAGTTACCGCCAGATGCCTTCAGTCTTCGTGGCCCCGCCGAGCCACAGCAAGTTGATCAAAGATGGAAAAAAAATAAATACATGGACTCGCCGGTCCACAGCAAGCACCTGCACACGTGCTTTATAGAAAAACACAGTCTCTCACTGACCCCGGTCAGTATAATACACGGTTTTCAGACCGTAATGGTATGTGGCCACGTTCAGGATTGCATCAGGATTTGGTCAGGATTTTTCATCAGTATTTGTAAGCCAAAACCAGGAGTGGAACAATTAGAGGAAAAGTATAAGGGTATGTGTCCACGGTCAGTAAACGCTGTTTGACGCTGCGCAGAGCTGCAGCGTCAAACACGCAGCGTCCAGATGTTCCAGCATAGTGGAGGGGATTTTATGAAATCCCATGTCCACTATGCGTGGAAACACACATCCGACTTCCCTGCGACTCCGGACATGCTGCGCGTCTTTTCAGATCGCAGCATGTCCGTGCTACCTGCGGCGACGCTGCGGCGATGCAAGTAATATCACAGGGCGCTATGCGAGGGTGCGATGATCCCGGATGTGTACAGTTAACACATCCGGCATCATCGCGTTCCAGAAAGGGGGCGGGGCTTAGCGCCGAGCGGCTTCACCGCTCCGGCGATACCGCCGGCCATCCTGACCGTGGACATGTACCCTAACAGAAACATATGCACCACTTTTGCATTTATCACCCACTCCTGGTTTTGGCTTACAAATACTGATGAAAAATCATGACCAAATCCTGATGCAATCCTAAACGTGGACACATACCCTTACACACCCAGCTTTACAGCCCAAACACAATTTCTCACTGATCCCGACCAGCATAATACACGGTTTTCAGACCATTACCCGTTGGCAACTTTCACGGGTTCCTGGACACCCCTCAGCCTCAGAGGTGCCCAGACGCAATGTCTCTCTTTTCCTTCCAATCTGACCCCGGTCAGTACACCACGGATCTCCATCCGTCACCTGTCATTGCCACACAGGTTCCCGGATCCCTATTCTCCTCAGAGGTATCCTTTTCCTTCCAATCTGACCCCGGTCAGTACACCACAGATCTCCATCCGTCACCTGTCATTGCCACACAGGTTCCCGGATCCCTCTTCTCCTCAGAGGTATCCCATAAACAGCAGTTCTCACTGACCCCGGTCAGTATTTACTCACGGTTGTCAAGACCATCCACTCTTCTGGCTCAGACCAGCCAGCGCTGCAACCTGTGTTCCTTGGATCATTGCCCGCATTCGAAACACCAATTGTAGCATTTCACCCGCTACGGGTCTTGGGGATACTCGCTTGGCAGCAGGATAAACATTTCAGGCACGATGTCTCACACATATCAGTCCATATGGTTTATTCAAACTCCGCATAAACCAGACAGGGTACAGTCCATTTAATTACAGCCATGAAACATTAGACAGTTAACGTAGCAGATAGGCTTCTCTGCTGTATATTATAATCCCGTTGTCTGGGGTTACCTCTCAGAAGTTCCACTCCTTACACTGACTTCAGGTCAGTCCCAGGTCCTCAACACAGACCGTCCAGGTCTATGGTCTCCAGGTGCTTCCAGGACGACTCCACTCCCAGGAGTCTCCAACACCAACTGTCCGTGCTATGTCCAGCACGCAGGCTCTCCAGCCTGGAATGGTCTCTGTGTGCTTCCAGGACGTCCCCACTTGGAACCGTCCAACACACAGGCCATTCTGCAGTGTCCTGCCAGGACACACGGATGTGTGTCCACCCTGACAGTCACTCACTCAATCTCTCTAATCACCTGGAAGCCTTTCCAATGTAAACAAATCCCTCAGCAGTAGATCTGCCTGAGCAAAACATACACAGGCTTCCATCACAGGGCCACCCACCTCTGCGATACATACCGTCCATTATTCACACGACCAGTCACTATGCCACAGTGTATATATTAATGTATTTTGCCATTTTTCTTCTTTGTAGGAAGCTGCTGAAGCTGCTGCCGCAGTCCAAGAGGTGCTCCCAGAAGAAGAACAACCTCACACTACACACAACACATAACAACACAAGATACTTACAGATAGAACACAACACATACAAACTGATAAATTCAGACATCACACAACACATAAAAAAAGGATCATTATAGATATCACATGGCACACAACACATAAAAAGGCTACATACATGCACATAATTGTTATGTTTTTTTTCTTCTAGAGTTCGGATTCTGGTGCTCAATCCAGATGTCC
Organism: Ranitomeya variabilis; assembly: GCF_051348905.1. NCBI lineage: Eukaryota > Metazoa > Chordata > Amphibia > Anura > Dendrobatidae > Ranitomeya > Ranitomeya variabilis. The sequence goes on from NC_135236.1 coordinate 338,081,113, forward strand.
TCCCAGTGGCTCCCAGGGTCGTCGGCATGTGAGTCATGGCGGCCGTCATCGTGTAAACATATATGTTATTTTTTTTTTAGGTTTACTCTTTATGTTGTGTACAATTTTGTTTAATTTTTTTCCCCTTTTTTATAACAGGCTTCACAGCGTGCTCCTGATTCTGACGGTGAGGAGGTCGGCCTCGATATTGACCTCCTCATCGATCTTATCCGAGACAGGGAGCCGCTGTGGAACATGGGTGACCGCCGCCATGCTGATATCACATTGACACGGCGACTCTGGGAGCAAGTCTGCCAAGAGCTTATAGCGAAGTGGGAGGACCTCGATGATCGGGCCCAGAATCAAGAGCGTAAGTATACACAGTTCAGTTTTGTTGATGCATTATAAGTATTGTTTCTAACCAATTTGTGTTTCTCCTTTTTTAACAGGTGAGAGGATTGTGAAAAGGTGGCGGTCGATCAGGGATCGCTTTAAGAAGGAATTCAACAAAGAGATGCGGGCCCCGAGTGGATCTGGAGGACGCAGGAGCAAATACAAGTATGCCCAAGCCCTGTCGTTCCTCAGGTCAACGATGGTGACACGAAGGTAAATATTACCCACCACATGTAATAACCAATGTTTAACATGTCTAAACCTCTTTTGCTCTTACAGCCAGGGCCATGCAATTACAGTATATTAATTGTTTGTTTTTCTCTTTTGTTCCACAGCACCGTCGGGAGCACTCGGGAGCCTGCAGCACAGTTGAACCCTTCTGGGGCGATCCCTCAGGAGGCCGCCACCGAGGGACACTTTGACAGTGCCGACACCTCTGCACCTTCACACTCTGCACCTTCCCACTCTGCACCTTCCCACACATCTGATCCCTCTGTCCCATCTGCGAGCGCTGGAGCATCCTGGCCGGTTCCGTTGCATGTATCTACTGGTGAGGATATAGCGTTTCCTGTACCCCACCCCTCTGCTGCTGCCACCTCTAGTACACCTGTAGCTTCGGGGAGCCAGCGGCAGAGAGGTCAGGTACAGAGTTATGCGCCCGAGTTCTTACACCTGAACGCATCCTTCCAGAACTATCTGAAAGTTTTGTCCGAGCAAATGGCTGCAGGTTTTAATTTAATAAAAAAACGTATACTCGAGATGCATACACTTCTGTTAACGATGCGTTCAGAGGCAAGACAGTCACTGAACAACACTTTTTTCCAGTCGGTACTTGAGCAAATGGAGACGCTATCTGCTTCTCAGCAGATGCAAGTAATGGAATCCTGCCAGTCTACTCTAGCGCTCATTGCCTCATAAGCAGAGAGTCTAGCCACCCATGCTGCAACTGCCCCCCTTCCTCCACTGTCCATCACTACAGCCACTACCATCCTCCTGACCCGTACCACCAACCTGCCCGTGCCCCATCCCACCAACCTCACCATCACCCACATCGTGCCCGTGCCCCGTCCCAACTGCCACATCACTTCCAGCGTTCCAGTGCCCCTTCCCACCAGCCACACTATCAGCATCCCGCCCGTGCCCCTTCCCACCAATATGATGATCCCGACCCATACCACTTCCCATCTACTTCATCCGCGCCTCCTCTCCCTGCCCACTATCACCAGACCCTTTCACCTCCTTCCCAACCCTCTTCTCCACCCATCACTGCATCTGCCTCCCAATCCTCCCAAAACATCACTTACACCCCTCCATCCTACCAAATTCCTAACCCCAATCCCACTTTCCTGTCCACCCGCTCAATTGCCTTCTCCACTCATTCACCACTACCTATTGATCCTTCCCCACCACCAACACATTCCTCTCTCCACACTCCCACTGTCGAAGTGTCCCTATCCGACAGCCCCTCCAGCACTATCTCCACCCCGACTTATTGAAATCTATAGAGTTTTGTGTTCAGCAAAATCAAGTTTATTTTTGTGTTGCAAAATAACAGTTTATTTTTGTTTAAAAAAAAAAAAAATTGTAATAAAACTGTGTTGTTTACAGCTATTTTGTATTTTCTTTATAAGGTATAGATAACACTTTGGTTAAACAAGGTTTATTGGTCAGAGGTAAAATACTTTGGGTACAACCCAAACAGGTACACAACTTGGTTAAAAGGTAAAATCAAACAGGTGCACAACTTGGGTAAAAGGTTAAGTACTTTGGGTACTACCCTAACAGGTACACAACTTGGGTAAAAGGTAAAAAACTTGTTATTGGTTCAAGAAAAATTGTTCAAACTCTCTCATCCTGCCAGTCTATTCTTCCTTCGGGTGAAATAAAATATTCTGCAAATTGATCCCGAATTCGGGAAACAGTCGCAGAACTTCTATACGTTTGGTTGCTATAATCAGCCAAGGTGGTTTCTTCAGACTGGTCCTCAATGAAAATCTGTTCCTTGGATAGCACATAATTGTGCAGTACAACACACGCTTTCACTACCTCATCCACAGTGTCTGTCTTCAAGTTAATAGATGTCAGTAGAACTCTCCATTTGGTGGTTAATATCCCAAAGGCACACTCCACCATTTTCCGTGCACGTGTGTAGTTGAAAATTCTTTTCGTATTGTTTAAACCACGGCTGGAGTAGGATTTCAAAAGATTTTCTGAAAGCTGAAAGGCTTCATCCCCAACACAAACAAAAGGCATTGGTGGCTCAGAGGTTTGAGGCAGTGGTCTTGGGGGCAGGGGCTGACTGGCCCAGGTGGCAAAGAGGCAAATGCCCCCCGGGCCGCTCCCCCAGCAGCTGTTCAGGGCCGGCTGCCTGGTGGTGGCTACAGCCACACAGCAAATTGTACGCAGCCATGTCTGCTGTACTGTGACATGGCCGGCAGCAGACACAGCCGCATCTCAGTCAGCGCACACGTCTGCGCTGGGGCCAGGAGCTATGCTTGGCTGTCACCTTGACGGCTGCGCAGCTACTGCTCCCTTCATGTTCTCTATACTTCCAGGTTAGGTGTTGGGCATGAGCGATGGCGTCCTCACGCACATGCCGACATGACCCAGATGCTAGAAGCAGAGAGGCACTGCAGGGGAGCGACTGGTGAGGTAAGTATGAAGAACTTTTTTGTTTTCTTTATACAAGAAATTTTATGGTGGGTAACTGCAAGTGATGAAGTGGGGGGTGTAAGGAGACTGCACATGATGGAATTTGGGGGTTAAAGGAGACCGCACATGATGGAGTTAGGGGGTAAGTAGGGCTGCACATGATGAAGGTTGAGTGGGGCTGTACATGATGGAGTGGGGCTGCACATGATGAAGGGGGAGTGGGGCTGCACATGATAGTTTAGTGGATGAAGGAGACTGCACATGATGAAGTGGGGAGAGTGGGGTTGTACATGATGGAATGGGGCTGCACATGATGTGGGGGTAAGGGGGATTGCGCATGATGAAGGGAGAGTGGGGCTGCACATGAAGTGGGGGGTAAGGGGGACTGCACATGATGAAGTGGGGGGTAAGGGGGACTGCACATGATGAATTGGGGGTTAAAGGGGACTGCACATGATGAAGTGGGGGGTAAGGTGATCTGCACATGAAGTGGGGGGTAATGGGGACTGCACATGATAAAGTGGAGTGTAAGATGAACTGCACATGAAGTGGGGGGTAAGGGTGATTGCACATGATGAAGTGGGGGGTAAGGGGACTGCACATGATGAAGTGGGGGGTAAGGGGGACTGCACATGATGAATTGGGGGTTAAAGGGGACTGCACATGATGAAGTGGGGGGTAAGGGGACTGCACATGATGAAGTGGGGGGTAAGGGGGACTGCACATGATGAATTGGGGGTTAAAGGGGACTGCACATGATGAAGTGGGGGTAAGGTGATCTGCACATGAAGTGGGGGGTAATGGGGACTGCACATGATAAAGTGAAGTGTAAGATGGACTGCACATGAAGTGGGGGGTAAGGGTGACTGCACATGAAGTGGGGGGTAAGGGGACTGCACATGATGAAGTGGGGGGTAAGGGGACTGCACATGATGAAGTGGGGAGTAAAGGGACTGCACATGATGAAGTCGGGGGAAGGGGACTGCACATGATGAAGTGTGTCTGATGTGGGACTGCTAATGATGAAATGGAAGGGGGATAGGGGGCTGCAAATGATGAAGGGGCACTGCAGATGAAGTGAGGGGGTGATAGGGGACTGCAATGAATGAAGTAAGGGGACTTCAAATTAAAGTGGGAGGGCTGCAAAATGATACATTCAGTGTGAGGGACAGGGGACAGCAATTTAATTGAAGGTGGGGGTGGGGAGAGCAAATGATCAATTGAAGAGGGGGTGGGGAGAGCAAATGATGATCTAGGGGAAGAACAAATAATGAATTATTTGAACCCACCTCATCCCAAACCTCACCACAATCTTCATCCCAACCCTAACCCATCTCTTCAACCTATCACTAACAAATGGTGTTTTCCCCTCAAGCTTTAAACATGCCTCCATCACACCTATCCTCAAAAAGCCCTCTCTTGACCCATCCTCTGTATCTAGCTATCGCCCTATATCACTTCTCCCCTATGCCTCAAAACTACTGGAACAACACGTCTACCTTGAACTGTCCTCCCATCTCTCTTCTTGCTCCCTCTTTGACCGCTTACAATCTGGCTTCCGGTCACACCATTCCACTGAAACTGCCCTAACTAAGGTCACCACTGACCTTTTAACCGCCAAGAGCAAGCGACACTACTCTGTTCTCCTCCTCCTCGACCTGTCGGCTGCCTTTGACACAGTGGACCATTCCCTATTATTACAGACCCTCTCATCCCTTGGCATCACAGACTTGGCCCTATCCTGGATCTCATCATACCTAACAGACCGGACATTCAGCGTCTCCCACTCACACACCACCTCCTCACCTCGCCCCCTCTCTGTCGGAGTCCCACAAGGTTCAGTCCTTGGGCCCCTGCTCTTCTCCATTTACACCTTTGGCCTGGGACAGCTCATAGAATCTCATGGCTTTCAGTATCACCTCTATGCTGATGACACACAGATCTACATCTCTGGACCAGATATCACCTCCCTACTAACCAGAATCCCTCAATGTCTGTCCACTATTTCATCCTTCTTCTCCGCTAAATTTCTGAAACTTAACATGGACAAAACAGAATTCATCATCTTTCCCCCATCTCACGTGACCCCCCCAACGAACCTATCCATTACAGTAAATGGCTGCCCACTCTCCCCAGTCCCACAAGCTCGCTGCCTCGGGGTTATCCTTGACGCTGATCTCTCCTTCAAACCACATATCCAAGCCCTTTCCACTTCCTGCCGACTTCAACTCAAAAATATTGCACGAATCCGTTCATTCCTCAACCAAGAATCTGCAAAAACCCTAGTCCATGCCCTCATCATCTCTCGTCTTGACTACTGCAACCTCCTGCTCTGTGGCCTCCCCTCAAACACTCTCGCACCCCTCCAATCTATTCTAAACTCTGCTGCCCGACTAATCCACCTGTCCCCCCGCTATTCTCCGGCCTCTCCCCTCTGTCAATCCCTTCACTGGCTCCCCATTGCCCAGAGACTCCAGTACAAAACCCTAACCATGACGTACAAAGCCATCCACAACCTGTCTCCTCCTTACATCTGTGACCTCATCTCCCGGTACTTTCCTACACGCAACCTCCGATCCTCACAAGATCTCCTTCTCTACTCCCCTCTTATCTCCTCTTCCCACAATCGTATACAAGATTTCTCTCGCGTATCACCCCTACTCTGGAACCCTCTACCACAACACATCAGACTCTCGCCCACCATCGAAACCTTCAAAAAGAATCTGAAGACCCACCTCTTCCGACAAGCCTACAACCTGCAGTAACCACCGATCAACCAACCGCTGCACGATCAGCTCTATCCTCACCTACTGTATTCTCACCCATCCCTTGTAGATTGTGAGCCCTCGCGGGCAGGGTCCTCACTCCTCCTGTACCAGTTATGACTTGTATTGTTCAAGATTATTGTACTTGTTTTTATTATACCCCTCCTCACTTGTAAAGCGCCATGGAATAAATGGCGCTATAACAATAAATAATAATAATAATAATAATTTTAATGGTGGGGGAGTAAATGATGTATTGAATGTGGGGTAGAGCAGTTGATAATGAATAGAGGGTGAGAAAGAAAGACATGACAATGAATTGGGGTGGGAGGGGCATGTAACTATAATGAATCGGGGTTAGGGTTAGAGTGGTAGGTACATAGTGGGGGCGTTGAGGATGAAGTGACTGGTAATGAATTGGGGGAAAGAGTAGAGGTGCTAATTTATATATTAAATGGGGAAAGTGGCTATTTATAGTTAGTGGGTGCACAGTGGTGGATTATAATTTATATTTGGAATGGTCGGTTAAAAATAATAATTATAATAATTTTATTTCTATAGTGCCAACACTTTACATTTTAGAGGGGACTTGTACAGACAATGGACATTAAGCATAGCAATAAACACATAGATCAACAGATACCAAAAGGAATGAGGGCCCTGCTCGCAAGCTTACAATCTATGAGGTTGCATAATAACCAATTATATATTGTTTGTGGGTGCACCTCTGTATTCAGATGTCTAGTGTACACCATGTTCCAAATTATTATGCAAATTGGATTTAAGTGTCATAAAGATTTAATTGTTTTGTTTTTCAAATAAACTCGTGGATGGTATTGTGTCTCAGGGCTCAATGGATCACTAAAATCAATCTTAAACACATGTGATCATTAGTTTTCCAGGTGATTCTAATTAAAGGAAAACTACTTAAAAATGATGTTCCACATTATTAAGCAGACCACAGGTTTCAAGCAATATGGGAAATAAAAAGGATCTCTCTGCTGCTGAAAAGCATTAAATAGTGCAATGCCTTGGTGAAGGGATGAAAACATTAGAAATTTCACGAAAACTTAAGAGTGATCATCATACTGTGAAGAGATTTGTGACTGAAACAGAGCAAAGACAGAGTTCATGCAGATAAAGGCATAATGAGGAAGATTTATGCCAGACAAATTAATTGGATAAAGAGAGCAGCTGCCAAAATACCATTACAAAGCAGCAAACAGTTATTTGAAGCTGCTGGTGCCTCTGGAGTCCCTCGAACCTCAAGGTGTAGGATCCTTCAAAGACTTGCTGTGGTGCATAAACCTACTATTCGGCCACCCCTAAACAGTGTTCACAAGCAGAAACAGTTGCAGTGGGCCCAGACATACATGAAAACAGATTTCCAAACAGTCTTGTTTACTGATGAGTGTCGAGCAACCCTGGGTGGTCCAGATGGATGGAGTAGTGGATGGTTGGTGGATGGCCACCATGTCCCAACAAGGCTGCAACGTCAGCAAGGAGATGGAGGAGTCATGTTTTGGTCCGGAATCAAGGGGAAACAGCTTGTTGGGCCCTTTAAGGTTCCTGAAGGTGTGAAAATGACCTCGGCAAAGTATATAGAGTTTCTGACTGACAACTTTCTTCCATGGTATAAAAATTAGAATTGTGCCTTCAGGATCAAAATCATCTTCATGCATGTCAATGAACCATCTCATGCTGCAAAGAATACCTCTGAGTAATTGGCTGCTATGGGCATAAAAGGAGATAAACTCATGGTGTGGCCACCATCTTCCCCTGACCTCAACCCTATAGAGAACCTTTGGAGTATCATCAAGCAAAAGATCTATGAGGGTGGGAGGCAGTTCACATCAAAACAGCAGCTCTGGGAGGCTATTCTGACTTCATGCAAAGAAATACAAGCAGAAACTCTCCAAATACTCACAAGTTCAATTGAGGCGAGAATTGTGAAGGTGATATCAAAGAAGGGTTCCTTTGGTAACATGTGACTTGGCCTGTTAGGATGTTTAGCTTAGCTTTTTTGTTCAGTGAATGTGACCTCCTGATGCTGCAAATTCCACAAATGAGCATTTTCAGTTCTTTAAAACAGATCAAATGTTTAGAAATTCTACTGTGCCTAATAATTTGGAACAGTGCATTTTGAGTTTTTATTCATTTTGGAGATTATACTGTTATCATTGGGAGGTTTCTTCAATAAAATTCGATGTATACTCTAACAGGTGATGACTTTTATTAGACTGACTGTCATTTGCACCAACCAATTAGGAAAATCCGAGAAAAATATAATTTGCATAATAATTTGGAACATGGTGTAGAAGAAAGGGAAAAAGTGGGGAATGTGGTCTGGAAGCTGTGCTCTAGGTAACTGTGTTATTTTATGCAGAGATGAGTCCTGGCTGGAAGAAGTGACGGCAGTCTGTGCTGGATAAAAATGAAGAGCAAAGATGAAGGACTTCAGCTAGAGACGTCACTAGTGAGTCAGTGTATTACCTGTACACTGACACTATACACTGTATACTATATACAAAGCTCCTGTGTATAATGTCACTGGCAGTGGTGATCACTGTATTACCTGCACACTGACACCTTATACAGATCTCCTGTGTATAATGTCACCAGTGATCACTGTAGTATCTTTACACTGACCGTAAATACAGAGTTCCTGTATACAATGGCACTTAGTATTGTGCTTTTTTAAAATTAATGATCAGTATTGTAGTATACAAGTAGTAAAAGGTGTACACTCCCTGACAGAAGTAATGTCGCTTATCCATGTTATGTAAATAAAAGCTTATAACCTGATGTTAAATTCATCCATTGGTTGTATAAATTATTCTTTTGAAAGCTGAAACCTTCCAAAATGAGATTTAGGTTAAGAAAATAAATTGACATCAATGCAGAAATATTGATCAGTTAATGAACACAGAATGGTCAGATTTTAGCAAGACAAAAGTTTTGTCGCCTGGTCATATAATGCACCCAATCCTAGTTTACATCCTCACCTGTGCTCAGTAAATGATCGGTTATTTAGTGTGTGTGTGTGTGTGTGTATAAAAAGAAACCCAGCACCCCAGACCTTCACTTGAACTGCAACTTAAGCTCTGACAACATGCCAAAAATCCACCCTGCGACCAAAGCCTGGATTATCAAGAGGCTGAAGACCAGATCCACTGCAGAGGTGGCTGGCACCTTTAATGTCTTTCAGTGTCAAGTACAAAGAATTAAAAAAAAAAGATTTGAAGAGACTGGAGATGTGTTTGACTAGCCCAGGTCCGGCAGACCCCGCAAGACAACTGCTCAGGAGGAATGTTTGTTGGTTAGAAAATCCAAAGCAAGCCCCTCTTCCACAGCAGCAGAGCTCCAACAGGTCTGGTCACCTCAAGTCCCTGTGTCAACTAGAACAGTTTGTAGGATTCTGTCTCAAAATGGCCTCCATGGTCGAATCAGTGCCCAGAAGCCAGCACTAAACAAAAGGCAAATAAAAAACCGTGTGGCATTTGCAAACTCCCACAGCCTGCTAAATAGATGGACACTGGAAAAGTGGCAGAAGGTGGATTTCTCTTCAGTAGAATTACACCACAGCTGCCTGCCACAAACACTGCAGGTGACTTACTGGAGCCTGTATGGATCCAAAATACACCCAGAAGACAGGTACATTTGGTGGTGGAAAGATCATGGTCTGGGGTTACATTCAGTATGGGAGTGTGCGAAACATTTGCAAGGTGGAAGGCAATATCAATAGCCTAAAATATCAAGAAGTATTAGCTACCTCTTATATTCCAAATCATAAAAGAGGTCAAATTCTGCAGCAGGATGTGCTCCATCTCATACATCCATCTCTACAACAAAGTTCCTCCAGGCAAAAAAGATCAAGGTGCTCAAGGACTGGCCAGCCCAGTCACCAGACATGAACATCATTGAGCATGTTTGGGGAAGGATGAAAGAGGAAGCTTGGAAGACAAAAAGCTAAGAATCTAGATGAGCACCACAACTTCATTCACCAATGTTATGCAACATATATTTGTATTTTAAGTTAATTATTTGTCTGTGGGCAATAAAAATTTTGTCTTGCCAAAATCTGACCATTCTGTGTCCATTAACTGATCAATATTTCTGCTTTGATAACAATTTATTTTCTTAACCTAAACCACATTTTGGAGGGTTTCAGCTTTCAAAAGAATAACTTATACAACCAATGGATGAATTTAACGTCAGGTTATAAGCTTTTACTTACATAACATGGATAAGCGACATAACTTTGTCAGGGAGTGTATGGTGGCATCATTGGTCTTTGTATAGAATGTAGTTTCATGTAGAGGTAATGGTGATATTATAATATTATGTATTCTCTGTGTAGTGGTGATAGTACCAGGCACTGTGTAGCTGTATTGTTGTGTGTATGTTTGTAAGTAAGCTCCGTTATGGCACCATATCTAAGCAGTAAGCTTGGTTCTGGTACTCTATCAATGTAGTAATCTAGATTATGGTACTGTATGTATGTCGTAATCTCAGTTCTGCTCCAGTTTCTATGTAGCAGACTTGGTTCCATGTAGTAGACTTATTAAGCTCGGGTCTGCCCCCTTATCTCTGTAGTAAGCTCTGTTCTGCCCCCTTATCTCTGTTGTAAGCTCTGTTCTGCTCCCATATCTCTGTAGTAAGCTCGGTTCTGCTCCCATATCTCTGTAGTAAGCTCGGTTCTGCTCCCATATCTCTGTAGTAAGCTTGGCTCTGCTCCCTTATCTCTGTAGTAAGCTTGGCTCTGCTCCCTTATCTCTGTAGTAAGCTCGTTTCTGCTGCTATATCTCTGTAGTAAGCCCCGTTCTGCTCCCATATCATTGCAGTAAGCTCGGTTCTGCTCCCATATCTCTGTAGTAAGCCCCGTTCTGCTCCCATATCATTGCAGTAAGCTCGGTTCTGCTACCATATCTCTGTAGTAAGCTCGGTTCTGCTCCCATATCTTTGCAGTAAGCTCGGTTTGGCTCCCATATCTCTGAATCTAGTAAGTTCGGTTCTGCTTCCATATCTCTATAGTAAGCTCTGTTCTGCTCCCATATCTCTGTAGTAAGGTCGATTCTGCTCCCATATCTATGCAGCAAGCTCCGTTCAGTTCCCATATCTGTGTACCAGCCTGTTTTTAAATCCTGTTATCTCTGCTACTTTAATGCAGTGGCCAGATATAAGCAGGGAAAAGGAAGGCCATCGCAACTCGAGGGCCACTGCCTTGTGATTGCCCCCCAGGCTGAAAATTGCCTGCCAGCCAGCCCCTGCTTGGGAGGGGGGGGGGGGAATTGAAAGGTTTTTACATACAAATGCCGTCCCATTGAAGACAGTTTAAAAACTTGCGAATCATTAGAGCGGCCATACGCCCCAATATCCACCGCTACAAATTTGTAATCCGCATCGGCGATGGCCATCAGCACGATGGAAAAGTACTTTTTATAGTTAAAATATTCTGATCCAGAACCACGATACGGATATGTTTCCCGTCCACAGCGCCCAAGCAATTGGGAAACTGACCCACTTCCTGGAATTTGTCGGCTACTTCCAACTAAAGGTACCGTCACACTAAGCGACGCTGCAGCGATACAGACAACGATGCTGATCGCTGCAGCGTCGCTGTTTGGTCGCTGGAGAGCTGTCACACAGACCGCTCTCCAGCGACCAACGATGCTGAGGTCCCTGGGTAACCAGGGTAAACATCGGGTTGCTAAGCGCAGGGCCGCGCTTAGTAACCCGATGTTTACCCTGGTTACCAGTGTAAAATGTAAAATAACAAACAGTACATGCTCACCTGCGCGTCCCCCGGCGTCCGCTTCCTGCACTGACTGAGCGCCGGCCCTAACAGCAGAGCGGTGACGTCACCGCTGTGCTGTACTTTCACTTACGGCCGGCGCTCAGTCAGTGCAGGAAGCGGACGGCGAGGGACGCGAATGTGAGTATGTACTGTTTGTTATTTTACATTTTACACTGGTAACCAGGGTAAACATCGGGTTACTAAGCGCGGCCCTGCGCTTAGTAACCCGATATTTACCCTGGTTACCAGTGTAAAACATCGCTGGTATCGTTGCTTTTGCTGTCAAACACAACGATACACGGCGATCTGACGACCAAATAAAGTTCTGAACTTTAATCAACGACCAGCGATATCACAGCAGGATCCTGATCGCTGCTGCGTGTCAAACACAACGATATCGCTAGCCAGGACGCTGCAACGTCACGGACTGCTAGCGATATCGTTTAGTGTGACGGTACCTTAAGTCTGCATTGTGGGATGTGGAATAAAATCATCGTGCAGAGAGTCCCACAGTGCACGGCAAGTGTGCCTCACTATTCCAGATATGGTTGAAATTCCCAGTCTGGACTGGAAATGTAGTGAAGACAGGGATTCTCCAGTAGCTAGGAATCTGTGAACAAAAGCAAGGCAGAAATTACTACAAATTCAAAATATCAATCAATGAAAGTGCGCTACAAGAGTACATCCAAAAAGAATGCTTACTGAAGAGTGACCATCAGACGCTCAGACGGTGTAATGGAGAATCTGCAATATGTATCACTCCTTCTTATTAGATGTTCAATCCTCTCCACCAATACATCAAAGTTCTCCGCTTTCATCCGCATATAGCTGAAAAAATTCTCTGGCTCTCCTCGTAGCTCCATGTATAAAGTAGAAAAGACTCCCCGCGTCATTCTCTGTGCCATGATGGGGTGGATCCACAAATGGCGTCGGCGCAGACGCATGATGCGCTGTCTCTCTCGCTCTTCTCAAGAACAATTGTTTTCAATCGATTCGCCTCCACGATGAAATCCACGTTGTTCTGCAGAATCTTCGCAATAATGCCATCCATCTTGCTCTGTATCTTGCTCCTCTCAAACCTGTTACTGATTGGCTGTAGAAACACTGTATATATAGTTTTCAGGGGGCCAATCACATTTTTAGCCTGTCAGAGGGTGTTTTTAAAAACCGGATCCGTCAAAAAACGGATGAAAAAACGGCCGAAACGGATGCCAACCAGATGGGATGGATCCGGCTTTCTGCCGGATCCGATGTCCGGATCCGGCGAAAAATCGGATCCGTCCCATCTGGTTTTCACAAAATAAGCCGGATCCGGTGCTGCGGCACGACGCCGGAATTGGCATGCGGTGAAAAACCTGATGTGTGAAAGTAGCCTAAGAGTCGAAAGTAAGAAAAGGGCGAATTCTAGAAATGTTTTTGAGATGCAGATAAGAGCGAGCCAGTGATCGGATGTGGGGGGTGAATGAAAGCTCGGAATCAAGTATGAGCCCAAGGCAGCAGGCATGTTGCTTTGGAGTAATGGTGGAACCGCACACGGAGATGGCAATGTCAGGCAACTTTTCTATGGCTGACAACCCCAGAGGCTCCTCGACGTAGCAAAGGAGACATGGAAGGCGGAGTCGACACCCTACCGGAGTGTAACTGAGCATGTGGCCCAGACGCAAGAGAGGATTGACAAGGTTGACAAGGTGATGCCCATCGAGAGAGAACACTCCCTCAAAGCACAAGAGGCACAATTGAGACTGTGTACAATAGGTTGGCGAGGGTGAGATACCTCATCCCTGGGGATCGAGTACTAGTGTTGGTACTGTGATGCAGTGACCCCTGTAACAGGTAGGGGGCGCTGCATGGTCTCCCCGGTATGTGCACGGAGTTGTATTGAGGCCGTGAGAATAGACCTGCAGTGATGTCAGGATCACGTGACCAGCCATGTGATCCATCCATTACTGTGGGTGTGGTTACAGGTACATAACGTGACCAGGGTGTGGGTCACATGGTCCCTGGGTTCCTGTGTGGTTCCAGTGAGTGGACCTGAGTGGTGAGGTTACAGGGGGTTCCTGAGCACTGTGTGTGGGCTGTGTATGCCCCTGTGCTGGAAGACCTGGTAGGAGGCTTTCTGGAGAGCACATGCTGGCGTGAGAGGTCCTGGGAGGTGTACCAGGACCCCTGAGCAACACACAGTGGAACTTGGGGAAGCTACAGTCCTTCGGTGGCTCTGGACTGACTGATGTGTGCCGGCCAGGCAAGTTGGTGAACCCCGTAAGGCAGTTTCCCCAGGAGAGAGGACTGACAAGGAGTCAGCAGACGGAGCAGGAGCTCCCATAAGGTACCTCCACAAGCTGTTGGTGCTTGTAACCTGGACTGTGTGGTAACCCACGGCAACTGGTCAGTGAGGACCAGCGTGTTTAGTGTCCGTGAGTCAAACCCGTAGTTAAAGTGTTTGAAGATGCAAGTTAATGTCACCAGTTGGTGCCTATTGTGTTTCGTGAGACATACATGATGAACTGAGCATAATGAGGCTTAATAAACCGTATGGACTGCTTTGTTTTAAAAACCCGTGCCCGTGTGCTTGAATATCGCAGCCAAGCGAGTGTCCCCCAATACACTCAGTAAGAAAAGTCTTACATTGTCTTACATTTGGTGGAGAATGCAGGCAGCGATCCAGCAGGCACACGTGGAGTTAATTGCTGTGGCTCGGCGGGGCCACGAAGATTGCGTCTGGCTGTAACTCGGCGGGGTTACGAAGCTGACAAGCGTCTGGCTGTAACTCGGCGGGGTTACGAAGCTGACAAGCGTCTGGCTGTAACTCGGCGGGGTTACGAAGGGGATAAGCGGCGTCCTGTGGATTGGCGGTTCCACGAAGCCGGCGGTAGAGCCTGGTGGAGCGTAGCTGCAGTGGCAGCAAGAGGTTCCCCAGCAGGCGGAGCAGCAGTGGCTTGTGGTTGGCAGCCGGAGGTGCCGGTTGTGTGTGACTGCAGCGGGAGCTGTGGCGGTACCAGCAGGAGCTGGTGAAGTGACATATAGAAAAAAAAAAAATAAATAAATTTCTTTTTGTGCAGACTCTTAAAGGGCCAGAACAAACCCAGAGACATTGGGGTGTACTGTGCGAACTGGGGCCTGAGTGCCGTGGGGAAGTCCACGGGGTGTATCCCAGGGAGGGGAGTATCCCTAATAGTGAGCCGTGGCCCAAAGGGAGATGGTTACCCAAAAGGGGGCGGAGTCCCAAAAAGGGGCGGTAACCCGAACAGGGGTAATGGCCCAAAAAGGGGTGGAATCCCGAAGGGGGGCTGAATCCCGAACCGGGGTAGTGTCAAAAAGCGGAGCACTTGTCCGAAAAGGGGGCGGAGCCAAAAAAGGGGTGGCAATCAGTGAGGTGTCACGACTGTGTCTTTTTTGGCTGGATGGAAAGTGTGTGCGGGGATTGATAGACCCGGGGAGAGAAGCGTCTGTGCTGAGAACCCTTCCAGGAAATTCTGTGTCACCTAGCGACACTGAATATCTCCAGGTAGCCACTATCTACATTGTCGCAGCGGAGGTTTCCACATACCATGAGGTGGCTGTAGACCCGATCTTGCCATATCCTATGGTAATAGGACAGGATTTGGTAGCACTGTGGGAAAAGGCTGAAGTGTTTGTGGACATAATGTGGATGTCAGTTAGTAATATTGAGAAGGCGCCCCCTAGAGTTGACAGTCCTAAGGTAGGCCTGAACAAGGGAAAAGGTGCGACTGTCCAACTAACTGACCTGACGTCACCTGAAGTGTGCCACAATACGACTGGTAGTGGTCTGGTGGATAAGACAAGTGGAGCTGACACCCAGACAGTGAGTGACTTGCGGGGTCATCGTACTGTGGAGTGTGACACAGACTCTGGGGGTGAATGTGACAAGTCGTGGCAAGTATCAAGCGCATGTGCCATGGTGACAGGTGGAGGACGGGGTCCAGGATCGGTACTAACGGGTGGAGGACGGGGTCCAGGACCTGTAGTAACGGGTGGAGGACGGGGTCCAGGACCTGTGGTAACGGGTGGAGGACGGGGTCCAGGACCTGTGGTAACGGGTGGAGGACGGGGTCCAGGACCTGTGGTAACGGGTGGAGGACGGGGTCCAGGACCTGTGGTAACGGGTGGAGGACGGGGTCCAGGACCTGTGGTGACGGATGGTGGTGACTCCCATTCAGACGGTGATACCAGTGGAAAAGAGTGTAATAAGGTTGACTCAGGCAATTCTTCCTCCTGTCGCCGGAGACGTAAAAGAGCCAAAGGGGCTGAGCCGGTTGTTCCGTGTGAGGAATTGACGGAAGATGCTGAGGACCTGGGGTGTATGAAGTACTCTGAAGTCCCAGGGAAAAGGGACGAACCTAATGATGTCACCGCTGAGACCCAAGAGAGGGCCGACCCTGACAGTGCAAAGTCTGAGGGTGCAGAAGTGGAGGAGGCCACCAAGGAGGTGGTGCCTGAAGTAAATACCTCCTCAAGTAATGGATGTTCCACCAGTCCAAAGGATGGGAGGAGCGAGATAGAACTGGTTAAAGAGACGGTGAACGACCATCTCGAACAAGAAAGGGTCCTGAGACAAGCGGCTGAGCGCAGAGTGGATGAGCTGGAGAAGGAAGTCTCTGAGCTCAGAGGTCACCTGTTCAGATGGCAAAATGTGTATCAGTCCCTAAAAGAAGACATTGACGTGCTCAGAGAAGCACTGAAAGGCCCTCTACAAGGAAAAGAGGTGGTGGTCGCAGACTTCTGGTGTCAGTACCAGAGTGGTGACGAGGTGAAGCTGCTAATGCCCATCTTGACCCGGGGTCCACTGTTTGATGGCAGGTGCCAAGCCCCCGGCTTTGGTCAGAAGGGGGGTATGTAAGATGTCTGCCGGACGGGTCCTTGAAGGGAGATATGTGTCATAGCAGTTGGTAGCTTCGGTGATGTGAGCTCGGAAAGCATGCTCCAGCACATATAGTGCTGAGAGTGTTATTAGGCCATTTCCGGGCCGGATTTTACGAGCAGTCAAGAGATGGGTGGGAATGACTGCTCTCATATCCCCACCCCAGGGGCGTGGTTTGGCAGATAAAATGGAGACTGAGTGTCTCATTCAGGGTCTGGGTCTGGAGATGTGTGGATCTCCTGTGTGTTGGTCTGTGCTAAGGCCTAAAGAACCAAACACTATCCCAAACTGGCGGACCCGCTGTAATATATGGAATTTTTACTTTGTGTTTTCACTATGCCGGAGAAGGCTGTTTTCTTGTTTACTTCTCTGAGCGGTTTACAAAGTGTTAATAAACCTGCCAGGACGTTTCAGCAATACCGCTTCCGGTGCCTACCTCAACCGCTGCTGTCAGTACAAACCTCTACAATGTGTATAGCAATAGTGGAGTTCATGTACTCATTTATGACAGTGGGCTTACACATAGGCTTCCCATATACAGTACAGACCAAAAGTTTAGACACACTGTCTCATTTAAAGATTTTTCTGTATTTTCATGACTATAAAAATTGTAATTTCACACTGAAGGCATCAAAACTATGAATTAACACATGTGGATTTATATACTTAACAAAAAAGTGTGAAGCCACTGAAATTATGTCTTATATTCTAGGTTCTTCAAAGTAGCCACCTTTTGCTCTGATGACTGCTTTGCACACTCTTGGCATTCTCTTGATGAGCTTCAAGAGTCAGTCACCGGGAATAGTTTTCACTTCACAGGTGTGCCCTGTCAGGTTTAATAAGTGGGATTTATTGCCTTATAAATGGTGTTGGGACCATCAGTTGTGTTGTGCAGATGTCTGGTGGATACACAGCTGATAATCCTACTGAATAGACTGTTAGAATTTGTATTATGGCAAGAAAAAAGCAGCTAAGTAAAGAAAAACGAGTGGCCATCATTACTTTAAGAAATGAAGGTCAGTCAGTCTGAAAAATTGGGAAAACTTTGAAAGTGTCCCCAAGTACAGTGGCCAAAACCATCAAGCGCTACAAAGAAACTGGCTCACATGAGGACCGCCCCAGGAAAGGAAGACCAAGAGTCACCTCTGCTTCTGAGGATAAGTTTATCGGAGTCACCAGCCTCAGAAATCGCAGGTTAACAGCAGCTCAGATTAGAGACCAGGTCAATGCCACACAGAGTTCTAGCAGAAGACACATCTCTTCAACAACTGTTAAGAGAAGACTTTGTGCAGCAGGCCTTCATGGTAAAATAGCTACTAGGAAACCACTGCTAAGAACAGGCAACAAGCAGAAGAGACTCGTTTGGCCTAAAGAACACAAGGACCAGTGGAAATCTGTGCTTTGGTCTGATGAGTCCAAATTTGAGATCTTTGGTTCCAACCACTGTGTCTTTGTGCGACGCAGAAAAGGTGAACGGATGGGCTCTACATGCCTGGTTCCCACCGTGAAGCATGGAGGAGGAGGTGTGATGGTGTGGGGGTGCTTTGCTGGTGACACTGTTGGGGATTTATTCAAAATTGAAGGCATACTGAACCAGCATGGCTACCACAGCATCTTGCAGCGGCATGCTATTCCATCCGGTTTGCGTTTAGTTGGACCATCATTTATTTTTCAGCAGTACAATGACCCCAAACACACCTCCAGGCTGTGTAAGGGCTATTTGACCGAGAAGGAGAGTGATGGGGTGCTACGCCATATGACCTGGCCTCCACAGTCACCAGACCTGAACCCAATTGAGATGGTTTGGGGCGAGCTGGACCGCAGAGTGAAGGCAAAAGGGCCAACAAGTGCTAAGCATCTCTGGGAACTTTTTCAAGATTGTTGGAAGAAAATTCCCGGTGACTACCTCTTGAAGCTCATCAAGAGAATGCCAAGAGTGTGCAAAGTAGTCATCAAAGCAAAAGGTGGCTACTTTGAAGAACCTAGAATATAAGACAGAATTTCAGTTATTTCACACTTTTTTGTTAAGTATATAATTCCACATGTGTTAATTCAGAGTTTTGATGCCTTCAGTGTGAATGTACAATGTTCATGGTCATGAAAATACAGAAAAATCTTTAAATGAGAAGGCGTGTCCAAACTTTTGCTCTGTACTGTATATTATATTGCTGATGGCAAAATTATGCTCCAATCACTCGGCTGATAGCTATCTCAGCCGACTCTCCCATACACACAAGCTCATTCAGCTGAGCGCTCCTATGTTCTCTAGGAGAAAGCTGCCGACTTACACATCGGCCCCAGGCTTATCTAAGGGAAAACATGCCTGATCGACATCTATCCTGACCAGTTGGCCGGCACCCCATACAGTAGACTGTTGGCCGAACCCAACGATATGGGCAGGTTCAGCTAACATGTCTAATCTGTATGGGGGCCTATATTGTATGTATATGGTAGTGAAGTATGTGAACCACCTCCTGTCATGATATAATGGAATATGTGACCCTCCTCCTGTCACGATATAATAAAATATGACTATCCGCCTGTCATATGAAATAAAGTTTGTGACTCTCCTACTCTCCCTTCACTGGCTCCCAATTACCCAGTGTATCCAGTTTAAACTACTAACACTGACCTACAAAGCCACCCATAACCTTTCTACTCCGTATATTTCCAAACTAACCTCTCAATATCTTCCCTCACGTAATCTCCCGACCTCCTTCTCTCCTCCACACTTATTCGCTCCTCACCCAATCGCGTCCAAGACTTCTCCCGAGTATCCCCCATCATCTGGAATTCTGTGCCCCAACACGTCCGGTTATCCACCACATTTGGATCCTTCAAACGGAACCTGAAAACCCACCTCTTCAAAGAAGCTTACAACTTGTAATGACCACACGGCCACCTCAACACCATCGGAGCTACAGCAACCCTCGACCTACTGTCTCCTTCCCCATAATCCTGTAGAATGTAAGCCGGCAAGGGCAGGGTCCTCTCCCCTCTGTACCAGTCTGTCATTGTTAGTTTGTTTACTGTAAGTGATATTTGTATTTTGATGTAACCCGGTCTCGTGTGCAGCACCATGGAATTAATGGTGCTATATAAATAAATAATAATAATACTATCATGATATCGTAATAAAGTACATGACCATCCTGCTGACATGACAGAAAACACAGAAAAAAGACTGGCACATCCAAACTAGTGTGAATAGGTGCATACCAGGAGCAGCTACCTCCATACACAAATATACAAAAAAGGTTGCACTCTATTGTGCCAAAGCATGTCTGACTGAGCACTCCTCCCATCACCATGTGGTTTTTAATTACATCTCATCACACTTGGTTCCGGCCAACCCATATGTAGGCTTTGCTGAGAGGTGTCCATATTCACCCAAGCATACAGACATTGGCCTTCGGTAAGTGTTCACATTTGGACAGGGAGGTCAGGGACCCATCAGTTTAATGAAACCACCTTGATGATGGTTGATGGGCTCACACTATTTGATTAAATCAAATTCTGTGCAAAGCGTCTCTTAAATATTTTCCTAATGTTCAAAAGCCATTTTGCTATTCATATTTCATGTATTTAATATTAGACATGCTTTGGCACGATAGAGTGCAACCTTTTTTGTATACATCCTCCTGACATGACATGGTAATAAAGTATGGGACCTTCTCCTGACATATGATAAAGTATGTGACCCCCCTCCTATAATGATATGATAATAAAGTATCCTGTCATGATATGATAAACTATGCGACCACCCTCCTGTCATGATATAATAAAGTATGTGACCACCCTCCTGTCATGATATGATAAAGTATGTGACCACCTTCCTGTCATGATATGATAAAGTATGTGACCACCCTCCTGTCATGATATGATAAAGTATGTGACCACCCTCCTGTCATGATATGATAAAGTATGTGACCACCCTCCTGTCATGATATGATAAAGTATGTGACCACCTTCCTGTCATGATATGATAAAGTATGTGACCACCCTCCTGTCATGATATGATAAAGTATGTGACCACCCTCCTGTCATGATATAATAAAGTATATGACCACCCTCCTGTCATGATATGATAAAGTATGTGACCACCCTCCTGTCATGATATGATAAAGTATGTGACCACCTTCCTGTCATGATATGATAAAGTATGTGACCACCCTCCTGTCATGGCATGGTAATGAACCAGTCACACAGCTATAACGTGCTGCCACGTCCTCGCCCTTCTACCACCAGACCCCCGCGCTATGGCTTCTGGATAGTAGAAGCGACCACTTAGAGATGGTGGTTGTCATGGTTTCTGGGGGTCACATGTAGCTGCGGGCTCCTCTTTGGCTGACACAATACGGCGGTGGCTGCGGTAGGCGGAGGACGCTCTTCTCACAGGGCTGTGCGGTGACTGCGGCCGGGCGGGCGGGCTGGTGTGCAGACCTCGTTATCGCCCCGCAGTACGATGCTGAGCTCTGAGTACAGTTTGTGGTCTCCTCCCGCGGATTTTCTTTGACGGCGTCTCCTTGGGAAGTATGTGATCGGCGGCGCGCACTGATCATAGGCTGCTGCCCTCCTCGGTGCCGCTTGTGCCCGTTACTGCCCTCAGCTGCTGGATGGATTGAGCCGCTTCGGGCCTGCTTCTTCCACAACCTGGGTAACTTCAGCGCATCCATTGTATGTAGTGCTCCTGCCCGATGCCGTGCCGCAGGACATCACTCTTCAGCTGATCCGTATACATTTGCTTATAGCTTGTCTATAACAAAGGTGCATGTCCACCAGGTAAAGCCAGCAGAGGCTCCATTGCAGTGGTGCCACACTCATCACCTGGACGCGCTGCCATTGTGCAGCAGCCCGGATTGCTTCTCTGTGTAGCTCCATCCCTTCCATTCCTCTGCTGGGTCCAGGCACACCTCTCTTCTCCCGGTGCCCCTGCAGTCCTCCTGTGAGCGGCCCCCAGGGATGAGTATAGAAATCCCAGAGGGGCTGACGGAGCTGCTGCAGCGCTTCACGGTGGAGGTGCTGAGGACACAGCCGGAGGACCTCCTGGAGTTCGCCCTGCAGTACTTTACCCAGCTGAAGGAGTCCCAGAGCCAGGGGGCTGCCCTCAGCCATGGCGCGGACTTCAGGCATCTTAAAGGGGTTAACTTTGCTGAGGAACCCATGCAAACCGACTCTGAGAACGGGGACGAGGAGGACGACGACGAAGAGGAATTTGTTGGTGAGTGTCACTGGTGATGGGCATGTATATGTGTGATGTGTATATATATATGTGTGTGTATGGCTATAATATGTGTCTATCTGATATATGTGTGTATAATGTGTGTACGGCTATAATATGTATGTGTATATATCATATATATATATGTCCGACTATAGGTACAGTATGTGTGTGATGTGTATATCTGATATATGTTGGTACAGCTATAATATGTATGTGTCTATGATATATGTGTGTATAATGTGTGCACGGCTATAATATGTATGTGTATATATCATATATATGTATGTCCGACTATAGGTATATGTGTGATGTGTATATATATGTGTGTGTATGGCTATAATATGTGTCTATCTGATATATGTGTGTATAATGTGTGTACGGCTATAATATGTATGTGTATATATCATATATATGTATGTCCGACTATAGGTATATGTGTGATGTGTATATATATGTGTGTGTATGGCTATAATATGTGTCTATCTGATATATGTGTGTATAATGTGTGTACGGCTATAATATGTATGTGTATATATCATATATACACTCACCGGCCACTTTATTAGGTACACCATGCTAGTAACGGGTTGGACCCCCTTTTGCCTTCAGAACTGCCTCAATTCTTCGTGGCATAGATTCAACAAGGTGCTGGAAGCATTCCTCAGAGATTTTGGTCCATATTGACATGATGGCATCACACAGTTGCCGCAGATTTGTCGGCTGCACATCCCAAAGATGCTCCATACAAGGCAGGATGGATCCATGCTTTCATGTTGTTTACGCCAAATTCTGACCCTACCATCCGAATGTCGCAGCAGAAATCGAGACTCATCAGACCAAGCAACGTTTTTCCAATCTTCTACTGTCCAATTTCGATGAGCTTGTACAAATTGTAGCCTCAGTTTCCTGTTCTTAGCTGAAAGGAGTGGTACCCGGTGTGGTCTTCTGCTGCTGTAGCCCATCTGCCTCAAAGTTCGACGCACTGTGCGTTCAGAGATGCTCTTAGGCCTACCTTGGTTGTAACGGGTGGCGATTTGAGTCACTGTTGCCTTTCTATCAGCTCGAACCAGTCTGCCCATTCTCCTCTGACCTCTGGCATCAACAAGGCATTTCCGCCCACAGAACTGCCGCTCACTGAATTTTTTTTCTTTTTCGGACCATTCTCTGTAAACCCTAGAGATGGTTGTGCGTGAAAATCCCAGTAGATCAGCAGTTTCTGAAATACTCAGACCAGCCCTTCTGGCACCAACAACCATGCCACGTTCAAAGGCACTCAAATCACCTTTCTTCCCCATACTGATGCTCGGTTTGAACTGCAGGAGATTGTCTTGACCATGTCTACATGCCTAAATGCACTGAGTTGCCGCCATGTGATTGGCTGATTAGAAATTAAGTGTTAACAAGAAGTTGGACAGGTGTACCTAATAAAGTGGCCGGTGAGTGTATGTATGTCCGACTATAGGTATATGTGTGATGTGTGTATATATATGTGTGTGTATGGCTATAATATGTGTCTATCTGATATATGTGTGTATAATGTGTGTACGGCTATAATATGTATGTGTATATATCATATATGTATGTCCGACTATAGGTACAGTATGTGTGATGTGTATATATGATATATGTTGGTACAGCTATAATATGTATGTGTCTATATGATATATGTGTGTATAATGTGTGCACGGCTATAATATGTATGTGTATATATCATATATATGTATGCCCGACTATAGGTACAGTATGTGTGTGATGGGTATATCTGATATATGTTGGTACAGCTATAATATGTATGTGTCTATGATATATGTGTGTATAATGTGTGCACGGCTATAATATGTATGTGTATATATCATATATATGTATGTCCGACTATAGGTATGTGTGTGATGTGTATATCTGATATATGTGTGTATGGCTATAATGTGTATGTGTCTATATGATATATGTGTATAATATGTGTACAGCTATAATATGTATGTGTCTATATGATATATATGTATGTCCGACTATAGGTGTGTGTGTGTGATGTGTATATCTGATATATGTGTGTATGGCTATAATGTGTATGTGTCTATATGATATATGTGTATAATGTGTGTACAGCTATAATATGTATGTGTATATATATATATCATATATATGTATGTCCGACTATAGGTACAGTATGTGTGTGATGTGTATATATGATATATGTGGGTACAGCTATAATATGTATGTGTCTATATGATATATGTGTGTATAATGTGTGTACGGCTATAATATGTATGTGTATATATCATATATATGTACGTCTATAGGTATGTGTTAATATGTCTATATGTGCATATTGTGTGTACAGCTATAAAATGTATCTGTGTATATGATATATGTATATATGGTACAAAGATATATGTGTAATGTGTATATATGTGTAAAAGGAACCCATGCAAAATATATTATCGAAAGGATTTTTGTGACTTTGACAAGGGCCAAGTTTGGATTTCTAGATGACGAGATTTGAATATTTCCAAAACCGCAGATCTTGTGTGGTGTTCCCATAATGCAATCTATAGTGCCTGCCAAGAAAGGACAATTGGTGAACTGGCAATAGGGACATGCTTGCCAAAGTCCATTGATAAGTGTGAGGAGCTGTGGCTAGCCTGTCTGCGCAAACTGGTGAAAAAATTCTAGAAAGATAGAAAGGTGTGAGAACACTTTGCACCTCTCGGCTTGCCATTTTTGGGCTGTGGATCTGTAGACCAGGATGATGATCTCAGCCTTCAGTCAAAAACACCTACAGTGGGCATGTGAGCATCAGAAGTGGGACAACAGAGGCCTGTTCTGATGACTCAAGTTTTCATTCATAATTAGAGGATGTCTAGGTTCATTTTTGAAAGAAGATAATTCAATAGAGGCAGAGTGAAGAACATGATAAGATGTTGACATGGCCTCCATATTCCTCAGATTCAATCCGATTGAGCAGCTTTGAAAAGTGGAATAGCGAGTCCGTCATGTCTCATCATGACTTGAAGGACTTTAACTACTAGACACCTCAGAAGTCCTGTGGAGTCCAAAGTTCAGAGCTGTTTTGGTTGCATGTAGGTAGACCTACACAGTAAGACACTGTTCACTGGCTTGACTATTTTTAAGCCGATGTAAAAAAAAATAAGCAACATAAAACTCTCCCTCAATGATGCCCCACATGTCCAATTCAATGCTTATACATTCTCCATCATTTTCTATTTCCTGGTCCCATCAATGGCTAAGCAGTATTTTTAGTATTTTCTGCCATTACCAGTGTGTCGAGATGGGACCAGAAAGCAGAGACCAGTAGGGACTGGGTTAGTGTTGGGGCATGGGATGTGTGAGGGTGAATATTAGTTCATGATTTTTCTTTATCCAGTATATGCGTATGAAAGAGACTTGTATGTTTTTATTATTATTATTTTATTATAGCGCCATTTATTCCATGGCGCTTTACATGTGAAGTATGTTATGTGTGTTTATGTGTGATGTATGTATGTGATATGCATGTGCGTGAATGTCCGTTTGTTTTTATGTATCTCTGTATAGTGTGTGTATGTGTGTATGATATATATGTGTATGTGTGTCTAATATGTGTGTTCTCTGAATTTTCTATTGCCTTCAAAATGTCTACAGTAAACTGAGCAGCTAGTGTTATGTTTTATACATACAAGGAAAAGATAAGTGAGCAGCTTGTCATTCATCATCACCAGAGTCATCTACATTCACATCAGCCACAAGACGCCGAGTAGGATATTGGACAAAGATGGAGAACTGTCTTCTTGTTGAACAGATAATTTTGTTAAATTCAGATTTCTAAAAATGTGAATACTGTGAATGTCTAAAGTACAATGCATTGCAATGTATGGTATATGGATGGGATCATGACAGTGTGTTTTATTACATGGTGCCGTGCCTGTTACATGACAGTATGGCACATGGACTATCCTGTAATCCATGTATTAAAAATAAACGGGATGATGTGGTTCAGTGTGACCATGACAATATCTATCTATCTATCTATCTATCTATCTATCTATCTATCTATCTATCTATCTATCCCATATCTATCTATCTATCCCATATCTATCTATCTATCTATCTATCTATCTATCTATCTATCTATCTATCTATCTATCTATCTATCCCATATCTATTTATCTATCTATCTATCTATCTATCTATCTATCTATCTATCTATCTATCTATCTATCTATCCCATATCTATTTATCTATCTATCTATCTATCTATCTATCTATCTATCTATCTATCTATCTATCCCATATCTATCTGTCTGTCTGTCTGTCTGTCTAATCAGTGCTTGCATGAATTCAGTGGCCATGACAATGTGGTTAATGTATTATTGCAGTGCTTTCAGTATAACAGTATGTGACACTGTGCTTCAGACTGTAGGCACAATGCTTCAAAATTTACCACTCCCATCTTTCCAAGAGATTCACAGGGTCAAGAACAGTGTGTGGGCAGATATTGTCATTCACAAGAGCCCACTCTTGGAAAGCAATTTCAGCCGCTTGCGATAAACAACCTCTCTGCATTTCCTTATAGGCATCTATTGTGAATACATACACATAAATGAATACACACATTTGAGTTCCATCTTATTGATAACTGGGCAGCGAACCATGCTCTTAATATGATGATCTCAGGCTTCTTGCTTACCTATGCCATGAAGTATAAGAAAGAGTAGAAGAAGGTGTTTCAGCCTGGCCTCCAGTATAGCTGGCATCTTCCTACAGAGCTATGCAGGAGCTAACAAAAGGAGAAACATAGGAGTTTTATGGTAGAAAAACTTATGACAAATCTTTATTAATACAATCACACATATATTGACAAACAATTTAAAATATATATATATATATATATGATGGTAAAGGACACCAATAAGTAACATACAGCACCATATGAATATGAACGTCCAACGAAAAGGACTAAAAGTATATAAGGTAAGTAACCCTATCCAATAGTGTGTCAAAACATATCCCCTCAAGACCTCTAGGGGGAGGACAGCACAAGTTCTGTCCCAATGGTTAATGCATGATAATGTCCACAGTTCATAATAGCTCTGTCTCACATGCCACCATGTAGGTACAAAGTTCTAACATAATATCTATCCACATCTAACACATGGACAGCACATGGATGATACAAATGTACACACGCACGTTTACATACATACGCCACACTGACACACGGACCTCGCCAGTACTGGTTTGTCCAATATCGGAATCACCAGGAAGTGTGAAGTGGGCCTAATGCAGTGAAAAATTCTCTAACTCAGCTTGCCCATGCTGAATCCCTTCTGCATCACCTCCTGGAGAGGTTCTGTGAACCGCTTTGAGCCAGGAGACAGCGCATGGCAGAACAACCAAGTAGTTAGCAACTACTGGAGATAAGTGCTGAGCTCCATAGTACAAAGTCCCAGATAACCTCTTTAATCACTCTATGTTGTTCTTACCATTGTCTGTATCTCTCTTTCTTTTTTAGGGACCTTTGAAGAGTAACCATCTTTTTAATTTTTATTTCATAGCTCGATAATACTCATGAAATTAAGCAGCTTTTTAAAATATTGTATTACAGAAATTTGCTTCTTCTGCCTCCCAGATTGATCTTTCCCTCTCATTTTATAGGTAAAAGCTTTTTTTTACCAAAGACAGATTTTCCCATTACCGAGATAGGAGATGACAGTTGGTACTTTTAAAAATGTATGGAGGTGCCAGGAGCTAAAGGCGAAAACAGACGTTATGCTGCAATTTCTCCTTAATCAACAGTTAGGCCATGTTCACACTTTGCGGTTTTTACCGCGGAACCGCGGCGATTTTGATGCTGCGGGTCCGCAGCAGTTTCCATAGCGTTTCCATTTACATGTAAACCCTATGGAAACCGCTGTGCACATGCTGCAGGAAAAACCGCAAAGAAACGCAGCGGTTTAAAACCCACAGCATGTCACTACTTTGTGCAGAATCGCTGCGATTCTGCACCCATAGGAATGCATTGAACCGCTTACTTCCCGCATGGGGCTGTGCCCACGTTGCGGGAAGTAAGCGGTTAATGTGCGGGTGGTACCCGGGGTGGAGGAGAGGAGACTCTCCTCCAGGCCCTGAGAACCATATTTGGGGTAAAAAAAAGAATAAAAATAAAAAATCATGTTATACTCACCTCTCAGCGCTGCACGCGGCCGGCCGGCCAGAGTTGCTGTGCGAACAGGACTTGCGGTGACGTCGCAGTCACATGACCGTGATGACGCCCGGGTCACATGACCGTGACGTCACGAAGGTCCTTCTCGGCACAGCATCTTTGGAACCGGAGCGCCGCGTGCAGCGCCGAGGAGATCCGGACATCGGAGGGTGAATATAACCAATTTTTATTATTTTTAACATTACTATTGATGCTGCATATGCAGCATCAATAGTACAGGAGTAATCCCGCAGCGGAAACCGCGGAACAAACCGCGATAAATCTGCAGGGATAACCGCAGCAGTTTTGCCCTGCAGATTTATCAATTCCGCTGTGGGAGAACCCGCAGAGGGACGCCGCAAAGTGTGAACGTGGCCTTACAGTTCTCCATAGACCTTTATGAGCACTTTCTGCCTTCTCCTTTCTCAGTAATGGGAAAATCTGTTTTTCCCCGGAAGAGAGATTTTACCTGTGAATTGAGAAGTTTGAGAATGATTGATAAGTCCTGGGGTAGAATGAAGCAGAATTCTCTGATAATATTATTTGCAAAGTTTTGTTATTTTCATGTGCATTAATGATTTAAATTTAGGTCCAGAAATATTTGGACAGTGACACAAGGTTTGGCATTTTAACAGTTTAGTAAAAGATATTCATGATACAGTTGCATAATCCATAAGAGCTTAAAGTGCAGACTCTCAGCTTTAATTTGAGGTATTCACATCTATTGGAGTAAGGGTTTAGGAATTGTAACTCTTTAATATGTAGCTGCCTCTTTTTAAAGGGACCAAAAGTAATTGGACAATTATCTCAAAAGTTCTTTAATAGGCTGCATGGACTATTTCCTCATTAAATCATCAATTAAGCAGGTAAAAAATCTGGAGCTGGTTCCAGGTGTAATATTTGCATTTGGAAGCTGTTGCTGTGAACCCACAACATGTGGTCAAAGGAACTCTCTATGTAAGATAAACCAACCATGATTGGGCTGAAAAAAAAGAAATCCATCAGAGAGATAGAATAAATATTTGGAGTGACCAAATCAACAGATTGGTACATTCTGCATAAAAAAAAGAGCACTGGTGAGCTTGGGACAGATTGAACTAAGATCAACCTGTACCAGAATGATGGAAACAAAGAAAATATGGAGAAGGCTTGGAACAGCTCATGATCCAAAGCACACCACATACTCTGTAAAACATGTTGGGGCAATATGAAGCCATGGGCATGCATGGCTTCAAATGGCACTGTGTCACTGGTGTTCATTGATGATGTGTCTGAAGAAAACAGCAACCTGATGAATTCTGACATGTACAGGGCTGTACTTTCTGATCAGATTCAAACAAATTCAGCAAGGTTACTTGGACGTGCTTCACAGTACAGATGGACAATGAAACAAAACAAATTGCAAAAGCAGCCCAGGAGTTTTTTTAATTAAGGCAAAGAAGTGGAATATTCTGCAATGGCTGAGTCAGTCATCAAATCTCAACTCCATCGAGCATACATTTCACATGCTTAAGACAAAACTTAAGGCAGAAAGAACGACAAACAAGCAACAAGTGAAGTCAAAACTTAAGATAAAAACAAAATGAGCAAATAAATAAATAGACATAGTCCATGAAAATAATATAGAGTACTGAGTTAACATAATTTTGATAAAAAAAACTAAAAGCTACCACGTCACGGTGACCCTATTCGGGACGTTCCTACCATCTAGTACTAAAACCTCACCATGTGTTTAATGACGTGAATGTGAATAAGGGCCGAGAAGAATCATGGCCCCGGCTAATGGAGACCCAGCAGCTGGGAGCTATATAAACTCAATGCCCAACTCAAAGAAAAGGGAGTCCACGCCCTGATTTGCACAGAGTGCAGAAACTGAAATAAAAACCAAAAGCAATGGACTGGAGTATAAGTTGGTGTGTATGCAGCGTGTAGGCGCATATTCACACTGGCCATGCTGTGCAAATAAGGGCATGGCTTCCCTTTTCTTTGAGATGGACATTATATAGCTCCCCAGTGCAAGTCCGTTATTCGGGGCTTGGCCCTTATGCACATTCACGTCATTTGATACATGGCAAGGTTTTAATAGTAGAAGTTAGGACTGTTCCGAAAGGGATCACTGTGATGTGGCGGGATGGTTTTTACGTTTTTTTAATAAACATGATGTAAACCAAGCAACCAATATTACTTTCATACACTATTGCTATTTATTTATTTACTTCAGAGTATTTGCTCATTTTGTTTTTATCTTATGTTTTGTGTGTTTAGTAGCCAGTATGAACATGTTCCTACACACTGCATACACACCAACTTATATTCCAGTTCATCACATTTGGTTTTTGTAACAACTGTAGTCAGCTGCAGTAAATGCCTGGTTAACATCTCAAGGGAGGAAACCCAGAGTTTGGTAAAGTCCATGGCTTCCAGACTTCAGGCAGTCATTGCCTGCAAAGGATTCTCTATAAAGTGTTAAAATTAACATATTATTAGTGATGAGCGAATATACTCGTTACTCAAGATTTCTCGAGCACGCTCGGGGGTCCTCCGAGTATTTTTTAGTGCTCGGAGATTTAGTTTTTCTTGCCGCAGCTGAATGATTTACATCTGTTAGCCAGCATAAGTACATGTGGGGGTTGCCTGGTTGCTAGGGAATCCCCACATGTAATCAAGCTGGCTAACAGATGTAAATCATTCAGCTGCGGCAAGAAAAACCAAATCTCCGAGCACTAAAAAATACTCGGAGGACCCCCGAGCATGCTCGAGAAATCTCGAGTAACGAGTATATTCGCTCATCACTACATATTATTTATGGTAAAAGTTCATTTGTCCAGTCACTTTTGAGCCCTTGAAATGAGGAGGCTTTGTAGAAAGTGGTTGCTATTCCTAAATGTTTCATGTTATATTTTTGTTCATCTCCTTTAATTAAACCCGACAGTCTATTCTGCAGTTACATCTCAGTTGTTTGATTTTAAATAAAAAAAAAATAGTGGCATGCAGAGCCCAAATCGCGAAGACTCGGTCACTGTCCAAATATCTCTTGGACCTAACTATATGAAAAAAAATAAAATAATAGCCACTGTTTAGTGTCTGTCCTGACCAGCTAGGAAGGTGAGGATAGGATAATATAGAACTCTGTAATAGTAAGTGGAGTACATCATGGAGATGGTGTATACTCCTGGAATAGTGTGTGATGTTGTCGTTACCACACCAGCTGCTATATAAACTGCTCTATAAATGTTTATAGTCTGAATATAAACTGTTTGATGGAACAACAAAGTTAGATTTTTCCATTGTAAAAGCTTGTGCTTGTCTTAGCCTTAAATGGATGATTTCATGAGAACATCCTGTTTCCATACACCCTATTACGGGATTGGAACATTATGGAGAGGTGTTTCCGGCTGGGACTTCTCTTTCTGAACCTGAACTGAGAGCCCTCCTTGTATCCCACGGACAGTCTTTTATCTCAATAGGCTGACCGGTCACAATAATATATTACAATTGCAGCTCAGTTACTATGGAAATGGCTTTGTTTTTTCCCTGCAAAATCAGCTTTTTGCTCAGGCAATCCCATTTTAAAAGGAATTGTATCTGACAGGGCAATCTCTTCCAAGTAACTCTATAAACGGGATAGAAGCTACAGTTATAATACAGTTTGTACCACCGGGAGCGTCTGCTCTTTCATAGAACACAAGTATTTCTAGAATACTAAAGGGAATCTGCCAGCTGGTGTTTGCTATGTAATCTGAGGACAGCATTAGGTAGGGGCTGAGACACTGATTTCAGCGATATATCACTTATTAGACCGTATGCTGTTGATTCAGTATAACACTGTTCTATATATTTTAAAAAGTTGTCATATTCAATCATGAAATTAGCCATTTCTTAATGATTTTGACCTACTGAATTCAAACCTGACAATGATACAGGAAAGATAAAAATCTGTGTACCTTGTTAACCAGTAGTTAGAAAAATATTTAGAATTGACAATGTTTATTTTTAGTAATATTTAAATTTAAATATTAAACATTTAAATAAATATTTAGAATCTGACGATGAACATTTTTAGTTGACTCTTATCAAAGAGATTTCGTTTTACTGCTAAATATAATTAACGTCTAAAAGTTTCGGTACTTTAGAACATTATTATTTTTGCAAATATAAAGATGCAGAATATTTTATTATGCCAATTTTCTGATATTGATTTAGAGGAAATTTGGCAGCAATTATATACAGTTCCAGAAATGGCTCTACAAAATTGCACCCCCTCTTAGAATTGTCCACCAGTAATGTGCAAGCATTGATGGATTCCTTTTTCCTTGATATCGTTTCTTCATAGCCGCAATATCTTGGTGAAGTCTCTCACCGTACTTGTCGCTCACTGTTCCGCAGGTTGGTGGAAGAAAGTCTAGATGTGAATGTAAGAAATGAATCTTTAAGGACATGTTACAGCCAAGATCCTTACAGTATATAAATTTTTAGGAGATTTTCCAGCAACTCTTCTTAGTTATCTCGTCTTGAGCTTCTCCAAAAATGAGTTACCACTAGTGAGAATGCAACCCATGCAGCCTTTTTCTTGACCTGCAACACATGGAGAAATTCCCTATCTTGAAGAAGCTTACGAATCCGAGGTCCAATAAAAGACTCCTTCCTTGTTCTTTGCTTCACTCAACCTTGGAAATTTATCAATGAGATGCTTGAATGCTTTGTATTTTTATCCATTGCCTTTACCTAGTTCTTCATTAGGCCCAACTTGACATGCAATGGTGGTAACAAAATCTTATATTGGCCAACAAGTGCTGGATGCCACACTTTTTTCCTCCCTGGCTGAAGTGAATGAAGGAGAGGGCAATCTCTTATATTATAGTGATATTCTCTTACATGACTAATCCCACTCACACAGAAAGCAGCAATATATTGTGTATCCATCCTGGAGACCAAGTAAGAGGGCAACCACCTTTAGATCACCACAGAGGGGCCACAAATGTTGGTCAGAGTTCAGGCACCTCAGCAGCTGTTTCATGTTGTCATAGGTTTTATTCATGTGGACTGCATAACCAACCGGAATTGAAGTACCGTATTTTCCGGCGTATAAGACGACCGCCAAATTTTCCATTTCAAATATAGAGTTTGGGATATACTCGCCGTATAAGTCGGGGATCATCTTATACGCCGGGTGTCGTCTTATACGGCGTGTGAGGTATAAGAGACTCTCCTCCAGGCCCTGGGTACCATATTCCTGTAAATAAAAAAAAAAATTAAAGGTCCTTCGCGCAATGCAATCCTGGGAACGGAAGCTGCTGCGTGCACCGCTGAGAGGCGGAAGGACTCCCGGGGCAATCAGAAAGTATGATAAGTATATCCCTATTTTTTATTTTAATTATTTTTTTTACAGGAATATGGTACCCAGGGCCTGGAGGAGAGTCTCCTCTCCTCCAGACCCTGTTTACCATCCGTGAGTGCTCCCCGCACTATATGCGGCGACCACAGAGCTCCGCACACGTCGTATAAGACGACACCCAGTGTATAAGACGACCCCCGACTTGTGAGAAGATTTTTAGGGGTTAAAAAGTTGTCTTATACGCCAGAAAATACGGTAAGTGCATTGCTGTTATGCAGCAAGACCTCTTTTAGACTTATTTTGGACAAATCGATGAAGAGCCTTCATTCCTATGACTTATCTTCAGGTCTTCCATTACACTGTTTATGTTGTTGCATGCCACAAGATCGCCCTCCATGATGAAGCATTGGATAAGATCTTTATCCTGGTTGTGGGTTAGCTTTCTCAGCTCAGCTGCATGCCACATCTGAAAACTCTTATTGTATCACAACTGCTGCACCCAGTGAACTAAGGCCCGGTTCACATTAGCATCTCTGTGCGCAGGTTATGATCCGCATAGATCTGCATGCGTCATGCGTACATATCTTTAACATGATGTATGCAGGGACATTCGTTTGCATGCGGATGCATACGCATTCGTTGTTTCGCGGTGTCCAGCGAACGAAACATGTTGCATTTTTTACTCGTCAAATATTGAGCACTCATGCGCATGCGGATGAGTGCATAAAAAAAAGCATTACTGTCTATGGGAGCGCATTGGTAAGCAAGGACATGCGTACACATGCGTTCGATACGCATGCGTACTTCAGACTGCACATATCCAGGAAATGTCACCACCTCCACCATGCGCATAAACAACACAAAAGCATGCCAAAATGCATTTAAACGCATGCACATGCAGCAGGGTTTTTTTTGCATCATGCGTAAGATGATGCAGAGGTGTAAGCATGCGTTTTGGCATGCGTTTGCGCATGCAGATAATATGCTTCGCACAGAAACGCTAATGTGAACCTAGTAATACATCGTTGGATTGTAGCCGTGTGCCGCACGTGTACCGCCTGAGGACCACACGGACCGTGCAGGAGAGACAGCGCTACAGTAAGCGCTGTCCCCAGCGTATGGTGCTGAAGCCGGCATTCATCTCTTCTGTCCTGCTCGGCTGAAAGCAGCGCTTTCAGGAGAGAAGGGATGAAAGATCAAGTTTTTTTTTTGTTATAAAGTTTGGGGTCACCTCCCGCGTACCACCCCTCCCCACCCCCTGTGCGCCCGCCCGCTTGCAGAGACATACTCACCCAGTTCCTGCGATGCCTCCTCTCAGCGCCGGCAGCCTGTCCTGTGTGAGCGGTCACATGGTACCGCTCATTACAGTGATGAATATGCGGCTCCACCCCTATGGGAGAATGTGAGAAAGATGCCACTTTGCTCAAATAGAAATATAATAAAGTTTAATTATCTGGTTTATTTGGAAAAAAAAAACAAAAAGAACAGTACTCTTTAACTAGTATGTTAAAGAGCTGATTGTCTTCTAGCATGTTGCACAGCATATTTTGTGCATCATCATATACATCATATAATTAGTTTTTCATGTGCCAAGAAATAGGTCACACGCACAATACTTCAGATATAAGCTGTTTTATATGTGCATAATATATGCAGTTGCAGCTTTACATTTTTGGGGTCAGAGCTTAGCCATACTTATGTAGCTGTTGGCCAGTCCTTTCAACCAGCAAATTAACATAATGAGTTGTTTTAGAGACAATTGACTTAAAAGCTAGCAAACCAGAGCTCTAACTAGTGATCTGTACCATTTTCATTTCCTTCTAGTCAGATCTAACAATTATGTGATCAAGTAATGTGTGTAAACTCTAGGCAGACTCGGGATTTGCTGCAGAAATTTCTGCATCATATCTGCATCTTTTGGCAGAATTTTTTTTTTTGGCCCACTCAATCTGCAGCAAAACCATGAAAAGAATTGACATGCCTCAGACTCACCGTATTTTTCGGATTGTAAGACGCACTTTTTTCCCTAAAAATTTGGTGGGAAAATGGGGATGCGTCTTATAATCTGAATTGTAGCTGCGGTAGAGCTTACTGGCTGCGGTGGAGCGGGGTCCCAGGCTGCAGGAAGCTTCTGGTGGAGGCAGGAGTGGGGTGATGCTGCGTGCCCCATGCTGGTAGGACAGGGTGTTCGGTGGTGCTGGGCTACGTGGATATTTTGTGAAAGTCCAGAGCCCCGCACTTTCCATACTCTTCAATACAGTGGACTCCGCGAAAATGGCTGCTGGAGGCGACACATGCACAGGTTAAGATCTCGGCACCGACAACTTGACTCTTGAGATCGCGGCTCGTGAGATCTCAACTACGCATGCGCCGCCTCCAGCAGCCATTTTCCCGGAGTCCACCACATTGAGAAGTATGTAAGGTGCGGGGCTCCAGACTTCCACAAAGTGTCGGCAGAGTCCCCGCACCGCTGAACATCCTGTCCTACCAGCCTGGGGCCCGCAGCATCTCCGCCAACTTCCTGCAGCCGCGACCCTGTCATATGAGACCTCGCTCTACCGCTGCTGTCCTCCCGGGTAATCTACTGTAAAAGCGGATTATGACACACACCACCATTTTATTAAAAACTTTTTTTTCCCTATTTTTTAATAATCCGGTGCGTTTTATAATCCACAATATATGGTAAATCTGCAAGGAAATATTTATCAGCATGTGCATGAGACTTCATGAATCTCATTCGCTTTGCTGGTAGTAGAAAACCTTCAGATTTTGTAATAAAATTGGTCAGAAAAAAACGCCACAAAAACGCAACGTGTGCATAGATCCTAAAGATCTGTGTTCACTGTAGGAGTACAGTAGCGGAAGTACTCCCATTAGCGCTCGCTTTATCATGAACAAGCAGACTAAACAGGGTGTGTGCGACAGAGTGTGCACGCTATGGCCGCCCGTGTTCTCCCTCCTTCCTCTTTTTTTAATGCCGTTCGTTACTGTAATTAGATCCGGAAGTGCAGTGAGCAGGGTCAGAAGAAAGGAGACAGAGAGGAGAACGTGTGCAGCCGCACACACGTCAGCAGCATTTAGACACCGATCGCTATGGGAAGCAAGTACTGTCGCTCACAAGTGGAGGAAGGGCCCCAATATCAGGAGGAGTAACGGGGCGCCAAACTCTTGGCCACACCAAGGGTGCATGGAGGCTGCCTCATTATCATATGGATTAAAAGTTATTTTCTCAGGCACTGTACCAGTAAGGCCCCTTACCCATGTCCGCTTTTCATGTCCATATGTGGTCATTTTTTTTAAGCACTGCAAATACGGGCACACGCAAACCCATTCTATTTAATGGCGGTATACACTGGTCAGGTTTTTCACACGGACCTTGTGTCTATGTGAAAAACCCGCAGACATGTCCATTTTCTATCAGCAGAACGGGTTGCAAAACGTCATGCACACTGATGACACACGGATAACACCCGTGTGTCATCAGTGTGACACCTACCGGCGCCTGGGAAAAAGCCGTACAGTTTGCGCAGGTTCCAGGTGCTGCAGACAGTTCTGGTCATTGTCGCCTGTTCTCCCTGAGATCAACGCCACCAAGTGACAATGATGGGAGTTATATTCAGCACCCCCTGTGTACATTATCTGTAACATTAAGAATTCAATTTAAAAAATTGATGTGGACTCCTTTGTAATTTTAACCCCTTCACCCCCGGAGCTTTTTTCGTTTTCGTTTTTCGCTCCCCTCCTTCCCAGAGCTATAACTTTTTTATTTTTCTGTCAATATGACCATGTGAGGGCTTATTTTTTGCGGGACGAGATGTACTTTTGGTTTTACCATGCCATGTAGCAGAAAACGGGAAAAAAATTCCAAGTGCGATGAAATTGCAAAAAAAGTGCAATCTCACACTTGTTTTTTGTTTGGCTTTTTTGATAGGTTCACCAAATGCTAAAACTAACCTGCCATTATGATTCCCCAGGTCACTACAAGTTCATAGACACCTAACATGTCTAGGTGCTCTTTTATCTAAGTGGTAAAAAAAAATTCCAAAGTTTGCTAAGAAAAAAAAAAAATTGCGCAATTTTCCGATACCCGTAGCGTCTCCAATTTTCGTGATCTGGGGTCGGGTGAGGGCTTATTTTTTTGCGTGCCGAGCTGGCGTTTTTAATGATACCATTTTGGTGCAGATACGTTCTTTTGATCGCCCGTTATTGCATTTTAATGCAATGTTGCTGCAACCAAAAAAACGTAATTTTGGCGTTTTGATTTTTTTCTAGCTACGCCATTTAGCAATCAGGTTAATCCTTTGTTTTTATTGATAGACCGGGCGATTCTGAACGCGGCAATACCAAATATGTGTATGTTTGATTTTTTTTTTTTATTGTTTTATTTTGATTGGGGCGAAAGGGGAGTGATTTGAACTTTTATATATTTTTTATTTTTTTTATATTTTTAAACACTTTTTTAAATTTTTTTTGTCATGCTTCAATAGCCTCCATAGGAGGCTAGAAGCATGCACTACACGATCACTTCTGCTACATAGAGGTAAAGCACAGATGCAGGGTTGCTTTGAACGCCGACCGCAGGGTGGCCATCGGCCATCAACAACCATAGAGGTCTCAAGGAGACCTCTGTTATGGCAATGCACCGATGACCCCCGATCATGTGACGGGGGTCAGCGGTGCGATCAGTTCCGGCGGCGCGGCCGGGAGCGCTAGTTAAATGCTGCTGTTAGCGCTTGACAGCAGCATTTAACTAGTTAATGGGCGCGGGCGGATAGCGATTCTGCTCGCGCTCATTGCGCGCACATGTCAGCTGTACAAAACAGCTGACATGTCGCGGCTTTGAGGTGGGCTCACCGCCGGAGCCCACCTCAAAGCAGGGGATCTGCCATCTGACGTACTATTCCGTCAGCTGGCAGAAAGGGGTTAATAACCAGTAGAGGGAAAGCCCATGGCTGAGGTTACTAATCTGAGAAAGGGGACAATATCCCAAAAGCTTACCAGGCTATAAATAACAGCTCACAGCTGTTTTCTTAGCCTTTACTGGTTAGTTTACAGGGACCCACAAAAAAATTACGTAGGGTGTAAATTCTAATCAGCAAAGGCTAAACAGACAGCTGTGGGCTGATATTAATAGCCAGGGAAGAGGCCTTGGATATTGGCCCCCCTCCCAGGCAACCAGCATCAGCCCTTAGCCTCACTCTTCTCACTTGCCCTGGTGTGGTGGCAAGTGGGGTAATAGGGTTGGGGTTGATGAAAAGCTTTGTATTGACAGCTGACATCTAGCTCAGAGGTTAGTAATGGAGACATGTCTATAAGACACCCCCATTACTAACCCCATAGTCATATTTTAAAAAAGACACAGCAAGAATAAAGTTCTTTAATTGAAATAAACAAGCCCTCCCGCATGGAAGATTTTTTGGCTCTTCTCTAAAACAATGCTCTTCAAATATTTCCTTTAAAAGACTTTATTCCGGATGAAACAGCAATGACTAAGATTCTGCTGTCTGTATCTTATCAAGTAAGGAAGATTTTAGGGAGGCTTGATTTTGGAATTTCATGGAAAGTGACACTGTCTCCAGCTCTCCAACAAGTTACTGTTCTAAAAATGGGATTTCACCCACCCATGTTCACTTGAAGTTATTTATGGTAGTTTTTAATTTCAGAGGCCAGATGTACAGTGTTGGGGAAATGATGTCATGAATTTCCAGTAACAGTTTGTAATATTAAAAAAAAAAAATCTTTATTTGCATAAATGGGCAAATTTACTAATCCAGTGAATGTAATAGTGTAAACTTAGACTAGACAATCTTAAAATTCACCAAAATGATCAGAGTGACTAAAGCTGGGTGATAAAAGTGGTTAAACTTTGTGACTATCTAATCCAACTTTACTTCATCTCATAGTTGGCCTTTTTTCAGACCACTTGTTAAAGGGACCCTAATAGCATCCCCTGCTGACCAAGTCAACTGTAAATTCTTATTGTTCATATGAGGTAGAAGGTGCCAAAACCAACTTTGTAGCTGTTGTGGTGATATGCTAAAATAGTGGGTGACTTTTTGCGCTAGCGTTGTGTTTCACAGACTTATTGTCCCACTAATCATGTTATAATGCCTTTGTGGGCATAGCATGATTTGCAAGATTGTCATCACTGCTGGCTCTTTGCAAATTTCTGCAAATTTCTCCTTGACTATGTGAAGTAAGCATATTGCCCCCACCCTACCCCCTATCTCATCGGTACACTGCGCATGTCTAGGAGGGCTGCGGTGACACAGGGCTCAGACAGCCGTTACCTCCAGCTCCGCAGATCTAGCAGCTGGCTGTGTCCTACGTCAATGCTGCCTCCCTGCGATGAAGCCGGGGTGCGTACACTTGGCTTACTGCGCACGGTCAGGGAGGTGGTGGTGTCGTTGTTCTAGCAAATTATGTTACTCACTCCCATAGGGGCGTGATAACGTGATTAGTGGGATGATTAGCCTGGGGATAAGTAAGCCTCCACAAAGAGTTACCTACTAACTAGCATAATGCCACCACGGTTATAAAATAGTTTTTTTTTGCATGTGCAGTAATCAATAAATACATGGTGGTGGTTTGGGGTTGCTGGGGACACAGTCCAGCGGCAAAATGGCCGCTCCTTACTCCCCGCAGTCAGTGCCCGGCGCCCGCTCCATACTCCCCTCCAGTCAGCGCTCACACAGGGTTAATGGCAGCAGTAACGGACTGCGTTATGCCGCCGGTAATGCACTCCGTCATCGCTGCTATTGACCCTGTGTGACCAACTTTTTACTATTGATGCTGCCTATGCAGCATCAATAGTAAAAAGATCTAATGTTAAAAATAATAATAAAAAAAAAAAATAGTTATATGCTCACCGTCCGTCGGCCCCCGGATCAGGAACCGGCCTTTCCCGCTCCTCGCGACGCTCCGGTGACCGCTCCATGCATTGCGATCTCACGAGATGATGACGTAGCGGTCTCGCGAGACCACTACGTCATCATCTCGCGAGACCGCAATGCACTCTTGGGACCAGAGCGCACGAGGAGCATCAGTAAACGCTTCGCCTGGATCCGGGGCCAACGGAAGGTGAGTTTATAACTATTTTTTATTTTAATTCTTTTTTTTAACAGGGATATGGTGCCCACATTGCTATATACTACGTGGGCTGTGCTATATACTATGTGGGCTGTGCTATATACTACATGGGCTGTGCTATCTACTACGTGGGCTGTGCTATATACTATGTGGGCTGTGTTATACACTACGTGGGCTGTCCTATACTAACTGGGCTGTGTTATACACTACGTGGGCTGTGTTATACACTACGTGGCCTGTGTTATATACTGCGTGCGTGGGCTGTTATATACTATGT
This sequence comes from Ranitomeya variabilis, assembly GCF_051348905.1. Classification (NCBI taxonomy): domain Eukaryota; kingdom Metazoa; phylum Chordata; class Amphibia; order Anura; family Dendrobatidae; genus Ranitomeya; species Ranitomeya variabilis. The sequence goes on from NC_135236.1 coordinate 338,121,705, forward strand.
GAGCTGTGTTATATGCGACGTAGGCTCTTATAAACTACATGGCTGTGTTATATGCTATGTGGACTGTTATACTCTCCGTGGGCTGTTATATACTACGTGGCTGTGCTATATACTCCGTTGGCTGTGCTATATACTACGTGGCTGTGCTATATACTACGTGGCTGTGCTATGTACTATGTGGCTGTGCTATTTACTACGTGGGCTGTTATATACTACGTGGCTGTGCTTTAAACTACGTGGCCGGCCGCGAACAATCAGCGACAGGCGCAGTCCAGCCGCGAATTGGCGCGGGATTTGAACTACTCTTCGCTAATTGGTCACGGCCGGCTGAATCCTGTGTATTCAATGTATTATTCTAAAATCTTCATAAATAAACTACATACATAGTCTAGAATACCTGATGCATTCGAATCGGGCTACCATCTAGTATAGTTATATCAGACTACAGGGAGCTGAATACAAATGCATGGCATTATTTTCAGATGTATATTTATAAAATAATTAGAAAAACATGTATCATTTCCTTTACACTTCACAAATACTTGCTACTTTGTGTTGATATGTCACATAAAATCCCAATAAAATACATTTAAGTTTGTTGGTGAAAAAAGGTGGAAAAGGTATGAAAAAATGTTTTCAAGGCACTGGAAATGTGTTTCAGCTGGTCACTTATATATAACAAGAATATCCTCTTGTTATATGGGAACGGCTTAAAACTGAAAAGTAATTATATAAATATCTGCATCTGCCTTTAGAGAAGTTCACTTTGTGCATTTTTCTGCATACTGCTCACCCCCTGTGCGAAATGCATTGAAGGGGGTGCTGACAAAGAGAGCCCCTGTGTCCCCTGGTACAGCCTTGACCTCACGCAGTGGTGCTTCAGCAGTGCCTTCCCGTGGCCTCTCAGAAGACATGTATGAGTAGTGACTGAGCCCTCGTCTCTTACTTTTGCCCAGGTTTTGCTCTGTGGTATCTTTCGAATAATGCATATAAAACATATTTTGGTACAATTTGCTCTTACAGCTTTTAGCCATAGTTTAAAATAGTTGATAGGATTATTTATGCTTGGCTTTTATGGCTGTTACTGTAATTATACATTAATTTCCCAAACTTGCATCATATAGTCACATAGAAATACGGTAACTCATATTTTTATTGGCAGTAAAATAATAAGTTATAGTGGAAGAAGGACGGGATGAGGTTCTGTGCACACCCTGTTTGGAGGCATAGATTGGCAAGATCTCCTATTGTATGGGCTTACAGTGGCATGTGGGCAGCATGGTGGCTCAGTGGTTAGCACTGCAGCCTTGCAGCGCTGGGTTCAAACCCCACCACGTACAACATCTGCAAGGAGTTTGCATGTTCTGCTTGGTTTTCTCTGGGAACTATGGTTTACTCCAAAGACATATTAGTAGGGAATGTAGATTGTGAGCCCCAATGGTTATAGCGATGATAATGTCTGTAAAGCGCTGTGGAATATGATAGCGCTATATAAGCAAAACATAATAATATGTTTCTGATCGCCCATTATAAAAACTATACTTTTTATGGAAGTTCTTATGTATGCAACAGCAACATATGTTCCGTTATTACATATACTGTGCAGATAAATTTTTGGCCTTCTCGGGTAACTGGAACATGTCGATACAGCTCCACATGTTTAGCATGCTGTGATAAATAGCCATCAGTTTATAGACTTTAGATCTGTAGCTTTATGTGATATTTGGCGCAGGTGGAAAATTGTGGCAATTTTACAACCTCCATTTAGATCATATGATAATCCCTGTGAGAGGATACAAAATGTCCAGGCTTCACAAGATGTATCATCCTATCGTTATTGATGTGTAACCTGAGTTCTCCTTGGCTAAAAATACATTTAGTGCAGGAAATATTGAACAAGCCCCCCTTGACAGTTTATGCTTCCCAGTGAGACAGATTCTTCGGGCTGCGATTTGCTCCTGTATTGTCATTGTGTTAGGTATCTACCGTAATTAATGAACATCCCTGGCCTTGGATTGGCCGGCAGATACGCGCCTGGTGATTCTAGACACAGTTAGGTTTGACTACGTCACTCTACATGCAGTTGCAAACCTGATCCAGGCATTGATGTGAAATGAGTAATGATCATGCTGGCGACACCAATGCTATTGTACCATTCTACTATGAAAAATGACTTCAAAATCTGGAATTAACAGCGTGAAAAAGGACACCCCATCAAATGGTGAGTGCAGAGTGAAACTCCAGACTGGCAGATTAAGGTTCTCTGGGGAATGTCGTTATTTTACATGCAGCAGCTCAGTCAGTCTGACTCATTATCAATTTACACAATTCTGCATTTTTAGTCTTGCATAAATATATGTATGTTGGGAAGAAAGAATAGGAAACTTTTTTGTTGTCTTTTTATGGTGAATGCCTCTGTTGTTATCATAATATTATTTAATTAATCCGTAACTTTACTTAAACTCCTTTGGTAATTTCTGGACATTATTATATATACCGTATATATAAACACAATATTTCCTTTTAATATTAGTTCTTGTCTTGAAAAGTCACCACAACGTAACTAGAATATATGTTAAGTTTTACTAAAATGAAAAAAGCCAACCCTCTACCCTCTTACTACAAGTATTAACTACCGTAAGTAAATATTATGTTTAATTGTTACTTGACTTTGGTGGAACACATAAAGTACCGTCTGGAGTCGCAATATGTCATGATGAACTTTTTCACAATGATCGCTGCCAGCTGCATTGTCTCTACAACATCAGTGGTATATATTCATTTACGTCATACAGAAATAGATACTTATCCTAAACATATTTTTGTCAATTCTCAGCAGAAATGAATGACTTTAGAGGCATGAACCCGGAATCCTATTTTTATAAACATCTATGCTGTTTCACCTTATGGCAAATATTTGATTTGTCACAGCTGCTTCCACATGTGAAGTTGTGATCTGCGCGCACTGCAAATGCAGCTTTCAAAATTCCAGTTGTACTTGTTTGGACTTGGACAAGTAGCTCTAAAGCTAAGTCACTGTTCATTCATATTTGTTTTGGAGGCTACATCGCAGATTCCGTCGTATTGCCAGATATAATAGGCTAGAAGGGAGCTTTTTTTCACGTAAAATGGTGGACGCCTTTAAGGAACCTATTAACCACTTTTTTTTTTCAAACAATTCAAACGGAATGTTTCAACAGTGATACTGAGATTGTTGTTTTGTGACACATTGCACTTTATGTTATGAGTAAACTTATGTAGACACTTTCTGCGTTTATGTATAAAAAAATCAGAAATTTATGAAAATGTAAAAATAAACAGCAATATTCAAACTGTAAACATTTATGCCCTTAAGGGTCTGTGCACACGTTGTGGATTTGGCTGCGGATCTGCAGCAGATTTGACGCTGCGGATTCGCAGCAGTTTTCCAAGCGGTTTACAGCACCATGTAAACCTATGGAAAACCAAATCCGCAGTGCACATGCTGCGGAAAATTCCACGCAGAAACGCTGCGGTTTATTTTCTGCAGCATGTCAATTCTTTGTGCGGATTCCACAGCGTTGTTCCATAATTGGAATCCGCAGGTGTAAAAACACAGGTGAAATCCGCACAAAAACCGCAGTAAATTCATGGTAAATCCACAGGTAAAACGCAGGGTGTTTTACCTTTGGATTTTTCGGAATCTGAACAGAAAAATCCGCACACGAATCCGCAACGTGTGCACATACCCTAAAGCAGATTGCCGCACTGCACAAAAAATGTAATACCGTATATACTTGTGTATAAGCCGACCCGAGTATAAGCCGGGGCACCTAATTTTGCCTTGAAAAACTGGGAAAACTTATTGACTCTAGTATAAGCCGGGTGTGTATTGTCCCCTAAGGGCTCATTTCCACTTGCGAGGAAAATGGAGGAGTGCAATCCGATAAAAAATCGGATTGCACTCGGACCAATGTTATTCAATAGGTGTCTTTTCATTTGCGATTTTTTTTCTCAGCCAAAATCGGACTGAGAAAAAAATCGCAGCATGCTGCGTATTGCTGCGATTCTCTGACGAGACTCGCCAATGCAAGTCAATGGGTGCGAGAAAAAAACGCACAGCACTCGCACCATGCGTATGACGTCCGTTTTTTACGGATACCTTACCATTCTGTGGCATAGAACACTGTAAATGGTCCTGTAAATGACTGTATAAAATAGTTGCAGAGGAAAAAAATGGATTGCATACGGATGTCATACGGATGTAAAACGGATGGTGCGATTAAAAAATCGCATTGACTCGCATGACAATCGCATACTTTTCATCCCTTTTTTTCTGTCCAGATTACGGACCGTTTTTTCTCTTGCAAGTGGAAATGAGCCCTAATCCCTATTGTTGTATGCATGGTTCTTCATCCCCTCCTTGTATGCATGGCTCCTTATTCCCATCCTTGTATGCATGGCTCCTTATTCCCATCCTTGTATGCATGGCTCCTTATCCCCATCCTTGTCTGCATGGCTCCTTATTCCCATCCTTGTCTGCATGGCTCCTTATTCCCATCCTTGTCTGCATGGCTCCTTATTCCCATCCTTGTCTGCATGGCTCCTTATTCCCATCCTTGTCTGCATGGCTCCTTATTCCCATCCTTGTCTGCATGGCTCCTTATTCCCATCCTTGTCTGCATGGCTCCTTATTCCCATCCTTGTCTGCATGGCTCCTTATCCTCATCCTTGTATGCATGGCTCATTATTCCCATCCTTGTCTGCATGGCTCCTTATTCCCATCCTTGTCTGCATGGCTCCTTATTCCCATCCTTGTCTGCATGGCTCCTTATTCCCATCCTTGTCTGCATGGCTCCTTATTCCCTTCCTTGTCTGCATGGCTCCTTATTCCCATCCTTGTCTGCATGGCTCCTTATTCCCATCCTTGTCTGCATGGCTCCTTATTCCCATCCTTGTCTGCATGGCTCCTTATATTCCCTTCCTTGTCGCATGGCTCCTTATTCCCATCCTTGTCTGCATGGCTCCTGATTCCCATCCTTGTATGCATGGCTCCTTATTCCCATCCTTGTCTACCTCGCTCCTTATTCCCATCCTTGTCTGCATGGTTCCTCATCCCCATCCTTGTATGCATGGCTCCTTATTCTCATCCTTGTCTGCATGGCTCCTTATTCCCATCCTTGTATGCATGGCTCCTTATTCCCATCCTTGTATGCATGGCTCCTTATCCCCATCCTTGTCTGCATGGCTCCTTATTCCCATCCTTGTCTGCATGGCTCCTTATTCCCATCCTTGTCTGCATGGCTCCTTATTCCCATCCTTGTCTGCATGGCTCCTTATTCCCATCCTTGTCTGCATGGCTCCTTATTCCCATCCTTGTCTGCATGGCTCCTTATCCTCATCCTTGTATGCATGGCTCCTTATTCCCATCCTTGTCTGCATGGCTCCTTATTCCCATCCTTGTCTGCATGGCTCCTTATTCCCATCCTTGTCTGCATGGCTCCTTATTCCCATCCTTGTCTGCATGGCTCCTTATTCCCATCCTTGTCTGCATGGCTCCTTATTCCCATCCTTGTCTGCATGGCTCCTTATTCCCTTCCTTGTCTGCATGGCTCCTTATTCCCATCCTTGTCTTCATGGCTCCTGATTCCCATCCTTGTATGCATGTCTCCTTATTCCCATCCTTGTATGCATGGCTCCTTATTCCCATCCTTGTCTACCTGGCTCCTTATTCCCATCCTTGTCTGCATGGTTCCTCATCCCCATCCTTGTATGTATGGACCCCATGACAAAAGCATTAAAAAAAACCCATCCTACTTACCTTCCTTGCGTGCCCTCGCAGCATCTCATTCTGGTGCCAGTAGCTCCTGGGGCCGGGCGATCACATGTCCCCGCTCATTAATGTAATGAATATTCACCTCTCTCCACACCTATGGGAGTGGAGAGAGGTGCATATTCATTACCTTAATAAGCGGGCACATGTAATAGCCCAGCAGCTGATGGAAGCATGAGGCTGTAACTGTGCACACTATAAGAGAAATGAATATTCATTGCCAGTGCAGTGAATATTAATTTCTCTTTAGCAGCGAGCACAGTCTTTACCGCCGGCTCCTGCCTCCTGTGACCCTCTGCTCCGCCGCTCCCCTGCCGTCTTCTGGGACAATAAAATGTGCTGAAAAACTCAGCTTATTCACGAGTATATACAGTATATATAATTTATGAACTGTCTACTTTACATCATAATCATTTGTCAAATGTCATTATATTTTGTTGGGATGTTAGAAGAGTTAAACGTTTAGCACCATTTTTTTATTGTTCAAGAAAATATATAAAACTTATTTTTTTAAATAGCTTAACTTTCAAAGTGAATATGAAGGGTCTATATGCCCTAAAACAACCAGAAGTGATACTGTTTTAAAAAGGCACCCCCCCAAAAGTATTCAAAATTGCTGTCACTTAATTGCTATTAGTTTGTTAACCTTTTAAGTGCTTCAGAAAATAAATACAAGGAGACATGAATGGAATTAAAATTTATATTTTTTCTACTAAAATGTTGCCAGTGGGGTTAATGATAGATTCCCCTCTTTCTGTTAACCATCTAAAGCTTGGTGTCGCTATTGACAGCAGAATTTAGAGAGTTAAACAGCCATAATTGATACAAACACTGAACTTGGAGAAAAGCTGAAAGATGTCAGCTATAGTATACAGCTCCCTCCTGCTGCATATTTGCCCATTGGGGGGCAATTAAAAAGACATATTGGTGGTCGTTAAGGAGTTAAAAGTCAGTGGGAACTGCCACTATTAGTGTTCATCATTGTTCAAATTCTATTTGGGGGAGTTAGGGTGGGGGTAATGGTTTATAGAAGCAAAAAATATCATTCCTAATAGACATGTGATCTTAAAGGGGTTTTCCCACAAACAAAAGTTGATTATAATCAATAGATTTTGAAATAATAATAATTTCCACAATTGGATGTGATTAAATAAAATGTTCCTGTGCTGAGATAATCTTATAAATGTGCCCCTGCTGTGTACTCTGTAATGGCTGTGTCTGACCGTACAGGAACATGGTCTGATCATACCACAGCTCCTGGGCAGGGGGGGAAGAGAGCAGGGCCGGCATCACCACCTGGCGCACCCTGGTAAGTGCCGGGTCCCTAGACAGATGGGCCCACTCGCTGTCGGGGACATCAGCATGCTTTGGGGCCCGTGAGTCGGGGGTGTCTGGTGCCAGTGCTGGCACTAGGCCCCACACTGCACCTTAAACGGTTTGAAATACTCATCTCTCCCTATTCCCCCCTGCTCTGGTCTCCTCAGCGTCTTCTGACTTTCTGTGACGTCTCAGTGCAGAGAGCGCAATGACATCACTGCCCTCTGTGCAGAGAGTCTAAAGATGCTGAGAAGAGTGGAGCAGGAGAGGTGAGTATTTGATTATATTTTATGAATCGAGCATTATATGGGGCCCATTATACTGTATGGAACACTATGTGGGGCTGTACTATATGGGGCACTATGTGGGGCCTTTATATTGTATGGAGCACTATATGGGGACATTATACTGTATGGAGCAACATATGAGGCCATTATACTGTATGGAAAAATATATGAGGCCATTATACTGTATGGAGCACTATGTGGCCATTATACTGTATGGAGCAATATATGGGGTCCATTATATTGTATGGAGCAATATATGGGGCTTGTTATACTGCATGTTGCACTATGTGAGGCCATTATACTGTATGGAGCAATATACATTTGTGCTCAAAAGTTTACATACCCCGGCAGGATTTTTGCTTTCTTGTCCTTTTTTTCAGAGAATATGAATGATAACACCAAAACTTTTTCTCCACTCATGGTTAGTGGTTGGGTGAAGCCATTTATTGTCAAACTTCTGTGTTTTCTCTTTTTAAATCATAATGACAACCCAAAACATCCAAATGACCCTGATCAAAAGTTCACATACCCCATTTCTTAATATCGTGTATTGCCCACTCTAGCATCAAGAACAGCTTGAAGTCTTTTGTAGTAAAGCTGCCCACTCTTCTTGGCAAAAATAAGAATAAGAAAAAATATCTAAGGAGAGCAATAATGGTATTGTCCTCCTTAGATATTTTTTCTTATTTTTAAATATTATGGACAGGCTTTGCCCTATGTCCCATTTTTATCATTTTTGCCAATATTGCAATTTATGTTATGGTAGTTTTAATAAAGTGTATAAATGTTTTAATGTGTGTTGCATATGCCAATTATTCACATAGATCCGGATTAACTGTTTGAACTCTACTCAGTCATGTGCTCGGTTTGGCATTTTTTTTTTAAATGACTGCTTATAAAAGAATGAACATTTCTAACAGCCTCCATAGGTTTTTGCCCTGAAGAAAAGGTGCAGAACCTTGAAACGCGTTGACTTGTAAAACCTGTACTATTAAATTCCTTTAATTTTATCTCAGCCATTGAGCTTTTATCAGCAGCGCAACTGAATGACACCACCTTTTGCACAGCTGTTACATACCCCTTTCTCATGTTGCTAGTCTGCAACCTTATCAGGTGAGTGGTCTCACATTTCTATTTTCTCCATACCATCGGATAAGACCCTATTCCACTTTTTGTCTCCTAGCCTTCTCTCCATTATTATACTGTGGAGTAATATATTGGTCCCATTTTACTGTATGGAGCAATATATGGGGCCATTATATTGTATGTAGCACTATGTGGGGCCATTATGTTGTATGAAGTAGTAAATGGGGCTCATTATATTGTATCAAGTAATATATGAAGGGCCCATTATACTGAATGGAGAAACATATTGGGCCCATTATACTGTATGGAGCACTATGTGAGGTGCATTATATTGTACCAGATGGTGGCCCGATTCTAACGCATTGGGTATTCTAGAATATGTATAGTAGTATATAGCACAGCCCAAGTAGTATATAGCACAGCCCACGCAGTATATAGCACAGCCCAAGTAGTATATAGCACAGCCCAAGTAGTATATAGCACAGCCCACGTAGTATATAGCAAAGCCCACGCAGGATATAACACAGCCCACGTAGTATATAACAGCCCACGTAGTATATAACACAGCCACGTAGTATATAGCACAGCCACATAATATATTGCACAGCCACGCAATATATTGCACAGCCATGTACTATATAGCACAGCCCACGTAGTATATAGCACAGACGTAGTATATAACACAGGCCACGTAGTATATAACAACCCACGTAGTATATAACACAGCCACAGAGCATATAGCACAGCCATGTAATATATTGCTCAGCCATGCAGTATATTGCACAGCCACGTACTATATAGCACATACCACGTAGTATATAGCACAGAGACGTATATAACACAGGCCACGCAGTATATAACACAGCCCACGCAGTATATAACACATCCCACATAGTATATAGCAATGTGGGCACCATATATCTGTTTAAAAAAAGACTTAGAATAAAAAATAGTTATATACTCACCTTCCGGCGGCCCCGGATCCAGGCCAGGTGTTTAGCAATGCTCCGGTCCCAAGAATGCATTGCGGCAATAACACGTGATGATGTAGTGATCTGCGGTCATTGCCGAAATGCATTCTTGGGACTAGAGCGTCACGAGGAGCGGGAAAGGCGCCGGAAGGTGAGAATATAATGATTTTTTATTTTTTAAAATTATTTTTAACATTAAAAAGTTTTTACTATTGATGCTGCATAGGCGGCATCAATAGTAAAAAGTTGGTCACACAGGGTTAATAGCAGCGTTAATGGACTGCTTTATGCCGCGGTGTAACGCAGTCTGTTTAACGGACTGCTAAAACGCTATGTGGGCGCTGACTGGAGGGGAGTATGAAGGGGGCACTAACTGCAGGGGAGTAGGGAAAGGCCAATTCGCGGCCGGACTGTGCCTGTCGTTGATTGTTCGCGGCCAGCCAGCCGCGACCAATCAGCGACCCCGGATTTCCGCGGCAGACAGACGGATGTACCCCTTAGACAATTATATATATAGATGGAGCACTATATAGGGCCCATTATACCGTATGGAGGACTATGTGGGGCCTGTAATAGTTTATGGAAGACTGTGGCCCCCATAGTACTGTATGGAGCATTATGTTGTGCCCATAATATTATATGAGGGACTATGTGGAGTGCCGTGAAGATTCACCGGTTTCATGTAATGTAAGAACTAAGTGAAATATTTGGCATTGTACTATACCTATATTTCTCTGCCTATGTCTTTATGAATCATGGTGTGTGTTAAAGGGCCCACTGAGACTCTTTCATCCTTGTCTCATGAAAGCCTAGAACCGGCCCTGTAAAAGTATATACACACATTACAGCACAGGATTGCAGCTGATTCTTTTTGTGAGGTAAAACATGTCCCTGTCTGTTTTTAAGCAGTGTTTTACCTCAAAGAAAGAATAATCTCTGATCCCCTGCTGTCCTGTCAGTATCGTATTTTTTGGACTATAAGACGCACCGGACCATAAGGCGCACCCCAAATTTGGGGTGAAAATTGCAGAAAAAAATATTTTTTTATAAAATGGGGGTCCGTCTTATTGTCCGAATTTACAGTATCTTACCTGAGGGCTGGCGGTGGCAGAGCAGGGTCACAGGAGGCATGGTGTCGGCAGAGGTGGGGTGATGCGGTACGGCGTGCACCTGAGCAGGGTCCCTTCCTGCTTAGGTGGGCAACGCCACGGCCTGGTGTCCATGGGAGGGTTGTAGCAGTGGTTACCAGCAGAGGTGCTGGGATGAGGAGGTGCTGGGATGAGGAGGTGCTGGGATGAGGAGGTCCTGGGATGAGGAGGTCCTGGGATGAGGAGGTGCTGGGATGAGGAGGTCCTGAGATGAGGAGGTCCTGAGATGAGGAGGTCCTGGGATGAGGAGGTGCTGGGATGAGGCGCAGTGAGAGGTATGGCGTCAGAGGGGTCCCTTTCCCCGGTGAGGTGATGCAGCAGCCCGGTAAGCAGCAGAGCCGGGTGAATCCTGTTGTTAGCGGTGGTGGCGGCCATCTTCCGGAGGCCGCGCGTGCGCAGATGAAGCGCTCTGCTTCCCGGGGCTTCAGGAAAATGGCCACGGGATGCCGCACGTGCGCAGATGGAGATCGCGGCGGCCACGAACTTCAGGAAAATGGCCGCCGCGATCCCCATCTGCGCACGCGTGGCATCCCACGGCCATTTTCCTGAAGCCCCGGGAAGCAGAGCGCTCCATCTGCGCACGCGCGGCCTCCGGAAGATGGCCGCCACCACCGCTAACAACAGGATTCACCCGGCTCTGCTGCTTACCGGGCTGCTGCATCACCTCACCGGGGAAAGGGACCCCGCTCACTGCGCCTCCTCATCCCCGCACGTCTGCTGCCGCACCTCTGCCACCACACCTCTGCCACCGTACCTCTGCCGCCACGGTAAGCCTGCATTGCGACTATTAGACGCACCCCCCATTTTCCCCCCTTTTTTTGGGGGGGAAAAGTGCATCTTATAGTCCGAAAAATACAGTATACTCCTTTGCCCAGGAGCTGTGGTATGATCAGACCATGTTCCTGTACGGTCAGACACAGCCATTACACAGTACACAGCAGGGGAACATTTATAAGATTATCTCAGCACAGGAACTTTTATTTAATCACATCCAATTATGGAAATGATTATTATTCCAAGATTTATTGATTAAAATTAACGTTGTTCTTGGGAAAACCCCTTTAAGTCTAACACTGTTGTTACTCCAGTTTGCATTAGCTATACTGCCATTTTTTTTTTTCTTACTTTTTCTATGCTTTTGAATGTAGAATGTTTTAAAACATGACTCTAGCCCCAAAAAATGAATCTCTGACACTGCTCAAAAAATCAAAATATGTATCAAGTATTAATCATATCTATAATATAATGGTGGGAGCGTCACTCTCTCCGAAGCCTTTATAGACTGCGCAAGCGCGACGCACTCAGTCTGGACCAGAGTGACGCAGCCGAACTTACTTATCCCCCCCAATATACCGGCTCCACACACCCGCGTATCCCCCATAATATAGCAGCCATGGGGGCTCCGTGCTCTGCAGCTTCGGTCAGGGTAGATGCAGAGCCCAGCGCAGCTCCAGGACCTTCGATGATGTCAACAGCATGTGACCAGTGACGCGAGTGGGCGGAGTCAGCCCTCGCAGTGCTGGCTGCAGGGGTGCTGTATCCATTATAGCCAGCGCCGCACTCAGGCAGTAAGTTCAGCCACAGTCACGCAGTACAGCTACACTCACACAGTAATAAATACAAATCAGTATGTCTTTGGAATGTGGGAGGAAACCGGAGTGCCCGGAGGAAACCCACGCAAACACAGAGAGAACATACAAACTCTTTGCAGATGTTGTCCAAGGTGGGATTAGAACCCAGGACTCCAGCGCTGCAAGGCTGCTGTGCTAACCACTGCGCCACCGTGCTGCCCGTACAGTACAGTCACACGCAGTACAGCCACACTCAGCCGCACTCACACAGTACAGCCACACTCACACAGTACAGGCACACACACAGTACCGCCACACTCACACAGTACCGCCACACTCACACAGTACCGCCACACTCACACAGTACAGCCACACTCACACAGTACAGCCACACTCACACAGTACAGCCACACTCAGCCGCACTCACACAGCACAGCCACACTCAGTGTAATAATTATAGGGGATAACTCAGGAGACTCTTTGCGTGGAACAAGACAACTACAGGACACAGTTTTATAAGTGGTAAAGTCTATATTATCACACGGTGATTCAAACAGGTGCAGAGAGAAACTCAAGTCCACAACACTTGGTGTAAATATTAAACGCAGCTTAGCAGTCTATAGGAAACTTAAGAGGAAAATGCAATAAAGCAGAAAGTCTATGAAGCACAGTTATTCTTGAGGATACTTGACACGAATATATCCTTGTCTTAGTCCAAACACAGATAGATAAGCTTATAAGGCAGTTCAAATCATATCTTAGCTCAACCAGGGAGGCCTGGTTAATAGTCTCAGGTTTTTGCAGAACAGAAACAGCTTACATGTCCAGCAAATGCAGATGGAAGTAAACACGTGCAGCAGATGACGGAGGATTACTGGAAACTGGTGTATGCAGCAGGAACTCAGAGCAGAGTAGCAGGATCACCACACAGGTTCACAGGAGCAGGTATATAGCCAGGGAGTCATCAGAGTCAGGAGCTGGATGCAAGGCAGAATACTTTAGCACAGACTGAAGGCTGGGGTGGAGACAGGAAGACACAGTGCCATCTTGGAAAAGGGCAGTAATGCACAAAAGGTAAAAATGTTCAGAGTCCTGACATTACTCCCTCCTTAGAAGCGGCCTCAGGACGATCCTGGACCTGGTTTCTCAGGGAATCTCTGATGAAAACGAGAAATCTTCTGTTGGGCATTGATGTTTTCCACAGGTTACCAAGAGTCTTCCTCAGGGGGATATCCCTGCCATCTTATCAGATATTGGAGCCGATTCCTGCGAATCCTGGAATCAATAACTTCCTCCACCACAAATTGTTCTTGCCCATCAATCACCACAGGCTGCGGAAGTGGCACAACACATCCCTGGAAGGTATTAGGAGATACAGGCTTTAGTAAAGATACATGAAAAACTGGGTGTACCTTCATAGTCCTAGCCAGCTTCAGCCGGCAGGCCACAGAGCTCACAATACCGTTGATCTTGAAAGGGCCAATGAATTTCTGTCCAAGTTTTTGTGAAGGAACGTTTAATTTCAGATTCTTAGTTGCTAACCACACGGAATCTCCTACCTTGAACATGGGTGCAGGTTTACGGAATCTATCAGCCGATCTCTTATAACGTTCTTGAGCTGAGGTCAGGGATTCCTTCAGAACCTCCAGATTTTGTCTCATCGCAGTCAGCCTTTCCTCCACTGCCGGAACTGGAGAATTAGAGAATTGGAGACCTAGGTAAAAGACACGGATGATAACCCAGATTGGCAAAGAAAGGTGTAAATTTAGTGGAGGCGCTCTGAGAATGATTATATGAAAATTCGGCTAACGGCAGCAACTCCAGCCAATCATCCTGGAGATGGCTGACATAGCATCTTAGATATTGTTCCAGCGTCTGGTTGGTACGCTCAGTCTGACCATTTGTCTGGGGATGGTAAGCGGAAGAGAGACAGACATTAATATTGAGTGCAGAGCAAAACCCCTTCCAGAATCTTGAAGTGAACTGTACTCCACGGTCAGAGATGATCTCATCCGGAACCCCATGCAACCGAAAGACATTCTGTATAACCAAGTTCACTGTATCTTTAGCTGAGGGGAGGCCGGTGCACGGAACAAAATGAGCAGCTTTAGTCAGGCGATCAACTACCACTATTATTGTATTCATGCCCCCCGATGTAGGCAGCTCCACAATAAAGTCCATTGATATAGACCCCCAAGGGCGGGACGGAACAGGTAATGGTTGTAGAAGACCCGTAGGTGCCACATGAGGAGTCTTGTAACGGGCACATACCTCGCAAGAGAGAACATAGTCCTTGGTATCCTTCAGGCAAGTTGGCCACCAGAAGAATCGGCTTAGGAACTCTTGTGTCTTCTGTATACCCCTGTGACCATCCAACTTGGAGTCATGTACCAACTTGAGGATCTGCAGACGGACGACCTCAGGGACGTAGATACGTCGATCTCTGAACCACATGCCGCCCTTAAAGACAAGATTAATTTCCACAGGTGGGTTGGCCAGAAATACATCACCGTCATAGGCCTCCCTGCACTCCTTCCACAAGTCCTGATCGTGGATAACTCCGATGAAATTGGCATCAGATAGAATGGTCTTGGACAGGGCTCCAGGTACGGAATCTGCAGCATGGATTCGGGATAAAGCATCAGCCTTCCCATTACGAGAACCTGGACGGTACGGCATTATCAGAAGCGTCCGCCTCCTCAATGAAAGAAAGTGTTGGATCTGGGTGTATCAACAGCGGTGCTGATGTGAAGCCGATCAAAAGCTTCTTGAGCCTGTGATGACCACTTAAAGGGCTTTTCCTTCTTTGTCAAGGAAGTAATGGTACGAACAATATCAGAAACATTTCGAATGAAGCGTCTGTAGAAATTTGCAAAACCAATAAAACGTTGGACCTCCTTAACGTTCTTGGGTACCGGCCAGTCAAGGATAGCCTGAATCTTACCAGATTCCATGTTCAGCCCCTGGGGAGAGATGATATAACCTAAGAACTGTATCTCAGAGCGATGGAACTCGCATTTCTCCGGCTTGATATACAGATGGTTCTCTTTCAGACGTCTTAAAACAGGTTTGATATGTTCTTCATGTTCCTGCAGAGAGTCAGAAAAGATTAGTATATTGTCCAAATAGATCACCACAAACTGGTCCAACAAATATCTGAAAATGTCATTAGCAAGGTGTTGAAACGTTGCAGGGGCATTACAAAGCCCGAAGGGCATCACGAGATATTCAAAGTGTCCATACCGGCATCGGAATACTGGCTTCCACTCATCCCCTGGACGAATACGCACCAAATTATAAGCCCCGCGAAGATCCAGTTTAGAGAACACCTTAGCATGGCGGAGTCTTTCCAGTAATTTGGGAATCAGAGGCAAAGGGTAACGGTTTCGTACGGTTACCTTATTGAGTTCCCGATAGTCAACACAGGGTCTTAGGGTCCCATCCTTCTTTTTTACAAAAAGTATAGATGCCCCTGCTGGTGAGGAAGAAGGACGTATGAAGCCTTTGGCCATATTTTCATCAATATACTCCTTTAAGGCTTGAAGATCAGGTGCCGCCAAAGGGTATACGTTACCAAAAGGAATAGCTGCCCCAGGAAGCAGCTCAATGGGACAGTCATAATGCCTGTGTGGAGGAAGCTGATCTGCATTCTTCTTGTCACAGATGTCAGAGAACTCTTTATAAGCTGGAGGTAAAGAAAATACCTGTACATGTGGTTCCGTAGCCGTGGACTCAGGGACAGCTTCTGTTAATGCTGAAAGATAATCTCCTTGGTCTCCCAGTTGATAATTGGGTTCTGAGAACGCAACCAAGGAGTGCCTAAAATCACAGGAAAATGAAGAGAAGAAATTAGCAAGAAAGAAAGTTGCTCCTGATGATTAGGCTCCAACAAAATTTCAAGGGGTACGGTCTCCTGATCCACAGGCCCAGAGATTAAAGGTGACCCATCCACTGTTTCCATGGTAATTGGAGAGGCTCTTTGCTGAATTTCAATACCATGTTCCTTGGCAAATGCGATATCCATGAAATTGCCACCTGCACCAGAGTCAATCATAGCTGCACCGCAAATCCACTGTCCTGAACACAGGATCTTAATAGGGAGAGAACAGTGAGAGTTCTTCTCCTTCAGCTCCTTGGGGGGTGAAGTCATAGAAAGTGAATGGAATACAGCGTTTAAAGGCAGGTTACATTCAGAGATGTCAGATTCATCATCACAGTTGTCATACTCCCCTACTGCTGCTAGCACCTTGTTAGGCCGTCTAGGACACTTAGCACAATTGATCAAGAAGTGGTCAGACTGGCTGCAGTAGAAACATAGACTTTCACGAAGGCGATGCTCCCGGCGCTCATTGATCTCGCGCCTCTGAACGGAATCAATTTGCATGGGCACCTCATCCACCTCCCGAGAGGTTTTACCTGCAGGCTCTTTGGAAGGAAGGGAAAAGTTAGAAATACGGTTATATGCAGCAAATTTCTCCTGCCTACGCTCAGTAAGGCGAATGCCTATGCGCACACAATGCTGTATAAATGTCTCTAGCTCTTGTGACTCAGAGCGAGCTAGTTCATCTTTTATAATACTAGACAGACCCCTTTTAAAAATAGGCAATTGTGCATAACTGTCCCAATTGGTATCTACCGCTAATCTCCTGAATTCAGTGGCATACTCAAAAACAGAACGTTTAGCCTGGCGTAAAGACAACAAAGCAGATTCAGCGGTTGCACGGCGATTAGGGTCATCAAACATTAATGCCATAGCGGCCAAGAAATCATCCAAGTCATTTAACCGTGGGTCACGAGACTCAATCATTGGATTCGCCCAGGCGAGCGCTCATGAGGTCAGTAGCATTATTACACACAATACTTTGGATCTATCAGTAGGAAAACGGTCAGCATGCACATCAAAATATAGCATATATTGATTCACAAAGCCACAAAATTTGTCGCGATCACCATTAAATCTGAATGGGGGCAACTTAGGTGGGCTAGCTGGTGGCGGTTGCCCAGAGGGTAAAGTCACTTGTGCAGCTATTTGCGTGCTTATGTCCTGAAAAGCCCGTCCATACTGGGACTCTATGCCAGCAAGTTTGTTTTCCTGGGCTGCCATGCGGTTGCTTAAGTCCTGCAAAGTTTGTCCAAACACTTGTTGATTGTGTTCAAAGCTTCCAAACTTCTTTTGCAGACCTTCCACATCTTTCTGCAGTGATCTAATTATGGATAACACCTGGTCTAATCTGCTTTCTGCAGTCATTGTTCCAGCAGTCTCCTTTTTTTATGGCTAGAGTATCCTGTAATAATTATAGGGGATAACTCAGGAGACTCTTTGCGTGGAACAAGACAACTACAGGACACAGTTTTATAAGTGGTAAAGTCGTCTATATTATCACACGGTGATTCAAACAGGTGCAGAGAGAAGCTCAAGTCCACAACACTTTGTGTAAATATTAAACGCAGCCAGGGAGTAATCAGAGGTCAGGAGCTGGATGCAAGGCAGAATACTCTAGCACAGACTGAAGGCTGGGGTGGAGTTTTATAGCAGGAAGAGACTGCACATGAGACCAAAGATGCCATATTGGAAAAGGGCAGTAATGCACAAAAGGTAAAAAATGTTCAGAGTACTGACACTCAGCTGCACTTACACAGTACAGCGTCACTCACACAGTACAGCCACACTCACACAGCACAGCCACATGCAGTACAGCCGCACTCACCCGCACTCACACAGTACAGCCACACTCAGCCACACGCAGTACAGCCACACTCAGACAGTACAGCCACACTCAGCCACACGCAGTACAGCCACACTCACACAGTACAGCCACACTCACACAGTACAGCCACACTCACACAGTACAGCCACACTCAGCCGCACTCGAACAGTAGAGCCACACTCAGCCGCACTCAAGCAGTAAAGGCGCACTCAGCCGCACTGACTACAGGACACAGTTTTATAAGTGGTAAAGTCTATATTATCACACGGTGATTCAAACAGGTGCAGAGAGAAACTCAAGTCCACAACACATGGTGTAAATATTAAACGCAGCCAGGGAGTAATCAGAGGTCAGGAGCTGGATGCAAGGCAGAATACTCTAGCACAGACTGAAGGCTGGGGTGGAGTTTTATAGCAGGAAGACACTGCACATGAGACCAAAGACGCCATATTGGAAAAGGGCAGTAATGCACAAAAGGTAAAAAATGTTCAGAGTCCTGACACTCAGCTGCACTTACACAGTACAGCGTCACTCACACAGTACAGCCACACTCACACAGCACAGCCACATGCAGTACAGCCACACTCAGCCGCACTCACACAGTACAGCCACACTCACACAGTACAGCCACACTCAGCCACACTCACACAATACAGCCGCACTGTACAGCCACACTCACCCGCACTCACGCAGTACAGCCACACTCAGCCGCACTCACACAGTACAGCCACACTCAGCCACACTCACACAGTACAGCCACACGCAGTACAGCCACACTCAGCCGCACTCACACAGTACAGCCACACTCACACAGTACAGCCACACTTACACAGTACAGCCACACTCACACAGTACAGCCACACGCAGTACAGCCACACTCAGCCGCACTCACACAGTACAGCCACACTCACACAGTACAGCCACACTTACACAGTACAGCCACACTCAGCCTCACTCACACAGTACAGCCACACTCAGCCACACTCACACAGTACAGCCACACTCAGCTGCACTCACACAGTACAGCCACACTCAGGCGCAGTCACACAGTACAGCCACACTCACACAGTACAGCCACATTCAGCCGCACTCACACAGTACAGCCACACTCAGCCGCACTCACACAGTACAGCCACACTCATCCGCACTCACACAGTACAGCCGCACTCACCCGCACTCAGGTAGTACAGCCACACTCAGCCACACGCAGTACAGCCACACTCAGCCACACTCACACAGTACAGCCACACTCAGCCACACTCACAAAGTACAGCCATACTCAGTACAGCCACACTCAGCCGCACTCGAACAGTAGAGCCACACTCAGCCGCACTCAAGCAGTAAAGCCACACTCAGCCACACTCACACAGTACAGCCACACTACAGCCACATACACACAGTACAGCCACACTCGCACAGTACAGCCACACTCGCACAGTACAGCCACACTCAGCCGCACTCGCGCATTACAGCCACACTCAGCCGCACTCACACAGTACAGCCACACTCACCCGCACTCACACAGTACAGCCACACTCACCCGCACGCACACAGTACAGCCACACTCAGCTGCACTCACACTACAGCCGCACTCACACAGTACAGCCGCACTCGCGCAGTACAGCCACACAGCCGCACTCACGCAGTACAGCCACACTCAGCCGCACTCACACAGTACAGCCACACACACCTGCACGCATGCAGTACAGCCACACTCCGCTGCACTCACACAGTACAGCCACACTCACACAGTACAGCCATACTCAGCCACACTCACACAGTACAGCCACACGCAGTACAGCCACACTCAGCCGCCCTCACACAGTACAGCCACACTCGCACAGTAGAGCCACACTCAGCCGCACTCACGCAGTACATCCACACTCAGCCGCACTCACACTGTACAGCCACACAGTACAGCCACACTCACGCAGTACAGCCACACTGATGCAGTACAGCCACACTCAGCCGCACTCACAGTACAGCCACACTCACACAGTACAGCCACACTCAGCCACACTCACACAGTACAGCCACACTCAGCCGCCCTCACACAGTACAGCCACTCTCGCACAGTAGAACCACACTCAGCCGCACTCATGCAGTACATCCACACTCAGCCGCACTCACACTGTACAGCCTCACAGTACAGCCACACTCACACAGTACAGCCACACTCAGCCACACGCAGTACAGCCGCACTTACACAGTATAGCCACACACAGTACAGCCACACTCACACAGTACAGCCACCCTCAGCCACACTCGTACAGTAGAGCCACACTCAGCCGAACTCACGCAGTACAGCCACACTCAGCCGCACTCATGCAGTACAGCCACACTCACGCAGTAGAGCCACGTTCTCAGCCACACTCACAGTACAGCCACGTTCTCAGCCACACTCACACAGTACAGCCACACTCAGCCACACTCACGCAGTACAGCCACACTCACGCAGTACAGCCACACTCAGCCGCACTCACGCAGTACAGCCACACCCAGCCGCATCCACAGTACAGCCCCACTCGCGCAGTACAGCCACACTCAGCCGCACTCACGCAGTACAGCCACACTCAGCCGCATC
This sequence comes from Ranitomeya variabilis, assembly GCF_051348905.1. Classification (NCBI taxonomy): domain Eukaryota; kingdom Metazoa; phylum Chordata; class Amphibia; order Anura; family Dendrobatidae; genus Ranitomeya; species Ranitomeya variabilis. The sequence continues at coordinate 338,142,189 of NC_135236.1, forward strand.
CACAGTACAGCCCCACTCGCGCAGTACAGCCACACTCGGCCGCACTTATGCAGTAGATCCACACTCAGCCGCACTCACGCAGTAGAGTCACACTCAGCCACACTCGCACAGTACAGCCACACTCAGCCGCACTCACACAGTACAGCCACACTCACGCATTACAGCCACACTCTGCCGTACTCACGCAGTACAGCCACGCTCAGTATAGCTGCACTCAGAGAGTATAGCCATGCTCAGTATAGTCGAACTCATGCAGTACAGCCACGCTCAGTATAGCCGCATTCAGGCAGTACAACCTCTCAGTATAGCCGCACTCATGCAGTACAGCCGCGCTCAGTATAGCCACACTCATGCAGTACAGCCACGCTCAGTATAGCCGCCCTCAGGCAGTACAGCAACACTCTGCCGCACTCAGGCAGTACAGCCGCACTCCGGCAGTACAGCCGCGCTCAGTATAGCCACACTCAGGCAGTACAGGCGCTCTCAGTATAGCCACACTCAGGCAGTAAAGGCGCGCTCAGTATAGCTGCACTCAGGCAGTATAGCCGCGCGCAGGCAGTTCAACTGCACTCAGTATAGCTGCGCAGAGGCAGGATAGCCGCACTCAGGCAGGATAGCCGCACTCAGGCAGGATAGCCACACTCAGGCAGGATAGCCGCACTCAGTATAGCCACGCTCAAGCATTAAAGCCGCACTCAGGCAGTATAGCCGCACTCAGGCAGTATAGCCGCACTGAGCACATCCGCACTCAGCACATCCACACTCAGCACATCCGCACTCAGCACATCCGCACTCAGCACAGCCGAACTCGGGCAGCAGAGCCGGAGAGGGAAAGATGGGAGCAACATATGGCAGAATGGAAACAGGAACCGGCATAATGGGTGCAGCACATTACAACAGAATGGGGGCACAGGATGGGAGCAGCACATGACAGAATGGTTGCGCAGGATGGGAGCACCACATGACAAAATGGGGGCACAGGATGGGAACAGCACATGACAATGGTTGCGCACGATGGGAGCACCACATGCCAGGATGGGGGCAGGATGGGAGCAGCACATGACAGAATGGTTGCGCAGGATGGGAGCAGCACATGACAATGGGGGTGCAGGATGGGAGCAGCACATGACAGGATGGGGGCACAGGATGGGATGCAGGATGGGAGCAGCACATGACAGGATGGGAGCAGCACATGATAAGACGGGGCGCAGGATGGGAGCACATGACAGGATGGGGACGCAGGATGGAGCAGCACATGACAGGATGGGGACGCAGGTTGGAGCAGCACATGACAATGGGGGCGAAGGGTGGAGCAGCACATGACAGGATGGGGCGCAGGATGGAGCAGCACATGACAGTATGGACATGCAGGATGGAGCAGCACATGACAGGATGGGGACGCAGGATGGCAGCAGCACATGGCAGGATGGGGCGCAGGATGGAGCAGCACATGACAGGATGGGGGCGCAGGATGGAGCAGCACATGACAGGATGGGGACGCAGGATGGAGCAGCACAGGACAGGATGGGGGAGCAAGATGGGAGCAGCACATACCAGGATGGAGACCATATACCAATATAAATGCTCCGCACACGGGCGTAGAACGGGTTCAATAGCTAGTATTGAATATATTGTGCTGTGCCTGTTGGGTGCCCCTATCCTCTATTTTTTGTGGTATTCTAGCACCTGTATACACTTTTTAACATTTATTTTTCATTTCTTACACCTTATTGCATGGAGGCCTTCTGCATTGTTTTCAGCATTCACACTTTTTATTGTAAACCTTGGAACATTCTGTAACATGTTTAATTAAACTCTCAGTTAATTAAAAGATGAATTGCATTACCCATGCCACATATGCATATAAATAATATGATTTGCACAAGGCCATAAGTAGGTCTGCTTCAAAGATGGATTATCACACCAAGAGTCTCACCCATGCTTGCTGTGACAATCTGTAAATGTCACTGGCCATATTTGCTCTTTAGCTCTTTGCTATTATGTTCTGCGGCTTCCTGTGCTCCCTGCACAGAGGAAAGAGCTTTAAAGTAAAGGCTATTTTCTCTCTCTGTAAATAACCTGGTTTTGCTTCTGAACTACGCCACGTAATGTTCTAGCCTCTGTGCAATTCCACCGGTGTGGAGAACTGCCCGTTTTTCTTATATTTAATATGAGTAATTAAAGGGAAATTTTCAGTAGGATTTGCTATGTAATCGGAGAGCACCATGATGTAGGGAAAGAGACTCTGATTCCAGTGATGTGTCACTTACTGGGCTGTCTTGCTGTTACAGTACAATCAGTGTTTTACCAGCAGGAGATTACCTGTACTCGGGCCTCGTAGTCCAGCCACCCCCACAGAAATCTGCCAATCAGTGGTGGGGGCGGGGTTTCACAGGGCTCAGCAGTCCGAGCTCTGCTACATCTGTAGTAGAGAAAACCGATTCTATCAAAACTACTGCAGCCAGTAAACTAAGTGATACATTGCTGGAATCAGGGTTTCCGTCCCTACATCATGCTGCAGTCATATTTCCTTTAAAATTAATTATGCAATTTAAGGCTTAAATATAATAGCTAGTCTGTGGCCTTTTTATGATGGAAGAATGAAAAGCCGTGTTAAACCTTGAAAATTATCTTTCTTGTTATTTTTACCTAAAACTGTGCAAATTGATGATTGTTTAGGCTCTGATGCTGTTTGTTATGCTATTTTGTAATGTTTTAATATCACAGCATTTTTAAATAATATGTATCTGTAAAAAGACGTCTGCCAGCAGTTGTGACAGTGTAAGCTAGATAAGAGACCTGGAAAGCGCTGGAGCATACCTTTGTGATATTCTTGTTCTCATTCATGCTGATGAATGGAACCTTTAATCCCCCTTATGTCACGATGGCATGTCCCTCGATGTTTGTCCCTTAGTGTGAGGTGTCATGGGCTCTCCTTACATTGATCGCTTTTCGGCTCTGCTGTGAGTGACGTCTCTAGCTGTCTCCCAGTTTGGTGCTGGAGATGACACTCAAGAGCAGAAATGAGGAGTTAAGAAGCATTACTTACCTGATGATTTAGATTGTGAGCCCCATCGGGGACAGCGATGATATGGTGTGCAAACTGTAAAGCGCTGCGGAATATGTTAGCGCTATATAAAAATAAAGATTATTATTATTATTATGATTCCCTTGGCCCATGTGGTTGTCAGCCTAGGACCACTGATGCCTGTGATTGGCTATAGAGTGGGCAGATGGCACACTAAGCATCAATAAAAATCTCTTTATGTAAAGGGGTTTTCCAGAATGAAATATATATATATTTTCCTGTTGGCTTGTGGAGGTCAACCTCTTCCCACAGCAGACAGTTTTTCCTTTTTGCACTTTCATTTTTTGTCCCTTTCTTCAAAGAGCTATACTTTTTTTTCTTTCGACATATCCACATAAGTGTTTCTTTGCAGGATGAGTTATAGTTTTGAATGGAATAGCACTATTCATTAAAAAAATAAAAAGCAGTTATACTTCCCAATAACAGGGCACAATACCAATGCAATGCAGGAGACAGTACAGGTGCTAAGTACTGATAAAACAACCACTCACACAACTACAAATCATGGGTGGGTTGATTGCCTAGTATAAATTCATACAGAAGCTTGTACTGTATAAGATGTCAGCCACACATACTGTATGTGTGTAGTACACCATGCTGACTTCCAGTCTATTGGTAACTATTAGCCCTAGCATTCTAGAAGTGCACCCAACAGGGGCAGACAGCCAAATTCCCTCACCACTACTATAGCACCTGGCTGCATTTTCCAAAAAATACATGACATATTAGTTGCTATTTTGGCCAGAATTCCCAAGATCGCAATGCGCATTAAGGTTCTTCATGAGGTTTTGTATCTATACAGCAAAGTGTGTGTATATATATATGTGTATGTATATATATATATATATATATATATATATATATATATATATAGTAACAAAGCAGGAGGTGAAGTCCTGGATGGCAGTTATGTGGTACCAAGATGATTTAGTTTTGCTTCCATTTTAGTTCCGATACTTAGGAGTAACCAAAAGAGCCAGAATGGGAAAGGTTGCTCTCATACTCCAGTCCATGTATTGGCCTAATAAAATGCACCTGGTCTAGCTCAGGTGGGAGTAGTGTGCTGGTGTTGGAGACTGAGCTTGTGGATAGCCTGTACTGCCGCCTGAAAGATTCCTGTAATACCAAGTTGGTGAGATTGTTTGATAGACTTTGCCTTAGGCCGGAGTCACACTGGCGAGTGTGATGCGAGAAACTCACATTAATACCCGGCACTGCCGCCGACATTCGGGATCGAAGCGTGCGACTGCATGTATTTCTATGTAGCCGCACGCGCCGATCCGGAGTGCCAGCGGCAGTGCCGGGTATTGATGCGAGAGACTCGTGCGAGTTTCTCGCATCACACTCGCAAGTGTGACCCCGGTCTAACCCAGAGAAAAGGAAGGTTTTGTTATTCTTTTGTGCTGAAGAAAGGACTGTTATGTTATTTATATGTGTTGAAGAAAGGCTGTTTTCATTTTGGAGCTGTAAAGTTTATTCTGTTTTGATATAAAAACCCTGTGCGTGTGAGTATGTATCTACACAGCTATCAGACAGCTGAAACCTTCATTATATACACGATTTGTCAGTGTGGAGGAGCAGGGGGAAATCTTTATTGCCAGGGATGATTTTTTTGGTACTTTGTCTTCTATGCACTGCATCAGTGCCTTGGACAAGATAATACTGAGGCTGCATGTATGTGTAGCTGGAGGAGGATTAGGAGGGAGTTACAGAACGTGTGCTCCCATGCTGTCCACTACAAAGGATGATTGGAAATGTAGTCAAAATGGAGCAGAAGATTCTGAAAAGGAAATGATGACTGTAGCAACAGAACCGATGCCAGGGCAAATGATTCAAAGCAGAAAGGTGTAAAACATGATAATTAGCAGAAAAGGTATATGGGGTTCTTTAGAGACATTATCCTTAGGCATTAAAGGGAACCTGTCAGGATTGTCACAGTAACCTACAGACAGGTGTCAGGTCGGAGCTGTTATACTGATTAAAATGATACCTTGATTGATGAAATCCGTCTCGTGGTTGTTCTTTAATCTTTATTTTACATTATTTCGAGTTAATGATATGCTTGTCCCCAGGGCGGTCTGTGGGGGGGTCTTCATGTGGTGCTCTGATTAGGTATTCACCAGTATGGCTTCTGACAGGTCACTGATCCCTTACTGACTTTCCCCCTAATTTACATAATTAATATTATATACTAGATGGTGGCCCGATTCTAACGGATCGGGTATTCTAGAATATGTATCTAGTTTATTTATGAACATTTAAGAATAATGCAATGAATACACAAGATTCGACCGGCCAGGCGGGACCAATCAGCGAAGCGTGGTTCAAATCCCGCGCCAATTCGCGGCCGGACTGCGCCTGTCGCTGATTGGTCGTGCCCGGCGATTCATAATGCACAGATACAGCAGAGAAATATAGTACAGCCACGTAGCATATAGCACAGCCATGTAACATATAACACAGCCCACATAGTATATAACACAGCCCACGTAGCATATAGCACAGCCACCTAGCATATAATAAAGCCATGTAGTATATTGCACAGCCCACGTAGCATATAACACAGCCCACGTAGAATGTAACACAGCCACGTAGCATACAGTATAACACAGCCCACGTAATATATAACACAGCCCACGTAGCATATAACACAGCCACGTAGCATATAACACAGCCACGTAGCATATAACACAGCCATGTAGTATATAACACAGCCACGTAGTATATTGCACAGCCACATAGTATATTGCACAGCCCACATAGTATATAGCACAGTATATAGCACAGCCCATGCAGTATATAGCACAGCCCACGCAGTATATAGCACAGCCACATAGTATATAGCACAGCCACGTAGTATATAACAGCCCACGTAGTATATAGCACAGCCACGTAGTATATTGAATAGCCACGTAGTATATAACACAGCCCATGTAGTATATAGCACAGCCCACGTAGTATATAATACAACCCACGCAGTATATAGCACAGCCCACGCAGTATATAGCACAGCCCACGTAGTATATAGCACAGCCCACGTAGTATATAGCACAGCCCACGTAGTATATAGCACAGCCCACGTAGTATATAGCACAGCCACATAGTATATAGCACAGCCACATAGTATATAACACAGCCACATAGTATATAACACAGCCCACATAGTATATAGCACAGCCCACGCAGTATATAGCACAGCCCATGCAGTATATAGCACAGCCCATGTAGTATATAGCACAGCCCACGTAGCATATAGCACAGCCCATGTAGTATATAGCACAGCCCACGTAGTATATAGCACAGCCACATAGTATATAGCACAGCCCATGTAGTATATTGCCCAGCCACGTAGTATATTGCCCAGCCCACGTTGTATATTGCGCAGCCCATGTTGTATATTGCCCAGCCACGTAGTATATTGCCCAGCCACGTAGTATATAGCACAGCCCATGTACTATATTGTGCAGCCCAAGTAGTATATTGCGCAGCCCACGTTGTATATTGCGCAGCCCACGTTGTACATTGCGCAGCCCACGTTGTATATTGCGCAGCCCACGTAGTATATTGCGCAGCCCACGTAGTATATTGCCCAGCCACGTAGTATATTGCCCAGCCCATGTTGTATATTGCGCAGCCCACGTTGTATATTGCCGAGCCATGTAGTATATTGCCCAGCCACGTAGTATATAGCACAGCCCGTTTAGTATATTGCCCAGCCACGTTGTATATTGCGCAGCCCACGTTGTATATTGCGCAGTATATAACAGCCCACATAGTATATAACAGCCCACGTAGTATAGTATATATCAGAGTGGGCACCATATCACTGTTGAAAAAAGAATTAAAATAAAAAATAGTTATATACTCACCTTCCGGCAGCCCCCAGATCCAGCCCAGGCCTTTATCGATGCTCCCGCCAGGTCCGTTCCCAGTGATGCTTTGCGGCAATAACCCGTGATGATGTAGCGGTCTCGCGAGACCGCTACGTCATCTGGTGTCATTACCGCAAAGCATTACTGGGACCGGAGCATCGCAAGGAGCAGGAAAAGCTGCGGGGACGCCGGAAGATGAGAATATCACGATTTTTTTTAATTATTATTATTTTTAACATGATATCTTTTTACTATTGATGCTGCATAGGCAGCATCAATAGTAAAAAGTTAAGCGGTGTTTAAATCCCGCCCCAATACTGCTGATTGGTCGCGGCCGGCCGGGCCCGAGCAATCAGCGAAGCGGGATTTCCGTTGCAGACAAACAGACGGAAGTGGACCTTAGACAATTATATATATATAGATATGAAAATCGCAACGGCCACGCCTGCGCAGTAGCAGCTATTAGAGATCCAAAAGCTGCTACTGCACAGGCGCCATCAACTTAGAGGAGGAAACTTTTTTCTCTTTAGCAAGATGGAGCGGGTGGCGCCTGTGCAGTAGCAGCTATCGTCGATAGCTGCTACTTTGCAGGCACGGCCAGTGCCATTTTCGTACTGATTTTTGTTATTTTTTGCAAACTAATGTATACCATTAAAAAAAAAAAAAAAAAAAATAACTGCACATTACATATGTGATCATGCTGCAGCGCAGGCGCTCTTGCCTGCCTGCAGAAGGGGATTTTTTTGAAAAAAAATATAACTAGCTGAAGAGCCCAACGTTGCCCGGGCATAGTAACTAACTGTGGTTAGTTATAACAAATTATAATGATTATCCTCCATCCCATAGTTCCATGCCCATATACCCACCATACATATTCTCCATCCCATAGACAATGTCATGATTAAGGGAGCTTAGTCTCCAGAAACGCGTTGAGATTCTTACCCTTATGGTTGTGCTGAAGTCTGTATCCTCCATGTTTAAAGTTTGTGAATAAAGAAAACTCTTTTTTACGGACTCCGATGAAGCTGGACATTCTCTTCTTTTTTGGACTTTATACACCTGGACACAGCGGGTCCGTGCTCCCGAGGTTTGGTTCTTGCATCACGGGTGAGCTGGTTTATATTCCTTCTTTCCATGTTTACCAATACATTACACAATGCAGAAGGCTCCCACAATACATAGCTGCAAAATGCTGATAAAACAACCAGTCACAAACATACCAATCATGGTGGTTGGCTTAGTAATATAAATGCTCATGGATTAGGCGTTCAGAAGGGCCAATCACATGCCGGCTTATAGCCCATTGGTCACACTCATATTATTAGATCAGACTCTATAAGTGTACCCCAAATGTGATGGAAAGACACCCCAACTCACCCTTCCCCATTCCAAAACCAACACTATAGATCCAGGCTGCATCCTGCAGAAGATAAAAAAAAAGAAATACAAGAGGTATTAGTTGATATTTTTGACCAAAATATGCAATGTCAAAACCTGCTTCAAGGGTCCTCGCTCTCTTGTGAGTCCCTAGCCTAAAATTAAAGCAATTCACTGAAAAGGACTTAAAATCTCCCCCCAAAAAATCATATAGCACAGAAAAAAAGGAGCCTTAGCAGCTCACACTGCTTTATAACATGGCCGAGGGCTGTGTGATGTGTTACCGGATAGCACTTGGCCCAATAATACACTACAGGGCAGTGTAGGTCAGTGATTATTTTCTCATGCCGATTTGGCATTAGAAAACACTCGCAGCATGCTGCGATTGGCAGCGAGACTTGGCTCACACGTACTTATACAAGTGTATGGGTGTGTGTGAAACATAAGACTGCACTCGGATGTGTAGTCCAATTGCCGCAGATGCCGGCAATAGCGGAGATGGAGAAATCACTTTCTCTGTCTCCTCAGGAGCTGTTCTGAAATTCTCTCATGCGAGAGGATCGGAGCACGTTAGCATAACACTCAGCTCACTCTCTGACTGAATTTGAGCCAAGTGCCATTTGCATAATCGGCGCGATTCCTTCGCATGAGAGAATCGACAGCCGTGACACCCTTGCATTATGTATACTACTGCAGCAGACACTCATTTTACTAGCACTGTATTTTTCGAACTATTAGGCTACTTTCACACTAGCGTTAACTGCAATACGTCGCAAATGCGTCGTTTTTGCGAAACGCCGCATCCAGCAAAAGTTTTTGCTGGATACGTTGTTTCGTCATAGAGTAACATTAGCGACGCATTTGCGACGCATTTGCGACGCATTTCCAAACGGTGAATGCGTTTGGCGGCGTTTGGGCGTATGGTAGCGGTCCGTCGGGAAAACAAAACGCTACATGTAACGTTTTTTGCTCCCGACGGTCCGCTTTTTCCGACCGCGCATGCGCAGTCGGAACTCCGCCCCCACCTCCCCGCACTTCCCCGCACATCACAATGGGGCAGCGGATGCGTGGGAAATATGCATCCGCTGCCCCCGTTGTGCGGCGGAGAACACACTAGCGTCGGGAACGTCGGCCCGACGCGCAGCGACGGGTTGTTCCCGACGCTAGTGTGAAAGTAGCCTTAGGCTACTTTCACACTAGCGTTAACTGCAATACGTCGCAAATGCGTCGTTTTTGCGAAACGCCGCATCCAGCAAAAGTTTTTGCTGGATACGTTGTTTCGTCATAGAGTAACATTAGCGACGCATTTGCGACGCATTTCCAAACGGTGAATGCGTTTGGCGGCGTTTGGGCGTATGGTAGCGGTCCGTCGGGAAAACAAAACGCTACATGTAACGTTTTTTGCTCCCGACGGTCCGCTTTTTCCGACCGCGCATGCGCAGTCGGAACTCCGCCCCCACCTCCCCGCACTTCCCCGCACATCACAATGGGGCAGCGGATGCGTGGGAAATATGCATCCGCTGCCCCCGTTGTGCGGCGGAGAACACACTAGCGTCGGGAACGTCGGCCCGACGCGCAGCGACGGGTTGTTCCCGACGCTAGTGTGAAAGTAGCCTAAAACTCACTTTTTTTCCTCCAAAAATGGGAAGGTGTGTCTTATAGTCCGGATGTACTGGCTCTGGCCGTGGTGGGGGAGCGGCATCGGCAGAGCAGCATTGGCAGAGCAGCGGGTCCCAGGAGGCTGGAGCTGGGGGTTGCGACTAACTCCTGTGCCCTCTGCTAAAGATAAATTAATTTTCACTGCATTCCACGCCCATGGACAATGAATATGGACGCGACTCCACTCCCATAGGGGTGGAGCACATATTTATTACTTTAATGAGCGGTACCATGTGACCGCTGAACACAGGAACAAGCTGCCGGCGTCCAGGACCATCGCATTGGAGAAGCTGCCAGGGACCACATCGGGAGGGTGAGTATAACGGGGGAGGGTGAGCATTGTGATATTCACCTGTCCCCGTTCCACCGCTGTGTGGCGCTCCGTCTTCCATGTTCTCTGGCTGTGACGTTCAAGTCAGAGGGCGCGATGACGTGTTTAGTGTGCGTGCCGCCCTCTGCCTGAACAGTGAATGGGGACAGGTGAATATCGCAAGTGCCGGTGTCCCCGCCTGCTCAGGACAAGAGGTGAGTATGTCATTTTTTTTAATTGCAGCAGCAGCACAAGGGGCAAATGTTTCTGTGGAGCATCTTATGGGGCCATAATCAACCTTTATGCAGCATTATATGGGGCAAATGTTTCTATAGAGCATCTTATGGGGCCATAATCAACCTTTATGCAGCATTATATGGGGCAAATGTTTCTATGGAGCAACTTATGGAGCCATAATCAACCTTTAAGCATCATTATATGGGGCACATTTTCTATGGAGCATCTTATGGGGCCATAATCAATTTTTATGCAGCATTGTATGGGGCATAATATTCTATGGAGCATCTTATGGGGCCATAATCAACCTTTATGCAGCATTATATGGGGCAAATGTTTCTATGGGGCCATAATCAACCTTTGTGCAGCATTATATGGGGCATATTTTTGTATGAAGCATCTTATGGGGCCAATCATGAACTGTATGGAGCGTTATATGGGGCTCCTGATTCAATATGGATATTCAAAAACACTTAACCTACTGATGTCTCAATTTTACTTTTATTGGTATCTATTTTTATTTTTGACATTTACTGGTAACTGCTGCATTTCCCACTCTAGGCTTATACTCGAGTCATTAAGTTTTCCAAGTTTTTTTGTGGCAAAATTAGGGGTCTTGGCTTATACTCGGGTTGGCAAATACTTGAGTATATAAGATAGATAAAAACCAGGCATCCTAGGCAGTTTCACACTTAAGGTACCTTCACACAAAACGACATCGCTAGGGATCCGTGACGTTGCAGCGTCCTCGCTAGCGATATCGTTTCGTTTGACACGCAGCAGCGATCAGGATCCTGCTGTGATGTCGCTGGTCGCTGAATAAAGTCCAGAACTTTATTTGGTCGTCCGATCGCTGTGTATCGTTGTGTTTGAAAGCAAAAGCAACGATACCAGCGATGTTTTACACTGGTAACCAGGGTAAACATCGGGTTACCAAGCGCAGGGCCGCGCTTAGTAACCCGATGTTTACCCTGGTTACCAGCGTAAAAGCACAAAAAACAAACAGTACATACTCACCAGCGCGTCCCCTGCCGTCTGCTTCCTGAGACTTACTGAGCGCCGGCCCTAAAGTGAAAGTGAAAGCACAGCGGTGACGTCACCGCTGTGCTGTTAGGGCCGGAGCTCAGTCAGTGTCAGGAAGCAGACGCTGGGGGATGCGCAGGTGAGCATGTACTGTTTGTTTTTTTTACTTTTACGCTGGTAACCAGGGTAAACATCGGGTTACTAAGCGCGGCTCTGCGCTTAGCAACCCGATGTTTACCCTGGTTACCCGGGGACCTCGGCATCGTTGGTCGCTGGAGAGCGGTCTCTGTGACAGCTCTCCAGCGATCAAACAGCGACGCTGCAGCGATCGGCATCGTTGTCGCTATCTCTGCAGCGTCGCTTCGTGTGAAGGTACCTTTAGACAGTTTTGGATCTTATCAGAGATTATACCGTCAACTACATAATCAGAAATAAAACTATCAATTCCTTTTTTTAAACTGTAAATTGGTATCTGAGGGCAATCTTCTGAAAATATTTTTATCGGACAATTGTGTTTAGCTTCAGATGGTCTGTAAGTATATACATAACTTTTTTGAAAGGCTGCAATACCATTAAACAAGATACACCATTAGCCAAACACCATGAAGACCAAGTAGATCTTCAAACAAGTCAGGGACAAAGTTGGTGAGAAGTACAAGTCAGGTTTGTTTGTTTTTTTATTTTAAATATCCCAATCTCTGATGATCTCCCGCAGCACCATCAAATCCATTATCGACAAATGGAAAGAAACGGTACCACAACAAACCTGCCAAGAGAGGGCCCCTAACCAAAACTCTCAGTCTGGCAAGGAGGGCATTGATCATTGAGGCAGCACAGACACTACAGGTAACCCTGAAGGAGCTGCAGAGTTCCCAGAGACTGCAGTATCTGTCCATATGATCTCAATAAGCCGTACACTCCATGGAGGTGGCCTTTATCGAAGAGTGGGCAAAGAATGCCTTTTACTTACACATATAAATTGTAAGGCTCGTTTTGAGTTTGCCAAAAGATATGGGGGAAGGTGCTGTGGTCAGATGAGACCAAAATTGACCTTTTTGTTCTCCAAGGTAAAAGCTATGTCTGGTGCCAAACCAACACAGTTCATCACCCAAGAACACCATCCCCACAGTGAATATGGTCTAAGTCGAAGGGAAGATGGATTGTGTGAAATACAAAACCTTGCAGTTATTTTGTCCTGTTTGTTGTTTGCTTAACAATAAATATAAAATGTTCACAGTTATAAGCGTGTTCTGTACATGAACTGATGTAATTCCTAAAAAAACAAACAGTAAAATTCCAGGTTGTCGAGTAGCAAAACACGGAAAATGACCAGGGGGGTGGGGGGGGAGTTTACTTTTGCAAGCAATTGTATTTATCTTGTCACTGCAGAGTATTGCTGTTTATTTCTTATTTACTGTGTTTTGTCTGGTACATCAGTACTGTTGGATTGAATTTGAGATGGGTGGGGGGGGGGGGGTGCTGGGTTTCGGGACTCCCATCAGGGCCGGCTCCAGGTTTTCATGGGCCCTTGGGCGACAGAACCTCAGTGGGCCCCCTTGTGGAGCAAATCATGTGGCGACAGTAAAACAGCAGGGACCACAGAGACCCAAATATTTTATTTAGAAAAAAACTATGTAAACTTTATAAAAACACTAGTGCAAAATAGAGAAAGTGCAATATATCAGGGAAACTTTTGATAAATTTGCTTCTCTGTAAGTTGTAAACTTCTAAACAAATTTAAACAATTTATGCCTTTTGCTAGATCTTTAACAGTAGTTACTTTTCTTAGGTGCTCCTTTAAACCTTTCTTCCCCATCTATTCCCTACCTACAAAAACTCCCCACTCTGTGTGCACCTGCAGTGTGGACCACTGACCCCAATATTTAATCAATTGTGTCATTGCTAGGATTACTCCCACCCCCCAAAATCCCACAGAAAGTAGTAATGCCCCTACTGTGCAACGACATGTATGGGCCTTTGAAGGATATAAATATATAAATACAATTGTAAATGCATTAATTTAAAAAAAACCACAATACTAAGTGCTATTTACATGAACTCTGTATTTACTGTCAGTGTACATGTAACACAGTGATCACTGGTGACATTATACACAGGAGCTCTGTATATAGTGTCAGTGTACAGGTAATACAGGGATCACCAGTGACATTATACACAGGAGCTCTGTAAAAAGTGCCAGTGTACAGGTAATACAGTGATCACCACTGCCAGTGACATTATATACAGGAGCTCTGTATATAGTATACAGTGTATAGTGTCAGTGCACAGGTAATACACTGACTCACCAGTGACGTCTCTAGCTGAAGTCCTTCATCTTTGCTTTTCTCATTCATGCAGCACAGACCGCCATCGCTTCTTCCAGCCAGGACTCGCCTCTGCATAAAAAAAACACAGTTATCTAGAGCACATTCCCCACTTTTTCCCTTTCTTCTACACTACACATCTGAATACAGAGGTCCACCCACAATCAATATATAATTGGTTATTATGCAACCTCATAGATTGCAAGCTTACGAGTCCCCCATCATGTGCAGTCCCCCTTACCTCCCACTTCATGTGCAGTCCTCCTTACCCCCACTTCATCATGTTCAGCCCAACTCCCCCTTTTCATCATGTGCAGCCCAACTCCCCCACTTCATCATGTGCAGCCCAACTCCTCCTTCATCATGTGCAGTCCTCCTTAACCCCCAAATTCCATCATGTGCAGCCTCCTTTAACACCCCCAAATTCCATCATGTGCAGCCTCCTTTAACCCCCCAAATTCCATCATGTGCAGCCTCCTTTAACCCCCCAAATTCCGTCATGTGCAGCCTCCTTTAACCCCCCCAAGTTCCATCGTGTGCAGCCTCCTTTAATCCCCCCAAACTCCATCATGTGCAGCCTCCTTTAACCCCCCAAATTCCATCATGTGCAGCCTTCTTTATCCCCCCAAATTCCATCATGTGCAGCCACCTTTAACCCCCCAAATTCCGTCATGTGCAGCCTCCTTTAACCCCCCAAATTCCATCATGTGCAGCCTCCTTTAACCCCCAAAACTCCATCATGTGCAGCCTCCTTTCACCCCTCCCCACTTCTTCATTTGCAGTTACCCACCATTTAATTTAAAAAAAAAAAAAAAAAAAAAAGGTTTTTTTATACTTACATCACCACTCGCTCCCTTGCAGCGCCTCTCCGCTAGCGTCCTGGCCGGGACATGTCGGCACGTGCGCGATGACGTCATCGCGCACGCCCGACACCTGACCCGGAAGCATAGAGAGATATCATGGAGCCTGGAGGGAGCAGGAGCTGTGCAGCCGTCAAGCTGACAGCCGCGCACAAAGCTCCCGGACCCGGCGCGGACGTGTGCGCCGACTGTGACTGCTGCCGGCCGCTTCACAGTGCAGCGCACACGGCCGCGCACAATTTGATGCAGCTTTGCACACAATTTGCAGCTTTACAGCCACCACCAGGCGGCCGGCCCTGATCAGCTGCAGGGGGAGCGGCCCGGGGGGCATTTGCATCTTTGCAACCCGGCCCAGTCCGCCCCTGCTAGGGGGGCCCCCAGAAGTCAGGGGGCCCCGGCATCTGCCCGACCCTGCCGTCCGCTGACGCCGGCCCTGACTCCCATCATTCTTAACAATTTAATCCCAGACCAGCCCTTTAATATATAATTAATGTTTTTTGTGGGTTAACACATACTTTGGGTGTTGCAGCAAACTCTTCAGAGCCTTTTATCTACATCAATAAGCAACAACCCTGACCTCTTTAAAGTATGCTTAGATATATGCCTACATAAAAGATATATGCCTGCATAAAAAAAAGTATTCATGTGAGAACTCTTAAAACTTAAAATGTTTTTTTTCTAGAGAATATACATTTTTCATGTGCATTCTATAGAAGATTCATATGGCAGATGAGATTCTCTGTGGATATACAGTATGTAAAGTTGGGTGTTTTGGTGGCATATGTTCTAGTCGGAGTAAAACTAGGAGAGTCACTTGCTTGTGAAGAAGGATCTGAGTGTAATTGTAGATCATAGGCTAAATAATAGAAACAGGGTTATTCACAAAATTCCGAACTAGTAAAGACAGGCACTTCCATAAACTTATCATACACACAATTGAACTGTAATTCTCAATAAAAAATTAGAAGTCCAGTTCCAAGAAGAGATCCATGTTAAAATGTATTTTTAATTCAAAAATAAAAACAATATATAAAAAAAATGTCATGTAGGGGATGTCGTTAGAAAGGACACTTTAACATATAATCCCTGATCAGTAAATCCTATACCTAAATGGGTTTCTCACTGAAAATGTACTTCTTCCCTATGTAAACAGTGAAGTATTATACCAATTAACAGCATGTCCACCGTTAGTAGTCCACAAAATAACCCTACCAATAGGAGCACCAGATATATATTATTAGAAAATAAGGTGCTATAGTGCCCAGTGAAATGCTAAGAAGGAGAAGGATCCCATATATCATTATATAAAGTGCTCAAATGCCAAGTTTATCTAAAACATAAAGGGACCCAATCCGAATGGTCAAAGACAGCCTTAATCCAATAACACATTACCTTAAATGGATGTCCCCAGTGATACCGGTGTCCTATAAAGCGTCCCCTCACCCCGATGTGCATTTTGCCGCCAGCTTCTTCCGGGGGGTGTCGAGGTGAGGGGAGGCCATCTATTTATGTCCCAGTACAGCCTATCAGTGAGCAAAGCGGTCCGGCTTGTAATCCTGACGTAGGCGGCGCATTGCGCAGGTGCCGGTCCCCAAAAGAAATGAGCTTCCTGGAGACCGCTCATTGACACGCTCGCGTGGAACGCAAGCGGGACGAGATGTGAGTGCCTCCGGAAGCTCTTGACATGGGGGTGTCTGGAAGAACGAATATATATTTCTTTTTAGGAGCGGGGACAGGCTTTAGCCGCAGCAGTTGTCTGCTGCCTCTTGTCACCCACTGCTGCTCCGCTGGCACCGAGCGGGCCCCCCAACTCACAGGCCCCATAGCAGCTGTGTGGTGTGCCGCTATTAGCAGCAGGGGTCCTAGGCAGCAGCCCTGTATGCCAGCAGGTCCTGGGCCCACAATCCGACCCTGCCTGTAGTTAGAAAAAGGCCACAAAGCTAATAAGGCGCTTAGAACATCTTAGCTATGAGGAAAGATTAAAAGAGTTACATTTATTTAGTCTTGAAAAGAGACCTCTAATGTGGTAAATGATTATCATACTGTATACAAGTACATAAATGACAGTCGAAAGCTGTTTCATGTAGAACCCCATCAATAGAGAAGGGCGTCTGGGGAAAAAAAGTTCAGTCTCTAGAGGAGGCAAGGCTTCATTACCATGAGTTCTATTAATCTGTGGACCGTCATGCCTCAAGAGCTGGTCACAGTTCAAAGGCTATGATCCCCGATTCATCAAGACCAGAGGGGACTGGAGTAAGATTCCTGGAATGCCGCTGCTTATCATAAATTTGATAAGCGATGCTTGCCATACCTCAGCTTCCCCACTTTGTCTTAGCTGGGCAAAAATGGTGTGAGATTGCCATAAGTTGCAAAATTTTAGCACAGAATCGCATTGCACCAAAATTTTGATTTTGAAAACTTTCTCTGCCTTAAAGCTTTGAATTGGGCCTTAATACAGAAAAAAATCTTGTTCTGAATGTTTCTTCCAGCTCTTCGACACTTGGGATGGGAAGGGAAAATTTGCTCCTGATTCTATCATGTACTGCAGCTGTACTTCCTTCCCGTTACCCTCTCCCAACCCTATTTTGAACTTGTTGGAAACAAGTCTTTTTTCAAGCATACTATGTAGCTATGTGACTATTCTTGTAATAATACCACAATACTGTGATAAATAAGGCCATATGGTGACCAAATTATACTACTTTCTAGTGATTAAATATACAGTAGTGCCAACCTAAATGCATTAACAATGCTGGAGCAGTGTATGAAAAATATCTCAACACAATGAAAAATACTGTTATACTTTTCAGCACATATACATACAAATGATTTAGTTGTCATAGTAACCCTTTAGACTTAATGTCGGTTGTAATATTTTTCCAAGTACCGTACTAAAAATAGTTGACATAAATTATGCCACTTTGTCAGTGAGCTTTCCTCTGTAATAATTCTAATGGCATTGAGCTTGCCATGAAGCTCAGCTGTACTTTCAATGAGATGGCCAACAGGATTCCCAACCAATCTCTGCTAACACATGCAGGCATGACCTAGAAGGCACATTGGTGTGTGAGTCGGTTTTGACATATCTGGTGGTATTTTAATCTAATATGTTTAAGGGCTTATTCACACGTCAGTATGTGGTCAGTATTTTGCATCAGTATTAGCTAAAACCAGGAGTGGAACTTACAGGAAAAACTATAACTGAAAGATTGACACCTGGTTTGTGTTTTGGAGATACTTCTGGTTGTGACATAGAAATACTGATGTGTGGATAAAGCCTTAAGAGTATGTACTAAGTTGAGAAGTTGAGAGTCCTCAGTGGTTGATACCTTTTAATGGCTAACTGAAAAGATGGTAACAAATTGCAAGCTTTCGAGACTACACAGGTCTCTTCATCAGGCTAGATGAGCTGAGTAGTCTCGAAACCTTGCAATTTGTTACCATCTTTTCAGTTAGCCATTAAAAGGTATCAACCACTGAGGACTCTCACATCTAAATATTTTTCTATCTACTGGCTAACACAGTAACAAATATATATATCTTTCCTGTACTCTGTTGGAAAGTTACCCCCTATCCATAGTTGTTATGCTATCTTTGCTTACTATTTGCATTATCTGTCTCTTCAATTTTTCATCAGTTTTCTATATAAGGCTACATACATGGCGGTTAACTACAGTCCTATGGACCTTGAAATTATTAATAACATCTGCAACAGCTTGATAGCTGTTTGGGGATGATCTTTTAGCCTTTACCTGGTTTTGCTGTGAGGGTGCGCTGGCTTCTGAGCCAGGACCGGAGGGTATATATTATACATATTCCCAGCTGCTGGGCTTGGCCTTGCTCATTCTCTTATATGGAGTGAAGAATACAAGTGTATGAAGAGAGTGACTGGAGATTTATCAATTTGGACCGAAGAACCCCTTTAACATGTTTATCTATACACTTTCTTACTAATCTCCTGATAGTGTTGTATTAGCTTTCTTTGGTCCATGTTCATTGTAGTACACACCATGATACCAAACAGCACAGTGACTACTTTTCACCTTTGACATAGGTAGACTGACTGATTACAAGTTTGTAGACACCTGTAATGCTTATTAGAGAACACACCATACTTTCATATGTCCCTATGGTCAAACTATTTTTTTTTTTAATCAAATATTTGTTATTGTTAAAGTTATCTTTTGTAACACAACAGTACAATACAATTACTCAACCATGAAAGGGACCCTCTTCTATCCCCCCATAACATGTCACCCTTTTAAACATAGCATCTTAAGATAAATATTTCACAGTTCTGTCCACATCAGATTAGAAGTCTTGCAATATAAATAACCACAATCATAACAATATTAATGGGGAATCTAGATCTTGGTTTGGCCTAGTTATATAGGCGAGTAAAGCTGCCCAATGTGGAATATAGCGTCTATCTTGCATTTACATTGATTGCATGTCTACATTATATGAAGCATGTTAGCCGGTTTTACATCTAGCACATAGGGTGTCTGTTGGAAGCCCTATATTGTGGAGAAATTGGGGTGTTCTATATGACTGGTGTAATACATGTGGGAAAATCTATGGGATTTACTCAGAGACAACTGTGGAACTCTTTCCAGTATTTCAGACCAAAGCCCCTCTTCAATAGGGCCTATCATGCCCTCCCATTTTTCTTTTGACCATATGGGGTGTTTTATTAATATAAGGTCCAACAGATACCTTCAAAGTAAAGAGATTAGTCCCCCAGAGATATGTGAGCTGGCTATTCTCTGTATTACATCATTTTTGGTCACTCCGTTATTTAGGTAAGGACCCTCTGCCTGATATGTATGTCATGGCTGAAGATACTTATAAAATTCCGTGTTGGGTAGTCTATATTCATTTTTTATTTGTGAGAACTCCCTGAGTGTATTTCCCTCTAAACCATGTGTAAATCGTTCTACTCCTTTTAGACTCCAGTTTTTAAACCCTTCCAAATTATATAGATTAGGGAGCCATGGCGTTTCCCACAGTGATGTAAATTGTGAAATTCCTTGTATACCATGTAGTTTCTTCACTGTCCCCCAAAGTTTGTGTATTAGCAGTGTATTGGGGGTTATACGAGAGGGTATCTTAAATTTGTGAGCCTCCGATGCTTCATAGAGTCTGAGTGATTTAAAATGTGATCGGAGTAGTAAACCTTGAACTCCCCCTCCCCCTCCAGGGTCGTCCCACCCATGAATGTGCTGGAGCTGCAATATAATAAACCTACTGATTTTGGACTTCAAGGCCACCCATTGTTTTATCTCTTTGCTGAGTTTCCAGTTTAATTTTTGGAGTTTGTCTTCCCCAGATTAAGGGTACTGTCACACAGTCACACTTTGATCGCTACGACCGTACGATCCGTGACGTTCCAGCGATATCCATACGATATCGCTGTGTCTGACACGCAGCAGCGATCAGGGATCCTGCTGAGAATCGTACGTCGTAGCAGATCGTATGGAACTTTCTTTCGTCGCTTGATCACCCGCTGACATCGCTGGATCGTTGTGTGTGACAGCGATCCAGCGATGTGTTCGCTTGTAACCAGGGTAAACATCGGGTAACTAAGTGCAGGGCCGCGCTTAGTAACCCGATGTTTACCGTGGTTACCAGCGTAAAAGTAAAAAAAAACAAACAGTACATACTCACATTCCGGTGTCTGTCCTCCGTCGTCTCAGCTTCTCTGCACTGTGAGCGCCTGCCAGCCGGAAAGCGAGCACAGCGGTGACGCGGTGACGTCACCGCTGTGCTTTCCGGCTATGGCGCTTACACAGTGGAGAGAAGCAGAATGCCGGGGGACAGACACCGGAATGTGAGTATGTACTGTTTTTTTTTTTTTACGTTTACGCTGGTAACCAGGGTAAACATCGGGTTACTAAGCGCGGCCCTGCGCTTAGTAACCCGATGTTTACCCTGGTTACCCGGGGACTTCGGCATCGCTCCGGCGCTGTGATTGCAACGTGTGACCGCAGTCTACGACGCTGGAGCGATACTCATACGACGCTGCGACGTCACGGATCGTGCCGTCGTAGCGTCCAAAGTGTGACTGTGTGACAGTACCAGAAGTCTCTGAACATGACGTTAATTTTAAAGAAATATTTGGGGAAACCAAATGGGAGCATTATGCAACACATATAGCAATTGTGGCATCCAGGTCATCTTGACCAAGTTGGTGCGACCCACAACTGACAGTGGTAGTTTAGACCACGTGTCCAACTTGCATTTGAATCTCGCCAGTATTGGGTTAAGATTAAGATTCTCATAGTAATGTTAAATAATAATAATAATAATAATTATTATTATTTATTATTATGGCACCATTTATTCCATGGCGCTTTACGTGTGAGGAGGGGTTTTCATAATATCTAAATATTTAAATTCAGTGGCCACCTGTAACCCCGAATCAGTATAGTTAGGTGCTTTAATGCTCCCGTTATCCAGTGGAAGCAATACCGATTTAGTCCAATTAATAACAAACCCGAATGTTTCCAAACTTCTCAATTGTCTCCATAGCTACAGGTAATGTTTTGGAGGTTTCGGCCAAAAATAATAAAGCATCGTCACCATAAATTGCAATTTTCTCCTCCATATTCCCCCTGCTAAATCCCACAACTCCAGAGTGTTTCCTAATATTCACTGCTAGTGGTTCAATGGTTAATGCGAACAGTAGGGGGGACAGAGGACAACCCTGCCGTGTACCCCTCCCCAGTTCAAAGACTGAAGTAAGATGCCCATTTACCCTTAATCGTGCCAATGGCCTCTCATGTAATAATTTGATCCATGAAATAAATTCAGCACCCATACCAAATTTCTCCAAAACTACCCATAAATAATCCCATTCAATAGAGTCAAATACTTTAGCAGTGTCAAGCGAGCATATGACCCTATCTCCTGCATAATCCACTGGTAACTGGGGATTAAGAAATAATCTATTTATGATAATGGCGGTAGACCTAGCGGGCATAAAGCCTGATTGATCACTATGTATGACATTAGATATTATGTTGTTTAACCTGGATGCCAGAACTTTTGCCATCATTTTAACATCCGTAGGTAGCAAAGATATAGGCCTATAGGAATCGGGAAGCAATGGATGCCTGGCTTGGGTATAACGACAATGACTGCTTTTCTCATTGATAGGGGCAGATTGCGTTCCTTCGCGGCCTTCTGGAAGGTGCACAACAATTCAAGTAGTAATATATCCCTGAATTTCTTGTATATTTCCACAGGGATTTCATCCAACCCCATTGATTGATTATTGTCAACTTGATGGTGGCCTGATTCTAACGCATCGGGTATTCTAGAATATTTATGCGTAGTGTATAGCACAGCCCACGCAGTACATTGCGCAGCCCACGCAGTACATTGAGCAGCCAACGCAGTACATTGCGCAGCCAACGCAGTACATTGCGTAGCCCACGCAGTACATTGTGTAGCCCACGCAGTACATTGCGCAGCCCACGTAGTACATTGCGCAGCCAACGTAGTACATTGCGCAGCCCACGTAGTATGTTGCGCAGCCCACGTAGTATGTTGCGCAGCCCACGCAGTACATTGCGCAGCCCACGTAGTACATTGCGCAGCCCACATTGTACATTGCGCAGCCCACGTAGTATATTGCACAGCCCACGTAGTATATTGCGCAGCCCACGTAGTATATTGCGCAGCCCACGTAGTATATTGCGCAGCCCACGTTGTATATTGCGCAGCCCACGTAGTATATTGCACAGCCCACGTAGTATATTGCACAGCCCACGTAGTATATTGCGCAGCCCACGTAGTATATTGTGCAGCCCACGTAGTATATTGCGCAGCCCACGTAGTATATTGCGCAGCCCACGTAGTATATTGTGCAGCCCACGTCGTACATTGCCCAGCCACGTAGTATATAGCACAGCCCATGTAGTATATTGCCCAGCCCACGTTGTATATTGCGCAGCCCATGTTGTATATTGCCCAGCCACGTAGTATATTGCCCAGCCACGTAGTATATAGCATAGCCCACATTGTATATTGCGCAGCCCACGTTGTATATTGCGCAGCCCACGTTGTATATTGCCCAGCCACGTAGTATATTGCCCAGCCATGTAGTATATAGCACAGCCCACGTAGTATATTGCGCAGCCCACGTAGTACATTGCGCAGCCCACGTAGTACATTGCGCAGCCCACGTAGTACATTGCGCAGCCCACGTAGTACATTGCGCAGCCCACGTTGTACATTGCGCAGCCCACGTAGTATATTGCACAGCCCACGTAGTATATTGCACAGCCCACGTAGTATATTGCGCAGCCCACGTAGTACATTGCGCAGCCCACGTAGTACATTGCGCAGCCCACGTAGTACATTGCGTAGCCCACGTAGTACATTGCGCAGCCCACGTTGTACATTGCGCAGCCCACGTAGTATATTGCGCAGCCCACGTAGTATATTGCACAGCCCACGTTGTACATTGCGCAGCCCACATTGTATATTGCGCAGCCCACGTTGTACATTGCGCAGCCCACGTTGTATATTGTGCAGCCCACGTTGTGTATTGCGCAGCCCACGTTGTATATTGCGCAGCCCACGTAGTATATAGCCCAGCCCATGTAGTATATTGCCCAGCCCATGTAGTATATTGCCCAGCCACTTAGTATATAGCACAGCCCATGTAGTATATTGCCCAGCCACTTAGTATATAGCACAGCCCATGTAGTATATTGCCCAGCCACGTAGTATATTGCCCAGCCCACGTTGTATATTGCGCAGCCCACGTTGTATATTGCCCAGCCATGTAGTATATTGCACAGCCCATTTGGTATATTGCCCAGCCACATTGTATATTGTGCAGCCCACGTTGTTTATTGCCCAGCCGCGTAGTATATTGCCCAGCCACGTAGTATATAGCACAGCCCATGTAGTATATTGCCCAGCCCATGTAGTATATTGCCCAGCCACGTAGTATATAGCACAGCCCATGTAGTATATTGCCCAGCCACGTAGTATATTGCCCAGCCCACGTAGTATATTGCACAGCCCACGTAGTATATTGCGCAGCCCACGTAGTATATTGCGCAGCCCACGTAGTATATTGCGCAGCCCACGTAGTATATTGCGCAGCCCACGTCGTACATTGCATAGCCCACGTTGTATATTGCGCAGCCTACGTAGTATATTGCACAGCCCACGTAGTATATTGCACAGCCCACGTAGTATATTGCGCAGCCCATGTAGTATATTGCGCAGCCCACGTAGTATATTGCGCAGCCCACATAGTATATTGTGCAGCCCACGTCGTACATTGCCCAGCCACGTAGTATATAGCACAGCCCATGTAGTATATTGCCCAGCCCACGTTGTATATTGCGCAGCCCATGTTGTATATTGCCCAGCCACGTAGTATATTGCCCAGCCACGTAGTATATAGCATAGCCCACATTGTATATTGCGCAGCCCACGTTGTATATTGCGCAGCCCACGTTGTATATTGCGCAGCCCACGTTGTATATTGCCCAGCCACATAGTATATTGCCCAGCCACGTAGTATATAGCACAGCCCACGTAGTATATTGCGCAGCCCACGTAGTACATTGCGCAGCCGATGTAGTACATTGCGCAGCCCACGTAGTACATTGCGCAGCCCACGTAGTACATTGCGCAGCCCACGTAGTACATTGCGCAGCCCACGTAGTACATTGCGCAGCCCACGTAGTACATTGCGCAGCCCACGTTGTACATTGCGCAGCCCACGTTGTACATTGCGCAGCCCACGTAGTATATTGCGCAGCCCACGTAGTATATTGCGCAGCCCACGTTGTACATTGCGCAGCCCACGTTGTATATTGCGCAGCCCACGTTGTATATTGCGCAGCCCACGTTGTATATTGCCCAGCCACATAGTATATTGCCCAGCCACGTAGTATATAGCACAGCCCACGTAGTATATTGCGCAGCCCATGTAGTACATTGCGCAGCCCACGTAGTACATTGCGCAGCCGATGTAGTACATTGCGCAGCCCACGTAGTACATTGCGCAGCCCACGTAGTACATTGCGCAGCCCACGTTGTACATTGCGCAGCCCACGTTGTACATTGCGCAGCCCACGTAGTACATTGCGCAGCCCACGTAGTATATTGCGCAGCCCACGTAGTATATTGCGCAGCCCACGTTGTACATTGCGCAGCCCACGTTGTATATTGCGCAGCCCACGTTGTACATTGCGCAGCCCACGTTGTATATTGCGCAGCCCACGTTGTATATTGCGCAGCCAACGTTGTATATTGCGCAGCCCACGTAGTATATAGCCCAGCCCATGTAGTATATTGCCCAGCCCATGTAGTATATTGCCCAGCCACTTAGTATATAGCACAGCCCATGTAGTATATTGCCCAGCCACTTAGTATATAGCACAGCCCATGTAGTATATTGCCCAGCCACGTAGTATATTGCCCAGCCCACGTTGTATATTGCGCAGCCCACGTTGTATATTGCCCAGCCATGTAGTATATTGCACAGCCCATTTGGTATATTGCCCAGCCACATTGTATATTGTGCAGCCCACGTTGTTTATTGCCCAGCCGCGTAGTATATTGCCCAGCCACGTAGTATATAGCACAGCCCATGTAGTATATTGCCCAGCCCATGTAGTATATTGTCCAGCCACGTAGTATATAGCACAGCCCATGTAGTATATTGCCCAGCCACGTAGTATATTGCCCAGCCCATGTAGTATATTGCCCAGCCCACGTAGTATATAGCAATGTGGGCATCATATCCCTGTTAAAATAAGAAATAAAATAAAAAATAGTTATATACTCACCTTCCGGAGGCCCCGGATCCAAGCGAAGTGGTTACCGACGCTGCTCGTGCGCTCCGGTCTCAAGAGTGCATTGCGGTCACGCGAAATGATGACGTAGCGGTCTCGCGAGACCGCTACGTCATCTCGCGAGAACGCAGCATGGACCGGTTACCGGAGCGTCGCAAGCGGGAAAGGCCTGTTGTCGATCCGGGGGCCGACGGACGGTGAGTATATAATGATTTTTTTTTTTTTATTATTATTTTTAACATTAGATCGTTTTACTATTCATGCTGCATAGGCAGCATGAATAGTAAAAAGTTGGTCACACAGGGTTAATAGCAGCGGTAACGGAGTGCATTACACCGCGGCATAACGCGGTCCGTTACCACTGCCATTAACCCTGTGTGAGGGCAGACTGGAGGGGAGTACGGAGCGGGCACTGACTGCGGGGAGGAAGGAGCGGCCATTTTTCCACCGGACTGTGCCCGTCGCTGATTGGTCGTGGCTGTTTTGCCACGACCAATCAGCAACTTGGGTTCCATGACAGACAGAGGCCGTGACCAATGAATTTCCGTGACAGAAAGAAAGACAGACAGACAGAAGGACAGACAGAAAGACGGAAGTGACCCTTAGACAATTATATAGTAGACTAGATGGTGGCCCGATACTAACGCATCGGGTATTCTAGAATATGTATGCGTAGTATATTGCACAGCCCACGCAGTATATTGCACAGCCACGCAGTACATTGCGCAGCCCACGTAGTACATTGCGCAGCCACGCTGTACATTGCGCAGCCCACGTAGTACATTGCACAGCCCATAAAGTACATTGCGCAGCCCACGCAGTACATTGCGCAGCCCACGTAGTATATTGCCCAGTTACGTAGTATTTTGCCCAGTCACGTAGTATAATGCTTCATGCAGTAATGGCCCCATAGATGCCCCATATAATGCTCCATGCAGTTCTTTATGGCCCCATAGATGCCCCATATAATGCGCCATGCAGTTATGGCCCCACCCATAGATGCCCCATATAATGCTCCATGCAGTTCTTTATGGCCCCATAGATGCCCCATATAATGCCCCATATATTGCTCCATGCAGTTATGGCCCCATAGATGCTCTATATAATGCTCCATGCAGTTATGGCCCCATAGATGGCCCATATAATGCTCCATGCAGTTATGGCCCCATAGATGGCCCATATAATGCTCCATGCAGTTATGGCCCCATAGATGCCCCATATAATGCTCCATGCAGTTCTTTATGGCCCCATAGACGCTCCATACAGCATTGTGCCACATGTAATGCTGCTGCTGAGGCAATAAAAACAAAATATCACATACTCACCTCTCGTCGCTGCTCCTCAGCGTCCCGTCTCTCCGCACTGACTGTTCAGGCAGAGGGCGGCGCAGTTATATACTGCGTGGGCTGTGCTATATACTATGTGCCCTGTGTTATATACTGCGTGGCCTGTGTTATATACTGCGTGGCTGGTATATACTGCGTGGGCTGTGTTATATAGTAAGTGGGCTGTGTTATATATAGTGCGTGGCCTGTATTAACGCATCTGGTATTCTAGAATATGTATGTATATATATAGCAGCCACATAGTATATAGCACAGGCCACGTACTATTTGTCTGACCTATTTGTCTGGCAGTATATCACACAGCCCACGCAGTATTTAGCAGTGTGGGCACCATATCCCTGTCGCCTGTCGCTGATTGTTCGCGGCCGGCCACGTAGTATATAGCGTAGTATTCTAGAATATGTATGTAGTTTATTTATGAAGATTGACAAATAATGCAATAATGGGTAAAATATATTATCATTAAATTTTATTAGTCATAGAACTTAATACAATTGAATGAAATTATGAAACATATCATCAAAATATATAAACCACATTACATGAACTGTAACTGTATTTAAATAAATCATCGGGCAAAAGATGGACATTGACACTGCGCTCTTGGCGTCTGGTTGTGAACGGCATCAGGTAGTTATATATGTTATACA
This sequence comes from Ranitomeya variabilis, assembly GCF_051348905.1. Lineage (NCBI taxonomy): Eukaryota > Metazoa > Chordata > Amphibia > Anura > Dendrobatidae > Ranitomeya > Ranitomeya variabilis. The sequence continues at coordinate 338,169,761 of NC_135236.1, forward strand.
CTGTTTCTTTAATGCTATGCTACTATGAGCGTTTGTCTAGGGGTATTGATTTTTCACATTATTCAGCATGGGCCCCATATTGTATGCATTAGACTATTCTATCATACTGATGCCGTTGCAGCTAGTCTGCTTTGAGCCTGTGGGCATATGTACCGACATGTAGTGCGTGTCTTGTTTTTCCCTGCTGTCCATTAACCTGTTCTACAGCTTTTATGCGTGTATTTTTGTATTAATAAAGTTGCATTTTTATGGGAAGTTTTGACTGCGAGTGTTTTTAGTTTTGTACCATATGGTTGGCAGTTGTTTCCTGATTACGGTCTGGATACACATGCATTGAGGTACCTCTGGATTTTTCCCATTTGCACTATTTGTATATGGGTATCTCTGCATGACTATGTATTTAACAATCTTCCTTTATAATATATTTATTAACAATATCAAGCCAAAATATTTTTGTACACCACATTTCTTGTGAATACCTTTTGACTACCTATAAGCAACTTTCCTTGTAAAGGGGTAGGAAGAACTTGCACCTTGACGTTGGATCTCATTTTAACTCTTGAAAATGCAACGTAGAGTTGTCCATGACCAAAAATGGGCTGCGGTAGATATATGCCAACACGGTGTAGAGTTTGACCTTGTGACTTGTTTATTGTCATGGCAAAAGCTGGTTTTATTGGAAACTGTCGACGCCGAAGCCTAAATGGAAGACCCGTGTCTGAAGGACATAAATCAATGCGTGGAATGAACACTTCATCTCCTTTTGCTGATCCAGTGATCACTCTTGCTTGAATGACGTGAGAATGGAGTCCAGTAACAATAAGGCGAGTTCCATTACATAGACCATTTTTCATATTTAGATTCCGCAGCAACATTATGATTGTTCCAACTTTCAGTTGAAGTCTGTGGGATGGCATTCCTGATGGCGTAAGACTATTTAAAAATTCAACTGGATAATGCTCTCGTTCATCTTCATTGTCTACATCCACTGAATCATCACTTTTATACAACTTATACTCACCAGGCATTCTATCCATCACCTGGGAATTTAGCAGAGCCACGTCATCATTCTTGGGACAGAGAATTGCATGAGAAGAGGCCCTCTCAACACTGCTTTGGTCGTTCACATCAATTTCAATGCATTGTCCAAAAACAGTTACGATGCAGTCAGTGCACAACATGTCTTCTGGTATTTCAATAATATCTTCTTCAAGGTTATATTCGTTGCTAAGTTCACCGTTGCCAAGTTTAAGAAGCCAGTTGCTATACTCTGGGTCCGAAGATCGCATATTGTTAATTAGTTGGAGTTTAATGAACTGTTTCCAAAGGTCAGCCATTTTTAAGCTGGACTCGATAACATCTGTTCTTGTTCCATTTGGTATGACTGGAAGGCATTGCCTAAAATCTCCGCCTATGACAAAAACTTTACCCCCGAACGGAATTTTATTTTTTTCATCAACATTTGTAGTCATTACTTCACGCAGAAGTCTGTCAATTAAGCTCAAAGCATATTTGGGTGCCATGGTGCACTCGTAAAGTATGAAAACGTGCATTTTTTAACAGTCTTCCTGCAAATGTGTCTTGTTTTATTCTGGAAATAGAGATTTCATTGACTGGAACTGGTATCCCAAAGAGTGAATGGATAGTGCGACCTCCTCGTAAAAGGTTTGCTGCAATCGCTGTTGTAGCCGACGGCAATATGACTTTTCCCAACCCTCTAACGTGATGCATTATAACTTCATAGAGGTATGTTTTACCGCTCCCTCCTGGACCATCAATAAAGAAACATTTTGGCATTGCATCTGCTTGGTTTTCTATAGTGCTCACAATAATGTCATATGCAATCCGTTGTTGTTCATTTAAGGAGTTTGTCTTCTCTGTTGCCAACAATAATTCGTAAGCTTCGTCATACTCTGGAACTTGTGGAACTTGAATGGCGGGCTGGGGCAAATTAAAGTCTGAAAACGTTTTTCCATGTAGTAGTAAGATATTTTGGACATCTTGCATGGCATAAGATTCGCAATTTTGACAACTTCCACTTCTGTTGTGAAGACGTAAGCAGTAGTCCTCAATTAGATGTTCTTTAAAATTTGTCCAAAGTTGAGCTGGATTTGTAGGCGGTCCAAATACACAGATGTAGGCAAACAATTCTCGAAGTTGCTTAGGCATATGTAGGGTAACTGCGTCTTCTAAAGTAAGTTTCCACACAGTATCATCCAATAGAAGTCCTAAAGCCAAAGCTGCAGCTTTAAATGTATCGTGCAATACTCCGTTAACTGTATTCAAATTGTCATAAGTTTTAGCTCCTTTGATATGTAGTAGTAACAGCCAAAGGCAATATCTTTCTTGATCCTTGACACTAACAGTATACATGCGTCCAATTATTCTGCTAACTCCTCGTTGTCTTGGATTCCAAGTTTTATTCCAAATGTAATGCTCTGGAATCTCTCGGTACAAATAGTGCCTTGCGTTTTCGTCACGTTGGTTCAGCAAAAACCATTCCATTAATGTTGATGTCGTGCTTAAAGTTTTTGAGACATCTTTGACTTCAGCATCTTCAAAGAAATAAAGCTGCTGTTGATTTGGTAAATGAATAGCTTAACGTACGATGGCATGGGACTGTGAATGCATTGGAAATGCAAATATCCTCCAAGCAGCTTCTGGAGCACTGACATATCTTGAGTCAACAAAAGTTGATGATTCATCGTGATTGACTGTTTTCTGTTGTATTTCGATGTTAGCTTTGTCATGCCCCTTGTAGATGTACTTGAAGAGATATTTTACACTTTTTATTGAAGCACAGATTTCTACGTTGATGTGACAGTTGTAGCATTTTGATAAGTACGGGTTGTATGGGACTATCCATGAGTTATTTATAATTTTTTTGTTGTAAGCAATGTTATCAATGTGTTGTCGCCGGTAGGATGGGTAGCCATCCAAGTCTTTAACAGTGTGCTGTTTCAACTCCTTTGGAAACCCTTTTGTACACTTTCCATTTTCCATGCATGGACTTTTTGGATTTGCTACACCGCATGGGCCATGAACCATATGAGAGACTACAATATTATACAGTTCAGGATACTTTTCTTGGTTAGGAATTTCAGCCCACACTATATTGTCGATTTCTTCCTCTGTACGAATCTTGGAATCCGTGTCTAAGATAATTAGTATATGCGCATGTGGGAGACCTCGTTTCTGAAACTCTATGACGTGTACCATTGCTACGACTGTTCCAAAAAGCCCATTTTTGATGTCTTTCAAAAGGCTGATGAGTTTCAGTCGAAATACGCGTGCGACTAAGTCCGGCCTGTGTTCAACTTTTTGCCAGGGTTCTAGATTTTCAGTAATTTCCGGCCATTTAAGATTACAGGTCATGGTCACAAAAATGTCAGGTCTTCCAAACTTTGTTACTATTGCCATTGCATCTTGATATCGCTGTTGCATGTTGCGGGGGCTACCTTCAAACGACGGGAGGATTACTGTTTTTCCAATTGGAATTCCCTTTTCAATTGATTGTTTTTGCAAATGTTCTTGAAGAACACAGTAGTCTTCAACTTTAAGTTGTTTTTGGTTCATTCTTATGAAATTTAGATGATTAGCTTCAATTTTAACATATGCGTCAACTAAGTACTGTTGTGTCAGTTTCCCACCGTTTAAAATAGGATTGAAGTAATTTCGGACAGACAGACGAAAACTGTAGTATTGAAGCTGTGTAATTCTTCTTGAAGTTCCTTGTTGGTTTAGGTTTTCATGCCACCCTTGTTCACCTCTTGGAAAGAATAGCGGATACAGAAGAGCATCAAGGTTGCTGTGCAAAATGCTAATTCGTTGTGTCTTAGGAACCAAAGGGTTGTTTTGGTCTGGCTTAAGATGGACTAATATATCCCTTTGAAAAGGAGGTTCTCCATCATCGTTTTGAAAAACAACTGTGACCTCACTTACACGTGGTTTGTTGTAAAGTCGAGGATTCTGTTTACGTTCTTGTTTAATGGCCATGACAATAGAAGGCATTTCAGTACCATTTTGTATAGCCCTCTGTTCCTCCTCAGCTTGAACATCTTTTAGCATGCGATATGCGGCAGCAAATGGGCTTATTTTTTGTAAATGTACAGCAATTTGGTTCATCAGTTCAGCATCACACTTTTCGTTTTCTTTTAGGTTCATCCTTTGTGCTGTAGCCTCATTTGTATCAATGATGTATAATTGTGCAAATTTTGGTGGTTGTCCTATTTCTGGGTGAAGTGTTCCAGTGCGGTGGTAGATCTGGCCGTGAATTTTAAAACAATACGATCCGAATCCAGGGGGCAGTGCAATGTTGGCACCGAATGAAGCAAACGCATGAGAACTGTTGATGCTTCTGATATTTTCCATGAAATTTCTACTGTGTTGATGCATTCCTTTCATTAACTGCTCAAACAGATCTGAGTAGTGAGGTCTCGGTAGCATAACTTTTCCTTTTTGGCAGCATTGAGTAAACTGATTGTCAGATGGTTTTTCATCAATGAAATTCAGAGAGTCACATTTAGAGCAAACTGCATTCATATTCCCACAGTAGTGTTCATGAATTGTACTTACATTGTCTGTTACGTAATGTGCAAGTTGTTGAATATTGTCCTGGTCGTGCCTTAGTCGGTAGAGCATTCGTTTTTTATGAATTTGACGATCATGTTGTTCCTGTCGTACAACAGTTTGTTGTGGTGTCTCCGGTTGGCGACGGTGTCTGTGAGATTCTGCATCCTGGGCTTGTCTAGCAGCAGTTTGTTGTGGTGTCTCCTGTTGGCGACGTCTGTGAGATTCCACATCCTGGGCTTGTCTGGCGGCAGTTTGTTGTGGTGTCTCCTGTTCCCGATGTTGTCGTTTTCTTGCTGCTGCTGCTGCTTTTCTGTCATCCTCATTGGCGTATTTTCGTTTACGACCCATTCTAAGATAGAAACACGAGGAGATGCCGCCCATACAGGGAGACGCAGGCACACACCCTACACAATGGTGGCACTTGACAGCAGTGGAGGACAATGCCCGTCGCTGATTGGTCGAGGCCGGCTGGCCTCGACCAATCAGAGACGCGGGATTTCCAGGACAGACAGACAATTAAACCCTTAGACAATTATATATATAGATTGATGCTGTGGCCATTTGCAACGCCTCTGCCTCAGAGATAGCTGGAAGATCAATCCATCCAGATAATTTAGGATTTGTTTGCTGCTAAACTGTATTTTGGTTCCGTATAAGTCCTGATAAAATTCTCTGAAAATATTTGAGATTTGATCAGGCTGATTAACCATTGCATCTTCCTTATCTTTTAAAGCTCCTATAAAAGATAACTCCGACAGGAGCTCGCCAAACTTGGTTAAGAGGGTGACCTATGTAGCTGGGTCTGATCTCAATCTATCCCAGTATGGGTGTATATTAAATATAGTTAAAATCTCCCATGCATAGCACAGGGACCCCGGGTACTTTATCTATAAGTGTCGTAATCTCCTTCATAATGGTATTATTATAGGGAGGTGGGATGTAGACTGCCACAAGTAGGATTTTATTTGCAAATATTCTGCAATGATGGTCAAACTATTTTAATTTATAGGGTACCATTGTTTTTGTCCAGGCCATTTATTTTGTTTATTTCTTCTGTTGAACCGCAATTTAAAAGCAATATCTGATTTTCATTTGTTGATATTCAGAAAATTTTAATATTTTAATTGAAAATCACTTTTGTCAGTTTCAATTTATTCCAATGACCATTATACTTTTTTCTTCCTATAACAGAAGGATACCAACAGTTTTGGCCATGTGTGTAAATATAAATCTATGTTGCAAGGCTAGTATCAGTGACATACAACATTTAAACCATTTTTCCTTTACCTGATTTCACCTGTAACTGGGGCTGGTATATTTGCCCTGGTTATAGAGGAAATTCAGTAATTCTCCTAGGACCCTGCAGCTCCTACACCCTCCCTACACCCAGTGATCACATAACCCCTGGGTCTAGAGGAGAAAGTACCATTAGTGCTTCCTATTACTGCAGCCACAGGCTCTCAGCTGACTCTTCTACATGCCATGTCCGGCTGTGTCTGACAACTGGCTTCCCTCTTCCACAGCTGCACAATCACATACAGCTGCTTTACTAGGCAATGACAGTTTTAGAACCGTTATGGGCGGTCCGGAAGTAGTTAACATATGGATTGGCAGTGTACCAGGGCCCCTTCAAACAATTATTCATGGGGGAGTACCTGGAGTCAGACACCTATCAATATGATATTATTACCCACTTTTAAGTAGTCATATTTAATTCCAAGCACTCATAATACTAATGGAACAAATTATGTCACTTTGTCAGTGAGCTGTGCAAATAAGTATGTAATTACTGTAATGACTTCTTATTTATTTATATTACGTACTGTATCAAACTATTAGACTACTTGGAAGCTGTTATCATCAAGTTTAACCCCTTAAGCCCCGAGGGTGGTTTGCACGTTAATGACCGGGCCAATTTTTACAATTCTGACCACTGTCTCTTTATGAGGGTATAACTCTGGAACGCTTCAACGGATCTTGGCGATTCTGACATTGTTTTCTCGTGACATATTGTACTTCATGATAGTGGTAAAATTTATTCGATATAACTTGCGTTTATTTGTGAAAAAAATGGAAATTTGGCGAAAATTTTGAAAATTTAGCAATTTTCCAAATTTGAATTTTTATGCCCTTAAATCACAGAGATATGTCACGCAAAATACTTAATAAGTAACATTTCCCACATGTCTACTTTACATCAGCACAATTTTGGAACCAAAATTTTTTTTGGGTAGGGAGTTATAAGGGTTAAAAGTTGACCAGCAATTTCTCATTTTTACGACACCATTTTTTTTTAGGGACCACATCTCATTTGAAGTCATTTTGAGGGGTCTATATGATAGAAAATACCCAAGTGTGAAACCATTCTAAAAACTGCACCCCTCAAGGTGCTCAAAACCACATTCAAGAAGTTTATTAACCCTTCAGGTGTTTCACAGGAATTTTTGGAATGTTTAAATAAAAATGAACATTTAACTTTTTTTCACACAAAATTTATTTCAGCTCCAATTTGTTTTATTTTACCAAGGGTAACAGGAGAAAATGGACCCCAAAAGTTGTTGTACAATTTGTCCTGAGTACGCTGATACCCCATATGTAGGGGTAAACCACTGTTTGAGCGCATGGCCGAGCTCGGAAGGGAAGGAGCGCCATTTGACTTTTCAATGCAAAATTGACTGGAATTGAGATGGGACGCCATGTTGCGTTTGGAGAGCCCCTGATGTGCCTAAACATTGAAACCCCCCACAAGTGACACAATTTTGGAAAGTAGACCCCTTAAGGAACTTATCTAGATGTGTGGTGAGCACTTTGACCCAACAAGTGCTTCACAGAAGTTTATAATGCAGAGCCGTAAAAATAAAAAATCATATTTTTTCACAAAAATGATCTTTTCGCCTCCAATTTATTTTCCCAAGGGTAAGAGAAGAAATTGGACCCCAAAAGTTGTTGTGCAATTTGTCCTGAGTACGCTGATACCCGATACGTGGGGGTAAACGACTGTTTGGGCGCATGGCAGAGCTCAGAAGGGAAGGAGCACTGTTTTACTTTTTCAACGCAGAATTGGCTGTAATTGAGATCGAACGCCATGTCGCGTTTGGAGAGCCCCTGATGTGCCTGAACAGTGGAAACTCCCCAATTCTACCTGAAACCCTAATCCAAACACACCCCTAACCCTAAGCCCAATGGTAACCCTAACCACACCCCTAACCCTGGCACACCCCTAACCCTAATCCCAACCGTAAATGTAATCCAAACCCTAACCCTAACTTTAGCCCCAACCCTAACCCTAACTTTAGCTCCAACCCTAGCCCTAACCCTAGCCCTAACCCTAATGGGAAAATGGAAATAAATACATTTTTTTAATTTTATTATTTCTCCCTAACTAAGGGGGTGATGAAGGGGGGTTTAATTTACTTTTATAGCTTTTTTTTATATCGGATTTTTATGATTGGCAGCTGTCACACACTAAAAGACGCTTTTTATAGCAAAAAAGTTTTTGCGTCTCCACATTTTGAGACCTATAATTTTTCCATATTTTGGTCCACAGAGTCATGTGAGGTCTTGTTTTCTGCGGGACGAGTTGACGTTTTTATTGGTAACATTTTCGGGCACATGACATTTTTTTTATCGCTTTTTATTCCGATTTTTGTGAGGCAGAATTACCAAAAACCAGCTATTCATGAATTTCTTTTGCAGGAGGCGTTTATACCGTTCCACGTTTGGTAAAATTGATAAAGCAGTTTTATTCGTCGGGTCAGTACGATTACAGCGATATCTCATTTATATCAATTTTTTATGTTTTGGCGCTTTTATACGATAAAAGCTATTTTATAGAAAAAATAACTATTTTGGCATTGCTTTATTCTGAGGGCTATAACTTTTTTATTTTTTTGCTTATGATGCTGTATGGTGGCTTGTTTTTTGCGGGACAAGATGACGTTTTCAGCGGTACCATGGTTATTTATATCCATCTTTTTGATCGCGCGTTATTCCACTTTTTGTTGAGCGGTATGATAATAAAGCGTTGTTTTTTGGCTCGTTTTTTTTTTTTCTTACGGTGTTCACTGAACGGGTTAACTAGTGGGACAGTTTTATAGGTTGGGTCGTTACGGACGCGGCAATACTAAATATGTGTACTTTTATTGTTTCGTTTTTTTTATTTAGATAAAGAAATGTATTTATGGGAATAATATATATATTTTTTTCTTTATTTAGGAATTTATTTTTATTTATTTATTTTTTTACACATGTGGAATTTTTTTTTTAACTTTTTTACTTTGTCCCGGGGGGGACATCACAGATCGCTGATCTGACAGTTTGCACAGCACGCTGCCATTAACCCTGTGTGTGTGAGGGCTGACTGGAGGGGATTATAGAGCGGGCACTGACTGAGGGGAGGAAGGAGCGGCCATTTTGCCGCCGGACTGTGCCCGTCGCTGATTGGTCGTGGCTGTTTTGCCGAGATCAATCAGCGACTTGGATTTCCATGACAGACAGAGGCCGCGACCAATGAATATCTGTGACAGACAGACAGAAGGACAGACGGAAGTGACCCTTAGACAATTATATAGTAGATATGGCACCCATTTACAATGATAGTTCGCTGTTTGTTTTTGCTCTGCTTAAGGCCTCTTTCATACGTCCTGATATTACCAACACTCAGAGGCATAGCTAGGGTTTTGGTTCAGGGGGCGAAGCTTCTGAGTGGGCCCCTAACCAGGTAACCTTGATTACAACTGGGTGACGCACCCTAATAGTGGAGGAGAACCTCGGGAGATGACCGCGCTGTTGCTGAAGATAATCTACTATATAATTGTCTAAGGGTCACTTCCGTCTTTCTGTCTGTCCATCTGTCTGTCTTTCTGTCTGTCTGTCACAGATATTAATTGGTCGCGGCCTTTGTCTGTCATGGAAATCCAAGTCGCTAATTGGTCGCGGCAAAACGGCCACGACCAATCAGCGACGGGCACAGTCCCGCGGCAAAATGGCCGCTCCTTTCTCCCCGCAGTCAGTGCCCGCTCAATAATCCCTTCCAGTCAGCGCTCACACAGGGTTAATGGCAGCGGTAACGGACCGCGTTATGCCGCGGGTAACGGACTCCGTTACCGCTGCTATTAACCCTGTGTGACCAGCTTTTTACTATTGATGCTGCCTATGCGGCATCAATAGTTAAAAGATCTAATGTTAAAAAAAATAAAAAATCGTTATATACTCACCGTCCGTCGGCCCCTCGGATCCAGAACCGGCCTTTCCCGCTCCTCGCGACGCTCCGGTGACCGCTCCATGCATTGCGGTCTCACGAGATGATGACCTAGCGGTCTCGCGAGACCGCCACATCATCATCTCGCGAGACCGCAATGCACTCTTGGGACCGGAGCGCGCGAGGAGTGTCGGTAACCGCTTCGCCTGGATCCGGGGGCCAACGGAAGGTGAGTATATAACTATTTTTTATTTTAATTCTTTTTTTTAACAGGGATATGATGCCCACATTGCTATATACTGCGTGGGCTGTGCAATATAATACGTGGGCTGTGCAATATAATACGTGGGCTGTGCAATATAATACGTGGGCTGTGCAATATACTATGTGGGCTGTGCAACATACTACGTGGGCTGTGCAATATACTACGTGGGCTGTGCAATATACTACGTGGGCTGTGCAATATACTACGTGGGCTGAGCAATATACTACGTGGGCTGAGCAATATACTACATGGGCTGTGCAATATACTACGTGGGCTGTGCTATATAATACGTGGGCTGTGCAATATAATACGTGGGCTGTGCAATATAATACGTGGACTGTGCAATATACTACGTGGGCTGTGCAATGTACTACGTGGGCTGTGCAATATACTACGTGGGCTGTGCAATATACTACGTGGGCTGTGCAATATACTATGTGGGCTGTGCAATATACTATGTGGGCTGTGCAATATACTATGTGGGCTGTGCAATATAATACGTGGGCTGTGCTATATACTACGTGGGCTGTGCAATATACTACGTGGGCTGTGCAATATACTACGTGGGCTGTGCAATATACTATGTGGGCTGTGCAATATACTATGTGGGCTGTGCAATATACTATGTGGGCTGTGCAATATACTATGTGGGCTGTGCAATATACTATGTGGGCTGTGCAATATACTATGTGGGCTGTGCAATATTCTACGTGGGCTGTGCAATATACTACGTGGGCTGTGCAATATACTACGTGGGCTGTGCAATATACTACGTGGGCTGTGCAATATACTACGTGGGCTGTGCTATATACTACATGGGCTGTGCAATATACTAAGTGGGCTGTGCAATATACGTGGGCTGTGTTATACACTACGTGGCCTGTGTTATACACTACGTGGCCTGTGTTATACACTACGTGGCCTGTGTTATACACAACATGGGCTGTGTTATACACTACGTGGCCTGTGTTATACACTATGTGGGCTGTGATATACACTACGTGGGCTGTGTTATATACTGCGTGCGTGGGCTGTTATATACTACGTGAGCTGTGTTATATGCTACGTGAGCTGTGTTATATGCTATGTGGGCTGTTATACACTCCGTGGGCTGTGCTATATACTCCATGGGCTGTGTTATATACTACGTGGCTGTGCTATATACTCCGTGGGCTGTGCTATATACTCCGTGGGCTGTGCTATATACTACGTGGCTGTGCTATATACTACGTGGCTGTGCTATATACTACGTGGCTGTGCTATATACTACGTGGCTGTGCAATATACTATGTGGCTGTGCAATATACTACGTGGCTGTGCTATTTACTACGTGGGCTGTTATATACTACATGGCCGGCCACGAACAATCAGCGACAGGCGAATCCTGTGTATTCAATGTATTATTCTAAAATCTTCATAAATAAACTACATACATATTCTAGAATACCCAGTGCATTAGAATCGGGCTACCATCTAGTCTCTATATAAAGACAAACATGGATATTACGGCCATATTGTCAGTGGTAGGTACCAGCCCTACAGAACATATAAGAGATCACAGCACAGTTACAGATAATGACTTACCGCTGACGTTCTTTATGATGGAGTTGTTCACTTTTCCGGTCTTTTCCATCTGGCCAAGACCGACACAACTTCTTCCACCCAGGACTCGTCTGCAGAGAATACAACAAAGACACATTTCACTTCCTATATTTTCAGCACGTCACCAACCTGCACAAACTCCTCATCCTACTGGTACCCTAATGCTGCTGCTGTATGTGTCTCTATTACTGCACCTGCTGTGTGGTTCTCTGTGCCCTCTAAATTCTAAAGCAACCCTCTAGAATATAGTAATGCCGGGTGCAAGTGCCCTAGAAAACAGTGCCCACATTTTGTCCCGAGTCTCACCCCTGTACAGCTCCCCTATACACAGCATGATGCTCTCTTATACTTAACATGATGCCTCCTCACTGTAATTACCCCCACACAGTGTACTGACCCCTTAGTATCCCCCAAACTGCTAGATGGCCCTAACACTGTGTGATGGCCCCTTCACTGTAATCCTCACACTGTATGATGGCCCCCTAGATAACCTCCATCTTTATATATAATTGTCTAAGGTCCACTTCCATCTGTTTGTCTGTGACGGAAATCCCGCGTCACTGATTGGTCACGGCTGGCTGGGCGCAACCAATCAGCGACAGGCACAGTGCGGCTGCGAATTGGCCCCTCCCTACTCCCCTCCAGTCAGTGCCCCCTCCATACTCCCCTCCAGCCAGCACCCACATAGCGTTTTAGCAGTCCCGTTAAACGGACTGCATTACACCGTGGCATAGCGCGGTGTAACGCAGTCCGTTAACGCTGCCATTAACCCTGTAAGTGTGACCAACTTTTTACTATTGATGCTGCCTATGCAGCATCAATAGTAAAAACATATAATGTTAAAAATAATAATAAAAAAAATCATTATATTCTCACCTTCCGTCGTCCGCAGCAGCCTTTCCCGCTCCTTGCGACGCTCCGGTTTCAAGAATGCATTGCGGGAATGACCCCAGATGACGTAGCAGTCTCGCGAGACCGCTACATCATCACGGGTTATTGCTGCAAGGCATTACTGGGAACGGAGCGTCGCGAGGAGCATCGCTAAAGGCCTGGACTGGATCCGGGGGCCGCCTGAAGTTGAGTATATAACTATTTTTTATTTTAATTCTTTTTTAACAGGGATATGGTGCCCACATTGCTATATACTACGTGGGCTGTATTATATACTGCGTGGGCTGTTATGTACTGCGTGGGCTGTGTTATATACTACGTCTCTGTGCTATATACTGCGTGGGCTGTGCTATATACTACGTGGCTTTGCAATATACTACATGGCTGTGCTATATACTATGTGGGCTGTATTATATACTACATGGGCTGTGTTATATACTACGTGGGCTGTGTTATATACTATGTGGCTGTGCTATATAATACGTGGGCTGTGTTATATACTACGTGGGCTGTGTTATATACTACATGGGCTGTGTTATATACTACGTGGGCTGTGCTATATACTGCGTGGGCTGTGCTATATACTGCGTGGGCTGTGCTATATACTGCGTGGGCTGTGTTATATACTGCGTGGGCTGTGTTATATACTGAGTGGGCTGTGTTATATACTGCGTGGGCTTTGTTATATACTGCGTGTGCTGTGCTATATACTACGTGGCTGTGCAATATACTACGTGGCTGTGCAATATACTGTGTGGGCTGTGCTATATACTACGTGGCTGTGCTTTATACTACGTGGCTGTGCAATATACTATGTGACTGTACAATATACTACGTGGCTGTGTTATATACTATATGGGTGTGCTATATACTACATGGCTGTGCTATATACTACGTAGGCTGTGTTATATGCTATGTGGGCTGTGAGACTCTTTCGCCCGGGGCCCTCAAAAACCTGGAGCTTGCCCTGGCTTCACTGATTGGTCGCGCCCGGCCGGCCGCGAACAATCAGCGACACAGTCCGGCCGCGAATTGGCGCGGGATGTGAACCACGCTTTGCCAATTGGTAGCTCCCGGCCGGCCGAATCCTGTGTATTCATTGCATTATTCTGAAATCTTCAAAAATAAACTACATACATATTCTAGAATACCCGATGCGTTAGATGCACCATTTCTAGTGCTTAGCCTCGGCTCTTCCCACTTGCCTTTGTGCATTCGCAAATGGGATAATAGTTTTGGGGTTCGGAAAGAGCCAAGGCTAAGCACAAAAAGTGGCACACCTAATGGATGCGCCTTTTCTGGGGCAGCTGAGTGCTGGTGTTCTTAGTTTGGGAAGGTGATAATATCCTTGGCCCCTTCCCAGGCTATTAATATCAGCTTGCAGCTGCCTGTTTAGCCTTTGCTGGTTATTAAATATAGGGGAGACCCCGCATAATTTTTTGGGAGGTTTCCACCTTGTAATGACCAGTAAAGACAACACAGACTGATGTGAGATATTAAGAGCCAGGGAAGCTCTTTGCTGGTTACCCCCTTCCCAGTCTATTAAGACCAGCTCTCAGCTGTCTGCTTTCCCTCAGCTTATTTATTTGTTTAGTATGCTTTGCTTATATATCGTATTCTGCAGCGCTTTCAGCTGGTTAATAAAAATTAGGGGGACCCCACGCCATTTTTTTTTTTATTTAATTTTGAAATAAATATAAATACAGGAAACTACACACTTAAAGCCCTGATTATATAGAAAACTAGCTTGAAATGACAAAGAATTGCTGTATATAAAAGCTGATGTTAAAAACGCATTGCATATGCATGTCAGATGGATGCTACTTGCAAAAAAAAATCGCATTGTACACGCTTGACACTCGCATGACACTCATCCTATTTTTCAGAATCAACTTCTTTTTGTTCTTCATGATACTGATAAAATTTCTTCAATATGACGCGTTTATTTGCAAAAAACCTTGGAAATTTGGCGAAAATTTCACAAATTTTCAAGCTTTTAATTCTTATGCCCTTAAATCAGAGACGTACAGTATGTCACATAAAATTGTCAATGAATAACATTTCCCACATGTCAGAGTGAGTGGGATTCCTTGAGGCGTTCCAGAGTTACTACCTTATAAAGTGACAGTGGTCAGAAATGTAAAAATTTGCTTGGTCATTAAGGGGATAAATGTTAGGGGTTTTTTTTTCAATTTCAGCTTCTTTTCAGTGAGCCTTAGTTTAAAAAAACGGTGTGGACACATCTTTGGTGTAAGTGAATAGGGAAGTAAAAGCCGCACTACAAACACTATTATTTTTATATTCTTTTTTTTTTTTAAAATCAAAATGTAGTAGGTATGGCATCTTATTGTCTTGTTTTCACATAGGCTTGTCAATAAGTCTGTGAAAAAATACATGAAAATAAGTTTGCTAAAATTGTACGAATAAAAAAACGCCATCCATAAAAAAACACTTGGAAAAAACACATGGGGAAGATTAATCAATCAGAGTGCAAGCCAAAAGTGGGGTTACACCACCCAAGCAGTGGCGTTATACCACTTCTGCTCCGTACATATTTGCCAATCGGTGGTTGGTTAATACACTGCTCAAAAAAATAAATATTATAATTATAATATTATTAAATAAATAAAAATAAAGGGAACGCTTAAACAACAGAATATAACTCCAAGTAAATCAAACTTCTGTGAAATCAAACTGTCCACTTAGGACGCAACACTGTTTGACAATCAATTTGACATGCTGATGTGCAAATGGAATAGACAACAGATGGAAATTATTGGCAATTATCAAGATACACTCAATAAAGGAGTGGTTCTGCAGGTGGGGACCACAGACCACATCTCAGTACCAATGCTTTCTGTCTGATGTTTTGATCACTTTTGACAGTTGGTTGTGCTTTCACACTCGTGGTAGCATGAGACGGACTCTACAACCCACACAAGTGGCTCAGGTAGTGCAGCTCCTCCAGGATGGCACATCAATGCAAGCTGTGGCAAGAAGGTTTGAGGTGTCTGTCAGTGTCCAGAGGCTGGAGGCGCTACCAGGAGACAGGCAAGTACACCAGGAGATATGGAGGGGGCCATAGGAGGGCAACAACCCAACAGCAGGACCGCTACCTCAGCCTTTGTGCAAGGAGGAACAGGAGGAGCACTGCCAGAGCCCTGCAAAATGACCTCCAGCAGGCCACACATGTGCATGTGTCTGCACAAACGGTTAGAAACTGACTCTATGAGGATGGTCTGAGTGCCCGACGTCCACAGATGGGGGTTGTGCTCGCAGCCCAACACCATGCAGGACACTTGGCATTTGCCACAGAACACCAGGATTGGCAAATTCGCCACTGGCGCCCTGTGCTCTTCACAGATGAAAGCAGATTCACACTGAGCACATGTGACAGACGTGACAGACTCTAGATATGCCATAGAGAGTGATCTGCTGCCTGCAACATCCTTCAGCATGACAGGTTTGGCAGTGGGTCACTAATGTTGTGGGGTGGCATTTCTTTGGAGGGCTGCACAGCCCTCCGTGTGCTCGCCATAGGTATCCTGACTGCCATTAGGTACCAAGATGAGATCCACAGACCCCTTGTGAGACCATATGCTGGTGCGGTTAGCCCTGGGTTCCTCCTAATGCAGGACAATGCCAGACCTCATGTATTTGGAGTGTGTCAGCAGTTCCTGCAAGATGAAGGCATAGAAGCTATGGACTGGCCGCCCGTTCCCCAGACCTGAATCCAGTTGAAGACATCTGGGACATCATGTCTCACACCATCCACCAACGTCACGTTGCACCACAGACTGTCCTGGAGTTGGCGGATGCTTTAGTCCAGGTCTGGGAGAAGATCCCTCAGGAAACCATCCGCCGCCTCATCAGAAGCATCCCCAGGCATTGTAGGGAGGTCATACAGGCACGTGGAGTGGAAGCCACACACACTACTGAGCATCATTTCCTTGTCTTGAGGCATTTCCACTGAAGTTCGATCAGCCTGTAACTTCATTTTCCACTTTGATTTTGAGCATCATTCCAACTCCAGACCTCCGTGGGATATTAGTTGTGATTTTACGTTGATAATTTAAAAAAAATTTTTTGTTCTCAACACATTCCACTATGTAATGAATAAAGATTTACAACTGGAATATTTCATTCAGTGATATCTAGGATGTGGGATTTTAGTGTTTCCTTTATTTTTTTCAGTAGTGTATATTTAGTATGTGCACATAGCAATTCAGAATAGATTGTTCTGTGCACACAGGCTGCCATTGTTCTTGGCCACACAGGTCCTGTATACACAGGAGGAAGGAATCCACCTAAAAAAGACGTTGTGTGCACATAGCCCAAAACTGCTTAAAAAAAGAAACTCCTCCAAGATGGAAGACTTCCTGAAGTGGTTTTTCACTTGGAAACTTGTGGCTTTTGACTACCTCAAAAGAACTCCAGAGTGCTGTTACCCTTGGAATAGAAGTGGAAGAATTCATCCTTTGCTCTTTTTAGATATATACTTCTGGATACTAAATGTTTGCAGAGCAGCTGTCATTGCCCCTTGGGCAACAGCTATGTTCTGCACAGCAACAGGACACTCTATGACACTACTTTCAGATACCATACACTGGTCTTGAATAATTAACACATTAGCACAGGCAGCTGGGTCTATCCAAGATGGTATTGGGTAATTACTGGACTACGCAATAACTCCAAATCTTCAGATATTTTATGTACATGATCGTAGCGATGCCAACACTTTATTGTTATGCCCTTTATAAGTTTGCATGGGTGGTATAGCGTATGAGGGGAAAGATTCATTACAGGATATGTTCCATTGCCTGCAATTTACAGGTCTTACTGCAGTAAATAGGACATTTTAAGGGTAATTTATTATAAGAACAATTTTTGCTGCCTCTTCTACATAACTTGTCTAGATAAGGGGTGGGGAACTTTTTTTGATGCCAGGGGCCATTTGGATATTTATACCATCCTTTGGGGGCCGTATCAATTTATCAGCTTGAATATTACCCTGCTATATTTGGTCAAACATTTAATTAACTGACCCCTAACGTGATGGCTGGAACCGCTTCCATTTGGTGATATGGATGATGTTGCTACTCATAACTGCTTTTTCATGTTTGCATAGGTCTGGAGCGCAGGCTACTCCATGCGATGATATGTCTTATACAGAATGCATTCATTCAAAAGCCAAGTGGGGGACGTTCAGGCAAAATATCTAGCTTCACATTAACTACTCATTGTCTTTGTTTTTGTTTTTTTTAAATACTTGGTCACTAGTTTTCATCCAAACTGTGGAACATAAGAATAGAATTGTAGAATAGAACAAGTTGCGCAACAAACACGGCAGTGAAATTAGACATCCATGTAAGCACCATGCGACACACATTACATAAGTCTGGTTTGGTGGCCTGAAAAAAGGTAAAGAAGCCTCGACTTCAATATTGTCATAAGAAACATCTGCTCAAGTTTGCAAAAAATACGAAAAGTGAACAGCTGAAAATTCTAAACTGGTGATTTGGAGCAATGAGACAAAAGTCAATAGCCTAGGCTCTGATGGGTGCAAATGGGTCTGGAAGAAACAAGGGAAAAATGGGCTAATGGATTGGGAAATTGAAGGAACTGTCAAGTTCAGTAGAGAAAGCCTGATGATATGGGGTTGTTTCAATCCAAAGGCATTGGATGCTTGACCAGGATCGATAGTGTTCTCAATTCTGAGCTATATGTGATTAGCCTACAAGACGAATTACTTCATACACTCAAATGCTATGCGTATGAAGGATGACATAGTGTCCCAGCAGGACAACTTCCCAATGCATACTTTGTGAGTTTGGCAAAGAAATGGTTCAATGACAGTGAAGTAGAGGTGCTGGATTGGCCTCCACAATCACCAGACCTCAACCCAATCGAACACTTTTGGGTAGATTAGGAAGAAAAGCTATATACTGTATATACCCAAGTGAGTCGACCAATATGTACAAGTTTGGGAACGTGCCGAAAAGACCAGGGATCAGATTTCGGTCAAGACCTGCTTGAATCTGATTGAGAGCAAGCCCAGAAGGATTCGAGCAATGTTGAAGCCAAAGGTGGGTTAACAAAATAGTAAAAAATTAAAATTTAGATTTTTAGGAGTAAAACAATAACAATGCAGTGACATAACAAGAATCTTCATATCTAATTATATACAAAATAGTTGCAAGCCAAATTTATGTATGAGATGTCCAAGATGATTGTCTATAAAATGATGATAGTCTCATGTTCGAAGCAGTAGTGGATGATGACATATAGAACCTATAAGTCAATAGTTCAAAACATTGTTACTCTTTTGCTTGTCAGTGTATACATCACATAGGATACACTGGATCTGGAGTATATACATCACAGGAGGAGACATGGGGCTACAACCTGGAGCTGCGATGATACATAATAAAAGGAGACATGGGGCTGGCGCTGCGGTCTTCTGTGGATTGAAAGCACATCGCACACTAACTCCACAAACTACATCCTGACGCTGGATAGCCGCTGATGTTTGTATTATGAGAGTCTGCAGCAGCATTAGTGCCTATAAGGAGGATCTGCAGCAGCTGTGGTGCCCAGAATGAGGATCAGAAGCAGCTGTGGTGCCTATAATGAGGATCTACGGTAGCTGTGATGCCTATGAGGATCTGCGGCAGCTGAAGTGCCTATAATGAGGTTCTAAGCAGCTGTGCCTATCATGAGGATCTGCAGCAGCTGTGGTGCCTATAATGAGGATCTGCTGCAGCTGTGGTGCCTATAATGATGATCTGTGGTGCCTATAATGAGGATATGCAGTAGCTGTGGTGCCTATAATGAGGATCTGCAGTAGCTGTGGTGCCTATAATGAGGATCTAAGCAGCTGAGGTGCCTATAATGAGGATCTACAGCAGCTGAGGTGCCTATAATGAAGATCTGTGGCAGCTGTGGTGCCTATTATTAGGTTCTGCGGCATATGTGGTGTTTGTCATGCTGTGACTGTTCGGTAATGGAGAGGGGCCTCACACTGTCCCTGGAGCTGGGACCCTAACTATTCCTATCCTTGGGGTACTCTTAAGGGTAGAGAGGACCGGGTCTTGCTATGCTTTTAACCCTCTCAGCACTGAAGAAAAGGCAATCTATTTTAAAATAGGACATGAATCACACCATCTCTAAAGAAGAGTGCAATTCATTACTTGACGTGACCGTCTAACTCCAGGTCTTCCAGTGGTCGTGACTCCCTCATGACAGTATTATGTACAGCATATAGTATATTTGCTGCTGATTTCACAGTCACTGATTTTTTTTTCTTATTTTCACTCAAGAAAATCAACAGCAGCAAATCTACCCCAATATCCAGAGAAATAAGATTTTACTTCAAATTATTGGTTGGAATTGTTGAAAAATTATCTAAACTTGTGTGAAGCACACTGATTAATGAGGAAGTTATTCAGGAATAACCAGTCTGTTTTCTTCCAGAAACAGCACAACACTTGTCTACAAGTTGTGTATGTTGTGTACTGCACTTTTAACATCTACAATATTTGATGCTTGGGTGAAGGTGGCTTTTTGTGGTTCGCTTTAGTCGTGAGTAAATTCAGAGCAGGTCTACAAGGATAATAGAAAAAACTGGAGTCCGGCTCAACAGGACTTGATTTTCCTTTTTCTTTTTCAAAAGAAAATATGGTGCATACAAAAGAAAAATGTACATGGTCGTAGTCCACAAGCCTACATGTATCAGCAGCTTAAAGGGGTATTCTCATCTTGTACATTTACGTCATATAGAGATGTGAAATCCACTAATCAGATCTGCGTGTATCTTTAGTACAAGGCCCTGATGTTCGCCGCTTATAGCCAAGAGATGGTATAATACCCAATAATTTCTATAGAATTCCCTTAAAGGGAACCCAAACTCCATTAACCAGCAGATATAGGGTTAATCTGTCAGGTAATAGCATTCCAGTGTTGTCCGCCCACCTTACAGAAAGTGTGGCTAATGGGTGAAAAAGAACTTTATTTCTCCCAGCAGCCTCTGGCTATCAGTCATAGAGACACGCATGGGGCAGCCACAGTCACCCTTTGCATACTGTGAGTGGCTGCTGTAAGAATGCCACAACATTGGAAAACACCACTCCAGTGTTTGTTTTTTATTTCACCAGTGCTATCACTGTTCCCTGCCCCTAGTAATATACTTAGGGGCAGCACGGTGGCTCAGTGGTTAGCACTGCAGCCTTGCAGCACTGGAGTCCTGGGTTCAAATCCCACCAAGGACAACACCTGCAAGGAGTTTGTGTGTTCTCTCCGTGTTTGCGTGGGTTTCCTCCAGGTTCTCCGGTTTCCTCCCACATTCCAAAGACAATACTGATAGGGAATCTAGATTGTGAGCCCCATCGGGGACAGCGATGATAATGTGTGTAGAGCTGTAAAGCGCTGCGGAATATGTTAGCGCTATATAAAAATAAAGATTATTATTATTACTTGCCAGCCTCTGTCTTTTTCTGTTATCGGCACAGCTCTAGACCTTATGACCTGCCGGATCGCTCCAGTGTTTGCTGTAAGAGCCAGAAAAAGGCCCCGTAGCCTTGTTTTGAGAGCTTGTGACTGTTACCTCTGGTTTCCCGTCAGTCAGAAGTTACAGCCACAAAATGGTGGATTGGGCCGGGAAGAGCAGAATACGGCGGCTGGTAAGTATATTACTAGAGGCAAGGAACTTACTGTAGATTAGTGCCATCATGCCAGTGCTAAGATAAAAAAAATGCTGGAGTTGTGCCATAACTGACAGCTCGCTCTGCAGTGCATCTGAGCACCTGAGAACCATTCTTGAGATAGATGCCGGTCCTATTGGTGCGATCTACTACATATTTATGGCATATTATGTTGATATTTCTTGACTATACGAGATAGAAATACTCCTTTAAGGGTAAGTTCAGACGTGGTAGATTTTTTCCTGATGGCAGATCTAGGTTCCACAGCAGTATATAGTACAATATATGTGGGTGACGTCAGTTCATGGCAGGAAAAACAGCTGCTTGTGAAGGAAGCCTAAATCAATTTTCCTAGGAAATAAAAGGTAACTTTCTGCCAATAAATGTGTCATAGGCGAACTGAGGAAAAAAATAATGAAATGGGGTCACCACAGGGCAATTTTACACAGGACACCATTCATGGTAAGGCTGGCCCTGGCTAGGGAATGCAATAATCCTTCCACAGATTGCGTCCATTGTGCGGACCACTGCATTCATGCCACAATGTTATACATTTGGTTAGAACTTGCTGTTTGACCACAATTTGGAAGATCGGCCCTAATCTTTGTCCACGTGCTCTTTCATATATAGATGATGAAAAGTGAAAATTGTTCTTATGGAAAGCGTCAGGCATCTGATCTGTCATTTTCTGAAAGGCATCTGTGTAGGGTTTCTTTTTAAAGAACCTGACGTCAGACCTTATGTTACTAGTTTACAACTTTGCTGGTTTGACTTTGCTGCTATATAAATAATACTGTAGGAATTTATTGGACCAGATTTCTTCCACTAATCCTGTTTACATTTTGTTTTGTTTTAAAAGAAAGTGTCATCCTTACTTACTCTAAAATGTATGAAATGGTATTGGTTACTATTGCGCCATTGCTCTACTTGTGGACTCATGTGTCCACTAGAAGACATTAGCTAGTTATCAGTGCCAAACAGTTTTTATAGTCTTCCAAATTGGTATATTTAAAGGGGATCTGTTACTAGGTTTTTGCTGTATAATTTGAGAGCAGTATAATGTAGAGGCCGAAAGCCTGATTCCTGCGATGTGTCATAGTCTTAATAAAATCATTGTTTTATGAGCAGATTATCACTTGAAGACTAGGTGTCTCCTGCCTACAGGTAAACCGCTCTTAATAATCCCGCCCTCAGACAGCTGTCAATCAGTGGGCGGAGTTATTCAGAGTCCAGCATTCAGAGAACTGCTAAATCTGCAGCAGAGAAAAAAGTGGTCTTATGAAAATGACACCAGCCAAGTAAGTGACACCTCATCGGAATCAGGATTTCAGCTCCTAAATCGTGCTGCTCTCAGATTACATAGGAAATACCTGGTGACAGATTTCCTTTAAAGGGTTACTGTCATTTAATTATGGGAGCAGAATTCGTTAGAGCAGTGAGCTTGTATCATGTCTTTCTAGTGACTGCGAGGGTCTCAGCTGGATTATTCTATAGCCTAATATCTCTTACATTAAATTGCCCTTTTCCCCGTTAGAGAAGCTGTTTTCTCGTTTTTTTTGTTTTTTTTTTAGATTGCCTTATAATTAAAATCTTTTTATTAACTGATTTTTTTTGTGGTCCATTCATTCTGGTAAACTTTAGAAAACTGATTTTTTTTTAATGCCAGTTGGAACATGAGTATACATAGATGCTTAGCAGGACTGTCATCAGAACAATATATAAATGTGGATAAAATCCGCGCTGCCGTGACAAATAATGGATCCAGATATAGTTATAAGGTGTTCGGGTGGTTTATTCAACGCGTTTCGAAGCTCATGGCTTCTTCTTCAGGAAGTTTCCACACAGAGAACAATATAGGAATGACCATGGCCAATTTGTTACATGTAAATGGCCCACACCTAACTCTCACCTGTCCTCCACCATTGCATGAGACATAATTGCACTTATGTTATTTAACAAGTGCAAATTATTAGTTAATTACATGGGACCCATCTATGTTGTCAATTTCTGCCGCCCTTCTACTGTTGATCGGTTGACATGACTTACCGTATGTCCGTATTACAATTACGACACAACAGCGGGGACTAGTCTTGGACTTCTTGCAAGTGCAATGACCCGCCCCATTGTACCTCCAGCCTAATTAGCATATGGTTTCCGTGACATACAGTGCCTAGCGAAAGTATTCGGCTCCCTGGAACTTTTCAACCTTTTCCCACATATCATGGTTCAAACATAAAGATACCAAATGTACATTTTTGGTGAAGAATCAACAACAAGTGGAACACAATTGTGAAGTTGATCGAAATTTATTGGTTATTTAAAATTTTTATGGAAATTCAAAAACTGAAAAGTGGGGCGTGCAATATTATTCGGCCCCTTTACTTTCAGTGCAGCAAACTCCAGAAGTTCATTGTGGATCTCTGAATGATCCAATGTTGTCCTAAATGCCTAATGATGATAAATATAATCCACTTGTGTGTAATCAAGTCTCCGTATAAATGCACCTGCTCTGTGATAGTCTCAGGGTTCTGCTTGAAGCACAGAGAGCATCATGAAAACCAAGTAACACAACAGGCAGGTCCGTGATACTGTTGTGGAGAAGTTTAAAGCTGGATTTGGATACAAAATGATTTCCAAAACTTTAAATATCCCAAGGAGCACTGTGCAAGCGATCATATTGAAATGGAAGGAGCATTATACCACTGCCAATCTACCAAGACCCGGCCGTCCCTCTAAACTTTCATCTCAAACAAGGAGAAGACGGATCAGAGATGCAGCCAAGAGGCCCATGATCACTCTGGATGAACTGCAGAGATCTACAGCTGAGGTGGGACAGTCTGTCCATAGGACAACAATCAGTCATACACTGCACAAATCTGGCCTTTATGGAAGTGTGGCAAGAAGAAAGCCATTTCTCAAAGATATCCATAAAAAGTGTTGTTTAAAGTTTGCAACAAGCCACCTGGGAGACACACCAAACATGTGGAAGAAGGTGCTCTGGTCAGATGAAACCGAAATCAAACTTTTTGGCAACAATGCCAAACGATATGTTTGGCGTAAAGGAAACACAGATCATCACCCTGAACACACCATCCCCACTGTCAAACATGGTGGCAGCATCATGGTTTGGGCCTGCTTTTCTTCAGCAGGGACAGGGAAGATGGTTAAAATTGATGGGAAGATGGATGGAGACGAATACAGGGCCATTCTTGAAGAAAACCTGTTGGAGTCTGCAAAAGGCCTGAGACTGGGATGGAGATTTGTCTTCCAACAAGACAATGATCCCAAACATAAAGCAAAATCTACAATGGAATGGTTCACAAATAAACGTATCCAGGTGTTAGAATGGCCAAGTCAGAGTCCAGACCTCAATCCAATCGAGAATCTGTGGAAAGAGCTGAAAACTGCTGTTCACAAACGATCTCCATCAAACCTCACTGAGCTCGAGCTGTTTGCCAAGGAAGAATGGGCAAGAATTTCAGACTCTCGATGTACAAAACTGATAGAGACATACCCTAAGCCACTTGCAGCTGTAATTGCAGCAAAACGTGGCGCAACAAAGTATTAAGTTAAAGGGTCCAAATAATATTGCACACCCCACTTTTCAGTTTTTGAATTTCACCAAAAATGTAAAATAACCAATAAATTTCGTTCAACTTCACAATTGTGTTCCACTTGTTGATTCTTCACCAGAAATTTACATTTGGTATATTTATGTTTTAAGTATGATATGTGGGAAAAGGTTGAAAAGTTCCAGGGAGCCGAATACTTTCTCAAGGCACTGTATCTCTCATGACTCACACATCATATCTCCTCAAAAATGTATTATTTTTACTTGGGGACACACACCTAAACATGTACTATTACTTCCAAAAATGGAAAATTTGCTGACAGGTTCCCTTTAGAAAAAAAAAAGACAAAACACACAAAAGAATAAAAACAAAAAAACAGTGTACATATGCAATTGGTAAACACCACGGAAAAAAACAGGCAAAAGTGCTTACCTGTCCAGGCCTCAAATCCAATGCACTATCATGGTGCAGCGGGCCCAAGTAAAGATGGCGACTGCACAGACAGCCAGCCTACAATCAGGGATACGCCGTTTGGCACACCAGTGCAAATAAATAATCTGCAGCAGTGGTCACACAGAGTATGCACAGAATCTGGATCATAGCCTATTAGTAACGCCATGTGGCGGGCTGGCCAGTGCTAACTGTAATGCGTCCCGTGTGAACAGAGGCCACACTCCACAAAGCCATCAGGGCCCAACTGCACCCCGAAAAGTAAAAATAAATAAAGTGCACAACAAAAACATATCAAATTATGTAAGGTATTAGTTAATATTATGGCCACAATACGTAAGCTGGCAACCCACGTCACGGGTCCTCAGGCTCGCCAGTCCTACTCTGCAATTGGTAGACACCATGCATCTTGGAATGCTGGGAAGCAGAATATTGTCATCTTTATTTTTTCTGTGTATTACCATTGGTCAAGGACATCATGTTATTTCCTACTTTGAGGACTAGCAAATAATACTTGCTGGAGTATATGGTTTAATATGATATTTTTTATTAGGGAAAAAAAGAAAACTGTGCTCCTCATCAATCAGAATCATGAGACAAGATATTGAAAAATTTACTGTAACCTGTAAAATGTTTTACAAGCAGCTTAAAATGATCTAAAATAGCAGAGCAATAATACTCACCTTTCTAATTACTCCTGCCGTTCCTTATCTTCCTCTGGCCTCCTCCGTTACCTGGTTCTTCCCCTGATCTTCCCTTTCAGGACTACTTTGATTGTGCCTATCAGATCCCTTTAAATGGTTATCTTTTAAATTATTTTGTGTGGTTTGATTTATTTTTTGGGTATGGTTTTATTAGAATAGTTAATAAATTACACCATTAATTTACCGACCCAATAGTAAATCCAGTTTCAGGGCAGTCTAAAATTTTGCCACGAAAGGTGTTCATCTACTTTTCTTCCCCAGCTTGTGTCCTATCTAAATTGCTGCTTTACAGCCACCCTTGAGCTTCCATCACATGCTGAGACTGAGCGCTATGAAGTTAGTACTGATTACTATGACTAAGCTACACAGAGGTCCTACATTTTGTCCTAGCAGCTGGAGTTGTTGATAGCATAGTAGTGCTTCTTAATGAAGAGTTGCTGTACTATAAGGAAGTGGTTTGTGGATGCCCTTATGTCCTAACTTAATCAGTTACACAGTTTTTTACACTGTGTAAGTTAAATGGGAACTGTACTTTTAACAAACTTTGTATCAATCTATAGAACTGGGGAATATAGAAAACTTTGTAATACTTCTTAGCAGAGAAATCTGCTTTTTCGCCACTTATGAGCCTCTTCTTCCCCCATCTACTGAACTCATCACCCTTCCTGAATCTACTTGTATCCACTTTGCTTAAGTCAAGACAGACTGCCAACATAGTGAGGTGTCAGGTTACACCTTCTATTATACTCTATGAAGAGTGGAGGAGGAGTAAGCAGTACAGTGAGAAAACAAGCAGAGGGATACACAGTAAGACCATGTTGAGCTTTCTAACAAGACTTTTACCTCCACTCAAAGCTGGATTCACATCTACACATAGTACTACTTTGACATTCTCTCCTTGCTGAAGCAAATTAAAAGACATAGTCTGCATGAGGAGAGACTTGTGAGAATGCAAGGTACAAGACATATAATAGCTAGAAATAGTGTTATTCCTCATGTACACACTTATGACAATAGGATAGCCTATTCTGAAAGGTTATATGAAAGTATTGTTCCCCTTTAAGTAACGTATAATAGACCTATTGGGATATTTTCAGTATCACTTATACGGTGGAGTTTACTGATCATCAACCAATATTCACAGTAAGGATGATATTCCAAAAGTGACACTGATATTAATGAGTTTGCCTCATGAAGACATCTCAAGCCCATATGAGCTATTGGGACGTATAGATGTCATAGAGCCAGATCAGCAGAACTGATAGTCACTTTGTCAGAGTGGCTTCCATTCTTGAGGACTTGAGATGTACTTGTAGTACATACAGTAGTTGCCCTTTCATCTAAAAGTTGGCCATGTGATAAAACATTCGTTGGCCATGGCTATCCCCAGGAGCCTCCGTTTACTGGCAGTGGGACCCAGGTTTATTAGGTGATGGCCCGGCTTGTTACATTTGGAATTGTATCTAATGAGACAACTGCTTTCGTACAAATATGACATTTTCTACAGAGCTGACAATCTAGTGCTGTCCCCTACTACCTGATGTAAGGATTTCTTTTCATGGCCTTGAATGGCAGAAAAGACAATCAGCCCACAGATTCATATGGCCCAAATGAGAGACGAAAGTACCAAACTGCAGATTTCCATGATTCAAAGCAAAAGCATGCAACGTCTCTTTGTTTTTACCATGCATTCACAGATAAGAAAGACAATGTAAGAAGAATATATAATACCACCAGATACTGTATATTTAGAGAGGTTTTTACAGAAATACTGGCAAGAGTGACGCTCCAGCATTAGGAGACCATGTAATTACTAAGCTACCTAGAATCATACATCAAAAACACAATAAAAACTCTGATCTTATAACTGCTAAACCAGGGTCGTACCTAAAATCACAGGGCAATATAGTAACAGGTCTGATTAGGCCTTCCCCCTAAGTTATTGCCATATTTAGCGGGTGTTGGATCTGTTTATCTAGGCGGTCTTGTGCCTGTATCTATGAAGTCAGCTCCAGGACATAGTATACCTGGCAGACGCCTTCCAACATGTGACAGCTCATCCCACCAGCTTTGCCAGTGCTTCTATTCACTACTTACTGCTCATTGAGTGCTAAGTAGATGGCAAAAGAGAAGACAAAGATGAACTGCTTCTCCTTAGGGTTCCCCTTGTATCAAACCAAACCAGACCTGTTCCTCACCGCAGGAGCATTACAGATGTCACTCCAGACTCAGGACCCAAACTTCCCGGTGGCGGTCTCGGGAAAGGGCCTGGGACGGTCGGACCAGTAAGATCTCAATGGGTCTCTTATCGGATCTGCATTTATCGGGGAACCCAGTCTGCATTGTGTGATAATTGTGGGATCTGCAGTTGTTTAGCGTCTATATTTATTATGTGGTAAGTAGTAATTTAGGTTTGTACTTGTGATTCAAATGCCTTACGTTTGGGGGATGCCACTATAACGATGGACAGAACTGAAAGAGGTATTCCCACCTCCAAGATCCTATCCCAATATGTATTTCTTCAGATTCGCGATGTTGCTTACCCCATATAGGGCATTTCAGTAGCTTAGGTATCCATGGTTACGACCACTAAGAGCTGTCTAACTGTCACTATATGAGTGGTCATAACCATGGATACCTAAGGTCCTGCAATGTCTGCACATGAGGAAAGAGACATAGCGAATCAGAAGAACTATACTACATTTCTAATTGGAAGCATTTGCTAATATTATTATTATTATTATACCTACTACATATTGGGATAGAATCTTGGAGATGGGAATACCCCCTTTAAGGTCAAAATTGTTTGTGCTAAATGCGTTGATTTTCAGAATTGACATGAAATCCCAAATCCTCACTCCCATTTTGATAGAAGGATTACGTCACATTTAGCTAGAAAACTTTGTAGCATTCACTTGATGCAAGTAAACGTATAATGGAATCTGTTTGCATACAGTTGACACAAGTTTAATAAATCCTTTTTTTAAAAAAATTTTAATATATATTTTAAGGGGCACTAAATATTAAACTCATATTCTTCAATCATTCCTTATAACATCTTTTTCCGAGATATTTTGAGCGGCTCCACTTCTAAAGAATGCTGGAAAAAGCGATCACAAAGCACTAAAAAGTATCTTCTTATTTATTTCTATGTAAAAAAAACAACTTGCTGTTCATAAGTTCAGGATTTTGGGTTTCTTTTTAAACACTTCAGGCCTTCAAAAACATCTAGTGGGAGAAAGAAAGTGGGCGTCAATTCTTTGAAGTGATGTTTGATGGAAAACACTAAATACTAAGCCCTAAGTAAAAAGCTGCAGAAAAAAGGCTTCAAGAAAAAAACTTCTCTCTTCAAAACCACTTCAGGAAACGAAAAGTCAGTCAAAAACTCGTCCAAAAAAGGAGTTTTCCTAAAGCGTTTTCAACTAGAAAACTCAGTTTTTGACCGCCAGAGAAAAAGTCAGTGTGAATGTGCCCAACTGTATGGAAAAACATAGCAACATCTACAACATGTCAATTTATGCGCAGATGCGAAGCAGATTTCACATTTTGCAATGTAACGTAGAATTTCCTCAACAAAATCTCAGTGGTTTTTGTCACTGCAGATTTCATTACTGATTTTCCGTACTCCATTGGATGCATCCTTTAGAAAAATACCCAATGAGGGTTCACTGATACATTTTCAAATACCCATATTGTTACAGTGGTATAATGTATTTCTGAGATTTGGAAATAGACTGTTTATGCCATGTATTCTGTAAGTGCAGTACTGATATGTGTCACAAATTTTCCACAAAAAAATTTCCACTAGTACAAGTCATGCCTAATAAAGTATAGCTAAGCTTTTAGTTACGGTACATACAATTTTTAATATATATATATTTTTTTTTACAGCTCCAGTCATAAGCCGGTTTTCAAGGCGCGCATCTGGTAAGGACTAAGTACAATTTACATATGAAAAAATATATTTATGTGTGCAATATTTATTTTCTCGGTAGTTGATCTATTTTAATGGCTAACTGAAAACATGATAATAGCAAACTTACAAATGTATCATCTTCCCCATTACCCATTAATGGGAACCTATCTGCCCAATTCGTGGGCATGAAGAATGGCAGCCTCGCACGATTTCAGCCAGGGATATTATTCTCTGAAACGATCCGGCAATGCAGAGAAGTATACTTTGAAGACCATAGGCAGATAGGACTTGCCCGGCTCTTACCCAAGCCAGCTCTTCTCAGCGGCCTTGCAATTGACTGACGGGTCTTCCCCTCGTGTGGACATAGGGAGCGACTTAACCTGTCAATCACATCTAGCACTGCCGGGAGAAGCCAACCAGGGGTTGGATCTTCAAAGTATATTTTTTCTGACACTTATTTTCATGTTGTGTGTAGTTATATCACTATTTTGATATACAGTATGTGAATATGTATGTAGTGCTCGCCATAAAGTAAAAGTCAAAACTGTGTCTAAATAAGATTCCTAGATATCAGTTAGTGATTATATTCTCTGGCTTCAACAAAAATGTTATGCTGGCGGAAATGTTTCTCATATTGGGTCCAGAATTAAATTAATACTGTCTCTCTTTTGTGCTTTAAGAAATTTCAGTGACTATAATTGGACGCCTTGTGTTGCAGATTCTACTCACTATGTGTGATCCCCATTACTAAGCAGACCCTCATTTAGGTGAGGCCTGTATTGAAACTTTATAACTAGTGTTGATCGAGCACTGAAATTCTCTAGTTCTCAGTACTTGAATCGAGAACATCGGAAGCTCGGATATGCTCGACTCAAGTAGCGAGCATAATGGAAGTGAATGATGGAGCATTTTTCCGGAGGACTCTCTCTCCTCTACAGCACCCAGCTCAGATAGTATAAATGGGACACGAGCACTATGCTACGATACTCGACGTTGCTTGGTACTCTACGTGATACTCTGTGTTGCTTGATACTCTACGCGATACTCGGTGTTGCTTGGTACTCTACGCAATACTCTATCCAATACTCGGTGTTGCTTGATACTCTACGCAATACTCTATCCGATACTCGGTGTTGCTTGATACTATATGTGATACTCTGCGTTGCTTGATACTCTATGCGATACTCAACATTGCTTTATACTCTACGTGATACTCTGTATTGCTTGATACTCTACGTGATCCTCTGTGTTGCTTGATACTCTACGTGATACTCGACGTTGCTTGATACTCTACATGATACTCTGTGTTGCTTGATACTCTATGTGATACTCGACGTTGCTTGATACTCTACGTGATACTCGACTTTGCTTCATACTCTACGTGATACTCAATGTTGCTTGATACTCTACGTGATACTCAACGTTGCTTGATACTCTACGTGATACTCTGTGTTGCTTGATACTCTACGTGATACTCGACGTTGCTTGATGCTCTACGCGATACTCAACGTTGCTTGATACTCTATGTGATACTCAACGTTGCTTGATACTCTACTTGATACTCAACATTGCTTGATACTCTACACGATACTCGGTGTTGCTTGATATTCTATGTGATACTCGGTGTTGCTTGATACTCTACGCGATACTCAACGTTGCTTGATACTCTACGCGATGCTCAATGTTGCTTGATACTCTACTCAATACTCGGTGTTGCTTGATACTCTACCCGATACTCAGTGTTGCTTGATACTCTACACAATACTCGGTGTTGCTTGATACTCTACGCGATACTCAGTGTTGCCTGATACTCTGTGATACTCTGTGTTGCTTGATACTCTATGTGATACTCGGTGTTGCTTGATACTCTTATGTGATACTCGGTGATTCTTGATACTCTTTGCTCTATCGAGCACTGCAGAGCACACTCACCCATCACTAGTTATAACTGAATTTGTAAAGAATTCACAACGATTGATAAAAATATTTAAGAAGAAAGATAATATTTGTAAACGTTTTCATTTTTTCACTAATTCCACTTTTTTGGTGTCTTTGGATCTAACAAAAAAGAACATTTTTTTTTAGGCTGATTCCACTACAAAGAGTGAACATAATGCCCAGTAGTGTCAGAATTAGTTGCTGTGAATATGTTCCATTTTTTTCACTTCTTTTACCCACTTCAGGGATTGAAATCCAGAAAGTGGTTGAAAGAATTAGCATGTTCATTCTTTGGGCGTTATGGAAGCTGCTCGTTGTTTATAGATCAAAATTAACAAAAATACATAGGGGTGAAGCAGGTAAATAAAACACTGAAAATATGATGCAGAAGACCCTTCATGAAGAAGACCGCTGGTGTTTTCCTGAAGCTTCTTTACATTGAAAAATTCAGCAGCTCCAACGTTTTAAAGACATTGTGTGAACATACCTTGATTGTGAAAAATGTAGTCTTGTTTATCTATTGGTTTTTGTGATTTACAGGATGCTTTATGTAGTGTGTAAGAATAGATATAAGAATGGTAAAAAGGACATTTTTTTAAATTATTGCACTTCAGGTGTTTATGTTTTTTTTTAAGCACAATGTATTGATTAATATAGGCAGTGTTTAAATTATATGAATATTTATTCAACTTTTATGGTGAAGAAAAGGCAGAAAAAAGATATCGATTGCCTATCATTTAGGCCTTCCTTACATACAGTTTTTTTTCAGGGTTTCTAACCACTGAGTCACACAGGGTTTCTATAATTGTTAAAACTTCGAGAGGTCTATGGGTGAACATCAGAGGAAAACACCATAACCAAAGTTTGCCATATTTTTTTTAAGTGTTATAAACCCTACAAATGGCACAGAATGGCTAAATCAAAAACTCTCTCTATATAGTTCCCGATTCATTATTGCGTTAGTGCCCTTTTTTGGTATTTTAAGCCTATTTTTGAGTTGCACCAAATACCTCTTTTAATTTGCGTTTTATTTTTTAAGTCTATTTTATGTGGTACAGTTGCCTATTTTTATGTTAACCATTAAGGACATGATTTTTCTTTCCAGATGTTTGTAGCTGATTTATCAATTGCAACGTTATAAAATATCAGTGAGGCCAGTCTCACACGTCCAGATAATTCCAGTACCGGAGGAAACGGTACCGGAGTTATCCTTGTCCGTGTGCTCACGTGGCACATCAGTGTGGCACACGTGCGGCAGCCGTGTGCTGCTCGTGTGCCGCCTGAGGACCACACGGACCGTGCAGGAGAGACGGCGCTACAGTAAGCGCTATTCCCCCTGCGTGTGGTGCTGAAGGCGGCATTCATCTCTTCTCCCTGCTGCTTTGCATGCTGGAGAGAAGGGATGAAAAATAAAAAAAATTTTTTGTTAAAAATAAAGTTTGGGGGTCACCTCCCACCTCCCACCCCCAGTGCGCCCGCCCGCTTGCAGAGAAATACTCACCCAGCTCCCGCGATGCCTCCACTCAGCGCCGGCAGCTTGTCCTGTGTGAGTGGTCACGTGGTACCGCTCATTACAGTGATGAATATGCGGCTCCACCTCTATGGAAGGAGGAGCCGCATATTCATGCGGGAGGTGACCCCAAACTTTATATTTAACAAAAAAACTTGATCTTTCATCCCTTCTCTCCTGCAAGCGCTGCTTTCAGCCGAGCAGGACAGAAGGGATGAATGCCGGCTTCAGCACCACACTCAAGGGACAGCACTTAACTGTGGCGCTGTTTCTCCTGCGGCGGTACGTGCACACGGAGGAGAGTGCACACTGTTCTCAGTGTGCACGTGTGCGGGACGCTTTGGGGACCGTGCTGCCGGAGAAACATGGACATGTCTCCGTGTTTTGCACACATCTGAATGGGTCTACATGTGTCAGTGTCTCCGGTACGTGAGAAAACTGTCACTACACATACCGGAGCCACTGACGTGTGAAACCGGCCTAATATGTAGCCCAGTCACCCTCCCTTGGAGTAATTTTTTTGCTCGAAAGATGGATGTGTGTGAGACATTTTAATGGAACAAGTGACTTTTTGCTTTAAAAAAAGGCACAAAAAAATAAACAGCATCCGCAGTGATTTAAAAGCGCAAAGGAGCAAGCAATTTAAAGGAAAAAATAGATTTCTTTACAGTTTGCCACAGATCTAACAGTGTACCAGTTTCTACCCTAATGCAGCATATACTTTATTAATCAACGGGATACATGTATGTCACTCTAGAGAAATAAGTTGCATATTCTATAGCCTTGGTTACATTTTCAGACATTTAGTCTTGACTTGAGTAAAAAAAAAATGCTACAAAAAAAAGGATTGTGATCAGTATCCATGATCCTGCCATTATAACCATGCTGTGTTTTTATGAACTTTTATTCATTTTGGTTAGAATAGTGTATAGTGACTGTCAAAAAATGTAGGTACAAAACCCAGCCAAAGTGTGAACAGTAATTTAAAAGGCCAACTTTGTCAAAACAGACATATACGGAGGGCCCAATTGCTTTTTTATTTTTAAGTCACTTTTCTTTTTTTGTCTTGTGGGTATTTGTTGACATTTTTGTGCCAAATTCTTCAAAATTGTACATGTGGTTTATGAATTTTGTGTCTTTTTGGAGAAAAAAAAGTATGTTGAGCTAAAATGTGCAAAATTTGCCCAGAAATTTCAGACGTACATCAAAGTACTTAAATGAAAGCTCAGAATATGTGCAAGCTTTCCAAAAGTCGCAATTGATGAATCAGTCACAGACATCTGGAAACCATGCCAACAATAACAAACACTAAAAAAGAAAGCAAAACAGGCGAACACATATAAAATCGACAGTAAAAAGGCACAAATTAACAGAAAAATAAGGTGCAAATGAAAAAGCACCAAAAACTAGACAAAAGAGGCACATACGCAATAATTAATTAGGGCCTACAAATAGAGTTTTATCTTGTTGTTTTGTGCCGCCTGTAGGGTTTGCACAAATGCAATAATGAGTTGAACACTTAGGGCAACTCGTAACATACCAGGCATTCCAAAGTGTTCATTCAGATGTCCATTTTTCTTATGTATGAGAAAAGCACACTTATTATTTTGATCAGACTGTGGTTCAAGTCTCCGTTTTTCTCATATATGGGATGAAAATAAAAAAAAAGTTATTTCACCTTCTACAGTTGTGGCCAAAAGTATTGACACCCCTGCAATTCTGT
The DNA here is from genome assembly GCF_051348905.1 of Ranitomeya variabilis. Taxonomy (NCBI): domain Eukaryota; kingdom Metazoa; phylum Chordata; class Amphibia; order Anura; family Dendrobatidae; genus Ranitomeya; species Ranitomeya variabilis. Next base: position 338,204,803 of record NC_135236.1, read on the forward strand.
CAGATAATACTTAGTTTCTTCCTGAAAATGATTGCAAACACAAATTCTTCGGTATTATTATCTTCATTTAATTTGTCTTAAATGAAAAAACACAAAAGAGAATGAAGCAAAAAGCAAAACATTGATCATTTCACACAAAACTCCAAAAATGGGCCAGACAAAAGTATTGGCACCCTCAGCCTAATACTTGGTTGCACAACCTTTAGCCAAAATAACTGCGACCAACCACTTCCGGTAACCATCAATGAGTTTCTTACAATGCTCTGCTGGAATTTTAGACCATTCTTCTTTGGCAAACTGCTCCAGGTCCCTGATATTTGAAGGGTGCCTTCTCCAAACTGCCATTTTTAGATCTCTCCACAGGTGTTCTATGAGATTCAGGTCTGGACTTATTGCTGGCCACCTTAGAAGTCTCCAGTGCTTTCTCTCAAACCATTTTCTAGTGCTTTTTGAACTGTGTTTTGTGTTATTGTCCTGCTGGAAGACCCATGACCTCTGAGGGAGACCCAGCTTTCTCACACTGGGCCCTACATTATGCTGTAAAATTTGTTGGTAGTCTTCAGACTTCATAATGCCATGCACACGGTCAAGCAGTCCAGTGCCAGAGGCAGCAAAGCAACCCCAAAACATCAGGGAACCTCCGCCATGTTTGACTGTAGGGACCGTGTTCTTTTCTTTGAATGCCTCTTTTTTTCTCCTGTAAACTCTATGTTGATGCCTTTGCCCAAAAAGCTCTACTTTTGTCTCATCTGACCAGAGAACATTCTTCCAAAACATTTTAGGCTTTTTCAGGTAAGTTTTGGCAAACTGCAGCCTGGCTTTTTTTATGTCTCGGGGTAAGAAGTGGGGTCTTCCTGGGTCTCCTACCATACAGTCCCTTTTCATTCAGACGCCGACGGATAGTACGGGTTGACACGGTTGTACCCTCGGACTGCAGGGCAGCTTGAACTTGTTTGGATGTTAGTCGAGGTTCTTTATCCAACATCCGCACAATCTTGCGTTGAAATCTCTTGTCGATTTTTCTTTTCCGTCCACATCTAGGGAGGTTAGCCACAGTGCCATGGACTTTAAACTTCTTGATGACACTGCGCACGGTAGACACAGGAACATTCAGGTCTTTGGAGATGGACTTGTAGCCTTGAGATTGCTCATGCTTCCTCACAATTTGGTTTCTCAAGTCCTCAGACAGTTCTTTGGTCTTCTTTCTTTTCTCCATGCTCAATGTGGTACACACAAGGACACAGGACTGAGGTTGAGTCAACTTTAATCCATGTCAACTGGCTGCAAGTGTGATTTAGTTATTGCCAACACCTGTTAGGTGCCACAGGTAAGTTACAGGTGCTGTTAATTACACACATTAGAGAAGCATCACATGATTTTTCGAACAGTGCCAATACTTTTGTCCAACCCCTTTTTTATGTTTGGTGTGGAATTATATCCAATTTGGCTTTAGGACAATTCTTTTTGTGTTTTTTCATTTAAGACAAATTAAATGAAGATACTAATACCAAAGAATTTGTGTTTGCAATCATTTTCAGGAAGAAACTGAGTATTATCTGACAGAATTGCAGGGGTGTCAATACTTTTGGCCACAACTGTATGTGACATTTCGACCATTTGAGTACAGTCCGATTTTTTTATTTTTTCATAAACCCATAAACTTGCAGTGGTGATTTTGATCTGACCCTTGCATCAAACTCGGACATGTCCCCGTGATTTTCCGTGGACAACTTGCTCAGTCTATGGTGCTATTCAATTGTCTGATTTTTCACTATCACAGGTACAAGTGGTCTACATGAAAAGCACAGTTAGCGCTCATGCCCGAAAATCGGATGTCTGAATGAGACCTTAGGCACCAAAAATGAACTGTCAATGATAAAGAGACTTTTTTTCTGTACTCTTTTAATGCATTGTCTCTGTTGTATATGTCACAAAGAAAAATTAGAAATTGCTCATATCACTTCTTATTCTGCAGTTATCATTTGATAAATGTAAAATTAGTGTGCGCACTATTCATGATCTGGTGTTCCAGAATGGCATGTTAGTAAACAGAGTTTTCCTCTTGACCTCCTAGAACGAAAAATACAAATATTTTGAATTCTTATTGCGGTTTTCCATTTGAAAACAAGTTAATTCTCTTCCAATAGAACATGTTTTGCTAATCAAGCCATCTGCACATTGCTTGTATTCCAAGAGAGGCACGCTAAGAAATTTCCTGAACTCCTCATTTAGCCTACTGTTCCATCATTCAAATGACTAAAAAGCTGACCTGTCACCAGACTGCTTTCCAAAAATCTCATTTTATTGCGTAAGTGCTGCATTGATATTATCACATCTTTTGGTCACAAAGAGAACAATAAGGTTATCTTCTATGAACTTTTAAAACCTTCAAATGAAAGTGTTAAATTGGTGGCGGGACCAAAGTCTGAATTTTAATGCACACATATTATCTTCAATTACTGTAAGATCCTCAATAATTTAAGACTTCAATTATTTATAGACGTCTAACAAATAGTTGACGTTTCCTTTCCAGTTATCTGTTTAATGTTGCAACATGGTGGTACTGGCTAATGAATGTGAAATTGGTGCTAGTGATTGTGTCACTATATAGTAGCTAATATTTTTGAAATTCTTAAATTCTACCTGTAATAAGCTGCCTTATGTGTATACTTGAGCAATAATACTATTTCTGGCTATTATATTACTTGTGCCTTGCCAGAAAGGAGATCCAGGGAATGGCACTGTCTTTGTCACCAAGTTAGATCAACGTGCAGGAACTTCAGATGGCTTGGAAGTAAAATGTATTCACACTGATATAAAACAATTAAAACTATATACACACTGCATCTCAGCTGTGAAGCCTTCTTTCTCTTTATAACACACAGAAGCAACAGCAGCATATAGGACATTATATAGCAGGACTAAGTAGTGTACCTGTGAATCCAGCATTGGGAGAAGCTTAATCATTTGCTGGGCAACTGCTCCACTAACTGTGTGTATATCCCTGCCTGTGTAGCTATATACTCCTCATTTCTCCCCACTTCCTTCCACACAAGTAGAAAGCCAATCTGGGGTGAGTGTTTTTATGACACAATATAGAGTACACTGCAGAGAAATGGCTTGCATGTGTGCCGTCCACGAAAAAAGCCTCTCCTACAGCCCATGCACAAAAAAAGCAATCCTACAATTTGCCAGGGGCCCGGGCTGAAAAATATGAACACTACTAGGACTCTATACTCTGGAGTGATAAGACCAAGATAAATGTTTTTGAACTGATGACTTAAAAACTGCATGTGCTTGCAAAGGTGAGAAGTACAAAAAAAAATGCATGATCCCTAAAGTGAAACATAAAGATGGCAGTGTCGATATGTGGAGCTGCATGAGAGCTGCTAGTGCTGGTGAGCTACAGTACATTGATGGTATCATGAATTCACAGATGTACTGCGCTATATCGAAAGAGAAGTTGCTACCATCTCTCTGTTGCCTTGGTAGACGTGCCCTTTTCCAACATGACAATGAAGCAAACCACACATCTAAGTCCCGTGTTGCATTTCTGAAGAAGAACAGGGTGAAATGATTCATTGGCCAAGTCTGTCTCCTGATCTGAACCTAATCGAACACCTGTAGGGAATTCTGAAGAGACAAGTTGAGCATCACTCTCCATCCAGTACCCAGGCTCTGAAAGAGATTGGTCTTGAAGAATGGAAAGAGATAGATGTTGCAATATGTCACCAACTTGTTCATTCCATGCCAAGAAGACTTGGTGCTGTTCTTAAATCATGGAGGTCAAACAAAATACTAGATGTAATTAGAGAATAAAGAACATTGAGAGCTTAATACCCTGAAATGAGATATATATAAATGTGACATCAAGTAGATTCTATGTCTTGTTTTAACAAAAAAGTCCAATATATTATTTAAGGTCACACAAACATGACAAATTACAGTGTAAATATAACAATATAGAAAATAACAATTATAAAAATATGCGGGCAATAATACAACCATGGGGCGACAAGATAGGTGTATATATATATATATATATATATATATATATATATATATATATATATATATATATATATATAAATACTAGATGTAGTAGTTTTTGATGTGGGGTGTATTCATTTTTGCATCAGCTATTTTTAGTAAAACTGAAGATTTTGTAATGAAAGTTATATGATTAACCTTACTTTCATGTTATGATTTTAAAAAATGTTTTATGAAACCAGTGTTATCAATATTTTGAAAATTGTTCTTGTGTTCAGTGAGAAATTGATTAAATCTTACTTTTCAAAGGGGGATGTACTCACTTATGCAGAGCACTGGCAAGGCAAACCCCAGAATGGTTGGTTTATTGCTTATTTTCTATTTTTATAGAGGTAAAACTTGCACAGTCAGGGGTTAATTGTTGAATTGCCTGCTGACAGGAGAAAAGATCATGTATTATTCAGAAATCTGACTTACGCCACATGCTGTGTCTATACTACTGTCTTTTAAGGGATTGTTATCATGAAGATGGAAATCCAATATTTAATGCTGCCACAATGTCTACTGTGTTACTCTATACGCACCATAGCTTGTGTTTGCACCATCGTAATTCAGGTACATTAATAAGGTACTAAATGTAGAAGAGCATATAAGGTTTACTGACACATTATAATTATCATTGTATCAATCAGAAAAAAAAAAAAAATCAGCAAGAGTAGACAAAAACATGAATAATTTGTGTGTGTGTATGTATATGTATATATATATATATATATATATATATATATATCCACCTGTGCCCCTGCTATTCCCCGGCCTCTCCCCTCTGTCAATCCCTTCACTGGCTCCCCATTACCCAGAGACTCCAGTACAAAACCCTAACCATGACATACAAAGCCATCCACAACCTGTTTCCTCCATACATCTGTGACCTCGTCTCCCGGTACTTACCTGCACGCAACCTCCGATCCTCACAAGATCTCCTTCTCTACTCCCCTCTTATCTCCTCTTCCCACAATCGTATACAAGATTTCTCTCGCGTATCACCCCTACTCTGGAACCCTCTACCACAACACATCAGACTCTCACCTACCATCGAAACCTTCAAAAAGAACCTGAAGACCCACCTCTTCCAACAAGCCTACAACCTGCAGTAACCACGATCGACCAAACCGCTGCACGACCAGCTCTACCCTTGCCTATTGTATCCTTACCCAACCCTTGTAGATTGTGAGCCTTCGCGGGCAGGGTCCTCTCTCCTCCTGTACCAGTTGTAACTTGTATTGTTCAAGATTATTGTACTTGTTTTTATTATGTATACCCCTCCTCACATGTAAAGCGCCATGGAATAAATGGCGCTATAATAATTATATATATATATATATATTTTTTTTTTTTTTTTTTGTTGAAACTAGAAGTTTACATACACTATATAAAGATACACATCTGCATGTTTTTCTAAAATTCTGAAATTAAATCAGAATAAACCTTTCCCTTTTAGGTCAATTAGGATTACCATAATTATTAATATTTGCCAAGTGCCAGAATAATGAGAGAGAGAGAATGTTTTAAGGTATTTTTATTGCAAAGTCAAAAGTGTACATACACTAAGATTACTATGCCTTTAAACAATTCTGGACTGCCCATCTGATGACATCATGTGTTTGGAAGGTTTTTTTTGCCAACATCTGAGTTAATTAGAGACACACCTGTGGATTTATTTTAATATACACCTGAAACACACTGCTTCTTTGTGTAGCATCATGGGAAAGTCTCAAGAAGTCAGCCAAGATATCAGGAAGAGAATTGAGGACTTGCACAAGTCTGGCTCATCCTTGGGTACAATTTTGAAATACCTGGAGGTGCCTCGTCCATCTGTACAAACAATTATACGCAAGTGCAAACAAGATGTGAATGTCCAGCCATCATACCGCTCAGGAAGGAGATTTGTTCTGTGTCCCAGAGATGAATGTGCTTTGGTCTGACATGTATCAACCCAAGGAAAAAAGAAAAAGACCTTGTGAAGATGATGGCGGAAGCTGGTAAGATTTTGTCAATATCCACAGTGAAACAAGTATTGTATCAACATGGGCTAAAAGGACACTGTGCCAGGGAGAAGCCATTATTCCAAATGAAATATAAAAAGTCAGATTAACCCCTTTCTACCATTGGACATACTATTCCGTCCATGTGGGGTGGGCCCTACTTCCCATGGACGGAATAGTACGTCCAGCGTGATCAGCCGTGCTCACGGGGGGAGCGCGGCCGATCGTGGCCAGGTGTCAGCTGACTATCCCAGCTGACATCTGGCACTATGTGCCAGGAGCGGTCACGGACCGGTCCTGGCACATTAACCCCGGAACACTGCGATCACAGATGATCGCAGCGTTCTGGCGTCAAAGGGAAGCATCACACAGGGAGGGGGGAGGATGTGATCGCGTTGCTCCGAGGTTCTCCTACCTCCTCCCCCCTGCAGGCCCGGATCCAAAATGGCAGCGGGGGGCCTTCTGGGTCCTGCAGGGAGGTGGCTTGCAGCAGGCACCGGCAAGCGTCCCTGCAGTGCCTGTCAGATCGCTGATCTGACACCGTACTCTGCAAAGTGTAAGATCAGCGATCTGTCACTTTACTGTGATGTCCCCTCCCCCTGGGGCAATGTAAAAAAGTAAAAAAAAACATTTACATGTGTAAAAAAAAAAATCCTAAATAAAGAAAAAAAAAAAAATTCTTCCAATAAATACATTTCTTTATCTAAATTAAAAAAAAAACAATAAAAGTACACATATTTAGTATCCCCGCGTCCGTAATCTGTCCCTCTAGTTAACCCCTTCAGTGATCATCGTAAAAAAACGAGGCAAAAAACGACGCTTTATTATCATACCGCCAAACAAAAAGTGGAATAACACGCGATCAAAAAGACGGATATAAATAACCATGGTACCGCTGAAACCGTCATCTTGTCCCAAGAAAAACGAGCCACCATACAGCGTCATCAACGAAAAAATAAAGTTATAGTCCTCAGAATAAAGCGATGCAAAAATTATAGTTTTTTATATAAAATAGTTTTTATCGTATAAAAGCGCCAAAACATAAAAAAAGATATAAATGAGGTTTCGCTGTAATCGCTCCGACCCGAAGAATAAAACTGCTTTATCAATTTTACCAAACGCGGAACGGTATAAGCGCCCCCCCAAAAGAAATTCATGAATAGCTGGTTTTTGTTCATTCTGCCTCACAAAAATCGGAATAAAAAGTGATCAAAAAATGTCACGTGCCCGAAAATTGTCCCAATAAAAACGTCAACTCGTCCCGCAAAACACAAAACCTCACATGACTCTGTGGACCAAAATATGGAAAAATTATAGCTCTGAAAATGTGGAGACGCAAAAATTATTTTTTGCAATAAAAAGCGTCTTTTAGTGTGCCAATCATAAAAATCCGCTAAAAAACCCGCAATAAAAGTAAATCAAACCCCCCTTCATCACCCCCTTAGTTAGGGAAAAATAATAAAATTTTAAAAAAATGTATTTATTTCCATTTTCCCAATAGGGTTAAGGTTGGGGCTAAAGTCAGGGTTAGGGTTGGGGCTAAAGTTAGGGTTTGGATTACATTTACGGTTGGGATTAGGGTTGGGATTAGGGTTAGGGGTGTGGTTAGGGTTGGGATAAGGGTTAGGGGTGTGTTTGGGTTAGGATTTAAGTTAGAATTGGGGCGTTTCCACTCTTTAGGCACATCAGGGGCTCTCCAAACGCGACATGGCGTCCGATCTCAATTCCAGCCAATTCTGCGTTGTAAAAGTAAAACAGTGCTCCTTCCCTTCCGAGCTCTCCCGTGCGCCCAAACAGGGGTTTACCCCAACATATGGGGTATCAGCGTACTCAGGAAAAATTGGACAACAACGTTTGGGATCCAATTTTTCCTGTTACCCTTGGGAAAATACAAATCCAGGGGCTAAAAAATAATTTGTGTGGAAATAAAAAAGGATTTTTTTATTTTCATGGCTCATTGTTATAAACTGTAGTGAAACACTTGGTTCAAAGTTCTCACAACACATCTAGATAAGTTCCTTGGGGGTCTAGTTTACAATATGGGGTCACTTGTGGGGGGTTTCTACTGTTTAGGTACATCAGGGGCTCTGCAAATGCAATGTGATGCCTGCAGACCATTCCATCTAAGTCTGCATTCCAAACGGAGCTCCTTCCCTTCCGAGCTCTGCAATGTGCCCAAACGGTGGTCCCCCCCCCCCACATATGGGGTATCAGCGTACTCGGGACAAATTGGACAACAACGTTTGGGGTCCAATTTCTTCTGTTACCCTTAGAAAAATACCAAACTGGGGGCTAAAAAATAATTTGTGTGGAAAAAAAATTATTTTTTCCTTTCACGGCTCTACATTATAATCTTCTGTGAAGCACTTGGTGGGTCAAAGTGCTCACCACACATCTAGATAAGTTCCTTGGGGGGTCTACTTTCCAAAATGGTGTCACTTGTGAGGGGTTTCAATGTTTAGGCACATCAGGGGCTCTCCAAACGCGACATGGCGTCCCATCTCAATTCCAGTCAATTTTGCATTGGAAAGTCAAATGGCCTTCCTTCCCTTCCGAGCTCTGCCATGCGCTCAAACAGTGGTTTACCCCCACATATGTGGTATCAGCGTACTCAGGACAAATTACACAACAAATTTTGGGGTACAATTTCTTCTAGTACCCTTGGGAAAATAAAAAATTGGGGGCGAAAAGATCATTTTTGTGAAAAAATATGATTTTTTATTTTTACAGCTCTACATTATAAACTTCTGTGAAGCACTTGGTGGGTCAAAGTGCTCATCACACATCTAGATAAGTTACTTAGGGGGTCTACTTTTCAAAATGGTGTCACTTGTGGGGGTTTCAATGTTTAGGCACATCAGGGGCTCTCCAAACGCGACATGGCATCCTATCTCAATTCCAGTCAATTTTGCATTGAAAAGTCAAACGGCACTCCTTTCCTTCTGAGCTCTGCCATGCGCCAAAACAGTTGTTTACCCCCACATATGGGGTATCAGCATACTCAGAACAAATTGTACAACAACCTTTGGGGTCCAATTTCTCCTGTTACTCTTGGCAAAATAAAACAAATTGGAGCTAAAGTAAGTTTTTATGAAATAAAAATTAAATGTTCTTTTTTTTTAAATATTCCAAAAATTCCTGTGAAACACCTGAAGGGTTTTGAGCACCTTGGGGGGTGCAGTTTTTAGAATGGTGTCACACTTGGGTATTTTTTATCATATAGACCCCTCAAAGTGACTTCAGATGTGATGTAGTCCCTATAAAAAAATGGTGTAAAAATGAGAAATTGCTGGTCAACTTTTAACCCTTATAACTCCCTAACAAAAAAAAAATTTGGTTCCAAAATTGTGCTGATGTAAAGTAGACATGTGGGAAACGTTACTTATTAAGTATTTTGTGTGACATAACTCTGTGATTTAAGGGCATAAAAAATTCAAAGTTGGAAAATTGCAAAATTTTCAAAACTTTTGCCAAATTTCCGTTTTTTTCACAAATGCAGGTAATATCAAAGAAATTTTACCACTAACATGAAGTACAATATGTCACGAGAAAACAATGTCAAAATTACTGGGATCCGTTGAAGCGTTCCAGAGTTATAACCTCATAAAGGGACAGTGGTCAGAATTGTAAAAATTGGCCCGGTCATTAACGTGCAAACCACCCTTGGGGGTAAAGGGGTTAATGTTTGTAAATGCAAACAGGAACAAAGACCTTAATTTTTGGAGACATGTCCTGTGGTCTGATGAAACTAAAATTTAACTTTTGTGGCATAATGAGCCTTGTTATGTTTGGAGGAAAAAGAGAGAAGCTTGGAAGCCTAAGAACACCATCCCAACTGTGAAACACGGGGGTGGCCGCATCATGATGTGAGGTTGTTTTGCTGAAGGAGGGACTGGTGCACTTCACAAAATTGCTAGCATCATGAGAAAAAAAGATTATGTGGCAATACTGAAGCAACATCTCAAGACATCAGCTAGGAAGTTAAAGCTTGGAAAATTGGTCTTCCAAATGAACAATGACCCAAAGCATACTGCCAAAATGGTAACAAAGTGGTTTAAGGATAACAAAGTCAATGTTTTGGAGTGGCCATCACAAAGCCCTGATCTCAATCCAATTGAAAATTTATGGACAAAGCTGAAAAGGCAGGTACGAGAACGGCAACCTACAAACCTGGATCAGTAACAGCAGTTTTGGCAGGAGGAATGGGCCCAAATTCCGACCAGCTATTGTGTGAAGTTTGTGGAAGGATATCCCAAACATTTGACCCAAGTCATTCAGTTGAAGGGCAATAGTACCAAATACTAATGAAATGTATGTAAACTTTTGACTTTGCAGTAAGTAATAAAAATGCCTTAAACATTCTCTCTCCCATTATTCTGGCATTTGGCAAATAATAATTATGATCATCCCAATTGACCTAAAACGGGAAAGGTTTATTCTGATTTCATGTCAGATACTGAAAAAACATGCATATGTGTCTTTTTTCATAGTGTATATAAACTTCTGGTTTCAACTATATACAGCTGGGCTCAAAAGTTTACATACCCTGGAAGAATTTTTGCTTTCTTGGCCTTTTTTCTGAGAATATGAATGATAACACCAAAACTTTTTCTCCACTCAAGATTAGTGGTTGGGTGAAGCCATTTATTGTCAAACTACTGTGTTTTCTCTTTTTAAATCGTAATGACAACCCAAAACATCCAAATGACCCTGATCAAAAGTTCACATACACTGGTGATTTTGGCCTGATAATATGCACAGAAGTTGACACAAATGGGTTTAAATGGCTACTAAAGGTAACATCCTCACCTGTGACCTGTTTCTGGGATCCAGACAGACTCTTGCATCTTTCATCCAGCCACTGACGTTTCTGGATTGTGAATCATGAGGAAAGCAAAAGAATTGTCAACGGATCTACGGGAAAAGGTAGTTGAACTGTATACAGCAGGAAAGGGATAGAAAAAGATATCCAAGGAATTGATAATGCCAGTCAGCAGCGTTCAGAATGTGATTAACAAATGGAAAATCAGGGGCTCTGTAAAAACAAAACTACAGTCAGGTAGACCAACAAAAATGTCATCTCAACTACCAGAAAAATTGTTCGGGATGCAAAGAGAAACCCACAAATAACATCAGCTCAAATACAGGACTCTATGATAACTAGCGGTGTGGCTGTTTCAAGAAGCAGAATAAGGAGGCACTTGAGGAAAAATGGGCTGCATGGTCGAGTCGCCATAAAAAAATCCATTACTGCGCAAATGCCACAAAGTATCTCTCCTGTTTTTCCAGGATAACCTTGTATGCAGCTTGATTCATACGTCCTTTGCAAAGAACAACCTGCATAATACAGCCTTGCTCAAGCATCCCCAGATCATCACCGATCCTCCACCAAATTTCACAGTGGGTGCAAGACACTGTGGCTTGTACACCTCCCAAGGTCTCTGTCTAACCATTAGACAACCAGGTGTTGTCATGCGGTGGATTCCGCATCCGGTGGCACCTGTACCCGACCTATCTTCTTCTATCAGTCTCCATGTACCATTAAGTGCGGGCTCCCGCTAAAGTACCCAGCACATACAGACTCTTAACTAGGAACTACATAATCTATATGCTCAGCACAAAATGTTACTGACGAAGGTTCTGTTTGGACCGAAACGTTTTTTCGTGTTCTACGATAAATTTGTCTTCACGCATTTAAGCTGAGTGCTAGGTTTATTTTTATTATGAATGGGGTTGGGACCATCAGTTGTGTTGATCAGAAGTCAGGTGGACACACAGCTGATAGTCCTACTGAATAGAATGTTAAAATTTGTATTATGGCAAGAAAAAAGCAGCTAACTAAAGAAAAATGAGTGGCCATCATTACTTTAAGAAATGAAGGTCAGTCAGTCCGAAAAATTGGGAAAACTTTGAAAGTTTCCCGAAGTGCAGTTGCAAAAACCATCAAGCGCTACGAAGAAACTGGCTCACATGAGGACCACCCCAGGAAAGGAAGACCAAGTGTCACCTCTGCTTCTGAGGATAAGTTTATCTGAGTCACCAGCCTCAAATCGCAGGTTAACAGCAGCTCAGATTAGAGACCAGGTCAATGCCACACAGAGTTCTAGCAGCAGACACATCTCTACAACAACTGTTAAGAGGAGACTTTGTGCAGCAGGCCTTCATGGTAAAATAGCTGCTAGGAAACCACTGCTAAGCACAGACAACAAGCAGAAGAGACTTGTTTGGGCTAAAGAACACAAGGAATGGACATTAGACCAGTGGAAATCTGTGCTTTGGTCTGATGAGTCCAAATTTGAGATCTTTGGTTCCTACCACCGTGTCTTTGTGCGAAGCAGAAAAGGTGAACGGATGGACTCTACATGCCTGGTTCCCACCGTGAAGCATGGAGGAGGAGTGATGGTGTGGGGGTGCTTTGCTGGTGACACTGTTGGGGATTTATTCAAAATTGAAGGCATACTGAACCAGCATGGCTACCACAGCATCTTGCAGCGGCATGCTATTCCATCCGGTTTGCATTTAGTTGGACCATCATTTATTTTTCAACAGGACAATGACCCCAAACACACCTCCAGGCTGTGTAAGGGCTATTTGACCAAGAAGGAGAGTGATGGGGTGCTACGCCAGATGACCTGGCCTCCACAGTCACCAGACCTGAACCCAATCAAGATGGTTTGGGGTGAGCTGGACCGCAGAGTGAAGGCAAAAGGGCCAACAAGTGCTAAGCATCTCTGGGAACTCCTTCAAGATTGTTGGAAGACCATCCCCGGTGACTACCTCTTGAAGCTCATCAAGAGAATACTAAGAGTGTACAAAGCAGTCATCAAAGCAAAAGGTGGCTACTTTGAAGAACCTAGAATATAAGACATATTTTCAGTTGTTTCACACTTTTTTGTTCAGTATATAATTCCACATGTGTTAATTCATAGTTTTGATGCCTTCAGTGTGAATGTACAATTTTGATAGTCATGAAAATACAGAAAAATCTTTAAATGAGAAGGTGTGTCGAAACTTTTGGTCTGTACTGTATGTATCTTGGCTAGTGGACATGCAACGATGGGGAACCACATGAATGTAACATCCAACTCAAAGTAAAGACCAAAGGCCACACGTTTATATGCAGAAGGTGCAAACAAACTGGAAAAAAGCCTAAATGATTAATTGGAAAAGAGTTGATACAGCTTGTAAGCCATGTTCACACTGGCTACTACACAGAAAAAACCAAGATAAAAATATAAGCAAATTCCCTGCAGTATATAAATAAACAACAATAGTGCATGAAAATAATATAGAGTGCTTAGTTAACATTATTTTGAGCAAATAATAGTAAAAAGCCATCCCATAACTTCACGGTGACCCTATTCGGGACGGTCGTAACCTAACGACAAGAATGGAATTCAACTGAGACAAACCAAGTGCATAGTTTCACTATGACATAAATTAGAAGTGGCAGAAAAACGACTGGCACATCCAAACTAGTGTGAATAGGTGCATACCAGGAGCAGCTACCTCCATATACAATATACAATGGTGAATGGGTCCACATTCACCCATGCATAAAGACATTAGCCTTAGGTAAGTGCTCACATTTGGACAGGGAGGTCAGGGACCCATCAGATTAATAGGGCCACCTTGACGATGGTTGATAGGCTCACACTATTTGGCCAAATTCTGTGCAAAGCGTCTCATAAATATTTTTCTTAATGTTCAAAAAGCCATTTTGCTATTCATATTTCATGTATTTCATATTCGACATGCTTTGGCACGATAGAGTGCAACCTTTTTTTGTATATGTGTATAGTGTATAAACTAGAAGTGGAACATTGCTGGCTTATAAAAACTTTATCCGCAGCATCCAACCTGCAGTGGCCAGATGTTACAGCATAATGGAGGGGATTTCATGAAATCCCATCTCCGCTATGCGTGCAGGGACACCCGTGGCTTCCCTGAGTAGACGCACATGTGGTGCGTCTTTCTAGACCGCAGCATGTCTATTTATCTTGCGGAGACGCTCCGTCTCCGCAAGATAAATATCACAGCCCAATGTCTAGGATGCGATGATGCCGCATGGTTCAATTAATCACCGCCATTCAAAAGCCGGGAGCACTTTGGACGAGCGGACATGTGCTGCGTCCAAAGCGCTGTCGGTTTCTGCCCATGGAAACATACTCTTAGGGTATGTGCACACGATGCAGATTTAGTGCAGTTCTGCAGCGTTTTTTTCTGCAACAGAAACGCTGCAGAACTGCACTGTGATTTGCATAACAATGTAAATCAATGTGAAAAAAAAAGCTGTGCACATGGTGCAGAAAAATCCGTGCAGAAACGCTGCAGATTTCAAAGAAGTGCATGTCACTTCTTTTGTGCAGAACTGCAGCGTTTCTGCACCCATTGACTCCCATTTTGTGGGTCAAATCCGCATAAGAACTGCAGATGTAAAAACCATCTGCAGTTTTTATGCGGATTTGGGTGTCAAAACCGCAGCAGACGGAAGTGATGTCAGTGATGTGGAGGAAGTGTGTGGGCGGAGTCGTACTGTCAGATGGGGATCGATGTGAGGCGTATGGTATGTATAGTGTCTGTGTGTGTGTGTGTGTGTGTGTGTGTGTGTGTGTGTGTGTGTCAGTAGTGACTCATTGTAGTCATTCGTCGGGTGGGACTACTTCTCCCATCGAAATGTGATGATGGGAGAGTTGTCCCATCGTCAGGCGACTGACTACAATGGGTTAAAAACACCAACACACATAAAACATACATTACATACAACATATAACATGTAGTACATAATCACCACATACGTCCCCGAAGGCCACCATCCACGATCATCCTTGTCCCAAAATAAAAAAAAATAAAAATCTTTTCCGTCGTAATCCATAATATAGGTTGTCCCACGACGTCCTCCGGTGATACACTGCAGGAGTTAATCGCTCTTGCATTGTATCGGAGCTGCCCGTTTGTTTCCTGGAGTTAAATGAACTCCGGGAGCTCACTTTACGGCAATTGAACTGCCGTTGAATCTCTCACGCAGCAGTGTCGTAAAGCGAGAGTCCCGGAGTTCATTGAACTCCGGTAAACTCGCGCGCATGCGCAGGCACACTGCAGGAGCTTTAGCTCCTGTCTGTGTGTTTTGGCAGCCATGGAGAGCAGTCACATCTCCTGGTGTGGCTGTTCTCCATGGCAGATCGTTGTGGGACACTCGATATTAATGGACTACGTCGGAAAAGACTACAGATCATCAAGGGATTTGTAAGTATGGTAAAATTTAGAATATTAAAATACTTTTTCCTGTGTCTTTTTTTTGTGTTCAGTAATTTGGGGATAATAATGGATAGGCGTCTTATAGACGCCTCTCCATTATTAACTGGGGTTAACGTCACCTTACAATGTCAAGGTGACGTTAACCCCTTATTACCCCATATCCCACCGCTACATGGGAGTGGGAAGAGAGATGCTAAGCGCCAGATTTGGCGCATCTTAGAGATGCGCCATTTCTGGGGCGGCTGCAGGCTGGTAGCTGTAGCCGGGGAGGGGCCAATATCCATGGCCCCTCTCTAGGCTATGAATATCAGCCCGCAGCTGTCTGCGTAGCCTTTTCTGGCTATAAAATATAGGGGGACCCTATGTCATTTTTTTTCTGGGGTCCTCCTATTTTAATAGCCAGTAGGGCCACGCAGACAGCTGTTGCCTGATATTCATAGCCTGGGAAGATTAACCCCTTCCCTGGCTACAAATTAGCAGCCTGCAGTCGCTGGCTTTCCCTTTCTGGACATGAAAATTGGGCGGGAGCCTACGCCAATTTTTTTTTTGAGGGGTTAATAATGGATAGGCGTCTTTATAGACGCCTCTCCATTAATTGGGGTTAACGTCACCTTAGGCTACGTTCACATTTGTGTTGTTGGGCGCAGCGTCGGCGACGCATACCGACGCATGTGTCATGCGCCCCTATCTTTAACATGGGGGCGCATGGACATGCGCCGGTATGCGTTGTACTGCGTTTTAGATTAAAACATGCTCATCATTAGGAGCTAGTGTAGCTCGAAACACGTCGACCGTTATGCTATCTTGGTTTTTTAATTTTTCTCTTTCATATTTTAATCTACCAATAAACGTGATGTTTTATTACTTTTGCAGTTGCTGGATTTTCCAGATTTTTTTCATGGTGTCTTGTGAACGCCTGCTAAGAGCAAGAGCTGACATGCCACCTCCCCAGCCTGTCAGAAGCATTGCAGAGTATCAGACCAGCGATCGGTCACAATAAGGATGAAGTCCCATAGTGGGACAATGTAAAAAAGTTTTTAAAAAAAGTTATTAAAAAATGTAGAAATATTTATTTAAAAAATCCCCAAATAAAGAACAAAAAAAAGAATAAATATTAATCCCAATAAATACATTTATTTATGTAAAAAAAAGTACACATATTTGATATCGCCGCATCCGGAACAACCTGCTCTAAAAAGCTGTTCCACTATATAACCCCTTCAGTAAACACTGTAAAAAAATATTTTTTCTATAAAATAGTTTTTATTGTGTAAAATCGCCAAAACATAAAAAAGATATAAATGGGGTATCGCTGTAATCGTACTGACCCGAAGGATAATAATAATAATAATTTTTATTTATATAGCGCCAACATATTCCGCAGCGCTTTACAAATTATAGAGGGGACTTGTACAGACAATAGACATTACAGCATAACAGAAATCACAGTTCAAAATAGATATCAGGAGGAATGAGGGCCCTGCTCGCAAGCTTACAAACTATGAGGAAAAGGGGAGACACGAGAGGTGGATGGTAACAATTGCTTTAATTATTTGGACCAGCCATAGTGTAAGGCTCGAGTGTTCATGTAAAGCTGCATGAACCATCTAACTGCCTAAGTATGTAGCAGTGCAGACACAGAGTGCTATTAACTGCATAAAGTGTATGAGAACATGATGCGAGGAACCTGATTATGTTTTTTTTTTTTTTTTTTTTTTAATAGGCCACACAGAGATAGTTAGGTTAATGCGTTGAAGCCACCTTGTCAATGTTATCACACAGTATAAAAAAAAACAATTCCTGAATTGCTGTTTTTAATTCATTATACCTCCCAAAAATCAGAATAGAAAGTGATAAAAAAAGTCATGTTTTTTTTGTACCATTTTCTGGCACATCAACTCGACTCGCAAAAAAGAAGCTGTCGCATGAAAAGCTGGTTAAATATGGGGATGCAAAAACTAGTATATGCAATAAAAAGCTTCTTTTAGTGTGTGACAGTAGCCAAACATAAAAACCCAAAATAAATCTGGAATCGCTGAGTCACACTGACCTGAAGAATAAAGTTCAAGAACAAGGTTTAATGACTGACAGCACATCTGACAAAAAAAGCAGGCAGAGGCGGATGCCCGTCCTATATCCACTGGACCCAAGTGGAAAAGTACATACATTCACTTCAACCTGAAGAATAAAGTTGTCTAATCACTTATACCACATGAGGAACGGTGTAAAAAAATAAAACCAACTCTTCACCTGCTGTTGATTGGTCCATTCTACCTCCCAAAGATCGCAGTAAGGCTCGACACCCATTTATCTTGCACTCTGCGCTGAGCACTTGCATCGGGATTTCTGTGTAAATCTCTGATATACTGTACGTGATTCAGACGGAACCCCTGGTGGAAGATTCTCTACAATGAGGCAGATGGAGGCACTGTGGACACCATAGGATCTGTGATCTTGCAGTGTCAGTGTTTTTAGGCGTGCTTAAAAGTGCGGTCGACCATAGTTTTTGTGCACTTTTGAAAAGAGGTACAACGATGAACAGAGGCCAGACGGAGTCCAGAGTAACTCTGCTGCCTCATTATAGTGAATGGATCTCTTGGGGGTTTCATCTGTCGCGCATCACTCAGAGATTTAGATGGAAACCCCAAAGTAAGTGCTCATAGTAGATGTAAAATTTTCCAAATAGAAGCTTCAACTCAATCCACAAAAAAAGCAAGTCTCCAATTAGGTCTGTCATCTGTTAACGGAAATATAGGGGGCTTCCATATCTGTCAAAAGAAAATTCTGCACTCCCAAATCCAAATGTCCTCCCTCCCTTCTGAGCCCTCGGGTGTCTAAACCACATTTAGCGCCCACATGTTTGGCACTTCTGTAATGATGAGAGCCTGCCTAATTTACAGGTGCTGGTCTCCAGAAGCTCGTTATAAACTTCTGTGAAGCACCTGGAGTTTCAAAGTGCTCACCACAGATCTAGATAAGTTCCCCGAGGGGTCTAGTTTCCAAAATGAAGCACTTGTGGTGGGTTTCCACTGTTTAGGGACATCAGCGGCTCTCCAAACGTGACATGGCATCCACTAATTAGTCCAGCAAATTTTGCATTCAACTAGTTTTTGTGCGCACAAAAACTAGTTTTCCTCTACAAATTGTATATCGGCAAATTCAGAAGAAATTGTACCACAAATTGTATTTTTTCACAAATAAACGTAAGTCTTATCAAAGAAATGTTACCACTATCATGAAGTACAATATGTCACGACAAAACTTTCTCTGAATCGGTGGGATCCATTGAAGTGTTCCAGAGTTATGAACTCATAAAGTGACAGTGGTCAGAAACAAGCTCCAGGGTGAAGGGGTTAAACCAGATTTGTGTCTTTTTTTGAACTGCGCAGATCAAGATCCCACTAAAACTGGTTTACACGTAATATTAAAAAAAAAAAATTGATATCAAGCACTTCTAGTATAACATTTATTTTACTCACAAAGATCCAATAAAAAAAAAGCATCACTGACATAGTAAAAGAGAAGAGCAGAAGCTTACATTTTTCAAGCACATTAGTACTTAAATAGCATACTAAGCAACTCCCACACAACTCTATGAAAGGGAAGCTGCCAGGAGATGATACATGCTGCCCACGGGCATCCTTATTCCAGCAGCTAGGTTTTTATTGCAATATTTGAGAGAAAACCTAGGCCCTGATTCATTATTTCATTGTGTTTAATATCTAGTTTCTGGTGTTTTTCGTCTATTTTTCATTTGTGCCTAATTGTACTTTTAATTTGCGCCATTTTTAAAGTCTATTTTATGTATTAATAATTTATATATTCGCCATCACCAATTGCAAAATTTATCACAAATGTACTCCAGTTCCCCCTCCCCACATTGGTTTGCTCAGTGTTAGCACAGGATAAATGTGAAACAACCCTTTAAAGTAAAATATCATATAAGTGTTACTCCAATTTAATATGAAATCAGATGTGTATATATACAATAAATATTTTATCATTGCAAAAACTACTTGAGAAGAAACCAGATTGTATCTTAATTTCCCAGACAGCCATGTTTTTGCTAAGCCAAAAGAACTGGCTTGTGAATTTAGGCACTTGTGTCTGGTGGGTCAAGAGGACAGACTTACCCACTGATATACTATCTAACATACTGTGTAAGGGTACTGTCACACTCTGCAACTTTCCAGCGATCACGACCAGCGATACGACCTGGCCGTGATCGTTGGAAAGTCGTTGTGTGGTCGCTGGAGAGCTGTCACACAGACAGCTCTCCAGCGACCAACGATGCCGAAGGCCCCGGGTAACCAGGGTAAACATCGGGTTACTAAGCGCAGGGCCGCGCTTAGTAACCCGATGTTTACCGTGGTTACCAGCGTAAAAGTAAAAAAAAAAAAAAAAACAGTACATACTCACATTTCGGTGTCCTTCAGGTCCCTTGCCGTCTGCTTCCCGCTCTGACTGACTCCCGGCCGTAAAGTGAAAGCAGATCACAGCGGTGACGTCACCGCTGTGCTCTGTACTGCCTTACGGCCGGGAGTCAGTCAGAGCGGGAAGCAGAAGGCAAGGGACCTGAAGGACACCGGAATGTGAGTATGTACGGTTTATTTTTTTTTTACTTTTACGCTGGTAACCAGGGTAAACATCGGGTTACTAAGCGCGGCCCTGTGCTTAGTAACCCGATGTTTACCCTGGTTACAAGCAAACGCATCGCTGGATCGCTGTCACACACAACGATCCAGCGATGACAGCGGGAGATCCAGCGACGAAATAAAGTTCCAAATGATCTGCTACGACGTACGATTCTCAGCAGGGTCCCTGATCGCTGCTGCGTGTCAGACACAGCGATATCGTATGGATATCGCTGGAACGTCACAGATCGTACCGTCGTAGCGATCAAAGTGCCACTGTGAGACAGTACCCTATGGGTACTGTCACACTAAACGATTTACCAACGATCACGACCAGCGATACGACCTGGCCGTGATCGTTGGTAAGTGGTTGTGTGGTCGCTGGGGAGCTGTCACACAGACAGCTCTCCAGCGACCAACGATGCCGAGGTCCCGGGTAACCAGGGTAAACATCGGGTTACTAAGCGCAGGGCCGCGCTTAGTAACCCGATGTTTACAGTGGTTACCAGCGTAAAAATAAAAAAAAACAAACAGTACATACTTACATTCCGGTGTCTGTCCCCCGGCGTTCTGCTTCTCTTCACTGTGTCTGCGCCAGCCGGAAAGCACAGCGGTGACGTCACCGCTGTGCTCGCTTTCCGGCCGGCCGGCGCTCACAATGCAGAGAAGCAGAACGCCGGGGGACAGACACCGGAATGTAAGTATGTACTGTTTGTTTTTTTTTACTTTTACGCTGGTAACCATGGTAAACATCGGGTTACTAAGCGCGGCCCTGCGCTTAGTAACCCGATGTTTACCTTGGTTACAAGCGAACGCATCGCTGGATCGCTGTCACACACAACGATCCAGCGATGTCAGCGGGTGATCAAGCGACGAAAGAAAGTTCCAAACGATCTGCTACGACGTACGATTCTCAGCAGGGTCCCTGATCGCTGCTGCGTGTCAGACACAGCGATATCGTATGGATATCGCTGGAACGTCACGGATCGTACCGTCGTAGCGATCAAAGTGCCAATGTGTGACAGTACCCTAAGTCTGTAATAGTGACTGTACATTGAGTGGGTTAAGCTTTGTTTATTGATGTGTGCTTATATGCTAATAGTGCTACCTAATCCCATCGCCATTGTTTACCTTATCTTGATGTTGGACTGAAAGACCCTGGGTAATTCTAAAAATAGCTTACATGCCTTGGGTATAAAAAGACTCAGAGATCACATCCTGGGAGACTGAAGTAAAGGTATTGTCACACTCAGCAACTTTGCAACGAGAACGACAACAATCCGTGACATTGCAGCGTCCTGGATAGCGATTTCGTTGTGTTTGACTCGCAGCAGCGATCTGGATCCCGCTGTGCCATCGCTGGTCGGAGCTAGAAGTCCAGAACTTTATTTTGTCGCCAGGTCAGCGTGTATCATCATGTTTGACATCAAAAGCAACGACACCAGCAATGTTTGACATGGAGCTAACAACCAGCGAGAACGAGAAGTGAGTCGCCGTTACGTCACTGGATCGCTCCTGCATCGTTCTGGAGTTGCTGTGTTTGACGTCTCTACAGCGACCTAAACAGCGACGCTCCAGCGATCTAGTTTAGGTCAGCTCGTTGTCTATATCGCCGCAGCGTCGCTGAGTGTGACGGTACCTTAACACAGAGCTATCAGCTAGACATTCTGCAAACCACCCAACAGACAAGAGAAAGGACTGCAGCCAATTCATCATGGCACCATCACGAGGGACACTTATCTATGATTCTATAGGATACAACCTAGGGGTTTTCGGCTCCGGTTGGAAGGACACAGATCTGATCCAGTGACGATCTCTGAACCATGGATATGTTTGGAGAAAGCCAGGTATGGGACCCGCTGGTCGCCTGGTTCCATGGAGATGGTCTGATAAGCCAGGTGGTGGCTCTCGTGTCAACTGGCTTTGGACCTTGTATGGACTCTATGGACCATTCTTGGTCATCTCCCTATGCTTGTCATTACCCCTTCTCTGTGCGTTCATCCACAGATGGAGTAGTGACCCTGGGAGCTCGGACATCATGTCAACTGGCTTTGGACCTTGTATGGACTCTATGGACAGTTCTTGGTCATCTCCCTATGCTTGTCGTTACCCCTTCTCTGTGCGTTCATCCACAGATGGAGTAGCGACCCTGGGAGCTCTGACATCATGTCATACTGGAAATACGTGGAGACGCAGTGATATTTTATATGCGCCCATGTAACCAAACAATTCCAGTCATGGTGGGATTGTTCTGTTTGCTATTGTGTGTTGTGGTTCAATAAAGTATTGCCACACTGTTTTACCTTAACCCTCTGTTGTCTGTGTAGTGTATTGCCCACGGGGAGATAGAGCGGGCGTTCAGTGGTATGAGCCGTGGTCCATGCAGTCTTGCTAAAGACAGCCAGGCCAGCGGACGAGAGCACCCACTGACCCCGTTTCTCCAC
Source organism: Ranitomeya variabilis (assembly GCF_051348905.1). Taxonomy (NCBI): domain Eukaryota; kingdom Metazoa; phylum Chordata; class Amphibia; order Anura; family Dendrobatidae; genus Ranitomeya; species Ranitomeya variabilis. The sequence continues at coordinate 338,227,174 of NC_135236.1, forward strand.
ACTACTCAACAAAAATAAAATGTAAAAGTTAATAAAAACAATGAAAGCAAGGGGAGGCCAATGGGAGACACAAAATAATAAAAATAAAAAAGCAATGCAAAGCATAGTCACAAGATGGCATACTACTAACAAGATGTGATGGTAATATGTATAAGCACAAATAGATAAACAAAATTAATTACAATGCAACAGTATGAGTTAAATATAAGAGATTCGGTTCAATGTAATGCATGAAAGCAAAATCAATAGTGAAAAGATAAAGATGCATTATAATCAGACACACCCCAAAAATAATAATAATAGTTATAATAATTTTTATTTATATAGTGCCAACATATTCCGCAGCACTTTACAATTAAGGGGGACATGATCAAAAGTGATGGCACCTTTGAATTTCTTCAAGAAAATTAAATATTTCTCCCAGAAAATTATTGCAATTACACGTTTTGTTATACACTTTTTTTCCTTTGTATGTATTAGAACACCACAACAAAGCAGTGAAAAAAAGGCAAATTGACACATTTTTAGGGTTTTGTGTGAAATTATGTCCAAGCAAAATTGTTGGCACCCTCAACTTAATATTTGGCTGCAGTCCCTTTGGAATAAATAACTGCAATCAATTGCTTCCTATAACCATCATCAAGCTTCTTACACCTCTTATCTGGAATTTTGGACCGCTCTTCTTTTGCAAACTGCTCCAGATCTCTCATATATGAAGGATGCCTTCTACCAACAGCAGTTATTCAATGGGATTTAGATCCAGACTCATTGCTGGCCACGTCAGAGCTCTGCAGTGCTTTGCTTTCATCCATTTCTGGGGACTTTTTGAAGTATATTTGAGGCCATTGTCCTGCTGGAACACCCATGACCTGGGACGCAAACCCAGCTTTCTGACACTGGGCGCTACATCTTCAAATTTCATGATACCTTGTGAAGGCACCTAATGCTAGAGGCAGCATAACAACCCCAAACCCAAAATTATGTGCTTTATCAAGCAGCTCAATCTTGGTCTCATCTGTCCATAAGACGTTTTCTCAGAAGGATTTTTGTTTGCTCACGTACATTTTGACACCCTGCAGTCTAGCTTTATGTATCTGTGTAAGCCGTGGGGTCGTCTTGGGTCTCCTGCCATATTGTTTTGTTTTATTCACATGTCGATGGATAGTTTGCACTGGCACTGACACACCCTAATCCTGCAGGAAAGCTTGAATTTCTTTGGAACTTTATTGCGGCTGCTTATCCACCATCCCGCCTATCCTGCGTTACAACTTTTCAGTATTTTTTCTCTGCCATCCACATCCAGGGAGATTAGCTATAGTTGTAAAGTTCTTGATTATGTTGTGCATCGTGGGTATAGGAACATCAAGATCTCTGGAGATGGACTTGTAACCTTCAGTTTGTTGATATTTTTCAACAATTTTGGTGCTAAAGTCCTAAGACAGTTCTCTTTTCCTCTTTCGGTTCTCAATGCTTAGTGTAGTACACAAGGACACACAATGCAAAGACTGAGTCTACTCCTTTTTATCTGGTTTCAGATATGATTTTCATATTGCCCACACCTGTTACTTGCCATAGGTGAGTTTGAATGAGCATCACATGCTTGAAACATAGCTGTTTACCCACAATTTTGAAAAGGTGTCAACAATTTAGTCTTGCCCATTTTGGGGTTTTTGTGTGAAATTATGTCCAATTTGCTTTTCTTTTTTTCTATTTTCTTCTGTTGTTCCAGTACTGACAAGGGAAATAAACATGTGTATAACAAAAAATGCGGAATTGCAATAATTTCTGAGAGAAACATTTTATTTTTTAGAACAATTTCAAGGGTGCCAACACTTCAAGCCATGAATGTAGTTGAACAGTTATAGGAGAAGTGAAAGCTCTGTTCCCAAGCTTATAATCTAATAGAAATGTGTCACCACATCTGCCTCAACCTCAGACCCTGACAATGTTTCAACCTTACTTCATCTGAGGGTTCACAATGAGCTCCTCCAAATCCTCCTGAAAAGCATTTCCTGATTTTTACTGAGTTTCTGCTACAACAACACAGCAAAAAGACTCATTGTTCACATACAGTCTCATTGATAACAATTTTGTGTGTTGGGGAATGGAAGGGACCTGATACTCTGGCACATGTTGGTGCTTAGAAAGAGGTTTATGTATATGACCTATTATAGGCTGATGTGATGCCAGAGAGCGGTAGTAAGTGACATCAGAGAGTGATTGTACAAGGAGATAGTACAGAACACTGATCACTAGATAGAGCCCCTTCATGTTGCGCTGCATGTCTGCCACCAGTGACATGGGGTGGTGGTGCTGGTAGCAATCAATAGATGACTCTGGACACAAGAAGTTTCTGGCCAAACACCGGAAGTGTCAGACAATATACAGTACTTAGTGCTTGGTGCTGTTTTATACACAGTGCATTTCTGAAGCTAGTATTCTTCTTTTCTTCTGGACTGCCCTGTGTTTTCATTGGCAACTCATTATTGTTTTCTATGTTATTCTAGCAGTATCCTCAGCTACATATTGCTACATTGCAATGTTAGCAGATGGATGTGGTCAAAAGTGCTGACAGATTTCCTTTAAAAGCAGATTCATGACAGAGTCACTCTTACAGGAGTAACTGGGTAATCTCAAACTATATCCATTGTAATTTATGTATTGTATAAACTATAGTATAGACAGCACATCGCCGTCACAAACAATTAGGAGTTAGTACATACTATCATATATTTGCAACAAAAAGGCATTGTCCATTCTATATATTATTTCTCACTTCAAAACCATATATATGGTAGTGTTGTTATGGGTGGAAGAAATTCTCCTATTTACATATCCTCATACTGTTCGTAGTATTTTGTCAAAACGAAAGAATTATTTATGGAAAACAGTAAAAAAAAATATTCAAATGACTAAAAACCTTTTACATTTCTGTGCCGCCTTTTAATGTAGCCAGATGCTACAGAACGTGGGGGAATATGGAACTTTACGGTAATTTCTTCGGGTCCTTTTTTTGTATTATAGTGTGTGCAGAAGCCTATAATCCAGATGAAGAAGATGATGAAACAGAAAAAAGGGTAAAGTCCCCAGCATTATTTGTGTTTATTAGAAATAATTTACTTGCATATATTTAACGCTTGCTCAGTTGGGAGTATGAGAAAATGCCATTGCAGTTGTAGATGAAGCTCTTGGGCTAAAGTCGGTACTGCTGATATGTCTATTGGTCAAAAACCAATTGATTTTTACATATATTTACTGTTTATTTAGATTATCAACCCAAAAACAGATGATCAGCGACACAGATTGCAGGAAGCCTGCATAGACATCCTCCTGTTTAAGAGCTTGGATCAAGTAAGTATATTTATTCTCAAATAAATTGGACATAAAGCGGCTTTATCATGCAACCTAATTTTAAATGTCTCTTCATGTATGGAGAAACACAAAGGTAATGCTATTGTCCTGGTGATTGGGGTGTAACAAAATGTGTTCCAATACTCGCTGCTGTGGTCAAATGGTGAGAGTCCGAGATGTCTTCTTAATACAGATACAAAAGAAGTGATACTTCCATTGAAGTCTTTTACAAAACCACATTATGGCTCCATGTTGTACAAAACTACTACAGTATATGGCTCTTATACAGGTGCCTATGAATCTTTACCTGCATTTCCATATGTCATTTTCATACAATATTGTTTTGTCTGATTTTGTAAAATACCAACAGAAGAAAATCATGGTACTCTTATTTAGATGCCTTACATATGGAGGTTTTCCACCCATCGTTGCATCTACGGAATAACGCCATACATACAGCATTGAGAAGCATGGCTTGATGACAAATAGAGCCATAAGGCTGGTTCAAGGCTGTATACTATTGTTAACCAGGTACTCCTCTGTAAATTTAGGCATGCAAAATGTACCTTTAAAGAATAAATTAAGGTCTCAGTCTAACTTAATTTGGTAATGCAGAGTCATGGTTTTACAATTGGCGGAGAGTCATCCTATTACAGTGTTAAACCAAACAGTTTTTCTGTTTATCAGTCAAAAGAACGCTAGTTTAGCAACAAACTGTTTCCTCCCTGCGCCATATATTGTAGGCTTTTTAGTCCAGGAGAGGTGTCTTATCAGGACAGGGACCCAACTATAAGGTACGCATTGACTTTGCAGTTGGGCTCATATACCGTATTTTTTGGTCTAGAAGATGCACCAGACCATAAGACGCACCCCAAATTTTCAGAAGGAAAATAGGGAAAAATAATGTGTCAACTGGGGTCCGGCTTACAGTCCGAATTCAGCTTACCAGGGAAGGGATCAGCACAGGTGGAGGAGTGGTCACAGGGGTCGGTCAGTGGTTCAGGCTGGTGCAGTGGCCTCCGGGAAGTCCCATGCCAGGCTGGTGCGGTGGCGGTACTCTGTGCTGTGGCGGTGCTCTGTGTTGCGGTGGTGCTCTGTGCTGTGGTGGTGCTCTGTGTTGCGGCGGTGCTCTGTGCGGTGGCGGTGCTCTGTGTGGTGGCTGTGCTCTGTGGGGTGGCTGTGCTCTGTGGGGGCTGTGCTTTGTGGGGTGGCGGTGCTCTGTGTTGCGGTGGTGCTCTGTGTTTGGAGGGCTGTGCTTTGTGGGGTGGCGGTGCTCTGTGTTGCGGTGGTGCTCTGTGGGCAGCTGTGCTCTGTGGGGCAGCTGTGCTCTGGGGGTAAGTAGCGCTCTGTGCTAGGGCGTCAGCGCTCTGTGCTGGGGCGGCAGCGGGGCTCTGTGCTGCGTGGGGGGCTCCACCTGCATTTCGTCAAAGCCCGGAGGCCCCCACAGCTCCGTTGCTGCGATGCGGTGGCCTCCGGGAAAATGGCCGCCTGGGATTTCTTTTTTCTCCTGGTGGTGTCCTATGCACCTTGTACTCCCTGGTCTCGTCTTCCACAAAGCTAAAGGAAGAAACAGAATGTTAATGTGGAAGAATCAAACCAACGGAACTTTTAAAATAAACCTTTATATAGTAAGTGCCATTAAATAATATTTGAAACCACTTTTAGTTCTGTTGGACAACCCCTTTATTGTATCGATTAGGGAGGTCTGTCATTGCCGTGCCCCACTTACCACTGACTATAAGATGCAGGGTCTTTTTACCAAGATTTTTTTTTTTTGCTAGAAACTATGTTTCGTATTTTCCGGCGTATAAGACGACTGGGCATATAAAACGACCCCCCAACTTTTCCAGTTAAAATATAAAATCTTCTTAAAAGTCTGGGGTCTTCTTATATGCCATGTGTCGTCTTATAGGGCGGATGACTAATGTGCCTTTTGGGGGGAGTGAGTGGTCCCAATGATGAAGAGAGGGGGCGTCTCACAGGAAAGTGTGAGTGAAGTATCCCCCTATTACCTCATTGTGGCAGCGTGAGGTCTCTGTGCTGGGGAGCGGCGGCGGTTCCTATTTGTGCCGCGTTGGTGCTCTGTGCTGTGGGGCAGCGGATCTTCATGCCGCGTCAGGGCTCCGCCGGCATTTCCTCAAAGCCCGGAGGCACCGACAGCTCCATTGCTGCGATGCGATGGCCTCCGGGAAAATGGCCGCTGGGGGCGGCACATGCTCTGATTCACATCTCGTCCCGAGATCTCGGGAGACGAGATCTGAATCTGAGCATGTGCCGCCCCCAGCGGCCATTTTCCCGGAGGCCAGCACATCGCAGCAATGGAGCTGCTTGTGCCTCCGGGCTTTGAGGAAATGCCGGCGGAGCCCCGACGCTGCACGAAGATCCGGCACCCCACAGCACAGAGCACCCATGCGGCACAAAGAGGAGCTGCCGCCGCCGCTCACCAGCCCAGAAACCCCACGCTGCCACAATGAGGTAATAGGGGGATACTCCACTCACAATTTCCTGTGAGACGCCCCCACTCTTCGTCATCGGGACCACTCCCTCCCACCCACCATATGCACATTGGTCTGCACCTGGCGTATAAGACGACCCCCGACTTTTAAGAAGATTTTCAGGGGTTAAAAGGTTGTCTTATATGCCGGAAAATACGGTAGTCTAAAAAATATAGTCCTAAACTGAAATATAGGTAAAAATGATGTTCTAAATTTAAGTCAGATTGCATGGTGTGTACCATATGAATATTTCCTTGTTGTTGCACTGTATAGGTTTTTGATTTGTTTATTTGTATTTATTTTTTAGGAACAGATGTCTCAAGTTTTAGATGCAATGTTCGAGAAGTTGGTCAAATGCGGAGACCACATAATTGATCAAGGTGATGACGGGGACAACTTTTATGTTATTGACAGGTACAACGTTCTTAACACTTCAGGAAAGGATCTGAGTATTAATACTGATGCTGTCACTCCAAACATACATGTATATGCATAGAGAAAAGCTGCAGTTGCATATGCTTCTTAGTAGCAGAGTATTATTTATATATACACTACAGTACTGTGAAAAAGTTTTAGGCAAGTGTGGAAAAATGCCGCAATGTTAGAATATCCTAAAAAATAGAAATGTTGATAGTTAATTTTTATAAATTAACAAAATGTAAAGTGAATGAATAAAAGAGAAATCTAAATCAAAGCAATAATTGATGTGACCTCCCTTTGGCTTCATATCAGCATCAATTCTTCTAGATACAGTTGTACACAGTTTTTGAAGGAACTCAGTGGGGAGGTTGTTCCAAACATCTTGGAGAACTAAACACAGATATTCTCTACAACCCCTGGCAAAAATTATGGAATCACTGGCCTTGGAGGATGTTTATTCAGTTGTTTAATTTCAGCTTGGCAGGTTGGAGCCTTGTCATGGACCATTTTCTTCAACTTCCATCAAAGATTTTCAATTGGACTGAGATCCGGACTATTTGCAGGCCATGACATTGACCTTATGTGTCTTTTTTTAAGGAACGTTTTCACAGTTTTTTCTCTATGGCAGGATGCATTATCATCTTAAAAATATGATTTCATCATCCCCAAACATCCTTTCAATTGATGGGATAAGAAAAGTGTCCAAAATATCAACATAAACTTGTGCATGTATTGAAGATGTAATGACAGCCATCTCCCCAGTGCCTTTACCTGACATGCAGCCCCATATCATCAATGACTGTGGAAATTTGCATGTTCTCTTCAGCAGTCATCTTTATAAATCTCATTGGAACGGCACCAAACAAAAGTTCCAGCATCATCACCTTGCCCAATGCAGATTCGTGATTCATCACTGAATATGACTTTCATCCAGTCATCCACAGTCCACGATTGCTTTTCCTTAGCCCATTGTAACCTTGTTTTTTTCTGTTTAGGTGTTAATGATGGCTTTCGTTTAGCTTTTCTGTATGTAAATCCCATTTCCTTTAGACAGTTTCTTACAGTTTGGTCACAGACGTTGACTCCAGTTTCCACCCATTCGTTCCTCATTTGTTTTGTTGTGCATTTCCTGTTTTGGAGACATATTGCTTTAAGTTTCCGATCTTGATGCTTTGATGTCTTCCTTGGTCTATCAGTATTTTTGCCATTAACAACCTTCCCATGTTGTTTGTATTTGGTCCAGATTTTAGATACAGCTGACTGTGAACAACCAACATCTTTTGCAACATTGCGTGATGATTTACCCTCTTTGAAGAGTTTGATAATCCTCTCCTTTGTTTCAATTGACATCTCTCCTGTTGGAGCCATGATTCATGTCAGTCCACTTGGTTCAACAGCTCTCCAAGGTGTGATCACTCTTTTTTAGATGCAGACTAGCGAGCAGATCTAATTTGATGCAGGTGTTAGTTTTGGGAATTAAAATTTACAGGGTGATTCCCTAGGTTTTTCCCTCATAATTGAGTGACTCCATAATTTTTATCCTGTGCTTGGTTAAAAAAAAGTAACCATTACTGACTACCACATTTTTTTGTTCTTGATTTCTTTTACTGTTTCTTAAAGCCAGAAAGTTGCCATTTTAAACAATTGAATGAACATCCTCCAAGGCCAGTAATTTTTGCCAGGGGTTGTAGATGTAGGCTTGCACAAATCCTTCTGCTTCTTCATGTAATCCCAGAAGGACTTGATGATGTTGAAATACTTGATGATGTTGAGATAAGGGCCATTTCACTTCCAGAACTCCTTGTTCTTCTTTATACCTAATGACATTGGCTGTATGTTTGGAGATGTTGTCCTTGCAGAATACAATTTGAGACAATCAGATGACTCCCTGATGGTATTGCATGAGGGATAAGCAACTACCTGTATTTCTCAGCTTTGAGGACATCATTAATCCTGACCAAATCCCCAACTGTCTTTGCTAAAATGTGGCTCTGAACTTGAAGGAAACTCTAACATGCTTTTCTGGTCCCTGCAGACACTGTTGTACTGCTCTTGGGCCGTTGTTGAACAAACTTGCTTCTGTTCCCACCAATAAAGGTGGGCGAACGTACCAAACACCTACTGTTCGGGCATGAATACCGAACACGGACTTCACCAGGAAGTCCATGTTACTGTTCGAGTCTGGCCTCCTGAACACTTGGGGGTTGTCACGCTGTCATGTGCACACATAAAAACAGTAAAATCATTACCGCCAGTTAGACAGCCGCGGTTCCCACACTATCAAATGACAGTGTGAGTGCGCAGCTTTGATCAGAGGTATAAAGTTTTTTTTATGACATCTTATTCGAAAAATCCACAGGCCTTTTATATAGAGTTGGTCCTCCATTTTCAGTTAAAACAGCCTGCACTCATCTGGGAATGCTTTCTACCTACAAGATATTGGAGTGTGTCTGTTTGCATTTGCAGCCACTCATCCAGAAGAGCATTTTGCCCATTCATCCAGAAGAACATTGATGTTGGGTGAGAGGGCCTTGACGACAATTCAATGAACTCTTTAGAAAGACCCATTCTTTCACAAAGATTAGTAAAAGCAAACTGCACGGGTAGACGCTGGATTTTAAGCGTTAGTGGCAATGGGACTAAATGAAAAGACTGAATTCAGTAATTAAGAGGAGCATCCCAATACTTTTGTTCATAAAAATGATATTCCATTTTGAGTATATTGTTTGACAAAAACTAACCTACATTATATAGGTTAATGTAACATTTTAATGTAAATGCACTTTTTCATAATAAAGTATTTTAAATGAATTCAAAATAAATTAAATGGCAAGTCAAAAATGAGTTAGCAAAATCTTAAAGGGGTTGTCTGGCCTTAGGCTACAAGTCTGCAGTTACTCTGTGTAACTAGACTTGTGAATCCTCACAGTGTGCTCTTCATGCTGTCAGGATTCTCCAAAGCCTGCGGTGGGCACGTGACCGCAAGTATGCAATTTGCATACATGCAGTCATGTGCAGACTAGACATGCGTGACCTCGTTCAATGCAAGTGTATTGACCAAGGCCAGACACGTCTAGTCGGAATGTGGCTGTATGTATGCAAATTGGAAAATAGTCACAGAGCAGTGTGTGTGCTGTGAGTATTCACAAGTTTGCAGTTACATTGAGTGACTGCAGACTTGTACTCCAAGGCCGGACAACCCCTTTAAAGTACAATGACCTCGGACTCAGGGCATTGAAGTCACCCATTTATACACTGATAGTTCTAAAGTAGCAGATGGTGGCATTGTGTTCTACTTCCTTTATCAACTATGGTAATGGATCTGTCGTGGCGATTATTGTACTTATAGGAAGATATATTACGTCCCTCTGCCACCTGCACTGTCAGTAAGATGGCGTGTATTTGACATAAGCACAGTCTGTCAGAAACTTTGAGAAATTATTGTTAAAATTATTTGGTTTTGCAAAACCACCACAATGCAAGAGTGTACTGTAAGATGTTATTAGTGTGACTAACAGTGAGTTGTATTTTTACAGGGGGACGTATGACATTTATGTAAAGGTAGATGGTGTGGGAAAATGCGTTGGTTGCTATGACAACCGAGGAAGTTTTGGGGAGCTGGCATTGATGTACAACACACCTAGAGCTGCTACAATTGTTGCTACATCTGTTGGATCAATATGGTGTCTGGTGAGTACCGCTTCCAAAAGTACATAGAAGGCTATTTTCACTTCAGAAGAAGAAAATAAATCATCTAAAATGTACTTTTTGTCCATAAAAAGTAATTGATTTAACACTTTACTATACTGTCCATTTTGAGGCCGCATTGATTATAGCAGTCTACAGTCCCAATTTTTAAAGGTGAATTCCTGCACAAAACACTCTCAAAGGTCACAAAATGTTGGCGTAACATGAGATTGCGCAAAACTGTTGGAACTTTTGGGATTCTCACCCCAGTTTTGGCTATCTCTGCCAACGTGGGAGAAGCTGGGGCACGGCAAAGTCCGCCTGACAAATTCATGGAAAGTTGTGGTGTAACTTACCCCAGAAACGTTACTCCAGTTGCTCAGACTGAAGCCGCACACCAAATATGCCGAATTAGCACGCCCACCAGCGTGGCAGACACAACGCCAGTCCTAATCAGTCGGGCCCTACAGTCCTAAATATATATGAGGAATTATGCCTGAAAAGGGTCGTGTGCGTTTTATCCAGCCTTACTTTACAGCACAATATAAACTTGGCCTGACCCCAGTTTTACATCTAACGCACACTAGGAAATGCAACCCACCGTATCTGTAAATGTCTACAAGGACGTGATATTATTAAGTACACCGGTTTTATTTTAATCAGAACCTCTTTAACATGAGGCCTCTCTCAACCGGCAGTGAAATGATCACAGCCTTTTTCATCATACATTTCCTTACATTACTAGGTCAGTTCGCTCAGTGTAAGGCTGGTTTCACACATCCTTGATCTGCAGTCTGAGCAAGGATTGGCTGCAGGTCTCCTGACCCAAACTCAGCTGTCTCATAGGCATAGGTTTGGGTCAGGAGATCTGGTCAAGTCCATGCATCAGGCCCCGAAACACGAAAGGTCATGCTACATATGTCAAAGGGAATGGTATGAAAATGGGGGACAAAACCAAGGGGGAGGATTATTTTTGGAAAGGATGAAGTAGAGTATGTGAGGCTCTAGTGGGGATTGACGGGGGAGCGGTGGCCTGGACAGAGTTGAACACAGAGTATAATGTTGGGGCAAAGGGAGAGTTTCTATCTGACAGAAAAACAACTGACTAAAGGAAGGGGGAATAGAAGGCAGACCCCCCCCAGGGGTCCAGGAGCAAAATAAACATTAAATAAAAAGGGGAATTATAGGAACCTTTTTGCTATTCAGTTTAAACTGGGATTTGATGTGGAGGCAATTGTGACTTACCAGATGAGGCCATATGGAGAATTGAGGGGAGTTCCAAAGGCCCAAGGAGAGATGTCAACATGTCTAGTAGGAATAAGAAATGTTAGGCTAACCAATCGATTTCCGTGTTCAGACCTTCGGGAACTAGAATTAGAAGTGCATGGATTCAGAAAGTTTCTCAGTTTTTCTATAATTGGATGTGATTACCTCTCCGTCTAGGTCTTGGTACCTGTTCCAAGACCTGAAATTGCAGTTGTGAAAGTAGTTGATGATAAGAAATGTTTTGCCTGTCCTTGAGTGAGTGGCTTTACTGGCTTTGATTACATTAGAGCAGGATGCACAGTTGAGGCCAGGAAATGTATCTGTCCTTCTAGAATTAAGGAACAGTTGGGTCGGTAATGTCTGTGTGCTGCCAATGTGGAAAATAGCCGTAGGCACTACTATAAATTGTGGTGCTCAAGTAGGTGCCCAAACCGTACAGTATTATAGATAAACTTGGCACACACGTAGTAAGATGCAAGTGAGGATTTAATAGAAGGAGAGTACATACAGTATGACGTTTCGGTCATAGATCAGACCTTCATCAATGTACCTCTCAATGAGCATTTCATAGTTATTTGGGTCAATAGGGGATTTAATCCCACTTCAGATCAGGGTCAGTTCAGAAAAGAGGCCGTATATGGCGCAAGTGCAGCGATTTCCGGACGCGGTATCCACCGCTAGTCCTGTGAATTTCTGGGACATATCTCTGAGTTGGGTTGGAAGGGCGTTTTTTTGTCAGGCACTATGCGAACCATTCTATGATATTGTGATTTGTAAAGCCTGTTCTTGGTTGATTTGGGGTGGCAGCTTGTGTAGTGTAGTAAGCTGTTGCAGTCTGTTGGTTTCAAGTAGAGGCCTATGGAGAGGTGGCCTTCTGGGTTTTTATGTACCATTGTGTCAAGAAAAGCAATTTGTGTTGTGTTATGGTATGTATTTTGGGCCTAATAGAATTAAGAGAGGTTAAAATGGTTTCAAGAGAAGCTTGAGTGCCGTTCCATATACAGAAAATGTCATCTATATATGTATGCCAACTGATGGCATGGTGAAGAAACTGGCCTTATGTACTGTAACTTTTCTCTCCCTCCTCTTCTGTATGCTATACTGTGTGTACTCAGATAGAAGCTGCAGTGTTTTTGTATATGCAGTGTGTTGTAAAAAGTAATTTACATGGTTTTCCAGTGCATGTGAGCTTGTGGTCGGCAGCAGAGTACACTCTTACACACCTGCCCCTGTGTAACACTTGAATAACCAACCAGGAGCAGAAGTAACTCTGATCTAGACTATTCCTGCTCCTAGGTGTTATGGTCAATAGCAATCATGGCACCAGAAAGTTTGAGGAATTCCAGGAGTTACTGCCTTACAATTGTGTTGAACCTTATAAACTTAGATAGTTGCCATGGCTATTGACCACAGCATCTAAAGGGTTATAAGACTATGAAATAGCAATGACAGCAGAAGGCTGGAGCTCACTCACCACCAATTTTTCACACTTACCGCATGAATCTCTGTGATTACCATGATGGCTGCAGATAGCTCCAAGAACCTTTGGAGGCTGTCACTGCTGCCAATTGTTGGCCAGTCAAGTATTAGGGAAGGTTCCTGTAATCCTGCCCATGTCTTAGTCTGTGCTTCATACATGCACGTCATGATACCCCAGCAGGTGAAAAGGAACGATTTGTCAGTACACATGACGTGATAAGAGTATCTACTATCCCGCAAGGGTCGCTGTGTAATGCTGTGAGTATTCTGAACAACCTAGAATTTTAAAACCAGCTTTATAAAATGATATTTTTGTTGGACGTATAATATGTTTTGAACTTTGATCATTCACCTATAGATTGCCTATTCACAATGTCAACAGCTGGATTTGTTGTGGAATCTATTTTGCTATGTATCAAAAAATCCAATAGAAAATCTATTGGGGTTACCTTGTAATGATGTTTATTACATCGGCTGCATTTATGCAGGAAATTTCTGAACCAATTAGATGAATAATGAATTATAATTTGCCATCAACTAGAATATAATATGCAGCATTTGGCAGCATGGGTATAAAGCATCTCAAAATGAGGGGTTTTATTAGTGTAATCACTGTGTGTGTGTGTATGTATGTGTGTGTGTACTATATATATATATATATATATATATATATATATATATATATATGTTTATTTATATACTGCCATATTTTACATGCAAGTTGAATCATAGTGGTATACGTACTGTAAATATACAGTACCTCTTATGATAACTTTTTACAACCATTTTTGATCATCATTCATAAACAGCAGTGTTGTCATTTGTCTTTTCCTACATTTACATTGAATTGTGAGGTGATAATGAATACATTGTTAGGATTAGTGTTGCATGTAAATGACATCTTCCAATACACACAGAATGTTGTTCGGGAATAGTATTAGGACGATTATTGAATGCCCCCTGGTGGTGGTTGTGTGTAACATTACATTGTCACATGAGGTTAAAAAAATAAATACAAGGTCTCATGCACACAGCAAAGCATGGATGCAGCACTCCACAATATTTCTATCTCACAGATGTCTTGTAAAATAAACTCTGCCTACCTGTGTAAAAAAATCAGTTATCATAACCATATCGCCCAAAGGGGCAAAATAAACTTATCTAAGACTGTGGATAAAACTCAGCTTTTATTGTATTCTATTTATATAATTAGTTCTAGCCTTCTACACCTGGCTCTACATAACACACAGAAATCCATCTGACATCTTTTCTTACCTATCCACATCCTGTTTTAAGATAACAGCACCTCCTCTGTGTATGAGGATAACAGCACCTCCCGTGTGTATGAGGATAACGGCACCTCCCCTGTGTATGAGGATAACGGCACCTCCCCTGTGTATGAGAATAAAGGCACCTCCCTTGTGTGTGAGGATAACGGCACCTCCCGTGTGTATGAGGATAACGGCACCTCCCCTGTGTATGAGGATAGCGGCACCTCCCGTGTGTATGAGGATAACGGCACCTCCCCTGTATATGAGGATAACGGCACCTCCCCTGTGTATGAGGATAAGGGCACCTCCCCTGTGTATGAGGATAACGGCACCTCCCCTGTGTATGAGGATAACGGCACCTCCCCTGTGTATGAGGATAACGGCACCTCCCTTGTTTATGAGGATAACGGAACCTCCCCTTTGTATGAAGATAACGGCACCTCCCCTGTGTATGAGGATAGCGGCACCTCTCCTGTGTATGAGGATAACGGCACCTCCCTTGTGTATGAGGATAACGGCACCTCCCGTCTGTATGAGGATAACGGCACTTCCCGTGTGTATGAGGATAACGGCACCTCCCCTGTATATGAGGATAACAGCACCTCCCTTGTGTATGAAGATAACGGCACCTCCCGTGTATGAGGATAACGGCACCTCCCTTGTGTATGAGGATAACGGCACCTCCTCTTTGTATGAAGATAATGGCACCTCCCGTGTGTATGAGGATAACGGCACCTCCTCTGTGTATAAGGATAACGGCACCTCCCGTGTGTATGAGGATAACGACACCTCCCCTGTGTATGATAACGGCACTTCCCGTGTGTGAGGATAACGACACCTCCCCTGTGTATGAAGATAACAGCACCTCCCCTGTGTATAAAGATAACGGCACCTCTCCTGTATATGAGGATAATGGCACCTCCCCTGTGTATGAGGATAACAGATAGTGGTAAAATTTCTTCGATATGACTTGCATTTATTTGTGTAAAAAAATGAAAATTTGGCAAAAATTTTGAAAATTTTGCAATTTTCAAACTTTGAAAATTTATAACCTTAAATGAGAGAGATATGTCACACAAAATACTTAATGAATAACATTTCCCACATGTCTACTTTACATCAGCACAATTTCTGAAGCAATTTTTTTTTTCTTTAGGAAGTTATAAGGGTTAAAAGTTTGCCAGCAATTTCACATTTACAAAAAATTTACTTTGGAACCAAAGTTTTTTATTTCAACAAGGGTATCAGGAGAAAATGGATCACAAAGTTTGAGCGCATGGCAGGGCTCAAAAGGGAGGGAGCACCGTTTGACTTCTTAAGCCCAAAATTGGCTGGATGATGTACTTAAACAGTGGAAACCCCCCAATTCTAATTCCAACCTTAACATAGTCCTAACCCCAACACACTCCTAATCTTAATCCCAACCATAACCCCAACACCACCCTAACCCCAACACCACCCTAACCCCAACACCACCCTATCCCCAACACCACCCTAACCCCAACACCATAACCCCAACCCTAACCCAAGTCTAACCCTAGCTCCAACCCTAACCCTAGCTCCAAACCTAACCCTAATGAAAAATGCAAATAAATATATTTTTTATTTTATTATTTTTACCTAACTAAGGGGGTGATAAAGGGGGGTTTGATTTAATATTTTGTTTTTATTTTAATCACCGTGATAGGGTCTATCACAGTGATCAAAATTAACCAATGGGAAAAATCTCCTATAGTTGCTGGGTGCTGGCTGGCCAGCAGATCTCGGCGGGTGCACTAAGCATGCGCCTGCCATTTTCTTCCCAGAGGAAGACACCGGGAGGAGCTCAGAAGACCCCATTTCTCTCTCCTCTGGTATGCTAGATCATATCAGAGGAGAGAGAAATTAATGGGAAATCAGACTTTTTTTTTGCGGCCGCGTTATTCGGTGAATAACGGCAATCGCAACACAGGGAACGGTAAAAACCGACCTGAATCCTGTTCTCCGGAGTCTCGGCTACCCCCGGTAGCCGAGACTCCAAAGATTTTACGACCCTGGGGGACGCTATACCCTTATTTCTCAGCGCTGTTAAAAAGCAGGAATAAATACCTTTAACTGCCACCATTAAAAGGCATATCGGCGGTCGTTATTGGGTTAAAAGCAAGTCTCACACAGCTGTCAAACAGTGAGACAGCGGAGAGCTCCACATAAGTTTCTCTTTTATTGGCACTATATTTGCCAAAAATGTTTTAGTTTTCATAATTATATATAGTATATTGGAGAAAACTTTTATATTGTAGTCTCCTTTTAGATAATGATTTTTTTCCAGGTGACAGGTCTCCTTTAGCTTATTTCTTAGTAAGCCAGCTTTCCCTATATTGTCATACAGATGTAATATTTAAGACTAAATCAATCGTCTTTATTTTCCTATTTTGAATTGAAGGACAGAGTAACTTTCCGAAGAATTATTGTGAAAAACAATGCTAAGAAGAGAAGAACGTATGAAAACTTCATTGAATCCCTACCATTCTTGAAGTCTTTAGAAGTAAGTTTTTGGGGCAGAAAAAGAAAATCTGTCTGTAGAGTGACCTTACAACAATTATATTTGTTTTTTTTTTTACTTACGGTATGTTCAGTTGTCAGAACGTTTAAAGGTGGTAGATGTCATAGACACCAAAGCCTACAGTGACGGAGAACAAATTATTGCTCAGGTATTTAACATTTTATTATCAGAATCAGATCTTATTACATAAGTGTCCGTTTCAAAGCAAAACCAGCTCACTTTGCTGTAACACAGTGGTAGAACGTCTTACTATGCATATTTGGGGATTTTATCATCGAGGCTAGCCCGCCATCAGTCACTGTGATGGGGGTGAGATGGGGACAGCTTCCTCTTGAATACACTGGACTCAGAAATATGTGGCATGTGTATTTTTTCAGTTCTTCTAGTAGTCAAAACGGCGCAACATTTTTTGTTAATGATTGATGATGTTTCTGCCAGAAGTTTGATCAACAGTGCATTATATTTTTCCACAGGGTGATGGAGCAGACAGTTTTTTTATTGTCGAGACTGGTGAAGTGAAAATAACAATGAAAAGCAAGGTATTGTTGATATGGCTTTCATGCATTTCTGTTAAAAACAAATCCAGTGAGTTACTAGTTTCCTATTGTTATCTGTGAATTTTACAGTAAAATGTAATATTTTAAATGAACATCCATACATATTGTATATAGAACTACTAGCGCAAACATATTATCGCATCTGGCAGTTTCCTTATCGCCCATGGTGTTCTATCGAGAGTGGTCGATCATGCATGGCAGACTTATGGGGAGGACAGGCTCTTCAGGGTCAATGACTGGCCCCACTGAGTGCTTCAAAGATTAATGACATACCATAGCTACTCGAATTGCCATATATTTTATAGCATATAGTAGAAAATTCCTATAGAGAATTTTAATGTTTGGAGCCATATTTTACTAAATATTAATTAATAAAATAGCCATTTTTAATATGATCTCATTCCAATCACTTTGCTTAAGTGTAGCGGTCACCTAAATGAAGATAAGGTCTAATAAGAGATTTGAAACTAAAGTACATGTGTTTCTTTAGGATCTGTCAGAAGATTACAGATTGCAGTTTCTGCAGTTTGTGAATAGCATTCTGCTATGGTTGCTGAACCGGAGGGAGACATAATAGGGCAGGACACAGTGGTTACATAGCTGTAATATGTGGTTTGAAGTGTAAAGACAATAAGATGGAAAGGTTGGATGAGTTCACATTTGCAATGTTAAAAGAATTATACACTAATCCAGAGGCAAGGCGTGTCAACATTTCTGAGTTCTAGTCATCTACATGTCTTGAAAAAAAGAGAGAAAGACATTGGGGCAGAATTATTCATACTATTCTTAAGTTAGACAATTAAAAGGAGAATAGATGCGTTCATGTTGGATGATACATTTTGTGCATCGAGTAAAATAAATCACCTTTTCCATGAAATCACACTCCAAAAAGTGTCTACATAAAACTTGACAAACGTTGTGTATGACATATACTGCAGAATTCTGGCTCAATATAAATAGTAAATCTTTCCATTGTTCTCCAGTGATCTATTGTGGTTAAAGGGGTTGTCTCCTACTAGGACAACCACTTCTGAATTACTGTTTCCCTATACTCCCTCCCTTTGTTTCTCTATAACACCTATACTCGCCTCTGGTGCCAGTGCTGTTCCAGCAGTGTCTGCACTGGCTCTCCCAGGGCTCGCATGACATTGTTATGTCACGTGATCCCTACAACCACTCAGCGTCCACTTCACTCTCTCCTCCTTTGGACGTAATTTAGATCCAGAAGAAGTGAGAGCAGCAACAGTTCTGACTTCTTCTAGATGTCAATTAAGTCTGAATGAGAGGTTCAGTGAAACGGCCACTGATTGGCCACAGGGATTGCTTGACATAACGATGTGACACGAGCCATGAGAGAGCCAGTGCTGACACAGCTGGAACAGCACCAGTGCCGGAGGTGAGAGTAGGTGTTATTATGTTACTGGGGAAACATAGTGATTGAGAAGGGATTGTCCAAGTAGTGGACAACCCCTTTTAGAAACATTTTTTTAAGCTGATCTTGAGGTTCTTAGTATATACTTTTTATTAAATCGTATAAGCTTTCTTTAAGGGCCAACTTACAGTGTAGGACAGTAATGTCACCTCCGCACCCACAAGAGGGGTAGCCCAGCAGTTCAGCTGTACCCATGAGGTCTGTCCGGTAAAATTATTCCTGCTCTATGGCAATGTATTTCATACTATGCAAAATAGGGCTGCGATAAGTAAAATGGAAAGGACCTTACCCAGCTCTAAAGCCGTGAAATCCACCATATACTATAAGGAAAATTAGTTATAGTGCTTCCTTCCATTCTGCTCTCATAATATGGGGGTCCCAGGTATTGTCATTTAAAGCTCAAAATGTGCACACAGCTCATACTGCCTTATATTGCTACTGTGAGTCACTGATTACAATGTCTTGTATTTTCCGTGGGAGGTAGAGTTTAAAAATACATTCTAAAGTCTGCACCTCCCATATGCCTCTGTGTCACCTCGTTCTCATGGTAAAGGGCTATTGTTCGAAGTGCACAGAAGGAAGTCGCATCAGAATGAAACATGAATGTTTGTTTTCCTCATATATTTTTGTGTATGTTGAGAGACCATCTTCGTTTTTGCTATATTTTAATCTTATAAAATGCATTCTGATACCTTCAACGATATATTAGACCATTGGGCTCGAATATTTTGGAACAAACAACTATAGGAACCTTCGTTCCCAAATTTCAATTAATTGGCAAACTCTTGTTGAATGAAAAAAATGCTTGTTCTTCTTTATTATCCAGCTGCAAAATCATACTTTCACAGCAGCAATTTGGGCTGTGTAAACAGGACATATACTGCCAAGAACATTGGTATTCTATAGTCTCAGAACAATTGTATTAGCAATCGTTCTGTGCGCACAAAAGTTGTCGACCCGATTAAAAAGGAAATTAATGGAATGCTGGTTATCTTTTATGCAGCTGATCGATGGTCATTTGTAGTTCGCGAGATGAGTGTGCTCGTTACTTGAGATTTCCGAGCATGCTCGGGTGTTCTCTGAGTATCATGGGCGTGCTCGTAGATTATGTCCCCACAGCTGCATGATTTGCGGCTGTTGGACAACCTGAACACGTGCAGGGGTTGCCTGTTTGTTAGGGAATCCCCACATGTATTCAGGCTGTCTAGCAGCCGCAGATCATGCAGCTGTGGGGACACAATCTACGAGCACGCCCAAGATACTCGGAGAACACCCAAGCGTGCTCGGAAATCTTGAGTAACGAGTACACTCGCTCATCACTAATGATAACACTGGTCAACAGCATTTTTGGTGCCAAAGATATTTCATCGAATTTAGGGTATTTTTGGGGTGCTGATTCTGAATATGTCATCAGTTTTGCCAGATTGGCTCAAGTTTTTGAGATTTTTGGTATCTTATTTATAGCACTTGTTGGTAAATGCGACGCATCATCTCATTAATTTCTTTGGATTAGTACTTGAACTGAGCAGTTCTCAATATAGTTTTGTGTTAATTGGTGTTCTAAAAGTTTGTTCATAGCTTGATTTTTGCACTAACTTTATGTTGTTGTCTGTTTTCCAGTGAAAAGCATGAACTCATCAAGAAGAAGTTGTCTTAACGATCCAGACTCATTCTGTTACATTTGTGGTGAATACACACTGCCAAAACATAGAAGAAACATAACAGACTTCGTAAAAAAAAGTGTATTTTGCCTATTTTGGGGTTATGCTTGGGGACCAAGACAAGTTTTGGGCACCACACATAGTGTGCAAAGCATGTATCGAATTATTACGAAAATGGAGCAAAGGACAAAGAAAAAGCTTCAAATTTGGTGTTCCAATGGTGTGGAGAGAGCCAAAAAATCATCATGATGACTGTTATTTATGGTAAACACAGGTACAGGCACATCTTCACAATGAGGGACAGGCCTTCTTGCAGATTCCATGTTACTCCCATTTTCGTTTCTTATGCTTATTGAATCCTTGCACTTGCACTGCACAGAAATAACAGTCATCATGATGATTTTTTGGCTCTCTCCACACCATTGGAACACCAAATTTGAAGCTTTTTCTTTGTCCTTTGCTCCATTTTCGTAATAATTCGATACATGCTTTGCACACTATGTGTGGTGCCCAAAACTTGTCTTGGTCCCCAAGCATAACCCCAAAATAGGCAAAATACACTTTTTTTACGAAGTCTGTTATGTTTCTTCTATGTTTTGGCAGTGTGTATTCACCACAAATGTAACAGAATGAGTCTGGATCGTTAAGACAACTTCTTCTTGATGAGTTCATGCTTTTCACTGGAAAACAGACAACAACATAAAGTTAGTGCAAAAATCAAGCTATGAACAAACTTTTAGAACACTAATTAACACAAAACTATATTGAGAACTGCTCAGTTCAAGTACTAATCCAAAGAAATTAATGAGATGATGCGTCGCATTTACCAACAAGTGCTATAAATAAGATACCAAAAATGTCAAAAACTTGAGCCAATCTGGCAAAACTGATAGCATATTCAGAATCAGCACCCCAAAAATACCCCAAATTCATTAAAATATTTTGGACACCAGAAAAAAAAATTTTTTTTGTTGACCTGTGTAATCCTTCTTTGGTCATCTTAGATGATCTTTTTGTAAAATAATGATTAATATTGACTGTTTCTTGTGTTTGCCATCCTAGTCCTACTGAAGAAATGTACCGTAAGTGGAATACTCACCTTGAAGGGGCAGAGACTTTACTTACGAGCTTGTCTGCTCCTTTTTCTAGCTGATTCTAGACATGAAAAAGAAAATGAGGCAGTACTCCAACAAACTGCAAAAAATTGTACCTTTAATTAGCCACACGGACTAATAAGAGGTCTATTTTTGTACAGTTTGTTGGAGTGCTGTATCCTTTTCTTTTTCCATATCGTGCTGGATGACTTGGGTTTATATCCAAGAGACCTTGCAACCATAACTAAATATGTTGGTGCGGTTTCATTGTATTTTCTACATGGATATAGATATTACATATATTTTTTATATCTTTGGAGTCTTTAATCCTTTTTCTTTTTTAGAGTAAAGCAGATGTAGAACAGAACGAAGCAGTAGAAATTGCTCGGTATTCCAGGGGCCAGTATTTTGGAGAACTTGCCTTGGTGACCAACAAACCCCGAGCTGCCTCTGCATACGCTGTTGGAAGTGTAAAATGCCTAGGTAACTTATATTATTATCTTCTCCCCGTGTTTGTGTGGGTTTCCTCAGGATTCTCCGGTTCCTCCCATACTGATGGGGAATGTAGATTGTTAGCCCCAATGGGGACAGTTATGATGATGTCTGTAAAGCGCTGTGGAATATGATAGTACTATATAAGCAAAGCATTATAATGTCTAGACAGAAAGAGAAACTTTTTTATATATTAAACTAAATAATAGATTTGCCTTGCGACAAAGTACTACTGAAAAATGAGCCACCGTGTCTTTTCCTCTCTCGCAGCCATGGACGTGCAAGCTTTTGAAAGGCTCTTGGGACCCTGTATGGAGATAATGAAAAGGAACATTGCAAATTATGAAGAACAGCTGGTTGCACTGTTCGGAACAAACATGGACATAACTGACCCAAGCTCCTGAGTAACAAAAACGGCATTGGAGAAGATGGCAAGAGAAGAATAATAGCACAGTTGTGGTCAGTCCACAGAGAATTGGTCTGTTTTTTGTGTAGATGCCAAGCATATTCTGTGATTTACTTTCTTCTTTTTTTTTTTTAAACGTAAGCCCCTTAGTGGCAGAAGAGCTTGCAATCCATGACTGCTTTGCAATAGCTTGCTGATCACACTTAACGATGTGATATTTTAATTATTTTTTTAAGTTATTAAGCAGGTTTCTCTGTGAGGAGAGTTGTGATTTTATAGAAAATAGACTTCATTTGCAATTCTTCCTAAGTAAACAGTTATTCTTCAAAAACTCAGTATACTGATATAGATGGATCAGTGCTGTATCTTCTCCAAGCTGTAGATGCTAAGCTTAAGGATCAAACACATCTGCTACTCGTAGGGTAATCATACGTAATGGCTTCCCTCCCACAAGGACCTCGGCAGTTCTAGACATCGGGTAGGCTTAGCATGGTTTTGTGCACAGCCTCATTTAGAATGGAAGTAAATGAAACCGTAAGCATGCCATCCCACCGAGTTTTTATAGAGCGTGACTGTACTCTGCTTGATTTTTACATTGTTTATTTCCAGGACAGGATTAGTTTTTATAAGGGACTAATATGGCATCAACACCACAAAGAATAAACACAAAACTGATATTAGCATCCAAGACATGAAAACAACTACACATACAAAGAGCAAAAAGAGAGTTGTATCCACAGTGATATGTATCAATGACACAGACAGGCATAAAGGGAATATCAGCTCCCCCAATAAAAGTGTTGCAATTAAGGGTCCTGTGCGCCATTATGTCCAAGGTATAAAGTCCTAAAAAGAATAGTAGCTCAGACTTGATATTATCTCTTCGGTATTAAATCCATAATTACATCATAAGACTGAAAACAGAGTATATGTATGTGTGTCAGACAGGGTCCATGCTATGATTAAGGGCTCTGTCCTACGTGGAAGCAGGCTCCTTTATGATGTCATTGGGTTTAGCTCTGATGCCATGTAAAAAATTCATTGACCTCCTACAATTGAGGATTTAGGGGTCCACTCATTGTTATTATTTATTATTATAGCGCCATTTATTCCATGGCACTTTACATGTGAAAAAGAGTATACATAATAAAAAAAACATGTACAATAATCTTGAAAAAAAAAAAACGGGTTACGACTGATACAGGAGGAGAGAGGACCCTGCCCGCGAGGGCTCACAATCTACAAGGGATGGGTGAGGATACAGTAGGTGAGGGGAGAGCTGGTCTTATAGCGGTATGGGGGGGGGGACAAGGGCTACCGTAGGGTCACCCATCAAATTATTTTCACCACAATTCTGGAATAAAGCTGTTTCAAAAGTTGCAAACATTTAGCGATTTTTTCCATTTTTATGACAGTGCTGGCCACCTCAGGTGACTTTTTGAGAAGTGGATGGCGCGTATAACGAGAAAGGGTGTGCTCTAGCAGGAACAACACGTTAATCATAAAGTATGCAGAATAAATGACAAAAATATACTGCGGTTTCCGAGTGCTGAACGTTTCTTGTAGTTTTGCATGGCAGCTGAAAGATGTGCCAAATTTATTAAGATATGCACGCCTCTTAACAAACTTGGTGCATCTTACTCCAGCATACTCGTCATCAAGGCAGACATAAAAAACGCTAATCATGATGAATCGGAGCCAAAGTCAATAAAACTCACATGTGGAAGAAATTGCCACCTACTGTATCTGTAATACAAGGACGTGCTATCAGTCCCAGTGGGTTTTGATCTTTAAATAGCTTAGTATTTTCGTGTCTATAGGCCCCGTCTCACATAGCGATTTACCAACGATCACGACCAGCGATACGACCTGGCCGTGATCGTTGGTAAGTCGCTGTGTGGTCGCTGGGGAGCTGTCACACAGACAGCTCTCTCCAGCGACCAACGATCAGGGGAACGACTTCGGCATCGTTGAAACTGTCTTCAACGATGCCGAAGTCCCCCTGCAGCACCCGGGTAACCAGGGTAAACATCGGGTTACTAAGCGCAGGGCCGCGCTTAGTAACCCGATGTTTACCCTGGTTACCAAAAAAAAACAAACAGTACATACTCACCATCTGATGTCAGTCAGGTCCCTTGCCGTCTGCTTCCTGCTCTGACTGAGCCGCCGTACAGTGAGAGCAGAGCGCAGCGGTAACGTCACTGCTGTGCTGTGCTCTCACTGTACGGCGGCACTCAGTCAGAGCAGGAAGCAGACGGCAAGGGACCTGACGGACATCAGATGGTGAGTATGTACTGTTTTTTTTTTTTTACATTTACGCTGGTAACCAGGGTAAACATCGGGTTACTAAGCGCGGCCCTGCGCTTAGTAACCCGATGTTTACCCTGGTTACCAGTGAAGACATCGCTGGATCGGTGTCACACACACCGATTCAGCGATGTCAGCAGGACCTCAACGACCAAAAAAAGGTCCAGGCCATTCCGACACGACCAGCGATCTCACAGCAGGGGCCTGATCGCTGGTACGTGTCACACATAGCGACATCGCTACTGAGGTCACTGTTGCGTCACAAAACTAGTGACTCAGCAGCGATCTCGCTAGCGATCTCGCTATGTGAGACGGGGCCTTATGTCTTAAAGTAATCATGGTATTTAGGGCAAGTTACATCTACCTTTATTAACTACTACTATGCCCTTGTAATATACCGGTAATTTTTTTTTTTTTGCTAATTTATTAAGAGACTTATGGAAAAGTTTCAAGTTGCACATGGAAAAGTGAAAAATTAATTTATTATTGAAAAAACGGTCACAATCCATTTGTTTTTACCAAATTGCCTATAAAAGTATTTTGACAGTTCGCACATGACCTCTGTCATGATACTCCCATTACGATGGAGGGCATCTGGCAAACTGTTCTTCCATTACTTATTTTGGTGGTAGAGGAAGAAAGTTTGTCGGACCAGAAAGCTTGTGTCAGCAGGAGTCTGGTAGGCCTCATATACCGTACACTATACTACCACCTTTCCTTGTATACAGAACATGAGGATGTCTAATTTATCAACATTTTCATCTTTGTTCCTTTGATTGTTCAGGCGGGATATATCATCAGTAAGGTTTAAGAGGTTACTTGTGAATTAGTCGACGAGAAATGGGCTCCATTGGCAAGTGAATAGCTCCAAAGTGGGGTTTCTTCTACTGTGTCTTTGGAGTTCTCTTGTATTAGCGGTCCTTCGTTTGGTCAAAGTTGGTCATTAAATACATGTTGAATTTAAAATATTACATAATCCAATAGTTTAGCTACTCAAAGCTGCACCCAAAAATACATAACCAGTCATGTAGGCAAGTGTTGAATAAATTCCAATGTTTTAGCTCATAAAATGGCCATTAAGTTGCTTTCTCTGAACAAAACAAATGTGCTGAATACATAATTGCTATGAAGAAATGCAATAGAACTACATTAAAGCGAATCTGTCAGCAGGTTTTTGCTATGTAATCTGACCTCAGCATGGTGCAGAGACAGAGACCCTGATTACAGCAATGTATCACTTAAGTTTACTGGGTGCAACACTTATGATGGAGCCACAGTTTTCTCTGCCACAGATCTAGCACAGCTTGGATCTTGAGCTGTGTACAACCGCGCACATTAATGCTGCCATGTTAAAGCCTGAAAGTTAAATTATTACAATGGGAGCAAGGTCACATCAGCTACTCTTAGGTGCCATCCATACAACATCCGGGAACCGCACTGTATGGAGTGAGCGACTATTGTCAAGAGGTTAAAAGTGGCATTTGGTGTTGAATTTGGAGAAGCCACTTGTAATATTAGTTGTGTCCAGCTATTTAAATTATTCCTTTTTGACTGGTTAATTGCAAACAGCAAAAAGTTTGTAAATGTTGCTAGTAAATCTATGTTGCAATGGGGGTGGAATACTTTTGATTGCTGTTCTAGTTATATGGCATATACATGGAGCACAGAATAGAAGCAAAGCGCAGCACAGTGCAGAAGTACAGGGAACACAACAGAGCTGCTATTCCTTCTCTGTCCGAAATAAATGGAGTTCATTAGCATCATTTGAGAGACGTGTTAGCAGAACATCAGTAACAAGCTGCTGGCGTCTTCCAGTGACCACATAGGAAAGTAACACCTTTTCTTTGTCTTAGTGTAATTAGTTTGCCAGTGGATGAATAGTCGCGTTGCACAAGACTTGTATAGTATTGAGCATGTGCCAGTTTTCTTTCCTATTTTTTCCATCTCATTTGAGAAATGACCTAGTTCTGGCTTCACAACGTTCCCATATTATCACATCGGCGTTGTGTCCTAGTGAGCTCTATCCCAGATATATCCCATATATGCTTCTTGTCAGGACTCTACCAAGCCACATAAAACCAGAACAGCTGGTCATCATGGCCCTTCACACATCACAACAAACACATAAGCAGAATCCACCTGTTTCATGGCTTAGAGGGCCATATGGTGGTCATCCAAGACATCTGCTCTTGGACCTCATGTGAAAGATGTTCTGCAGGCCTTCTCTGGTGACATGTCTGATAACTAACTACAAGTAGGGCACTATAAATATTACAAGACATATTGAACAAATGGCATGTTGATTCTATACTTTTGTTTGGATTTAAACAAAACATTGATTCATAAAAGAGTGATTGAAAAAAAACCTTCACAAATTGTGGGACACATATCTTCACACAACCTTATAAACGACAAAGACTATTGTAAATGAAAACAATCTCTCCACAGTGCTGTCGAATTGGTCAGTGTTAAATAACCAAGAATTGATCATTTAAATGGTAGTCCCCAACTACAGATGATGGCCGCTGGACGGAAGTCTCACAAATCTCTTACCTTCTGGGATCTGTGGCACGGTTTTTGATTAGTTGGACTGGTGTGATTTGATCTGTGTGTCATGGCTCAATGATGACGTCACCCTAACCTAATCAAGAGCCTCACTGGAGATCACAGAAGTTAAGATTTGTGAGCTTCCAATCCAGCTGCCAAAGACAACTGACCTGGGCGGTGGACCAAAGCTTTGTGAATCGATCCTCCAATCTCTACCTCAACTAATGGCTTGTACTGATCTATTGTCATCTACAGATATTGTTATGCATCATTGACAAGCAGAGGCTTTGGAAACGCTCACATATGTGGAGGCTGAAGCCCACATACACATTAGACTCTTGTCGGCCAAGTCCACCGATATCATTGGGTGCAGACAACAGTCTAATGTATACAGGACTGCCAGTCATATTGTTTCCTCGAGATAAACTGTCATCAGACATGTCATAGAGGACACAGGTGCACTCAGCAGAATGAACACTCCTGTATATTGGATAGCTGGCCGAGATGACTTGTGGTCGAACGATTATCTAGACCAGGGGTGGGGAATCTTTTTTCTGCCAAGGGCCATGTGGATATTTAAACCATCCTTCGGGGGCCGCACAAACTCTGCCCACAAAGTACATCCTGACTCTGGCACTGGTGTCAGGACGTAATCTTTCATTGCATGCCCTTCAGTGATCCGTAGTGAACACTGCGTGTGTGCTAACAGAGCAGGAAGAAATTAATGAGCTGGTGGCAATCAAAATACAGCTCCCTGCCCAAGAATGCGGTCCCTGAGAACCTGCCTGGGGGCCTGATAAAAGTTCATCGAGGGCCATAATTGGCCCTGAGGTTCCCCACCCTTGAGCTAGACCATCGTTTGGCTCACAACCATCTTATGTGTTTGGGGGCCTCTACAGTCAGATTAACTTTCTGCAGATGACAGCATATGATACAAAGTGCGTCACAAGATTTTTTTTGTGCTTCTTATCTCTAATTGTGTGCAGATTTATAAGATGGGTTCATGGGAGAGAAGTCACTGGGACATTCTTCCTACACTAACTGTGGGCCAGAAATCACTGACAGGACATTGTATGTACAATACATCATAGATTTCTATCTTCAGATCAAATACCAATTAAAGATGTGAGTGATTTTTAGTTTTGAGGTTCTACTCAATGCCACCTTTTTGATGCATTTTAGATCCTAAAAAGGAAAAGTATTAAAAGGTAAGTACGATAACATATCAAATAAAAAGCGAAGTTATATATTATATTAATACTTGAAGGAAAGGCAAAGAGAAAATAAAAATGTATGTTTAACTGTCAAGGATGGGGTAATACGTAATGAATACATATACTCCTCAACATTTCAATTGCAACACCCAAGAAAAAAAAGTTGTAGGAATTATGGAAATCACAGGATGATAGACATGTTAAAAGGAATCTGTCAAACGGTTTTTGTTATGTAATCTGAGAACAGCATGATTTAGGGGTTACAACATTGAACTCAACAATGTGTCACATGCGTGGTGTTATTTAATTAGACATTAAGGATTATTCCCATCTCAAAGATCCTATCCCAATATGTAGTATGTGTAATAATAAAAATATTAGCAAATACCCTCAATTGGAAATGTAGTAGAGTTTTTCTGGTTCATTATGTCTCTTTCCTCATGTGCATGCATTGCATAGTTACAACCATCAGCAACTAGCTAACTGACTTCTGTGATAAGCAGCTCACTGTCAATAGACTATGTACACTGAGAGCCTGGTGTGGGTGGGGTTAGATGTTGTGTGGGCGGGGTTAGCTTTCTCAGCTCTGCTTCATTGTGAAGTCTAAAAGCTCTGATTGTGTCAGAATAGCTGCACTCAGTAATCTAAGTGATACATCATTGGATTCAAGGTCTCTTTGCCTACATCATGCTGTTTTCAGATGAGGTAGCAAAAACATGGTTACAGATTCTCTTTAATGATTTGCAAATGATGAAAATATGGAAACAACATTTTCTAAACATCTCGATTTATTCAGTATGAACACCACACCCTGAAATACACCCACATACCTGCCTTGGCATGCTATTGATGAGGTTACTAATGGTTGTTTAAGGAATGTTTTGCCATGATGACTGCACTTGGGCACATACAATATCAAGATTGCTGCTGGCAGCTCTCTTTTACAATTTTCGACCAATAAAGTCCCAGATGGGAGATAAATCTGGAGACGTAGCAGGCCATAGTAGCACGTTTCTGCCACACATAATGCTCACAGTAGAATGAGCAAAATGCAGCCTGTCATTGTTTTGAAAAATGGTTCATGAGGCACTTTGGAGAAATGGCTGCACCCCTGGTTACATGACCAAATCAATGTAAACCTAGGCAGTTAGTGTACCTGGAACAAAGACTAGAGGTGTGCTACTGCTGTACATTATCCCACCCCAACATAATCCTGGGAGCAGGACTGGTGTGATGTTTCCTTGTGAATGAATAATCCAAGCATGTGCATATGGTCTCCAGACCAATGTCCGGCTATCAGTGCATCTAAGACAAAAAAAGGGACTCCATTGAAGAGGATAGTCCCCCATCGCTCCATTCCAGACTCCAGTGACTGGAGTGTTTGGAGACCACATGGGCAATGCCGTCAAGAGGCGTTCATGAGGCAATGTCACACCAGTCCTACTCCTGGGATTATGATGTGAAGTGGCATAATGTTCAGTAGCCAGCCCCATCTAGTTTTTATTGCAGATACACTAACACCTCGGCATTACATGGACTTGGTGGTAAAACCAGTGGTACGGCCATTTCTCCAAAGTGTCCAAGGAGTGGTATCAAGAGTGTGTGTGTGTGTATATATATATATATATATATATATATATATATATATATATATATATATATATATATATATTACAGTACAGACCAAAAGTTTGGACACACCTTCTGATTTAAATATTTTTGTGTATTTTCATGACTATGAAAATTGTACATTCACACTGAAGGCATCAAAGCTATGAATTAACACATGTGGAATTATATACTTAACAAAAAAGTGTGAAACAACTGAAATTATGTCTTATAGTCTAGGTTCTTCAAAGTAGCCACCTTTTGCTTTGATGACTGCTTTGCAGACTCTTGGCATTCTCTTGATGAGCTTCAAGAGGTAGTCACCGGGAATGGTCTTCCAACAATCTTGAAGGAGTTCCCAGAGATGCTTAGCACTTGTTGGCCCTTTTGCCTTCACTCTGCGGTCCAGCTCACCCCAAACCATCTCGATTGGGTTCAGGTCTGGTGACTGTGGAGGCCAGGTCATCTGGTGTAGCACCCCATCACTCTCCTTCTTGGTCAAATAGCCCTTACACAGCCTGGAGGTGTGTTTGGGGTCATTGTACTGTTGAAAAATAAATGATGATCCAACTAAATGCAAAACGGATGGAATAGCATGCCGCTGCAAGATGCTGTGGTAGCAGCAGGATAAACTTTTTTGCACAGGTGACTCTTGGTCTTCCTTTCCTGGGGCGGTTCTCATGTGAGCCAGTTTCACTGCACTTGGGGACACTTTCAAAGTTTTCCAAATTTTTCAGACTGACTGACCTTCATTTCTTAAAGTAATGATGGCCACTCGTTTTTCTTGCCATAATACAAATTCTAACAGTCTATTCAGTAGGACTATCAGCTGTGTATCCATTAGACTTCTGCACAACACAACTGATGGTCCCAACACCATTTATAAGGCAAGAAATCCCATTTATTAAACCTGACAGGGCACACCTGTGAAGTGAAAACCATTCCCGGTGACGACCTCTTGAAGCTCATCAAGAGAATGCAAAGAGTGTGCAAAGCAGTCATCAATTTTTTTCATAGTCATGAAAATACAGAAAAATCTTTAAATGAGGTGTGTCCAAACTTTTGGTCTGTACTATATACTCCTAAAAATATGTGGATTTTTGCATTCAACCCACAGAGACTTCCATGTGTAATTTGGTATATTAAACTGATAGCTGGATTGGATGACATGTTATAAGTTTTGTGGTTGTGCCGCAGTAGTCACTTATAAGTTAATATTAATTGCACTAAAGTTTTCACACAAATGGTTATGGGTATAAGTATAATGTAGAGATGGAATATTGTGATAAAGTTGTTAAATCATTTAGACTGCTGTTAGGTGCATGGCGCTGCCACATATCGAGGGTGGAGCTGGTCTATGTGGCGGGACACAATCACGGTCATGATGTATAATGTAATAATCTGTAAGTTTTTTGACAAGTATATAAAGCCATTAGAAAACTTCTAAAATATGTGACGTGGCATCAGCCTCATGGAACTTTAACGGCAGCTACGTAATGTCAGGGTATCACTTAAGGTGGTAATTCAATACTTTGAAACGGCTTCTTTTTTAGCACACAAAGCATCAAATTGGTGTAAAGTACAGTACATTCCATTTTAATTCAATTTTTAAAATATCAGCAGCTATGTAAGTGTATGTGTCACATCTGTTCAGAGGTCCATATTGTATGGATGTGGGTGTCCCTTGTGTTCTCATCCCAGGACGAGTATAATCAAGGACTACAAATTGGGAACATTAACCACTTTCAGATGCTAACAACAATGCACTTTGAATTCATATTTGAAATATGATTTTTTTCCATTGGTAAATTGCTTTTAGATCCACTTTTGAGGGAAGGAGTACATTATTCATTTGTAGACTTGAGATTTACTTGTCTACACAAGTACAAAGTGAAAGAAAGACCTTTACCGGGTACCTAAAAGTATATGGTATAAGGCCACGTTCACACATTCAGTATTTGGTCAGTATTTTACCTCAGTATGTGAAAGCCAAAACCAGGAGTGGAACAGTCAGAGGAAAAGTATAATAGAAACACGTCACCATTTCTGTATTTATCACCCACTCCTGGTTTTGGCTTACACATACTGAGGTAAAAACTTCACCAAATACTGAATGTATGAACGTGGCCTTAAAGTACAAGTCTATAGTATTCTCCATAAGGATTCTTGTTATATTCTGACTATGCTATAAAAAATAGTTTGCCTTAATCATTAGTACTAATAGTGAAGTTACCAACAGAAACAAATCAGATTGCTGAACTTTTTTCGTTCTTTACAGGTTGTATCTGTCCTGGAAAAAATGATAATAGTGTGCAGAATATTAGACCACACGAGACCAAGCAAGTGACAGAATAAGCATTGTTACAATTATTAGCTTCTGTACACTAAGAGACTAGAAACATAATACCTGATCCAGTGATTCATATGCCTATTAGAAATATTGTATATTATAGCACTCAATTTCTGTTTATTATAGTTCATCTGTGCATTAAAGAAATATGTGTACCGGATTACAGGAGTATTATGCCTCTCACCGTAAAGAAGAATTTTCACTATCATCCAGAAATATCTATAAATAAACTGCACTTTTACTACAAAACCTTTGCTATTGTGTTTTCATCCATAAAAATGTCCTTTTTCTTTTCCCTGTTCAAAAGGCAGATATTTCTTGTGTGGCTTCAGTCAACACTCCAGTCCAGTGGCGGACATACCATTGGGGGACCAGTGCAGCCACACAGGGGCCCAAGAGGTGAGGGGGCCACTCCTACCTCAGAAGCAGGTGGAATTGTGCATTATGATGAGCTATTAGGCTGCCGTCACACTAGCAGTATTGGTCAGTATTTTACATCAGTATTTGTAAGCCAAAACCAGGAGTGGAACAATTAGAGGAAAGGTATAATAGAAACATATGCACCACTTCTGCATTTATCACCCACTCCTGGTTTTGGCTTACAAATACTGACCAAATACTGCTAGTGTGACAGCAGCCTGAGGGTACGTGTCCACCTTCAGGATGCCGGCGGTATGGATGGAGCGGCAAACCCGCTCCGCCCTAAGCTCCGCCCCCTTCTGTGACGCGATGATGCCGGATGTGTTCATTGCACACATCCGACATCATCGCACCCCACACATAGGGCCCTGTGTTTTACCTTGGGGGGGCGCAGTGGCGCCGTAAGGTAAGCGGACATGCTGCGATCTTAAAAGACGAGCAGCATGTCCGGAATCGCAGGGCCGCCGGGTACGTGTTACCATGCATAGTGGAGACGGGATTTCATGAAATCCCCTCCACTATGCTGTAACATCTGGATGCTGCGGGTTTGACGCTGCGGCTCTGCGCAGCGTCAAACACGCAGCGTTTCCTGCACGTGGAAACATACCCTTAGACTGCACACAGCCTGTAGTATTTTTCTTGCACAGGGGCGTCTTTTGTTTGTGTCCACTCTTGCACCACTCAGTACATGGTACACGGATTTATTCACTGAAAGTATGTATTAATCAGTATACCAGCACCATTATGGCAATGCCTCTAGTTTAATATGTATAACACTAATGGCAGGTTCTCTTTAATGCAGTGGCCATTATACAGTTTGGGGGCTAATGCGGGGGCTATTATACAGTTCGGGGGCTAGTGTGAAGGCCATCATACAGTTTGGTGCTTACTGTGGGGGACATTATACAGTTTGAAGGCTAGTGTGGTGACTACTGTGAGGCCCATTATACAGTGTGAGGGATTCTGTGGGGGTCATTATATTGTGTTTTGGGGGAGCAGCGAGGACATCATACTGTGTATAATGGAGCTGTGGACCCATCATATTGTGTATAGGGGAGCTGTGGGGGGGGGACTCGGATATTATTAAATGTTGAGTGAGCATTAAGAGGCAATATTGTTATAGAGGCACTCACAGTATTGTGGCCATCAAAAGGGCAAATTGTGAACACTTTTCTAGGGCATTTGCACAAGGCATCTATATATATAAGAGGCATCGTGATTACTCGCTAATCCCGCCCCCTGCACAGTAGCTCCACCCCCCACCACATTACCACACACAATCCCGCCCCCACCACATTACCACACACAATCCGGCCCCCCACCACATTACCACACACAATCCGGCCCACCCACCACATTACCACACACAATCCGGCCCCCCCACCACATTACCACACACAATCCCGCCCCCCCACCACATTATGACACATAATCCCGCCCCCCCCACGACATTACCACACAAAATCCCACCCCACCACCACACACAACCCTGCCCACCACCACATTACCACACATAACCCCGCCCCCCCACATTAGCACACATAATCCCGCCCCCCCACATTAGCACACATAATCCCGCCCCCACACATTACCAATTAGGCTCCGTCCCCACACATTACCAGACAAGGCTCCGTCCTCACACATTAACACACGAGACTCCGTCCCTCCACATTACCACGAGGCTTCGTCCCCACACATTACCACATGAGGCTCTGTCCTCACACATTACCACACGAGGCTGCGTCCCCACACATTACCACACGCGGCTCTGTCCCCACACATTACCACACGCGGCTCTGTCCCCACACATTACCATATAAGGCTCCGTTCCCACACAAGGCTCCATCCCCCCACATTACCACATGAGGCTCCGTCCCCACACAAGGCTCCATCCCCCCACATTACCACACGAGGCTCCGTCCCCACACAAGGCTCCATCCCCCCACATTACCACACGAGGCTCCATCCCCACACATTACCACATGAGGCTCCGTCCCCACACATTACCACACGAGGCTCCCCCCCCCCCACATTACCACATGCAGCACTTCCTTTCTATGTAATTCAACCACTTCAGCCAAGGTAAAGGTACATTTAATTGCATCCGCATTCCCCCAAACAAAATGAGCCAAGAAGAGTCTCCAGGTCCATCTCACCGGCCGCAGGAAAATCCGGACAACGATGCAGTAGCTGATCGACAACAACAATATCGACTAAATCATAGGATTGGTTATCAACAACGAACACCTGAGCAGACTGATAAGGACAGAGAGAGATATTATTGTTATTAACTTCATTTTAAGTTAATTTACCATCTGCGTAAGCGCTATTGAATGTTGTCATTATTTACTTTAGTTTAATCACCAGCAGCGTTAATTAGATAGAAATGAGCGTGCCGAGCGTTGGCTGGAAACAGCTAGTTAATATTTTATAGGGGAAAATTTTACCATCCAGAGGGCACAATGGAGGCATTATTACTATGTAAGGGGCACAGTGTTGGGCATGATTATATGGGACTGTAAGAAGAGCCGTTAGGGTATGTGCACTCGTAGGTGGGATGTCTGCGGATTTTTCCGCACCTGTTTTTGTAAATCCGCAGGTAAACCTCACTGTGGAATTACCGTGGTTTTTGTGCGGATTTCACCTGCGGATTCCTATTATGGAGCAGGTGTAAACCGTAGCGGAATCCGCACAAAGAATTGACATGCTGCGGAATAAACAACGCAGCATTTCCGCGTGTTTTTTTTCCGCAGCATGTGCACTGCGGATTTTGTTTTCCATAGATTTACATGGTACTGTAAACTCATGGAAAACAGCTCCAGATCCGCAGCGTCAAAACCGCTGCAGATCCGCAGCAAAATCCGCAACGTGTGCACATACCCTTATGGTGCTAAACAGCAGGGCAGTAATAGAGACACACATGGCAACAGCGGCTCAGTATTGGGATATCAGCAGGAAGAGGAGGTTGTGCAGGTTGGGAATAGATGAAGACGGGCTGGAAATGTGAGAAGTCAAATGTGAATTTGTTGTAATCTCTGCAACTGAGTCCAGGCTGGAAGAAGTCGTCATGTCAGTCTGGGCCAGATGGAAAACATGGGAAAAGTGAACGACTGTCAGAAAGAACGTCCTCTGTAAGTTGCTATCTGTAACTGTACTGTGATCTGTTCTGCAGCACTGGTATCTACCACTATATGGTCAGTATATGGCGGTAATATCAGTGTGCACCATAGTTGTAATCAAGGTTACTGGGTAGGAGCCCACTCAGATGTTTCGCCCCCTGGACACCTAGCTGTGTCTCTGCTCACCATCCATCTGTGGTGGAAGCTACAGTAATAACTGATATCTATAGAATGTTTGCTTCCCTAGATGCTCGTACTCCGTATTGTAAGGAAAGCTCCCAATGTGTGTCTGGTCAAGCACAGGTGAGACAAGGAGGTCACGTGCAATATTACTAACGGCATATGTGCAACACAGATCTGAAGCCTGGCGTGTGTTCCTGTGGAATAAAAGAATAGTAACATTGTAGTGTTTCATCATGAAATATGCAATCTAATTTTTTTAGTATTACACATTTTGAACAAACAGGAAAATAAAATGTAAAAGAAGTCATGCTTAACCCCTTAGTGGCCGATCCAATTTTAGCCTCCATGACCGGGCCCCATTTTACAATTCTGACCACTGTCTCTTTATGAGGTAATATCTCTAGAAAGCTTCTATATATCACAGTGATTCTGAGAAAACTTTTTCGTGACACATTGTACTTTATGTTAGCAGTAAATTTAGGTTGATATGATTTTATTTTTTTTGTGAAAATATCTGAAATTTGATGAAAATGTGTGATTTTTAAGCTTTGAGTGCTTATATCCTTAAACCAGATCGTCACACTACATAAAATAGTTAATAATAACATTTCTCATATGTCTTCTTTATGTCAACATCATTTTTAAACGTGATTTTATTTTGTTGCAATGTTACGCTATGTTTACATGTTGCATTTTTGCTGGGGGGGGGGGAATCCGCAGGCAATACCTGCTGGACGGGAGTCCTCAAATCTCTTACCTTCCCCCGTCCCCGGCGCGGCTTGTTATTAGCCATGGCAGTGCGACGTCATCTGTGGCTTCTGCTCCTCTCTAGTTGGGACCTGTGTGTTATTTTTTTGCTCCTTCATTCGCAGTCGGAACTTTCTCATCTTGATTTAGCTTCACTATATCACATCTGCTTTTCGTGTCTGTAAGGCCGCGTTCACACGTTGCAGAAGTACTGTGGTTTCTGTTTTCTGCAGGATCCGACTCAAACTACACAATAACTATCTTCTCTCCCTTATTTGATGCAGTTTTGGTGCAGATGTAAAGCCGCGTTTTAAATGTGATTTTTAGAGTACAGAAAAGCTTTTATTCTGCAGTTAAAAAGGTAACTGCAGTTTTTTTACATGCACTTTTTTAGGCTCCACATAGAAGACAAGAGATATAAAACACCCACACTGCACAGTTCAGTAGTGTCTTTGGGCGTACCGCAGATGCCTTTTTTGGTAAAGTAGTTTTTATTAAGGATTTTTTACATAAATGGGGTAAAGAAAAAGGGGGGAGACATATTATAAATACACAGACGCAAACAAGAACAAAATAAAAAGAATGGAAAGGGAAAAGGAAGAACACCTGTAAAACAGGAAGAGAGACAAGCATATAAATACTAACTTTTACATAATGCAAAAAATAGCAGAAAATACGCAGTCATTTCGCTACATGTGAACACAGTCTAAATTTCAAAGCAAAATGGATGCAATTCCATGAAATCTCTGCCCCCTGTGGTCTGAAGATGTTGCTGAACTCTGCCATTTTGGTGCATTTTTTCCTCTATAAGCTTCTTTGGGAAAAAAAATGCCATTGCATTTTTAAAAGCTGAATCAAAACTTTTTTGTACCATTAAAAAAGTGTTAAAAAGGCGGCTTCATATCTGCCCAAAAATCGCATCAAATAAGGGGGAAAACGCATAAAAAAACAGCAAAAATGCAATAATCAAAGAAGATTGTTACTGTGTCATCTGGTGCGGACACCTGCCGAAAAAAAGCAGCAGAAAGTACACGACGTGTGTGTGCAGCCTCAGCATGACAGAAGGGGTTGTCACTACTTGGACAACCCCTTCTTAAACTAAATGTTGCTGGTGCCATTCCCGCGGTGCAGACATTTGCTCTCTGGGGCTGTGATGCAGTGTTGTGACGTCAGCATCACTGTCTCCACCTTCGGACACACTGAACATGAAGCGGAAGTCAGGAATCAGCTACAACTCATCCATGACTTGCCTCTTCATGGTCAGTGTGTCTGAAGGCGAGGACAGTGACACCAGCGCTGATTGGGCACTGGTGTCACATGTCAACACTGACTTAGAGCCCCAGGAAGAGCGAGTGCCAACACCACAGCAACGGCGCTGAGTGTAAGCTTTATTATTTTATTTGGGCGAACATTTAGTTTAAAAGGGGGTTGTCCTAGTAGTGGACAACCCCTTTAAAACACCTCTCTGCAATTTTAATGTCATGGGTTCAAGACCTGCGAGACTCACAGAAAAAAAAAAGATAAGCAATTACAATTAATACTTTTATAGGAACGAAAAATATATTTTTCTTCACCTCAGTACACAGGCACCATAAAAATACATTGTGATATACACATGTATTTCTATGGACATGTATACTCTGCTTCTGGGTTCATTGCTTGCAATATATAGGTCAGGATAACCAAATTCTCCTCTCTCCAGCTCACTGATATAGCAACAGCCTTTGGACACTGAGTTGTGAGTTCAATTCCAGTGGAAATGAATATAGAATTCAACTTATGCACTCAGCAGAGAGAAGCAGCCCCGCCCCCGAGGAGGCTGAGCTACAGGAGCAATGAAAACGTTGCAGAGGTGATTATAGAAAATCGGGAGAACAGCTGAGATTGGACGGTTAGGAGCTATGCCTATAGGTGAAGAAATGTTGAAGACGAAGTAACATGCTGCAGTTTTCAAACACAGCAGCAGTTTTCCAAATAATCTTTCGAAAAAAAAAATAAAAAAAAAAGTGTGTGCATGAGATTTCTGAAATCTCATAGGCTTTGTTACTACTGTAAAATGCAGCTTAAAATTTCCATTAAAAAAAAGCATTGTGTGAACATAGCCTTAGAAGGGTTAAAATTTAGTAGCAATTTGTCAAAGACATTTTTCAAATCCAATTTTTAATGGACGTATTCAGTTTTGAAAAGACTTTAAGGGGTCTATATATCAGGTAAAAAAACACAGAAGGGATACCTTTTAAAAACGGAACACCTCATTCTATTTTAAACCACTGTTAGGAAACTTGTAAACTTTTCAGGTGCTGCACAGGTATTAATGCAAAGTGAATTAAATGAAAAATTTCATTTTTTACACTAAAATATTGCTTTAGTTGCACATTTTCATTTTCACAAGGAGTAATAAAAAAAATAATTAAAAAAAAGGACCCTAAAATATATTATGCAATTTCTCCCGAATGTGGCAATATCCCATGTATGGTCAAAAACTGCTGTTTAGTTGCAGGGCTCAGAAGGGAAGAAGCAGCTTTTGTTATATTTGGAGGGTAAATTTACCTGTAATACTGTAGATTGCAGACACCATGTCTCATTTGCAGAGTCTCAGACGTAACAAAACAGCAGAAAGTTCCACAAGTGACCCCATTCTGTAAACGAAACCCCTCAAACTCATCTACGGCAGTGTTGAGCATTTTGAGCCTATAGATGCTTTACAGAACTTTATTTTTATCCCTAAGGCTGGCCTCACACTAGCGAGTTTTACGGACGTATGAGCGCATAAACTACGTCCGTAAAATTCGCATTACACACGGCCCAATGAATCTCTATGGCCCAGCTCCTATCTGCCGTATATTACGCATCCGTAATATACGGTCTTGTACGGCCGTAGAAAATCGCAGCATGCTGCGTTTGTCACCGTATTGCGCAAAAAAAAAAAAAAAAATCGCCAATGAAAGTCTATGGGGGCGAGAAAAATACGGATTCCACACGGACCAGCAGTGTGACTTGCGAGAAATACGCAGCGGTGTTAGTGAAAAGCCGGTAATTCACTTGCCGGCTTTTCATTTCTCCTTCCCAAACCCGACATGATATGAGACATGGTTTACATACAGTAAACCATCTCATATCCCCTTTTTTTTTGCATATTCCACACTAGTAATGTTAGTAGTGTGTATGTGCAAAAGTTGGGTGCTGTAGCTGCTAAAATAAAGGGTTAAATGGCGGAAAAAATTGGCGTGGGCTCCTGCACAATTTTCTCCGCCAGAGTGGTAAAGCCAGTGACTGAGGGCAGATATTAATAGCCAGGAGAGGGTCCATGGTTGTTGGCCCCCCCCTGGCTACAAACATCTGCCCCCAGCCACCCCAGAAAAGGCACATCTGGAAGATGCGCCTATTCTGGCACTTGGCCACTCTCTTCCCACTCCCGTGTAGCGGTGGGATATGGGGTAATGAAGGGTTAATGTCACCTTGCTATTGTAAGGTGACATTAAGCCAGATTAATAATGGAGAGGCGTCAATTATGTCACATATCCATTATTAATCCAATTGTATGAAAGGGTTAAAAAACACACATTATTAAAAATTATTTTAATGAAATAAACACACAGGCTGTTTTAATATTTTATTGCTCTCTCAATCCACCTGAAGACCCTCGCTTGGCAAAATAATAAACCAACAATATACATACCTTCTGATGAACTGTCACGTCCCACGAAGTAAATCCATCTGAAGGGGTTAAATCAATTTACAGGCAGGAGCTGTGCTAAAGCACTCGCTCGTACCTGTAAACCTCGGGTGCTGAAAGGAAAGCTGGGTGATCTGTACTTACATTGAGTCGCGGTGAGGCGCCCTCTGCTGGATGTTCTCATGAACTGCAGCCTTGGAAAAGTTCCCACACTCGAGTTCATGTGAGTTCATCCTGCAGAGGGCGCCTCACCGCGACTCAATGTAAGTACAGATCACCCAGCTTTCCTTTCAGCACCCGGGGTTTACAGGTACGAGCGAGTGCTTTAGCACAGCTCCTGCCTGTAAATTGATTTAACCCCTTCAGATGGATTTACTTCGTGGGACGTGACAGTTCATCAGAAGGTATGTATATTGTTGGTTTATTATTTTGCCAAGCGAGGGTCTTCAGGTGGATTGAGAGAGCAATAAAATATTAAAACAACCTGTGTGTCTATTTCATTAAAATAATTCTTAATAATGTGTGTGTGTTTTTTAACCCTTTCATACAACTGGATTAACCCCTTAATGACAGCCAATACGTCTTTTAACTGACCTGAGATATAAGAGAATAGCCTCCCCATACAGGGGACAATCCAGCAGCTGTCGGCTGTACTCTATAGCTGACAACTTGCTGCATCAGTCACGATCAGTGTTTGCACCGTCCAAATCTGTTTAACCCCTTAGATGCTGCTGTCAATTGTGACTACATCATTATAAATGGTTAACAGAGTGTGGGGGCTTCCTATTTATCCCAATTGGTGCCCTCAGATCATGATTTTGTGGTCCTGATGTTTGCAATGGCATTTCAGGAACAAATAGCGGCCTTAGAGTCTGACGGCTGTTGTAACCTGTTCAAAAATTAGTGGCATTTAGGTGGTAAAAATACACATTTTCATTTCTGTCATGTCACTTCGTATTAATTCCTGAAAATTACCTGAAGGGTTAATAAACTACCTGACAGCAGTTTTCAGTATGTCAGGGGGTGCCATTTTTAAAATGGTATAACTTTTGTGGGTTTCCAATATATGAGACTCCTACAGTCACTTCAAACATGGATAGGTCCCTAAAAAAATAAATGTTGTAAATTTCCTTGAAAAAATCAAAAATGACTGCTACATTATTAAACCTCCTAAAATGCAAACAAAATAAAATAACATTTTACAAATGGTGCTGACGTAAAGCTGATATGTGGGAAATGTTATGTATTAATGTTTTGCTGTGTTATGACTATCTGGATTAAAGGGATAATCATTCAAAGTTTGAAAATTGCTAATTTTTTATCATTTTTCTCAAATTTCTGATATTTTTTTATAAATAAACACAAAACATAACAACCTAAATTTACTATTATCATAAAGTATAATGTGTCACGAAAAAACAATCTCAAAATCACTGGGATTTGTTGAAGCGTTCCAGAGTTATTACCACATAAAGTGACACTGGTCAGATTTTAAAAATTTGGCTCCGTCACTAAGGGGTTAATAATGGATAGGTGACATAATTGACGCCTCTCCATTATTAATCTGGCTTAATGTCACCTTACAATAGCAAGGTGACATTAACCCTTTATTACCCCATATCCCACTGCTGCTCGGGAGTGGGAAGAGAGTGACCAAGTGCCAGAATAGGCGCATCTTCCAGATGTGCCTTTTCTGGGGTGGCTGGGGGCAGATGTTTGTAGCCAGGGGGGCCAATATCCATGGACCCTCTCTAGGCTATTAATATCTGCCCTCAGTCACTGGCTTTACCACTCTGGCGGAGAAAATTGCGCGGGAGCCCACGCCAATTTTTGCCGCCATTTAACCCTTTATTTTAGCAGCTACAGTGCCCAAATTTTGCACATACACACTACTAACATTAGTAGTGTGGAATATGCAAAAAAAAGGGGGATATGAGATGGTTTACTGTATGTAAACCATGTCTCATATCCTGTCAGGTTTGGGAAGGAGAAATGAGAAGCCGGCAATTGAATTACCGGCTTTTCACATATATCGCGCTGAATTAAATATAAATACAGAATATATATATATGTGTCTCAATGATATATATATATATATATATATATACATACACACACTCACCGGCCACTTTATTAGGTACACCATGCTAGTAACGGGTTGGACCCCCTTTTGCCTTCAGAACTGCCTCAATTCTTCGTGGCATAGATTCAACAAGGTGCTGGAAGCATTCCTCAGAGATTTTGGTCCATATTGACATGATGGCATCACACAGTTGCCGCAGATTTGTCGGCTGCACATCCCAAAGATGCTCCATACAAGGCAGGATGGATCCATGCTTTCATGTTGTTTACGCCAAATTCTGACCCTACCATCCGAATGTCGCAGCAGAAATCGAGACTCATCAGACCAAGCAACGTTTTTCCAATCTTCTACTGTCCAATTTCGATGAGCTTGTACAAATTGTAGCCTCAGTTTCCTGTTCTTAGCTGAAAGGAGTGGTACCCGGTGTGGTCTTCTGCTGCTGTAGCCCATCTGCCTCAAAGTTCGACGCACTGTGCGTTCAGAGATGCTCTTAGGCCTACCTTGGTTGTAACGGGTGGCGATTTGAGTCACTGTTGCCTTTCTATCAGCTCGAACCAGTCTGCCCATTCTCCTCTGACCTCTGGCATCAACAAGGCATTTCCGCCCACAGAACTGCCGCTCACTGGATTTTTTTTCTTTTTCGGACCATTCTCTGTAAACCCTAGAGATGGTTGTGCGTGAAAATCCCAGTAGATCAGCAGTTTCTGAAATACTCAGACCAGCCCTTCTGGCACCAACAACCATGCCACGTTCAAAGGCACTCAAATCACCTTTCTTCCCCATACTGATGCTCGGTTTGAACTGCAGGAGATTGTCTTGACCATGTCTACATGCCTAAATGCACTGAGTTGCCGCCATGTGATTGGCTGATTAGAAATTAAGTGTTAACAAGAAGTTGGACAGGTGTACCTAATAAAGTGGCCAGTGAGTGTATATATATATATAAACTGTATATATTTTTTAGCGAACATTTGAGCACATACAGTAAATCCATTAGATGTCGGTTTTGCAAGCCTGCGAGAAAATATCGCAGTACGGATGCCATACGGATTACATACGGAGGATGCCATGCGCAAAATACGCTGACACACCCTGCCTACGGGTGACATACGGACCACTATTTTGGGGACTCTTCTGCGTATTACGGCCGTAAAAAACGGACCGTATTTTTATACGCTGAGTGTGAGGCCGGCCTAAGTTTGTAATTTTTACAAGGTGTATTGAAAGAAAATGACCCCCATAACATGTGATGCAATTTTTCCCGATCGTGGTAATATCCCATGTGTGGTCAAACACTACTGTTTGGGCGCAGAGTCAAGCTCGAAAGGGAAGACTGGCCGTTTGGTATTCGGGGCATAAATTTGGTTGTAATGGATTGTATTTTGGAAACTAGACACCCCCCCCCCCCCCCAAGGAAGTCATCTAGGGGTGCACTGAGCATTTTTACCCAACAAGTGATTCACTGAATTTTATAAGATTTAGATGTGAAAACAAAAAAAATTTTCCACT
Organism: Ranitomeya variabilis; assembly: GCF_051348905.1. Taxonomy (NCBI): domain Eukaryota; kingdom Metazoa; phylum Chordata; class Amphibia; order Anura; family Dendrobatidae; genus Ranitomeya; species Ranitomeya variabilis. The sequence goes on from NC_135236.1 coordinate 338,271,090, forward strand.
AAAATACTGTTTTAGCATAATTTGTTATACAATTTCTCTTGAATATTGTGATACCCCATATGTGGTCAAAAATTGATGTTTTGGCACATGGCAAACTTGGAAAGCAAATAGCGCTATTACATTTTTGGAATACAAATTTGGACAACATGTTGCATTTGCATAGCTGCTGAGGCGCCAAAAAAGCAGAAACACCCACAAGTGGTAAACTAAGCCCCATAAGGAATTCATCTAGGGGTGTGGTGAGCATTTTTAACCTACAAACGATATCACAGAATTTTATAAGATTGGGCTGTGAAAGTGAAAAACTGAGGTATTTGTCTGCCAAAATGTTATTTTAGCCTGAAAGTGTTCATTCACACAAGGGGTAATAGGAGAAAATAGACAGGGCAATTTGCAATGCAATTTATACCGAACGTAGCAGTACACCATAAGTGGCTTCACACTACAGTTTGGGCTCACAGCAAGGATCAGATGGGAAGGAGCGCTACTTGGCTTGTAGAACACAGATTCCGTTAAAATAGATTGTGGGCTCCATTAGCCGAGCCTCTGAGGTGCCAGAACAGCAGAAACCCCCACAATTTCTCCTGAACATGGTGCTGCCCCATATGTTGTAGAAATTACTGTTAAGCCACACGTCAGCACTGAGAAGAAGGGAGCGCTATGATTAGCCATGAGTGAATAGCTTCGGATAAGTGCTTATCTGAATAGCTATAGCGCTTACTGAATAGCTGCATCTGTAACCTGGATACCTGGAGCGCTCCCGATAATCAGCTGTTCAGTGCCGCAGTTGCATGTGTCATGGCAGCGTGACAGGCACAACACATGCATAGATAGCCCAACAAACAGGCTCTCCATGCATGTGTTGTGACTGTCACACTGCCGCGATACATGCAGCTGTGGTGCCGAACAGCTGAATAGTGGGAGCGCTCCGGGTATCCGGGTTACCAATGCAGCTATTTGGTAAGTGCTATAGCTATTCAGATAAGAAGTTATCCAAAGCTATTCACTCATCCCTCCTTATAATCCCTTATGATGAAGGCGCCGATCCGGAGCCGAAATCCAGATGTGATTTTGAATCCTAAATAAAAAGTATTTAGTTTTAATTACCACATCCTCACTAACGTTATTGGCAGCGCACCAACATGACAGTTCTGTTTTTGCCTAAAATGATGGGATACAGCTGGAACAGAGACCAGACAGAGTCCAAAGTGACTATCGGCCTCATTATAGTAAGTGGTTTTGTACAAAAATCTTTTAGGGTTTACACAGATTTTCTTTTGCTACTATCACACAGTTTGTCACCATATTCTGAGAGGTGAAACTATTTTATTTTTTTGCCGAATAAGCCATGTTAGGCCACGTTCACATTTGCGTTTTGCGGCGCAGCGTCAGCGACGCAACGCACAATGCATGCAAAACGCATGCACAACGCAGCGTTTTGTGAGGCATGCGTCCATTTTTGGCATGATTTTTGGCGCAAAAAAACTGCATCATGCAGTGTCCTCTGCACCCTGACGCTTGCGCCAAAAATGACGCATGTGTCACAAAACGCTAGACAACGCATGTCCATGCACCCCAATGTTAAATATAGGGGCACATGACGCATGCATCGCTATGCGTCGCCGAACCTGTGCCCGACGCAACGCAAATGTGAACGTAGCCTTAGAGTTTGTTTTTCTGGGGGAGACCATTGGAGTTTCCATTTATTCCATGTTCTTTCTACATATAACTTTTTGATCATTTGTATTCCATTTTCTGTGTCAGTTGGTTGACTCACTCAGCTGCTCACAGAGATAGACACAAGAATGCTTCTTCCGCTGATTTATTTAAACCACGGCATAAACCAGCGTAGGGCTCAACAAAATAAACAAGACCCGGAAACAAAAAGATAACATATAACACAGTCCTTATGCCTGCTCAGGGTACAATCAACAGAGCCCAGCACAGTTGACCATAAAGGCTATGTGCACACGTTGCAGATTTACCTGTGGAATTTTCTGTGCAGATTCTGTATCTCTTGGCAGAAAGCACAGGTAAAAATCCATTTTTTATGTGTTTTTGATGTGGATTTTATGCATTTTTTTTTCAGGCGAGTTTGTATGCGTTTTTGCAAGCTAAATAAAGATCTATTATTTAACCAAAAAAAAAAATAATTGTGATGTCATTTCTTGTCCATCCTCTTCATTTACATACTCCATTGAGCAATAAAGTTTACACACACACACACAGAAAGATAGATGATAGATATATCGATAGATACATAGGGGATAGATAGATGATAGGGGATAGATGGATGGATAGATAGATCAATCTATCTATAGATCTATCATCTATCTATATATAGATGGATAGATATATCCAGTGGCGTAACTACAAAGTTATGGGCCCCGGTGCAAACTTCCAAATGGGGCCCCCCCAGCCATAAAATTCAATGTAACCCCCATAGAATACAATGCAGCCCCCTCATAGTATAATGCAGCCCCTCCATACAGGGGCAGTGAGAAAGACACGAGCAAATGGTGACGAGGGGGCAGGGGAGAGGGCACAAGGGGGCAAGGAAGACAGGCACAAGGCGACACATGGGGGCTAGGAGGCAGGGGAGAAGGTTACAAGGGGACTAGTGGGCAAGGGAGACTGACACAAGGGGCACACGGGGACAAGTGGGCAAGGGAGACTGACACAAAGGGCACACGGGAACTAGTGGACAAGGGAGACTGGCACACGGGGACACAGGGACTAGTGGGCAAGGGAGACTGACACATGGGGAATAGTGGGCAAGGGAGACTGATACAAGGGGACAAGCACAAGGGGACAAAGGAGACAGGCACAAGGGGACACAGGGACTAGTGGGCAAGAGACTGACACAAGGGGACAAGGGATACAAGCACAAGGGGACACACAGGGACAAGTGGGCAAAGGAGACTGACACAAGCACAAGGGGACAAAGGAGACAGACACATGGGAACACACAGGGACTAATGGGCAAGGGAGACTGGCACATGGGGACACAAGTATAAGGGAGACAGGCTCAAGGGGACACACGGCCCCCTGACCTGCCAGAGCCGCTTGCAGCTGCGACCGTGGTAGTTACGCCGCTGCCTCACACACACACACACACTACAGATACCACACACACACTACAGATATCACACACACACTACAGATATCACACACACACACTACAGATATCACACACACACACACACACACCATACTACAGATATCACACACACACACACATCATTTCACACACACTACAGATATCACACACACACACACACTACAGATATCACACACACATCATATTACAGATATCACACACATACTACAGTTATCACACACTACAGATATCACACACACACACACACACACACACACACACTACAGATATCACACACACACACACACTACAGATATCACACACACACACACACACTACAGATATCACACACACACACATCATATTACAGATATCACACACATACTACAGTTATCACACACACACAGACATACTACAGATATCACACACACACATCATACTACAGATATCACACACACACACACACACACACACACACACATACTACAGATATCTCACACACACACACACACACACACACACGAGATACCAGCTCATATACACAACTCACAATCTCCTCTCTGGTACAGGGGTGGCTGATGTAAGCTCCTCAGCTTCTCCTGACTAAAGCGGCTCTGTCCCGCACCTCCCCCCTGCTCTCGCCTTCTGTCCCGGGGTTATTTTGGCTTTCTCTTAAATACAATCTCATTCAGACGTACATGAGATGTATGAGGGGGGAAAAATACAGACTGAGAAGCTGTCTCATCGTGATGACTGGAGCTGCTTCCTGTCTCTCACGTGCCCCGGCTGCCCCCTTCCCCTAGATACGCCTCGGACTGTTGCCGTGCAGGAGGAATCTCCTGCACTGCAACATGGTGTTGGGTGCCAGCACAGCCCGCACAGTGGTCTATCCAGCACAGCCCGCACAGTGGTCTATCCAGCACAGCCCGCACAGTGGTCTATCCAGCACAGCCCGCACAGTGGTCTATCCAGCACAGCCCGCACAGTGGTCTATCCAGCACAGCCCGCACAGTGGTCTATCCAGCACAGCCCGCACAGTGGTCTATCCAGCACAGCCCGCATCTCTCGCCCCCCCCGAGAATGCCGCCACAGTCCAGTAAAAAAAACAAAATACTCTCCCTACCTTTCCTCTTGCCAGCGTTGCTTCCTGCTCCGGTCTCAGGCTCGGCTGCAGTCTGCCCGGGACACAGCAGGTGCGCGATGATATGACGTCATCGCGCACCCGCAGTGTCAGAGGCAGAGCGGGGAATGATGGGAGAGGGAGCGTCTGTAGACGCTCTCTCCTCCGTCATTGCATTCAACTGTACCGGCGTCATAGACGCCGGTATAGTTGAATGCGACGGCAGGGGGGGTGAGTCGGCGGCGGCGGGGGGAGGCGGATCGAGCGGCCCATGACTGGCACCGGCTCTTCTGGCATTTGCCAGAAGTGCCCGATGGCCAGTCTGGCCCTGCTCTGACCTGCCGGCCCCGGGCCCCTGACCTGCCGGGCCCAGTCGCAATGGCGACCGCTGCAACCGCAGTAGTTACGCCCCTGTCCATACTGTACAATGGCCACACATAGTGCTCCATACTGTACAATGGCCACACATGATGCTCCATACCGTACAATGGCCACACATGATATTGCCTACAGTATAATGGCCACACATAGTTACTCCTACACACGCGGCTGAGCTCCGTACACATTGCACATGCGGCTCCCCTCCGTACACCTCGTACACACACGGCTATGCTCCGTACACCTCGTACACACCCGGCTCCGCTCACCTCATACACACCCGGCTCCGCTCCGTACATCTCATACACACCCAGCTCCGCCTTGTACACCTCATACACACACGGCTCCGCTCCGTACACCTCATACACACATGGCTCCGCCTTGTACACCTCATACACGCACGGCTCTGCTCCGTACACCTCATACACACACACACGGCTCCGCTCACCTCATACACACACGGCTCTGCTCTGTACACCTCATACACACACGGCTCCACTCTGTAAACCTCATACACACACACGGCTCCGCTCACCTCATACACACACGGCTCTGCTACATCCACACAAACCCCTCCTGACCTCACACAAACGCTTACCCTCCTCCAGCACGATGACAACCAGCACTGCACTACTGTCCTGCACTACACGGAAGCCCTTGATCATGTGACTCCGACTCCTCCCCTCCTGTGACCTCATCACAGGTCCTGTGCGCACAGAGCAGCTGCAGCCATAGTTGTGGTGTGCGGCTCTCTGCGGTGGAGGGGCTCTGCTGCGGGACAAGTGCAGTCCCACCCGTGATCGCGCATGCACTGAGAGAGTGCACGCGCACCAGGGCCTGTAAAGAAGATTTATTTAAAGGGCCGGCGGCCCATTTTGTAGCTCAGAGTTCTTAGGGGCCCGCCCAGTCTGCTGGACTGGGCGGGCCCCTAAGCACTGCGGGCCTCGTCGCAATTGCGACCCCTGCGACCGCGGTAGTTATGCCCCTGGATATATCTATAGATAGACAGATAATACCAAGCCCAAATGGTACATAAAGAGTTAAATAAAGACACAAACACAAAATATGCGTTAGGCCGGGGTCACACTTGCGAGAAACTCACACGAGTCTCACACCTCAATACCCGACACTGCTGCCGGTACTCGGACCAGAGCGTTCAGCTACATAGAAATACACCGTGTTCCAAATTATTTTGCAAATTGGATTTAAGTGTCATAAAGATTTAATTGTTTTGTTTTTCAAATAAACTCATGCACAGTATTGTGTCTCAGGGCTCAATGGATCACTGAAATCAATCTTAAACACGTGATAATTAGTTTTCCAGGTGTTTCTAATTAAAGGAAAACTACTTAAAAATGATGTTCCACATTATTAAGCAGGCCACAGTTTTCAAGTAACATGGGAAAGAAAAAGGATCTCTCTGCTGCTGAAAAGCATCAAATAGTGCAATGCCTTGGTGAAGGGATGAAAATATTAGATATTTCCCGAAAAGTTAAGCGTGATCATCGTACTGTTAAGAAATTTGTGGCTGAATCTGAGCACAGACGTGTTCGTGCTGATAAAGGCATAATGAGGAAGGTTTCTGCCAGGCAACTTCATAATATTAAGAGAGCAGCTGCTAAAAAGCCATTACAAACCAGCAAACAGATATTTGAAGCTGCTGGTGCCTCTGAAGTCACTCGAACCTCAAGGTGTAGGATCCTTCAAAGGCTTGCTGTGGTGCATAAACCTACTATTCGGCCACCCCTAATCAGTGTTCACAAGCAGAAACGGTTGCAGTGGGCCCAGACAGACATGAAGACTAATTTTCAAACAGTCTTGTTTACTAATGAGTGTCGAGCAACCCTGGATGGTCCAGATGGATGGAGTAGTGGATGGTTGCTGGATGGCCACCATGTCCCAACAAGGCTGCGACGTCAGCAAGGAGGTTGAGGAGTCATGTTTTGGGCTGAAATCATGGCAAAACAGCTGGTAGGGCCCTTTAACCCCTTAAGCCCCGAGGGTGGTTTGCACGTTAATGACCAGGCCAATTTTTACAATTCTGACCACTGTCCCTTTATGAGGTTATAACTCTGGAACGCTTCAACGGATCTTGGCGATTCTGACATTGTTTTCTCGTGACATATTGTACTTCATGTTAGTGGTAAAATTTGTTCGATATAACTTGCGTTTATTTGTGAAAAAAACGAATATTTGGCGAAAATTTGGAAAATTTCGCAATTTTCCAACTTTGAATTTTTATGCCCTTAAATCACAGACATATGTCACACAAAATACTTAATAAATAACATTTTCCACATGTCTACTTTACATCAGCACAATTTTGGAACCAAAATTTTTTTTTGTGACGGAGTTATAAGGGTTAAAAGTTGACCAGCAATTTCTCATTTTTACAACACCATTTTTTTTTAGGGACCACATCTCATTTGAAGTCATTTTGACGGGTCTATATGATAGAAAATACCCAAGTGTGACACCATTCTAAAAACTGCACCCCTCAAGGTACTCAAAACCACTTTCAAGAAGTTTATTAACCCTTCAGGTGTTTCACAGGAATTTTTGGAATGTTTAAATAAAAATGAACATTTAACTTTTTTTCACACAAAATTTATTTCAGCTCCAATTTGTTTTATTTTACCAAGGGTAACAGGAGAAAATAGACCCCAAAAGTTGTTGTACAATTTGTCCTGAGTACGCTGATACCCCATATGTGGGGGTAAACCACAGTTTGGGCGCATGGCAGAGCTTGGAAGCAAAGGAGCGCCATTTGACTTTTCAATGCAAAATTGACTGGAATTGAGATGGGACGCCATGTTGCATTTGGAGAGCCCCTGATGTGCCTAAACATTGAAACCCCTAACAAGTGACACCATTTTGGAAAGTAGACCCCCTAAGGAACTTATCTAGATGTGTGGTGAGCACTTTGACCCAACAAGTGCTTTACAGAAGTTTATAATGCAAAGCCGTAAAAATAAAAAATCATATTTTTTCACAAAAATGATCTTTTCACCCCCAATTTTTTATTTTCCCAAGGGTGAGAGAAGAAATTGGACCCCAAAAATTGTTGTGCAATTTGTCCTGAGTACGCTGATACCCCATATGTGGGTGTAAACCATTGTTTGGGCGCAGGGCAGAGCTCGGAAGGGAAGGAGCGCCATTTGACTTTTCAATGCAAAATTGACTGGAATTGAGATGGGACGCCATGTTGCATTTAGAGAGCCCTTGATGTGCCTAAACATTGAAACCCCTAACAAGTGACACCATTTTGGAAAGTAGACCCCCTAAGGAACTTATCTAGATGTGTGGTGAGCATTTTGACCCAACAAGTGCTTTACAGAAGTTTATAATGCAGAGCCGTAAAAATAAAAAATCATATTTTTTCACAAAAATGATCTTTTCACCCCCAATTTTTTATTTTCCCAAGGGTAAGAGAAGAAATTGGACCCCAAAAATTGTTGTGCAATTTGTCCTGAGTACACTGATACCCCATATGTGGGTGTAAACCATTGTTTGGGCGCAGGGCAGAGCTCAGAAGGGAAGGAGCGCCATTTGACTTTTCAATGCAAAATTGACTGGAATTGAGATGGGACGCCATGTTGCGTTTGGAGAGCCCCTAATGTGCCTAAACATTGAAACCCCCCACGAGTGACACCATTTTGGAAAGTAGACCCCTTAAGGAACTTATCTAGATGTGTGTTGAGCACTTTGACCCAACAAGTGCTTCACAGAAGTTTATAATGCAGAGCCGTAAAAATAAAAAATCATATTTTTTCACAAAAATGATCTTTTCACCCCCATTTTTTTATTTCCCCAAGGGTAAGAGAAGAAATTAGACCACAAAAGTTGTTGTGCAATTTGTCCTGAGTACGACGATACCCCATATGTGGGTGTAAACCATTGTTTGGGTGCATTGCAGAGCTCAGAAGGGAAGAAGCGCTATTTTACTTTTCAATGCAAAATTGACTGGAATTAAGATGGGATGCCATGTTGCGTTTGGAGAGCCCCTGATGTGCCTAAACATTAAACCCCCCCACAAGTGACACCATTTTGGAAAGTAGACCCCCTAAGGAACTTATCTAGATGTGTTTTGAGAGCTTTGAACCCCCAAGTGTTTCACTACAGTTTATAACGCAGAGCCGTGAAAATAAAAATATTTTTTTTTTTCACAAAAATGATTTTTTAGCCCCCAAGTTTTGTATTTTCACAAGGGTATCAGGATAAATTGGACCATAAAAGTTGTTGTCCAATTTGTCCTGAGTACGCTGATACCCCCTATGTGGGGGGGAACCACTGTTTGGGCGCATGACAGAGCTCGGAAGTGAAGGAGCGCCATTTGGAATGCAGACTTAAATGGATTGGTCTGCAGGCGTCACGTTGCATTTGCAGAGCCCCTGATGTACCCAAACAGTACAAACCCCCCACAAGTGACCCCATATTGGAAACTAGACCCCCCAAGGAACTTATCTAGATGTGTTGTGAGAACTTTGAACCCCCAAGTGTTTCACTACAGTTTATAACGCAGAGCCGTGAAAATATTATTATTTTTTTTTTTTCACAAAAATGAAATTTAGCCCCCAGTTTTGTATTTTCACAAGGGTATCAGGATAAATTGGACCATAAAAGTTGTTGTCCAATTTGTCCTGAGTACGCTGATACCCCCTATGTGGGGGGGAACCACTGTTTGGGCGCATGACAGAGCTCGGAAGTGAAGGAGCGCCATTTGGAATGCAGACTTAAATGGATTGGTCTGCAGGCATCACGTTGCATTTGCAGAGCCCCTGATGTACCCAAACAGTACAAACCCCCCACAAGTGACCCCATATTGGAAACTAGACCCCCCAAGGAACTTATCTAGATGTGTTGTGAGAACTTTGAACCCCCAAGTGTTTCACTACAGTTTATAACGCAGAGCCGTGAAAATATTATTTTTTTTTTTTTTTCACAAAAATGAAATTTAGCCCCCAGTTTTGTATTTTCACAAGGGTATCAGGATAAATTGGACCCTAAAAGTTGTTGTCCAATTTGTCCTGAGTACGCTGATACCCCCTATGTGGGGGGGAACCACTGTTTGGGCGCATGACAGAGCTCGGAAGGGAAGGAGCGCCATTTGGAATGCAGACTTAAATGGATTGGTCTGCAGGCGTCACGTTGCATTTGCAGAGCCCCTGATGTACCCAAACAGTACAAACCCCCCACAAGTGACCCCATATTGGAAACTAGACCTCCCAAGGAACTTATCTAGATGTGTTGTGAGAACTTTGAACCCCCAAGTGTTTCACTACAGTTTACAACGCAGAGCCGTGAAAATAAAACATATTTTTTTTCCCACAAAAATGATTTTTAGCCCCCCAAATTTTTATTTTCCCAAGGATAACAAGAGAACTTGGACCCCAGAAGTTGTTGTTCAATTTGTCCCTAGTACGCTGATACCCCATATGTTGGGGTAAACCCCTTTTTGGACGCACGGGAGAGCTCGGAAGGGAAGGAGCACTGTTTTACTTTTTCAACGCAGAATTGGCTGGAATTGAGATTGGACGCCATGTCGCGTTTGGAGAGCCCCTGATGTGCCTGAACAGTGGAAGCTCCCCAATTCTACCTGAAACCCTACCCCTAACCTCACCCCTAACCGTTTACTGAACATTTTCTGACAGTCATAAGTGCCACGTATATAAGTGCCACGTATTTAAGAGCCACGTATTTAAGTGCCACGTATTTCAGTGCCACGTATTTCAGTGCCACGTATTTCAGTGCCACGTATTTCAGTGCCACGTATTTCAGTGCCACGTATTTCAGTGCCACGTATTTCAGTGCCACGTATTTCAGGCACTGAAAAATACGTGGCACGTAAATACTTCAGTGCCACGATATTTCAGTGCCACGATATTTCAGTGCCACGAATTTCAGTGCCACGAATTTCAGTGCCATGTATTTCAGTGCCACGTATTTCAGGCACTGAAAAATACGTGGCACGTAAATACGTGGCACGTAAATACGTGGCACTGAAATACGTGGCACGTAAATACGTGGCACGTAAATACGTGGCACTGAAATACGTGGCACTGAAATACGTGGCACTGAAATACGTGGCACTGAAATACGTGGCACTGAAATACGTGGCACTTAAATACGTGGCACTTAAATACGTGGCACTTATATACGTGGCACTTATATACGTGGCCACTGAAATATCGTGGCACTTATATACGTATATACGTATATAAACGTATATTTCAGTGCCACGTATTTCAGTGCCACGTATTTCAGGTTAGGGGTAGGGTTAGGGGTAGGGTTAGGGTTTTTTGTTTTTTTCTTGTTTTCTTGTGTTTTTCTATAAAAACGCATGCGTTTTACCGCGTTTACATGCATTTTTTCACACATGCGGTTTTTTTAAAAAACGCATGCAGATAAAAACGCAAGTGTGAAACCAGACTAAAAGACGCTTTTTATAGCAAAAAAGTTTTTGCGTCTCCACATTTTGAGACCTATAATTTTTCCACATTTTGGTCCACAGAGTCATGTGAGGTCTTGTTTTTTGCGGGACGAGTTGACGTTTTTATTGGTAACATTTTCGGACACGTGACAGTTTTTGATCGCTTTTTATTCCGATTTTTGTGAGGCAGAAAGACCAAAAACCAGCTATTCATGAATTTCTTTTGGGGGAGGCGTTTATACCGTTCCGCGTTTGGTAAAATTGATAAAGCAGTTTTATTCTTCGGGTCAGTACGATTACAGCGATACCTCATTTATATCATTTTTTTATGTTTTGACGCTTTTATACGATAAAAACTATTTTATAGAAAAAATAATTATTTTGGCATCGCTTTATTCTGAGGACTATAACTTTTTAATTTTTTTGCTGATGATGCTGTATGGCGGCTCGTTTTTTGCGGGACAATATGACGTTTTCAGTGGTACCATGGTTATTTATATCCGTCTTTTTGATCGCGTGTTATTCCACTTTTTGTTCGGCGGTATGGTAATAAAGCGTTGTTTTTTGCCTCGTTTTTTTTTTTTTTTTTCTTACGGTGTTTACTGAAGGGGTTAACTAGTGGGCCAGTTTTATAGGTTGGGTCGTTACGGATGCGGCGATACTAAATATGTGTACTTTTATTGTTTTTGTTTGTTTTTTTTAGATAAAGAAATGTATTTATGGGAATAATATTTTTTTTTTTATTATTATTTATTTAGGAATTTTTTTTTTTTTTTTTTTACACATGTGGAAATTTTTTTTTTTACTTTTTTACTTTGTCCCAGGGGGGGACATCACAGATCGCAGATCTGATAGTGTGCACAGCACTCTATGAGATCCGCGATCATCCTTTCATCGGAGCAGGCTGCAGCTTTCATCTGCAGCCTGCTCCGACCCGGAAGTGCTCCCTGCAGGACCCGGATACAGCCCCTCGGCCATTTTGGATCCGGGGCCTGCAGGGAGAAGACGTTCGGTACGAGGTGAGTACATCACCTTGTACCGATCGTCTCAGGGAAGCCCGCAGGAAGCCCCCTCCCTGCGCGATGCTTCCCTGTACCGCCGGTACACCGCGATCATGTTTGATCGCGGTGTGCCGGGGGTTAATGTGCCGGGGGCGGTCCGTGACCGCTCCTGGCACATAGTGCCGGATGTCAGCTGCGATATGCAGCCGACACCCGGCCGCGATCGGCCGCGCTCCCCCCGTGAGCGCGGCCGATCGCGTATGACGTACTATCCCGTCACCGGGAATTAAGGCCCACCCCACCTCGACGGGATAGTACGTCATACGGGCTTAAGGGGTTAAGGTTCCTGAAGGTGTGAAAATGACCTCTGCAAAGTATATAGAGTTTCTGACTGACAACTTTCCTCCATGGTATAAAAAGCAGAAACGTGCCTTCAGGAGCAAATCATCTTCATGCATGAAAATGCACCATCTCATGCTGCAAAGAATACCTCTGAGTCATTGGCTGCTATGGGCATAAAAGGAGATAAACTCATGGTGTGGCCACCATCTTCCCCTGACCTCAACTCTATAGAGAACCTTTGGAGTATCATCAAGCAAAAGATCTATGAGGGTGGGAGGCAGTTCACATCAAAACAGCAGCTCTGGGAGGCTATCCCAACTTCATGCAAAGAAATACAAGCAGAAACTCTCCAAAAACTCACAAGTTCAATGGATGCAAGAATTGTGAAGGTGATATCAAAGAAGGGGTCCTATGTTAACATGTAACTTGACCTGTTAGGATGTTTTGGAGTTAAATAGCTTTTTTTGTTCAGTGAATGTGACCTCCTAATGCTGCAAATTCCACAAATGAGCATTTTCAGTCCTTTAAAACATATAAAATGTTTAGTATTCATTTTGGAGATTATACTGTTATCATTGGGAGATTTATTCAATAAAATTCGATGTATACTCTAACGGATGATTACTTTAATTAGACTGACTGTCATTTGCACCGACCACTTATGAAAATCCGAGAAAAATATCATTTGCATAATAATTTGGAACATGGTGTACATGCAGCCACACACTCCGGTCCCAAGTGCCGGCGTCAGTGCCAGGTATTGAGCTGCGAGACTCGTGCGAGTTTCTCGCAAGTGTGACCCTGGCCTTAAACACAATATCTGTTTAATTTAAAAAGAAAAATTATTGAAAAAAAAAATGGCTTGGGCTCCCGTGCAATTTTCTGTGCCAGAGGGGGAAAGCCAGTGACTGGGGGGCCAATGTTTCTAGCCTGGGAAGGGGATAATACCCATGGCTCTTCCCAGGCTATGAATCTCAGCCTGCAGCTGAATATTTAGCCTTTACTGGCTATTAAAATAGGGGGACCCCCCAAAATAAAATGATGTGGGGTCCCCCTATAATTATTAGCCAGAAAAGGCTAATTGAATTGAAAACCATTTCCGGTGACTACCTCTTGAAGCTCAAGAGAATGCCAAGAGTGTGCAAAGCAGTCATCAAAGCAAAAGGTGGCTACTTTGAAGAACCTAGAATATCAGACATAATTTCAGTTGGTTCACACTTTTTTGTTAAGTATATAATTCTACGTGTGCTAATTCATAGGTTTGATGCCTTCAGTGTGAATTTACAATTTTCATAGGCATGAAAATACAGAAAAATCTTTAAACGAGAAGGTGTGTCCAAACTTTTGGTCTGTACTGTGTGTGTGTATATATATATATATATATATATATATATATATATATATATATATATATATATATATATATATATATATATATAAAAAATCACAGCAGCACATGTACATGAATCGGCCATGTGAAAACACAGACAAATATACATTTCTCCAAAATATTTTTTCATAAAAATTTTTTCAAATATTTTTTTTTCATAATGGAGATTCTTAGCGCATAAATTGGCCAATTCATGTATGCCCATCAACCACGGCAAGGTGATCTCCCCCTGATGGGTCCTACTCTACTGTACATGCCACTCTTGGGCCACCAGCCTACAACTCTGGACAAAACATGTCACTCTGGGCTAAGCCTACAATTTATGGGCAGGTAGAGTTGATTACCGCCACCTGCAAGGTCAATGGAAGGAGTGCAAGATAAGTCTGGATGCTGCCACATCCATACAAACAGAGGAAAAAAAAAAAAACAATCAGCACTCCCAATGTGAACACGTGCACGCTGCAAACTGCCGTGGTTGATGGGCATACATGAATTGGCCAATTTATGCGCTAAGAATCTCCATTTAACTGTAAGTTTTATGAAAAAAAATTTTTTATGAAAAAATATTTTTGAGAAATGTATATTTGTCTGTGTTTTCACATGGCTGATTCATGTACATGTGCTGCTGTGATTTTTTTATCTATGTATTGCAGTTTGCAGCGTGCACGTGTTCACATTGGGAGTGCTGATTGTTTTTTTTTCCTATATACATATATGTGGTAAAAAGGGGAACAGCACACTGGTTAACTTATCTCTGGGTGCAGAGCCTCCAGGCAACCCGTCCACTGGTCGTCCACATTCAATATAGATCAAAAAAAGAGGCAGCACTCCATTTTTCAAAAAAGGTGCAGGATTTATTCAAATCCACATGTCAGTGCGACGTTTCAGCTCTATTGAGCTTTTCTCAAGCAGTGGATACAGGTTCCTTAGTACTTATATATAGTGTTCTAACAACCTTAATTACAGCCATTCGTGTTCAATTATATGTAAATACTTTAAATAAAGTGCATCTGTGCATTTATACATGTAGATATCATCAGCCATTCTTACCGCTGCTGGAGACAGTTATTCATGGAGGACGCCATTGTCTCTGTCGGCGTTCCTAGATCTCCATTGCGCATGTCTATTATTTTACTAAGCTTGGTTGAACTGCAAAGCAGGTGAACACACTCGGCGCATGCGCAGTAGCGCTAAATACCGCCATTTTCTTGTAGCATAATCTCTAGAGCTCCAAGCATACAAGAACCGACGAAAAAAATGTATACATGCTTCCAAGTCTATTAGAATTATGTAGGTGGACATACTTATGGCACCACTTGTTATAATACCACAAAACTATTAGGTACCATGTTTATTTTATGTTTACCAACACTACCTACGTCACATAAGGACTAGGGTTCTTAGTGATATATAATAATAATACCAAATGGACTTAATCCACACCACCCTGATCTTGCAAGTGTAGCTTTATATAGGCCACATCCTGCAGATCAGATAGCTCTCGGCATGGGCCAGTCGGACCTAGAAGCTAGAAGTATAGAAAGAGGAAATGAATCCTATGTATTTTGCAAGCAGCAAAAATCCTACCGTATTGTCAGTGAAATGAAAGAAGAAATACATTTCAGTTTGGAAATACCATACCAGAATGATTTAGCAATCACCAGTGCCTGGAAAACATGTGAACGAAGTCCAGTGTAGCAGATGATTTATTAAGTATAGCGGAAACTGGTATGATCCGGATAGTAATAATATTCTTAGCAAGCAGACACAACTCCGCTGCACTGCTGAATAATATCAGAGAGCGACCTGTATCCATATAGTACCACATCCACACCTCAGTATTCGGCCAGATCCATCACATGTTCAGTATTTGTAAGCCAAACCCAGGAGTGGGTGATAAATGCAGAAGTGGTGCATATGTTTCTGTTATACTTTTCCTCTAATTGTTCCACTCCTGGTTTTGACTTATAAATACTGAGGTAAAAGGTAATGAACTAATAAACTACACAAGACCAGTCAGTGAGCCCGGGGAGAACAGCAGTGTAAAGCAAGTAGCACATAAAATAACACACAGGGCCGGCCTTTGCCCTGTGCGACCTGTGCGGCCGCACAGGGCGCCAAGGCTCGTTAGCATACAAGGGGCGCATTTATTGAGCTCAGCAGATTAATGTCACATTACATCAAAATCAGGGGTGGGATTCAGCCGGTACGACCCGGTACGGGGCAGCCGTTTTCTAAAATTTCCATCTGCCAGCGTTCCGGTTACCACGCCCCCGGTCATCGGGCCCCCCCTGGCAGTGGCGTAGGAAGGGGGCGGCACAATGCGGGGGGCGGCACAATGCGGGGGGGCGGGTCGCCGGCGGCGCAGAATTTACCTGGCTGTTCGCTTCTCGGCTTCAGAAAAATGGCCGCCGCGATCTCCATCTGCGCATGCGCGGCATCCCGCGGCCATTTTCCTGAAGCCCCGGGCAGCAGAGCACTCCACCTGCGCACGCGCGGCCTCAGGAAGATGGCCGCCCCCACCGATAAGCAGATAGAGCAGGATCGCGGTCAGGTAAGAAGAACTTGTTTTTTTTTTTAATTATTATTGAGAGCGGCGATCGGGAGGGGGGGGGGGCAGGGCAGAAAGCTGGACACAGGGAGGCAGAAAGCTGGACACTGGGGCAGAAAGCTGGACACTGGGGCAGAAAGCTGGACACTGGGGCAGAAAGCTGGACACTGGGGCAGAAAGCTGGACACGGGGGCAGAACGCTGGACACGGGGGCAGAACGCTGGACACGGGGGCAGAACGCTGGACACGGGGGCAGAACGCTGGACACTGGGGCAGAAAGCTGGACACTGGGGCAGAAAGCTGGACACTGGGGCAGAACGCTGGACACGGGGGCAGAACGCTGGACACGGGGGCAGAACGCTGGACACGGGGGCAGAACGCTGGACACGGGGGCAGAACGCTGGACACGGGGGCAGAAAGCTGGACACGGGGGCAGAAAGCTGGACACTGGGGCAGAAAGCTGGACACTGGGGCAGAAAGCTGGACACTGGGGCAGAAAGCTGGACACTGGGGCAGAAAGCTGGACACTGGGGCAGAAAGCTGGACACTGGTGCAGAATGCTGGACACGGGCAGAATGGAGACACGGGGCAGGATGACAGACATGGCGTCATGACTGGAGACACTGGAGGCAGGATTGGAGACAGATGGGGCAGGATGGATACGATGGAGACAGATGGGGCAGGATGGGAAGATCATATGGGGCAGGATAGATACTCATTAGGGCAGGATGGGAGAATATATGGCTGACGCCAGGAATGAGACACACGGGGGCCAGGATGGCGAATATTATTACCATAGGGGCTAATTAAGGGATATTATTACTGCAGTGATGTATTTATTTTATTTTTTGAGTATACTGTTTTAAATGGAGGGGCGGTCCTATTACTGTGTAGAGTGACACTATGTCGCCTTCTTCATGTGGTGTAATGTAGAAGTTGGGAAAATTAAGTAATGTGTTCTGCAAGTGGAACTCGAGATAAGCCGGATTACTCACCGGTAATGCTCTTTTAATGAGTCCACGACAGCACCCCACATGAGAGAGAGGGATCCGCCCCATAGGAACAGGAAACCTACAGAATAAAAGGAGGCGGTCCCCTCTCCTCCTCAGTTTAGTTTACAGAGTACAAAAAGGGAACCGCAAAAGCTTTAGTATTAATTCTTATTCAGCAAAATATCTTAAACTCTATACAACCATTATTTGTGAATTTAAAAGGAAGAGCTGTGCATAACTTAGGGAGGGTAGTAAATGGGTGCTGTCGTGGACTCATTAAAAGAGCATTACCGGTGAGTAATCCGGCTTTTTACCCTTCGCCACGACAGCACCCCACATGAGAGATTTTCAGAGATTCATTATTTGGGTGGGATTACTGTATTAAGAACAGCTCTCCCAAAGGTCAGATCAGAAGATGCAGATAGATCAAGTCTATAATGGTTGTAAAAGGTAGAAGGTGTAGACCAAGTTGCGGCCTTACATATTAAATGGATCGGTACATCCGCTTGTTCCGCCCAGGAGGAAGCCATGGCTCGTGTTGAATGCGCTTTAATACCCACTGGAGGAATCTCGCCTTTTGACGTATAGGCCAAGCAGATAGCATCTCTGATCCATCGAGATATGGTAGCTCTCGTGACCCCATGTCCTTTCTTGTGGCCCTGAAAGGAGATAAACAGAGCCCTACTCTCCCTCCATGTCTGACACCTTTCTATATAGGTCAGGATGGCTCTTCTGACATCTAAGGTGTGGAATTTATGCTGTTCTGGAGTTACAGGTGAATCAAAAAAGGAAGGGAGAAATATCTCTTGGGACCTGTGGTAGGTGGACGCTACCTTAGGGAGGTATGAGGGGTCTGGTTTTAGGACTATCCGATCATGGAATATCAGTAAGAAAGGTGGGTCTACTGATAGGGCCTGGATGTCGCTAACCCGTCTAGCTGAGGTTAGGGCTACCAAGAGGGCTACTTTATATGTCAGGACTTTTAAAGGTATTGAATCTAGTGGCTCAAATGGGGAGCTGGTTAAGGCTTCTAGCACTAGATTTAAATCCCACGGAGGTAGACGGGGAATATGGACCGGTTTACTACGTTCACAAGATTTTATGAATCTGGAGATCCACCTATTAGCTGCTATATTGCATCCATATAGGGCTCCCAATGCCGAGACCTGAACTCTTAAGGTATTTACAGATAACCCCAACTCTCGGCCTTTTTGCAAGAACTCTAGAATAGGTGTGACTGGAACTTGCTTAGTGAACGGTACCGTGTAAAAGTCTAAGAATTTATTCCATACCCTACTATATATCAGGGTGGTAGATCTTTTCCTGCTCAATAAGAGGGTGTTTACTAGTTCTGCTGAGAACCCTCTTGATCTTAGTAGTTGCCTCTCAAATTCCACGCTGTCAAGTGAAGACCTTTCACTTGCGGGTGGAAAAAGGGGCCTTGGGACAGCAGTTTCTTGTCTGATGGGAGAATCCATGGATCGCATAGGCACATGGTCTGGAGACAAGAGAACCATGGTCTTTTCGGCCAGAATGGTGCAATGAGGATCACTCTTGCTTGTTCCCTCCTGATTTTTCTGATCACTAGTGGAATCAGAGACATCGGAGGAAAGGCGTATGCCAGCTGGAACCTCCAAGGATGGTGGAGAGAGTCCAACATATCTGGGTGATCCATGGCGTTCAGGGAAGCGAACCTTCTTACTTGCCGGTTGTCTCTTGTGGCAAATAGGTCGATTTGTGGTATCCCCCATGATTCTGTTATCATACTGAATATGGATCTGTTTAAGGTCCATTCCCCTTGACGTAACTCGTTTCGGCTGAGGTAGTCTGCCCTGATGTTCTCTACACCTCTGATGTGCAGGGCTGTTAGGGATGTTAAATGAGTCTCTGCCAGCTGGAAGATGTCTGCAGCTATGGTCATTAGACTTCCTGACCTTGTACCACCTTGACGGTTCACATATGCCATTGTGGTGGAATTGTCCGAGTAAATTCTTACATTTGCTCCTTGAATCTGCGGAAGAAAGTGATTTAAGGCATATTCTACCGCTTTTAGCTCCTTCCAATTGGAGGAACATGACAATTCTGCCTGGTCCCAAGTATCTTGGGCCAGACTGTCTTTCATATGTGCTCCCCACCCAATAGGGCTGGCGTCGGTGGTAATTATAGACGGGTCTATTATCCATGGCACACCCTCTGAGAGGTGGTCCATGTCTAGCCACCAGGATAGTGATTCTAAGACATCTTTGGAAAGAGATATTCTGCTTTCTAGATGTCCGTCTTTTCCCTGAGCCGACAATACCTCATACTGTAATTGACGAGTATGAAATTGTGCCCATGGTACAGCAGGGATACATGATGATAATGACCCCAGCAAAGACATGCCCTTCCTTAGTGTCATGTAGGGGTTGCGTATTGCATCTGATACCCTTGATTGTATAGTCAGTTTCTTTGCCTGGGGGAGGAAGCATCTCTGACTTACGGAGTCTAGCTGGATTCCTAGAAATGTCTGGACGGTTTCTGGATCCAGCCGGGATTTCTCGAAGTTGACGATCCAACCTAACTCCTGTAGGGACGAGATCGTATTAGATAGACGGGTTTTACACTGGAGCATAGAGTTTCCCACCACTAGAAAGTCATCTAGGTAGGGTATTATCAAGGTATCTCGTTGACGTAGATGAGCCATCACTTCTAATATCACCTTAGTGAAGACGCGGGGAGCCATAGAAAGCCCAAATGGCATTGCAACATACTGAAAGTGACGAACCTGTCCTTCCAGGATGATTGCTACCCTTAGATACTTTTGATGTTCGGCATGTATGGGAAGATGATAATAGGCATCCTTTAAGTCTATTCCGGCCATGACACACCTAGGAAACAAGAGTTTTATGGTTGAACTAATGGATTCCATTTTGAAGGTATGATTACGCAGGAAGGCGTTTAATCTCTTGAGGTTTATGATGGTTCTAAATGAACCATCAGGCTTATTGATCAAGAATAAAGGGGAATAGAACCCCTTCCCTTCTTGATCCTGGGGAACTTCTATCAGGACTTTTTTAGACAGAAGAGATAGGATCTCTGATTCCAGAGCCCTTTGTTGGTCTTGACCTTTTGGAGATGTTACTATAAAGGAATCCCAAGGGATTCGGTCAAAATCCAATTTTAGGCCGTATTGTACAATGTCCAGAATCCACTGGCTGGATGTTATTTGTTCCCATCTGGGGAGGAAGAATTTTAATCTGCCGCCTACCTCCTGGTTAGCGGTATTTACGTTTCGGGTTATGGGACCCGCTAAAAAAGGCACCTTTTTGCTTCGGGTCCTTCGACTCCCATCGCTCCCTTTGTTCGAACGGCTTGTTCCTGGTAAAGGGATGTCTTTTGAAGGCTCTCCTGTAGGATGGAAGATACTGGTTAGGGAAGCCTTTTTTCCTTTCTCCTGCTTTACTCAGGAGCTCATCCAGCGTTTTTCCGAAAAGAAACTCACCCTGGCAGGGGATCACACAAAGTTTTGCTTTGGCCTGTGCGTCCCCTTTCCAGTTCTTTAGCCAGAGTGCTCGCCGGGCTGTGTTCACTAGGCCGGCTGACCTGGCTGCTAGGCGTAGCGAATCCACAGAGGCATCAGCCAGGAATGCTACTGCTTCCTTGATTAGAGGGAATTTCGGCAGGATTGACTCTCTCGAAGTTCTACCTCTAATCTGTTCCTCCAGTTGCTCCATCCACACTAGTAGTGACCTCGCAGTGCAGGTGCTAGATATGGCGGGCCTGAACGCCCCCGTGTTGGCTTCCCATGACCTTTTTAGTAAAGCTTCCGCTTTACGGTCCAGCGGGTCTGTCAGGACTCCTGAATCCTCCACCGGTAGGACCGACTGTTTGGTTGTGGAGGCTACAGCGGCATCCACTTTCGGCACCTTCGACCAGGTATTTAACTCCTCGTCGCTGAAGGGATAGCGTCTTTTAGAGGATGATGGTAGAAAACCTCTATTTTGCTTATCCCACTCTTTTTTTACTATTTCTTTAATAGCTTTTATGACGGGGAAGGACCTACGTTTCCTCTGTCCTAACCCCGCGAACATGATGTCCTGAGCCGATTTACTTTCTTTCTCATCTGAGCACCCCATCGTGCTTCTGACGGATTTTATTAAATTGTCCACACTGCTGTTGGGAAGACAAAGTCCCCCTTCAGTCTCGGATGAGCTCGGCTGGGATTCCGCTTCGCCTGAGGATATACATACGTCCTCTGACTGTGAACTGACCGGAGATTTGGACCTACTAAGCTGACGGGTACTGGTGGTACTAGTCTGCGCCAACCCCTGCATTTCTTCCCGGATTATAGCTCTGACATCTGATGGAGTCATTATGTTTTCCTGCCGTAAGGTTTGCATGATACACTCCGAACACAGTTTTTTAACATAATCATCCGGGAGGGGCTGCGTACATAAAGCACATTCCTTGTGCTTGGATTTGTGTGTCCTTTTCTTAGTCTAGGAAAGATACAGGAGGAACATATATCAGCATATAGGTAGAGACTTTCAAAAACTCACCCAGTGAAGCTGACAGGTACCGGTTCTGGAGGCGGATTTCGTTTGGTGGTAGAACCCTTCTCTGGAGGTCGACCACAACTCTTTGTGCTGCTCCTAGCGCTTCTCTCCTTGCTGGGAGAACGCTGTTGCACTGCGGGCAAGTGCGCATCGTCGGCCGGTGAAGCCATCTTACACACACCGGCCCGACGCTAGCGCTGCCTTTTTAAATTTGCCGCCCATTCTCCTGCCTCCCCGGACCAACCCGGAAGTGCTCCAGCGACTTCCGGGTTAGACGCGCCGCTCTCACTCACCATGCGGCGGCTGGGGATATTAAGCCGGCCGCAGCAGCGCGCGCGTCCTCACGGTGCCGGGCGGACCCACGGTGACCGGACCCGGACCGTGGATGTTTGGCCAGACGAGGGGGGAGGCTGCAAGCAGGGGCTCCCCCGCCGCTGCTTCTGGAACCGCAGCCCCTGCCGTTCCCACAGAGACCGACGCAGGCGGGTGCATGGCCCAGGGATCCTCTTCATCTGTAGGTAAGCTGGGTCCCTGTAGGAACAGGAAACCTAAACTGAGGAGGAGAGGGGACCGCCTCCTTTTATTCTGTAGGTTTCCTGTTCCTATGGGGCGGATCCCTCTCTCTCATGTGGGGTGCTGTCGTGGCGAAGGGTAAAAACTGTGTTATTTCCTGCAGAGACGAGTCCTGGCTGGATGAAGTGATGGCGGTCTGTGCGGGATGAAAGATGAAGGACTTCACCTAGAGATGTCACTGGTGAGTCAGTGTGTTACCTATACACTGACACTATACACTGTATACTATATACTGAGGTCCTGTGTATGTCACCGGTGATCACTGTATTACCTATACACAGACGCTGCATACTAAGTACAGATCTCCTGTGTATAATGGCACTTATGGTGATAGTATTGTGGGTTTTTTTATTATTGATCAGTATTGTAGTATTCAGTCACTATGTGGTGGTAATATGTGGTCTGGTCATGATGTTGTGGTATTCGTTCCTTGTATTTGATATTATTCGATCACTGTGGTGGTAATATGTCATCTGGTCATGGTGTGGCGGTGTTTGGCCTTGCAGGCCGCCGCTCTGCACTCTGATTGGCTGTCAGCCCATATGGCTTTGGACCAAGCGTCATTTTTTCCTTTTGGTCCGCTTTAAAGCACTTTATAATTCCCGTTATTGCAATATTAGTGTTTCTTCAAGTGTTTTGCAGGGAAACACAAGTTTTCTAAGTAAACGTGTTGTTGTGAATATTAAAGAGTTATTGTTTTCTTTCAAAGTTTGGAGGGGGGGGGGGCGCCGTCCTGCAGTCTCGCACAGGGCGCCTTTTGGGCTAAGTCCGGCCCTGATAACACAAAATAGTGCAGTGTTGAAGTCCAAAGCTAAGACGTCTGTACACATCGATGCAGAATGGCCGTGGCTTTCTCGACCAGAGCGTGCCAGTTTCATGCATTTCTATGAGGCTGTCCCATTTGGTTTGGGAGAGACGCAGCCAGTCAGTGCATTGCAGTCCAATCTTGGACGAATTTGCACGGACGTCTGAATGAGCCTTTATAAAGTGACAGGCGAATTCAGTCTGACAGTAGTATTTCTACACTGTGTGCACAATTATCAGAGTATTTTGACCATATCGTCATCTTTATGCATATTTCGAACTGAAAGCTGTAGCACATGAACGCTTGTTGGATGAAGTAGATAGGTGGGCGAGCTGCTGCTCCAACTCGCTCTGACTCTCTACAGACAACAGGTGTCCCCATTCCAGTGTGCTGCTGTGTGGGGGGTTTATCACACTTACTTCTGGCCTGCATTGACTCCAGGTTTTCCTGTTCTGGAACTTTGGCAGCAATCAACCCAGGGGACACAGGAGTCGTAAAAACAGTCAAACGTTTACTTGACAACAGGCAGTGTTTACAAACAGACAAAGGATAAAGCACAATGGGTTGTCGTCTTTCTCACAGGTACTGGATACAAGTTCAGCCCTGGTTCTCAGTAAAGGTACCGTCACATTAAGCGACGCTGCAGCAATATAGACAACGATGCCGATCGCTGCAGCGTCGCTGTTTCGTCGTTGTGTGGTCGCTGGAGAGCTGTCACACAGACAGCTCTCCAGCGACCAACGATGCCGAGGTCCCCGGGTAACCATCGGGTTACTAAGTGCAGGGCCGCGCTTAGTATCCCGATGTTTACCCTGGTTACCAGTGTAATTGCAAAAAAAACCCAAACACTACATACTTACATTTCGGTGCCTGTCGCGTCCCCCGGCGTCCGCTTCCCTGCACTGTGTAAGCGCCGGCCCTAAAGCACAGCGGTGACGTCACCGCTGTGCTCTGCTTTACGGCCGGCACTGACACATTCAGTGCAGGAAGCTCTGAGCAGCAGCGCGGACGCCAGGGGACGTGACAGACATCAGAGGGTGAGTATGTAGTGTGTTTTTTTTAACTTTTACAATGGTAACCAGGGTAAATATTGGGTTACTAAGTGCGGCCCTGCGCTTAGTAACCTGATATTTACCCTGGTTACCATTGTAAAACATTGCTGGCATTGTTGCTTTTGCTGTCAAACACAACGATACACGCCGATCTGACGACCAAATAAAGTTCTGGACTTTCAGCAACGACCAGCGATATCACAGCAGGATCCTGATCGCTGCTGCGTGTCAAACACAACGATATCGCTATCCAGGACGCTGCAACGTCACGGATCGCTATCGTTATCGTTGGAAAGTTGGTCAGTGTGAAGGTACCTTAAGGGTAGAATATCCCTCTTGCTATCTTCTCTAGCACTAGTCTAGGAATTCTCCTTCACCACTAGCAGTGCACCCAAATTGCATCACCTCCTGCCTCTAGAGTTTGAGTCTATCTTTCCCTGTAGTTTCATAGGCTGATTACACCCAAGTGTCCCGACGTCCATCTCGGGGCTCCCAGGATGGCAGACGGAATCATACGGAAGGGTTCTTTGCTGATCCACTGCCCCATTAGTGCCACATTGTCCCTAGCAGCCTATTGCCTGAGACCGCTGCAGTCATTTCTCACTACTTCTCTCTACTGAACTCTACTTCCTGTTTCTCACACTAACCAGAGATTCCTAAACTCCTCCCCACAATGGACTGGCCTTAACTCTTGCACTGTCTCTGTGCCTGCTGTGTTGCTGGCAGACTTCACCTTTCACCTACATTCTAGACAGTGACATCTTGTGACCGTGAGTTAGTGTTATGGACTGACCTGAGTTGGAGTAGTGGTATTGCAACCACTAAGGGCAGCATCATCAGGTAGCGTCATCAGGATTTAGCCAGAGGTCGGTATACGGAGCAGCAGTGTAGTTGGGATGATAAGCAGGTAACGTAGTCCGGATATAGCCAGAGGTCGGTACTCAGAGTAGCAGTAGGACCTTGAGGATAAGCAGCTAGACTACAGGCTGGAGCTCAATAATGTCGCAATGAAGGAAGTGCAGTGCCAGGCTTAAGTAGGGTGCTCAATCAGGAAATCACAGGGTGAGCCAGTCAGGAACTGAGGTGGAGACATCTGGAACTCAGGTTGCCGACATCAGGAACAACACAGGTGCTAGTATCTGATTTAGCAAGGAACTGTCCGCTGAATAGCTCAGAGGGACATGCTGCAGCCTGGTGCACAAGAGCTGCTGGGTTTGAATTCTGACAGTACTGCAGCCTCCAAGGCAATTAACAATTGTTATCACAAGGAAACATATCAGGAACAAAACATTATTTCCATTCTATACCACAGCAGCTCTGATGTCTTCAGGGGTAACACAGCAGCTGGCCCATCTCCTTTACATAAAGAGGGATGGTGTTCCCTAAAGTTAAAAAATTGTCTGAGGCCTCGCTCTCACTGCAGAATAATGTGGCTGAGTGCTGTGTGATGTTTTACAGGATAGCACTCGGCCCACTGTTATACTATGGGACAGTGCAGGTCAGCGTTTTTTTTCTCATACCTATTTGGCTTGAAAAAACAATCGCACCATGCTGGTTGTGGCTCCAATATTTATATCGCGCACACCCATACAAGTCTATGTGTGCGTGTGAAACATCAGACTGCACTCAGATATCATCCAAGTGCAGTCTGACAGCCGTAGATTCAGAGGCTGGAGAAATTCTCTGTCTTCTCTGCTATTGTCCCATGGGATATTGGTTGTGATTTACATTAATCATTTTTACGTTTTATTGTTATCAACACATTCCCCTATGTAATGAATAAAGATTTACAACTGGAATATGTCATTCAGTGATATCTAGGATGTGGGATTTTAGTGTTCCCTTTATTTTTTGAGCAGTGTATATTCCCCTATGCAGCTACTAAACACGTTGACTAAAGTCTCCACAGACATTCCAGCTTCTAGCTTTTCTGACATGTAATTTTGCTGAAAGCTATTTTGCCAGATCAGCTAGTTAAAACTAGGCCATGCTCTTGTGGAAATAGTTAAAGTATGTAACATGTAGGAAGAATGTCAGCAATGTTTCAGGTCTGCATTAGGATTTTTACTGTCCTGTTCATTCTGGACTTTTTTTAGTTGTATCTAAAACACACAAGAAAGAAATATTACTCCATGACAATTATCATTCCTCTTTTAACCGCTTTACAACATCAGGTGTAGTAGTACGCCGATATCGGACTCCCTCCCTTTAATGTGGGCTCCAGCGGTGAGCCCACATCTTTCCCAGCACATGTCAGCTGTTTTGAACAGCTGACATGTGCCTGAAACAGCCTCAGGTGGAATTGCGATACACTCGCGGCTATTAACCCGTTAAATGCCGCTGTCAAACGCTGACAACAGCATTTAACATGCGCATCCAGTGGAAATCCGCCCATCGGTGACCCCCGTCATGTGATTGTGGGTCACTGATGGGTTGGCATGACAACCAAAGGTCTCCTGGAGACCTCTATGGTTGTCACTGCCGGATTGCTACGAGTGCTGCCCGGTGGTCGGTGCTCATTACAAGTGAGTTATTCTGCTACATACAAGTGATCTGATCATCGCCTGTATGTAGTAGAGATGATCAGGTTATGGCAGCTTCTAGTCTCCCATGGAGGCTATTCAAGCATGGCAAAAGTGAAAAAAAAAAGTTATTAAAAATGTAAAAAAAAAACAAAAAAAACTATAAAAAGTTAAAATCATCCCCCTTTTGCCCCATTCAAAATTAAAAATCAAACATACACATATTTGGTATCGCCGCATTCAGAATCGCCCGATCTATCAAAAAAAGGATTAACCTTATCGCTAAACAGCGTAGTGAGAAAAAAGGAAAAATGCTAGAATTACGTTTTTTTGGTCGCCGTGACATTGCATTAAAATGCAATAACGGGCGATCAAAAGAAGGTATCTGCACCAAAATGGTATAATTAAAAACGGAGCGAGTGCTTTAGCACAGCTCCTGGCTGTAAAATGATTTAACCCCTTCAGATGGATTTACATCGTGGGACATAACGACGGAAGGTATGGAATGTTGTTGTTTGTTTTTTTTAACTTTGTTTCAGGACGATGGTCTTCAGGTGGATTAAGAGTCTAATAAAATATTACAACAACATGTGTCTTTATTTCATTAAAATACTTGTAAATAATGTGTGTGTGTTTTATTAACCATTTCGTACTATTGGATTAATAATGGATAGGTGTCAGAATTGACGCCTCTCCATTATTAATCTAGCTTAATGTCACCTTACAATTGCAAGGTGACATTAACCCTTCATTACCCCATATCCCACTGCTACTCGGGAGTGGGAAGAGAGTGGCCAAGTGCCAGAATAGGCGCATCTTCCAGATGTGCCTTTTCTGGGGTGGCTGGGGGCAGATGTTTGTAGCCAGGGGGGGCCAATAACCATGGACCCTCTCTAGGCTATTAATATCTGCCCTCAGTCACTGGCTTTACCACTCTGGCGGAGAAAATTGCGCGGGAGCCCACGCCAATTTTTTCCGCTATTTAACCCTTTATTTTACAAGCTACAGTGCCCATATTTTGCACATACACACTACTAACATTAGTAGTGTGGAATATGCAAACAAATAAGGGATATGAGATGGTTTACTGTATGCAAACCATGTCTCATATCATGTCTATAAGTTGTAAAGCGCTGCGGAATATGTTGGCGCTATATAAATAAAATTATTATTATTATTATTATGTCGGGTTTGGGAAGGAGAAATGAAAAGACGGCAATTGAATTACCGGCTTTTCACATATATCGCGCTGAATTAAATATAAATACAGAATATATATATATGTGTATATATATATATATATATATATATATATATATATATATATATGTGTGTGTGTGTGTCTCAATGACATATATATATATATATATATATATATATATATATATATATATATATATATAGTTAGGTCCATATATATTTGGACAGAGACAACATTTTTCTAATTTTGGTTATAGACATTACCACAATGAATTTTAAGCAAAACAATTTAGATGCAGTTGAAGTTCAGACTTTCAGCTTTCATTTGAGGGTATCCACATTCAAATTGGATGAAGGGTTTAGGAGTTTCAGCTCCTTAACATGTGACACCCTGTTTTTAAAGGGACCAAAAGTAATTGGACAATTGACTCCAAGGCTATTTCATGGACAGGTGTGGGCAATCCCTTCGTTATGTCATTCTCAATTAAGCAGATAAAAGGCCTGGAGCTGATTTGAGGTGTGGTGCTTGCATTTGGAAGGTTTTGCTGTGAAGTAAACATGCGGTCAAAGGAGCTCTCCATGCAGGTGAAACAAGCCATCCTTAAGCTGTGAAAACAGAAAAAAAAAACATCCGAGAAATTGCTACAATATTAGGAGTGGCAAAATCTACAGTTTGGTGCATCCTGAGAAAGAAAGAAAGCACTGGTAAACTCATCAATGCAAAAAGACCTGGGTGCCCACGGAAGACAACAGTGGTGGGTGATCGCAGAATAATCTCCATGGTGAAGAGAAACCCCTTCACAACAGCCAACCAAGTGAACAACACTCTCCCGGAGGTCGGCGTATCAATATCCAAATCTACTATAAAGAGAAAACTGCATGAAAGTAAATTCAGAGGAATCACTGCACGGTGCAAGCCACTCATAAGAATCAAGAATAAAAAGGCTAGACTGGACTTTGCTATAAAACATCTAAAAAAGCCAGCACAGTTCTGGAAGAACATTCTTTGGACAGATGAAACCAAGATCAACCTCTACCAGAATGATGGAAAGAGAAAAGTATGGCGAAGGCGTGGTACAGCTCATGATCCAAAGCATACCACATCATCTGTAAAACACGGCGGAGGCAGTGTGATGGCTTGGGCATGCATGGCTGCCAGTGGCACTGGGTCACTAGTGTTTATTGATGATGTGACACAGGACAGAAGCAGCCGAATGAATTCTGAGGTATTCAGAGCCATACTGTGTGCTCAGATCCAGCCAAATGCAGCCAAACTGATTGGTCGTCGTTTCATACTACAGATGGACAATGACCCAAAACATAAAGCCAAAGCAACCCAGGAGTTAATTAAAGCAAATAAGTGGAATATTCTTGAATGGCCAAGTCAGTCACCTGATCTCAACCCAATTGAGCAGCATTTCACTTGTTAAAGACTAAACTTCAGACAGAAAGGCCCACAAACAAACAGCAACTGAAAACCACCGCAGTGAAGGCCTGGCAGAGCATCAAAAAGGAGGAAACACAGCGTCTGGTGATGTCCATGAGTTCAAGACTTCAGGCAGTCATTGCCAACAAAGGGTTTTCAACCAAGTACTAGAAATGAACATTTTATTTAAAATTATTGAATCTGTCCAATTAATTTTGGTCCCTTTAAAAACAGGGAGGCACATGTTAAGGAGCTGAAACTCCTAAACCCTTCATCCAATTTTAATGTGGATACCCTCAAATGAAAGCTGAAAGTCTGAACTTCAACTGCATCGGAATTGTTTTGCTTAAAATTCATTGTGGTATTGTCTATAACCAAAATTAGAAAAATGTTGTCTGTGTCCCAATATATATGGACCTAACTGTATATATATTTTAACGAACATTTGAGCAGATAAATCCATTAGATGTCGGTTTTGCAAGCCTGCGAGAAAATATCGCAGTACGGATGCCATACGGATTACATACAGGGGATGCCATGCGCAAAATACGCTGACACACCCTGCCTACGGATGACATACGGATCACTATTTTGGGGACTTTTGTGCGTATTACGGCCGTAAAAAACGGACCGTATTTACATACGCTGAGTGTGACGCTGGCCTATCAGTATTTGGTCAGTATTTTACCTCAGTATTTGTAAGCCAAAACCAGGAGTGGAACAATTAGAGGAAAAGTATAACAGAAACATGTGCACCACTTCTGCATTTATCACCCACTCCTGGTTTTGGCTTACAAATACTGATGGGAAATACTGACCAAATACTGCTAGTGTGACGGCAGCCTGAAAGTGATGTCCGCTATGTTGGGAAGTTACCAGGACTGCTGCAGCCTGTGACTGGCTGCAGTGGTCAGGAGACTAGAAGAGAATATCATTAGAGAAACATCTAATGACGCACTCCTCTAGCCACCTGTGACTGGCTGCAGTGTTCCTGGTAATATCATTGCTTTCACAGCTAGTACAGATCTCCACAGCTGTCTGTGCTGGTCCTAGATTGGTGAAGAAGGCAGAGTACACTTTTGATTATTTTAAAACCATTCATGTCTAAAAAAACTGTACTTCAGCAAGGTTATTTAAAATAAAATGGCACAATAATTCTTAAAGTACACAGAATAACTGGCCGGAATTTTAAGAATCTCTTTTGGTGGTGAGAAACTGGAGACATAACAGATAGGCATGAGAGTTCATGGAGACAGCCATAGATTCTCCCATCCAAGACAATCAGGCTGATTATACTGTGATCATAGTGTGATCTGATTCTCTCGGATAAAGACAACGAGATGGAGACAAAAAATTATCCATCTTTTCAATTCTGTCAGTCCATGGAAATCAGACTGCACTCAGATGTCATCCGAGTGCAGTTCGATGACTTCCATGCACTCATAGATTTGCATGGCTGAGTGCGATCCGAACATGGATCAAATTCAGAAATGTGATTATTTTTTTCTTGGACCCCCAAAAAATCGGACATGTGCATGGCCCCATAGAATAATATAAATTCGAAACGCGTTGATCGCTCGTTTTCTGCTAGTGTGTTGCATTGCTGGACACCATATGTTGGTTCATTTTACTCACATGGAATACAAGTTATTTTTTAGCAACCTTCACTATTCACTGGATTTTTTTCTAATAGAATAACATTGGTCTGAGTGCGATCTGATGTCTTGTCGGATCACACTCGGATAGAAAATATGGCCGTCTGCACATGGCCTAACACATTGTATTTGTCCAGATTGTTACACTTTAAAATTCGAAATAGGAGTAAATGACTGATTCTTTTTATGCCATTGTAGCTTTACTATTTTTTATATACAGGTGCTTCTCACAAAATTAGAATATCATCAAAAGTTAATTTATTTCAGTTCTTCAATGCAAAAAGTGAAACTCATATTATCACAGGCATTTTCCCACGGTCCTGAGGTCACGGCAGTTCAGCCCGGCCTCGATGATGTCACCGCTGGTGAATGACGCTGCACTCTCAGCAACTCATTCACCAGTGGTCTTCAGCCGGGACGGTCACATCTTGGCACCGTCCAGGTTGAAAACTGTATATACCCCAGACATGGATTACAGCGTGGGACACAACGACGGACATGTATGGTATATTGTTGCTTTCTTATTCTATTTTTATTATAGTAGATCGAGGGCTTCGCTTGGATTAGGCGTGGTTGTAAGTATGGTTTAATTGAGATTAATAAAGGAGTGTGTCATTTTTTTCAAATAAAGGATTTTATTCTGGCTTTATTCTGTCTTTATTTACAAACAATACAACTATAGGATTAGTAATGGAGAGGTGTCTTATTGACACCTCTCCATTACTAAGCCGTGGGCTTGATGTCACCTGAAAGGTGACATCAACCCCACAAATATTACCCCACTTGCCACCGCTACAGGGCAAGTGGGAAGAGCCGGGTAAAGTGCCAGAAAAGGTGCATCTAATAGATGCGCCTTTTCTGGGCAGCTGTGGCTGCTGTTTTTAGGCTGGGGGCTATATCAATGGCCCCTTATTAGCCTGAGAATAGCAGCCCCCAGCTGTGAGCTTTAGTAAGGCTGGTTGTCAAAAATGGGGGGACCCCATGCCGTTTTTTTAAATTATTTAACCCCTTCCTGACATCAGACGTACTATCCCGTCGAGGTGGGGTGGGCCCGTATGACCGCCGACGGGATAGTACGTCATCATCGATCAGCGGCGCTCACGGGGGGAGCGCGGCCGATCGCGGCCGGGTGTCAGCTGCATATCGCAGCTGACATCCGGCACTATGTGCCAGGAGCGGTCACGGACCGCCCCCGGCACATTAACCCCCGGCACACCGCGATCAAACATGATCGCAGTGTACCGGCGGTATAGGGAAGCATCGCGCAGGGAGGGGGCTCCCTGCGGGCTTCCCTGAGACCCCCGGAGCAACGCGATGTGATCGCGTTGCTCTGAGGGTCTCCTACCTCCCTCCTCGCCGCAGGTCCCGGATCCAAGATGGCCGCGGCATCCGGGTCCTGCAGGGAGGGAGGTGGCTTACCGAGTGTCTGCTCAGAGCAGACACTTCGTAAGCCTGCAGCCCTGCACAGCAGATCGTCGATCTGGCAGAGTGCTGTGCACACTGCCAGATCAATGATCTGTGATGTCCCCCCCTGGGACAAAGTAAAAAAGTAAAAAAAAAAATTTTCCACATGTGTAAAAAAAAAAAAAAAAAATTCCTAAATAAATAATAATAAAAAAAAATATATTATTCCCATAAATACATTTCTTTATCTAAATAAAAAAACCAAAACAATAAAAGTACACATATTTAGTATCGCCGCGTCCGTAACGACCCAACCTATAAAACTGCCCCACTAGTTAACCCCTTCAGTAAACACCTTAAGAAAAAAAAAAAAAAAACGAGGCAAAAAACAACGCTTTATTACCATACCGCCGAACAAAAAGTGGAATAACACGCGATCAAAAAGACTGATATAAATAACCATGGCACCGCTGAAAACGTCATCTTGTCCCGCAAAAAACAAGCCGCCATACAGCATCATCAGCAAAAAAATAAAAAAGTTATAGTCCTGAGAATAAAGCGATACCAAAATAATTATTTTTTCTATATTTTAGTTTTTATCGTATAAAAGCGCCAAAACATAAAAAAATGATATAAATGAAATATCGCTGTAATCGTACTGACCCGACGAATAAAACTGCTTTATCAATTTTACCAAACGCGGAACGGTATAAACGCCTCTCCCAAAAGAAATTCATGAATAGCAGGTTTTTGGTAATTCTGCCTCACAAAAATCGGAATAAAAAGCGATCAAAAATGGTCACGTGTCCGAAAATGTTACCAATAAAAACGTCAACTCGTCCCGCAAAAAACAAGACCTCACATGACTCTGTGGAGCAAAATGTGGAAAAATTATAGGTCTCAAAATGTGGAGACGCAAAAACTTTTTTGCTATAAAAAGCGTCGCTGGTTTCACACTTGCGTTTTTGTCTGCAGCGTTTTTTGCACAAAAAAACGCATGCGTTTTTTCCCTATATTTAACATTGAAAACGCATGCGTTTTTTTTGTACGCGTTTGGTCGCGTTTTCAAACGCATGCGGTTTTTTTCTGCATGCGTTCATTTTCAGAAATACAACCTGCAGTATTTTCTTGCGTTTTTAAGCACATGCGTTTGTTTGCGTTAAAAACGCATGCATTTTTATCGAAAAAAAACAGAAAACACACTGAAAAGCCACCCACCACCATCAAGGTGATAAAGGGATCCAAACCCTAACCCTAACTCTACCCCTAACCTCACCCCTAACCGTTTAATGAACATTTTCTGACAGTCATAGTGCCACGTATTTCAGTGCCACGTATTTCAGTGCCACGTATTTCAGTGCCACGTATTTCAGTGCCACGTATTTCAGTGCCACGTATTTCAGTGCCATGTATCACGTATTTCAGTGCCACGTGTTTCAGTGCCACGTATTTCAGTGCCACGTATCACGTATTTCAGTGCCACGTATTTCAGTGCCACGTATTTCAGTGCCACGTGTTTCAGTGCCACGTATTTAAGTGCCACGTATCACATATTTCAGTGCCACGTATTTAAGTGCCACGTATTTAAGTGCCACGTATTTAAGTGCCACGTATTTCAGTGCCACGTATTTCAGTGCCACGTATTTAAGTGCCACGTATCACATATTTCAGTGCCACGTATTTAAGTGCCACGTATTTCAGTGCCACGTATTTCAGTGCCACGTATTTCAGTGCCACGTATTTCAGTGCCACGTATTTCAGTGCCACGTATCACATATTTCAGTGCCACGTATTTCAGTGCCACGTATCACGTATTTCAGTGCCACGTGTTTCAGTGCCACGTATTTAAGTGCCACGTATCACGTATTTCAGTGCCACGTATTTCAGTGCCACGTATTTCAGTGCCACGTATTTCAGTGCCACGTATTTCAGTCACGTTTAGGGTTAGGGGTAGGGTTAGGGTTAGGGTTGGAGGTAAAGTTAGGGTTAGGGTTTGGATTACATTTACGTTTGGATTAGGGTTGGGATTAGAATTATGGGTGTGTCAGGGCTAGGGGTGTGGTTAGGGTTACCGTTGGGATTAGGGTTAGGGGTGTGTTTGGGTTAGGGTTTCAGGTAGAATTGGGAAGTTTCCACTGTCCAGGCACATCAGGGGCTCTCCAAGCGCGACATGGCGTCCAATCTCAATTCCAGCCAATTCTGCGTTGAAAAAGTAAAACAGTGCTCCTTCCCTTCCGAGCTCTCCCGTGCGCCCAAAAAGGGGTTTACCCCAACATATGTGTTATCAGCGTACTCGGGACAAATTGAACAACAACTTCTGGGGTCCAAGTTCTCTTGTTATCCTTAGGAAAATAAAAATTTGGGGGGCTAAAAATCATTTTTGTGGGAAAAAAAAGATGTTTTATTTTCACGGCTCTGCGTTATAAACTGTAGTGAAACACTTGGGGGTTCAAAGTTCTCACAACACATCTAGATAAGTTCCTTGGGAGGTCTAGTTTCCAATATGGGGTCACTTGTGGGGGGTTTGTACTGTTTGGGTACATCAGGGGCTCTGCAAATGCAACGTGACGCCTGCAGACCAATCCATTTAAGGCTGCATTCCAAATGGCGCTCCTTCCCTTCCGAGCTCTGTCATGCACCCAAACAGTGGTTCCCCCCCACATATGGGGTATCAGCGTACTCAGGACAAATTGGACAACAACTTTTGGGGTCTAATTTATCCTGTTACCCTTGTGAAAATACAAAACTGGGGGCTAAAAAATCATTTTTGTGAAAAAAAAAAGAATTTTTATTTTCACGGCTTTGCGCTATAAACTTTAGTGAAACACTTGGGGGTTCAAAGTTCTCAAAACACATCTAGATAAGTTCCTTGGGAGGTCTAGTTTCCAATATGGGGTCACTTGTGGGGGGTTTGTACTGTTTGGGTACATCAGGGGCTCTGCAAATGCAACGTGACAGCTGCTGACCAATCCATTTAAGTCTGCATTCCAAATGGCGCTCCTTCCCTTCCGAGCTCTGTCATGCGCCCAAACAGTGGTTCCCCCCCACATATGGGGTATCAGCGTACTCAGGACAAATTGGAAAACAAATTTTGGGGTCCAATTTATTCTGTTACCCTTGTAAAAATACAAAGCTGGGTGCTAAAAAATCATTTTTGAGAAAAAAAATAAAAATTATTTTCACGGCTCTGCGTTATGATCTGTAGTGAAACACTTGGGGGTTCAAAGCTCTCAAAACACATCTAGATAAGTTCCTTAGGGGGTCTACTTTCCAAAATGGTGTCACTTGTAGGGAGTTTCAATGTTTAGGCACATCAGGGGCTCTCCAAACGCAACATGGCGTCCCATCTCAATTCCAGTCAATTTTGCATTGAAAAGTCAAATGGCGCTCCTTCCCTTCCAAGCTCTGCCATGCGCCCAAACAATGGTTTACACCCACATATGGGGTATCAGCGTACTCAGGACAAATTGGCCAACATTTTTTGGGGTCTAATTTCTTCTCTTACCCTTGGAAAAATAAAAAATTGGGGGCGAAAAGATCATTTTTGTGAAAAAATATGATTTTTTATTTTTACGGCTCTGCATTATAAACTTCTGTGAAGCACTTGGTGGGTCAAAGTGCTCACCACACATCTAGATAAGTTCCTTTGGGGGTCTACTTTCCAAAATGGTGTCACTTGTAGGGAGTTTCAATGTTTAGGCACATCAGGGGCTCTCCAAACGCAACATGGCGTCCCATCTCAATTCCAGTCAATTTTGCATTGAAAAGTCAAATGGCGCTCCTTCCCTTCCAAGCTCTGCCATGCGCCCAAACAATGGTTTACACCCACATATGGGGTATCAGCGTACTCAGGACAAATTGGCCAACATTTTTTGGGGTCCAATTTCTTCTCTTACCCTTGGGAAAATAAAAAATTGGGGGCGAAAAGATCATTTTTGTGAAAAAATATGATTTTTTATTTTTACGGCTCTGCATTATAAACTTCTGTGAAGCACTTGGTGGGTCAAAGTGCTCACCACACATCTAGATAAGTTCCATAGGGGGTCTACTTTCCAAAATGGTGTCACTTGTAGGGAGTTTCAATGTTTAGGCACATCAGAGGCTCTCCAAACGCAACATGGCGTCCCATCTCAATTCCAGTCAATTTTGCATTGAAAAGTCAAATGGCGCTTCTTCCCTTCCAAGCTCTGCCATGCGCCCAAACAATGGTTTACACCCACATATGGGGTATCAGCGTACTCAGGACAAATTGGCCAACATTTTTTGGGGTCCAATTTCTTCTCTTACCCTTGGGAAAATAAAAAATTGGGGGCGAAAAGATCATTTTTGTGAAAAAATATGATTTTTTATTTTTACGGCTCTGCATTATAAACTTCTGTGAAGCACTTGGTGGGTCAAAGTGCTCACCACACATCAAGATAAGTTCCTTAGGGGGTCTACTTTCCAAAATGGTGTCACTTGTAGGGGGTTTCAGTGTTTAGGCACATCAGGGGCTCTCCAAACGCAACATGGCGTCCCATCTCAATTCCAGTCAATTTTGCATTGAAAAGTCAAATGGCGCTCCTTCCATTCCAAGCTCTGCCATGCGCCCAAACAATGGTTTACACCCACATATGGGGTATCATCGTACTCAGGACAAATTGCACAACATTTTTTGGGGTCCAATTTCTTCTCTTACCCTTGGGAAAATAAAAAATTGGGGGCGAAAAGATCATTTTTGTGAAAAAATATGATTTTTTATTTTTACGGCTCTGCATTATAAACTTCTGTGAAGCACTTGGTGGGTCAAAGTGCTCACCACACATCAAGATAAGTTCCTTAGGGGGTCTACTTTCCAAAATGGTGTCACTTGTAGGGGGTTTCAGTGTTTAGGCACATCAGGGGCTCTCCAAACGCAACATGCGTCCCATCTCAATTCCAGTCAATTTTGCATTGAAAAGTCAAATGGCGCTCCTTTCCTTCTGAGCTCTGCCATACGCCCAAACAGTGGTTTACCCCCACATATGGGGTATCAGCGTACTCAGGACAAATTGTACAACAACTTTGGGGGTCCATTTTCTCCTGTTACCCTTGGTAAAATAAAACAAATTGGAGCTGAAATAAATTTTGTGTGAAAAAAAGTTAAATGTTCATTTTTATTTAAACATTCCAAAAATTCCTGTGAAACACCTGAAGGGTTAATAAACTTCTTGAATGTGGTTTTGAGTACCTTGAGGGGTGCAGTTTTTAGAATGGTGTCACACTTGGGTATTTTCTATCATATAGACCCCTCAAAATGACTTCAAATGAGATGTGGTCCCTAAAAAAAAATGGTGTTGTAAAAATGAGAAATTGCTGGTCAACTTTTAACCCTTATAACTCCGTCACAAAAAAAAATTTTGGTTCCAAAATTGTACTGATGTAAAGTAGACATGTGGGAAATGTTACTTATTAAGTATTTTGCGTGACATATGTCTGTGATTTAAGGGCATAAAAATTCAAAGTTGGAAAATTGCAAAATTTTCAAACTTTTCGCCAAATTTCCATTTTTTTCACAAATAAACGCAAGTTATATCGAATAAATTTTACCACTAACATGAAGTACAATATGTCATGAGAAAACAATGTCAGAATCGCCAAGATCCGTCAAAGCGTTCCAGAGTTATAGCCTCATAAAGGGACAGTGGTCAGAATTGTAAAAATTGGCCCGGTCATTAACGTGCAAACCACCCTTGGGGGTGAAGGGGTTAAATAATTTAAAAAAACAGTGTGAGGACCCCTCTATTCTTGATAACCAACCTTGCAGAAGCTGACAGTTGCAGCCCCCAGCTTTGAGTTTTTTCTTTTTGGTTCAAGAAAATCGGGGGAACCCATGTCAGGTTTTTCATTCATTTATTTCATTAGATCGCTATGGAATACCCCGATCACCCGCACCTACTGTCACTGTTATTAGCATTACCAGGTGTTGGATGATGGGGGGAAGAGTCTTAAAAGCCCCCACCTGCTGTCGTTCGGACTTTATTATAATGCTCATCATTCTCCTCTGCTCGCCAGCAGAGCAGGGGAGAATGATGAGCGCCGGCTTCAGCATCTGCCGCCGGGGAACAGCACTTACTGTAACGCTTCTTCCCCTGCGGCCGTCTGTGTGATACTGATGCGGCACACGGACAGCATCCGTGTGTGGTACATGTTTACACGAACCTATTCACTTGAATGAGTCTGTGTGATCCATGCAGCTGCACAAAAACGGACATGTCTACGTTTGTGTCACTCGGATACATGGTCTGTGAAAAAACACAGATATGTGCACAGACCCATTCATTTGAATGGGTCTACATGTGTCAGTGTCTCCGGTATGTGTGAAAACTGTCACCACCCGTACTGGAGACACTGATGTGTGAAAGGGCCTAAGCCCACATTCATATGTTCAGGATTTGGTCAGTATTTTATATCAGTATTTGTAAGTCAAAACCAGGAGCGGGTGAGAAATACAGAAGTGGTGCATATGTTTCTATTATACTTTTCCTCTGATTGTTCAACTCCTGGTTTTGGCTTACAAATACTGAGGTAAAATACTGAAGGTGTGCATGTGGCCTTACTATAGCCTTTCACATCTGTTTATATCTATGGTCGATTGGCTTTTTAATGTCTTTTAACTTTTTGCATTCTGTGCCACTTCTTCCTTGTCATTTGTTAATAAAGCTTTTTATACAACCCCTGGCAAAAATTATGGAATCACTGGCCTTTGTGGATGTTCATTCAGTTGTTTAATGTTGTAGAAAAAAAGCAGATCACAGACATGGCACAAAACTAAAGTCATTTCAAATGGCAACTTCCTGGCTTTAAGAAACACTAAAAGAAATCATGAACAAAAAATGTGGTAGTCAGTAATGGTTACTTTTTGTAACCAAGCATAGGGGAAAATTATGGAATCACTCAATTCTGAGGAACAAATTACGGAATCATGAAAAACAAACAAAAAAAAAAACACTCCAACACATCACTAGTATTTTGTTGCACCACCTCTGGCTTTTCTAACAGCTTGCAGTCTCTGGGGCATGGACTTAATGAGTGTCAAACAGTACTCTTCATCAATCTGGCTCCAACTTTCTCTGATTTCTGTTGCCAGATCAGCTTTGCAGGTTGGAGCCTTGTCATGGACCATTTTCTTCAACTTCCATCAAAGATTTGCAATTGGATTGAGATCCAGACTATTTGCAGGCCATGACATTGACCTTATGTGTCTTTTTTCAAGGAATGTTTTCACAGTTTTTGCTCTATGGCAGGATGCATTATCATCTTAAAAAATGATTTCATCATCCCCAAACATCTTTTCAATTGATGGGATAAGAAAAGTGTCCAAAATATCAACATAAACTTGTGCATTTATTGAAGATGTAATGACAGCCATCTCCCCAGTGCCTTTACCTGACATGCAGCCCCATATCATTAATGACTGTGGAAATTTGCATGTTCTCTTCAGGCGGTCATCTTTATAAATCTCATTGGGATGGCACAAAACAAAAGTTCCAGCATCATAACCTTGCCTAATGCAGATTTGCGATTAATCACTGAATATGACTTTCATCCAGTCATCCATAGTCCACGATTGCTTTTCCTCAGCCCATTGTAACCTT
The DNA here is from genome assembly GCF_051348905.1 of Ranitomeya variabilis. Lineage (NCBI taxonomy): Eukaryota > Metazoa > Chordata > Amphibia > Anura > Dendrobatidae > Ranitomeya > Ranitomeya variabilis. The sequence continues at coordinate 338,311,182 of NC_135236.1, forward strand.
GTTTTTTTCTGTTTAGGTGTTAATGATGGCTTTCATTTAGCTTTTCTGTATGTAAATCCCATTTCCTTTAGGCGGTTTCTTACAGTTCGATCACAGACAATGACTCCAGTTTCCACCCATTCGCTCCTCATTTGTTTTGTTGTGCATTTCCTGTTTTGGAGACATATTGCTTTAAGTTTCCAGTCTTGACGCTTTGATGTCTTCCTTGGTCTACCAGTATGTTTGCCTTTAACAACCTTCCTGTGTTGTTTGTATTTGGTCCAGATTTTAGACACAGCTGACTGCGAAAAACCAACATCTTTTGCAACATTGCGTGATGATTTACCCTCTTAAGAGTTTGATAATCCTCTCCTTTGTTTCAATTGACATATCTCGTGTTGGAGCCATGATTCATGTCAGTCCACTTGGTGCAACAGCTCTCCAAGGTGTGATCCCTTCTTTTTAGATGCAGACTAATGAGCAGATCTAATTTGATGCAGGTGTTATTTTTGGGTATGAAAATTTTCAGGGTAATCCATAATTTTTCCCTCAGAATTGAGTGATTCCATAATATTTCCCCTATGCTTGGTTAAAAAAAGTAACCATTACTGACTACCACATTTTTTGTTCTTGATTTCTTTTAGTGTTTCTTAAAGCCAGAAAGATGCCATTTGAAATGACTTTAGTTTTGTGCCATGTCTGTGATCTGCTTTTTTTTCTACAAAATTAAACAACTGAATGAACATCCTCCAAGGCCGGTGATTCTATAATTTTTGCCAGGGGTTATATAATGATCCCATAGTATTTACATACATTTTTCTTCTTTTAGTTAATTTGCTTTTAAATACCGTATTTTTTGGATTATAAGATGCACTCCCCCACCTAAATTTGGCGAGAAAATGGGGGTGCGTATTATAATCCAAATGTAGCTTACTGCGGTGGAGCTGGATCAGTGCTGCAGGAAGCTGGAGGTGGCGACAGGAGTGGGACAATGCTGCGGCCCCTTGGCTGGGAGGAGGGGGTGCAAGGGTGCGGCAGACTCTGGGCTTTCACAAAATGGCGCCATACTATTAGATCAGATGAGCTGCCCAGCGCCTTGTAAGTGCACCCCACAAGGACCGATACCCCGATAACCCCCGACTCATGCTACAGAGCTTGGCTGCACCCTGAAGGAGGTATTGGACTCAAACTCAAAAATATTTCCCGGATCCGCGAATTCCTTGACTGCGACACCACAAAAACACTGCTGCCCGACTAATGTACCTGTCTCCCCACTATTCCCCAGCCTCTCCCTTATGCCAAGCCTTTCACTGGCTTCCTATCGTCCAGAGACTCCAGTTCAAAACCCTTACTATGACATACAAAGCCATCCCCAACCTGTCACCCAGTACTTACCTACACGCAACCTTCGATCCTCTCAAGATCTCCTTCTCTACTCCCCTCTTATCTCTTCTTCCCACAACCGCATCCAAGACTTCTCCTGTGCTTCGCTACAGTGAACTTGGTTATACAGAATGTCTTTCGGTTGCACGGGGTTCCGGATGAGATCATCTCTGACCGTGGAGTACAGTTCACTTCAAGATTCTGGAAGGGGTTTTGCTCTGCACTCAATATTAATGTCTGTCTCTCTTCTGCTTACCATCCCCAGACAAATGGTCAGACTGAGCGTACCAACCAGACGCTGGAACAATATCTAAGATGTTATGTCAGCTATCTCCAGGATGATTGGTTGGAGTTGTTGCCGTTAGCAGAATTTTCATATAATAATTCTCAGAGAGCCTCCACTAAATTTACACCTTTCTTTGCCAATCTGGGTTATCATCTATTTTACCTAGGTCTCCAATTAATTCTCTGGTTCCGGCAGTGGAGGAAAGGCTGACTGCGATGAGACAGAATCTGGAGGTTCTGAAGGAATCCCTGACCACAGCTCAAGAACGTTATAAGAGATCGGCTGATAGATTCTGTAAACCTGCACCCATATTCAAGGTAGGAGATTCCGTGTGGTTAGCAACTAAGAATCTGAAGTTAAACGTTCCTTCACAAAAACTTGGACAGAAATTCATGGGCCCTTTCAAGATCAACGGTATTGAGAGCTCTGTGGCCTGCCGGCTGAAGCTGCCTAGAACAATGAAGGTACACCCAGTTTTTCATGTATCTTTACTAAAGCCTGTATCTCCTAATACCTTCCAGGGACGTGTTGTGCCACCTCCGCAGCCTGTGGTGATTGATGGGCAAGAACAATTCGTGGTGGAGGAAATTATTGATTCCAGGATTCGCAGGAATCGGCTCCAATATCTGATAAGATGGCAGGGATATCCCTCTGAGGAAGACTCTTGGGAAACTTTGGAAAACATCAATGACCAACAGAAGATTTCTCGTTTTCATCAGAGATTCCCTGAGAAACCAGGTCCAGGATCGTCCTGAGGCCGCTTCTAATGAGGGAGTAATGTCAGGACTCTGAACATTTTTTATCTTTTGTGCTTTACTGCCCTTTTCCAAGATGGCGACTTTGGTCTCATGTGCACTGTGTCTTCCTGCTATAAAACTCCACCCCAGCCTTCAGTCTGTGCTAGAGTATTCTGCCTTGCATCCAGCTCCTGACCTCTGATTACTCCCTGGCTATACACCTGCTCCTGTGAACCTGTGTGGTGATCCTGCTACTCTGCTCTGAGTTCCTGCTGCATACACAAGTTTCCAGTAATCCTCCTTCATCTGCTGTTCGTGTTTACTTCCATCTGCATTTGCTGGACATGTAAGCTGTTTCTGCTTTGCAATAACCTGAGACTATTAACCAGGCCTCCCTGGTTGAGCTAAGATATGATTTGAACTGCCTAATAAGCATATCTATCTGTGACTGGACTAAGACAAGGATTTATTCGTGTCAAGTATCCTAAAGAATTACTGTGCTTCATAGACTTTCTGCTTGATTGCATTTTCCTCTGAAGTTTCCTATAGACTGCTAAGCTGCGTTTATTATTTGCACCAAGTGTTGTGGACGTGAGTTTCTCTCTGCACCTGTTTGAATCATGTGTGATAATGTAGACTTTACCACTTATAAAACTGTGTCCTGTAGTTGTCTTGTTCCACGCAAAGAGTCTCCTGAGTTAACCCTATAATTATTACACAGGCCTATGGGGAAAGCATTATACTATGCAGGCCTATGGGGAGTGCATTATACTATACAGGCCTATAGGGAATGCATTATACTATACAGGCCTATAGGGAGTGCATTATACTATACAGGCCTGTGGGGAGTGCATTATACTATACAGGCCTATGGGGAATGTATTATACTATATTGAGGGCTATCTGGCACATTATACTATATGCAGGCTATCTAGGGGGCCATCATACAGTGTGGGGATTACAGTGTAGAGGCCATCATACAGTGTTGGGTCCATCAAGCAGTTTGGGGGCTACTAAGGGATTAGTATACTGTGTGTTGGTACATTACAGTGAGGAGGCATCATGTTATGTATAAGAAAGCATGCTGTGTATAGGGGAGCTGTACAGGGGGGAGACTCAGGACATTATTCAATGTTAAGTGCACACTTATTGATATAGGGGAACTCAGGTTACTGTGACTATCAAAGGGGTACACATGGCAATATTACTTTCTAGGGGGCACAATGTGGGCACTGTTTTCTAGGGCACTTGCACTCGGCATTACTATATTATAGAGGGTTGCTTTAGAATTTAGAGGGCACAGAGAACCACACAGCAGGTGCAGTAATTGGGTCACATACGGCAGCAGTGGCTCAGTATTGGGGTATCAGGTGCAGTACTAGGGTCACATATGGCAGCAGCGGCTCAGTATTGGGGTATCAGGTGCAATAATAGGGACACATATGTCAGCAGCGGCTCAGTGTTGGGGTATCAGGTGCAGTAATAGGGACACATACGGCAGCAGCTCAGCATTGGGGTATCAGCAGGATGAGGAGTTTGTGCACGTTGGGAATAGATGGTGATGGCTGGAATATGAGAAGTCAAACGTGTCTTTGTTGTATTCTGTGCAGCCGAGTCGTTGCTGGAAGAAGTTGTCATGTCAGTCTGGGCCAGATGGAAAAGACGGGAAAAGTGACGACTCCTTCAGAAAGAACGTCAGCGGTAAGACATTATCTGCAACTGTGCTGTGATCTCATATGTTCTGTAGGGCTGGTATCTACCACTGACCATATGGCGGTAATATCCATGTTGGCCATTATATAGAGATTATCTTCAGTAACAGCGCGGTCATCTGCTGAGGTTCTTCTCCACTATTAATGCATACCTCCCAACTTTTGAAGATGGGAAAGAGGGACAAAGTAAATTTTAGGCCACGCCTCTGACCACACCCATTCATAATTAGTCACACCCATATCCACAACCCAACCACACCCATTTAGCACTGCCGATCAGACTGTTTCATATACAATAATTATAAACAAAAAAATATGGCCACACAGTGCCCCATACTGTATAATGGCCACACATGATGCTCCATACTGTATGATGACCACACATGACGCTCCATACTGTATAATGACCGCACATGATGCTCCATACTGTATAATGAACACACATGATGCTCCATACTGTATAATGACCGTACATGATGCTCCATACTGTATAATGACCGCACATGATGCTCCATACTGTATAATGACTGCACATGATGCTCCATACTGTATAATGGCCACACATGATGCTCCATACTGTATAATGGTTACACATGATGCTCCATACTGTATAATGACCGCACATGATGCTCCATACTGTATACTGGCCGCACATGAAGCTCCATACTGTATAATGACCGCACATGATGTTCCATACTGTATAATGACCCCACATGATGCTCCATACTGTATAATGACTGCACATGATGCTCCATACTGTATAATGGCCACACATGATGCTCCATACTGTATAATGACTGCACATGATGCTCCATACTGTATACTGGCTGCACATGATACTTCGTACCGTATAATGGCCACACATGATGCTCCATACTGTATAATGGCCTCACATGATGCTCCATACTGTATAATGACCGCACATGATGCTCCATACTGTATAATGACCGCACATGATGCTCCATACTGTATAATGACTGCACATGATGCTCCATACTGTATATTGACCGCACATGATGCTCCATACTGTATAATGGCCACACATGATGCTCCATACTGTATAATGACTGCACATGATGCTCCATACTGTATACTGGCTGCACATGATGCTCCATACTGTATAATGACTGCACATGATGTTCCATACTGTATAATGACCCCACATGATGCTTCATACTGTATAATGACTGCACATGATGCTCCTCACCGCGCGGCCATCCCTCTAACGCTGTGTCACGACTCCCGGCTCAGCACCTTCTTCCTGTGTAAGCGGTCATGTGATACCGCTTATTATAGGTCATGAATATGCGCATATTCATGACCTTAAATGAGCGGTACCACGTGACCGCTCATTCAGGAGCGCTGCAGAAGCCGAGACCAGCCACCGCTGGAGCAGGGTGAGTATTGTCTTCAAGGAGGGTGGGTGGGATGCGGGCGGGCGGGGGCGGGCAGGGGGGGGCGGGGCGGTTTGTAGGTGACCCAACTTTTATAAAAAAAACCCCAAAAAAACACGTAGTGCGGGACAACTAATGTCCCTCCCGGGATCGCGGGGCTGACTGTCAAAATCAGGACAGTCCCGCGGGATCTGGGACGGTTGGGAGGTATGTTAACGTGCATCACCCAGTTGTAATCAAGGTTACCTGGTTAGGGGCCCACTCAGAAGCTTCGCCCCCCTGAACCAAAACCCTAGCTACGCCTCTGCTTCCCCACATAATCAGGAACTCTCTACCCCAACACATCAGACTCTCGCCTACCACGGAAACTTTCAAAAAGAACCTGAAGGCCTACAGCCTGCAGTGATCCTCAGTGTACTGAACCACCACACAACCAGCTCTACCCTCTCCTAGTGTATCCTCACCCATCCCCTGTAGACTGTGAGCCCTCGCAGGCAGGGTCCTCTCTCCTTCTGTACTTGTGTGTGTGCCTTGTTTTTGCTCACGTTTATTGTACTTGTCTATATTTGTCCCATTTTCACATGTAAAGCGCCATGGAATAAATGGCGCTATAAAAACATAATAATTTTGGCCCAAACACGCAAGTTCCATAACCGCCATTCCTGTAGGTCCTCCGCCCTCACAGCAGTGCGCTGGCAATGAGCCATAAGGGATTATACATTTCTCTACAAGTCGTAACTCCATGAGACCACTGGTCCCAGACAGGGACGGGGCACAGGAAGCAGACCCTCAGCCTGACCTGGTGGATGAGGAGTAATCACTGTTTCTCATAAACTGATGTAGAGCCAGGACTCTGTATGTGTCCATGGACTACAGCTTGAAGTGGCTGGCAGCACAGTGACAGCTGTTATTCCCTCGCTCAGTGACAGTGGAAAGTATGAGCAATGCACGCGCAGCGCCCCCTTCCAGCTCATTCTCAGAATCGTAACAAGCACAATCTGATACACGTGTCCCAGTGACTCTTGTTTACAATCAGTAACCTCGGCCGCAATGCACCGTGGGACATGTAGGTCTCTCGCTTCATGAACATATACATGTGGAGCCCTAAACAGACTACAATTCCCATGAGCGCCAAGGCCCGAAAACTCTGATCAACATGACAAAACATTCCTAAGCGAACCAATCCCATGACGAGAATCCAGGTGACTGTCACGCAGCTCGGCCAATGAATGGACGTCTTCTCCTTCACACTGGTAGCCAATAGCTGACAGGCATAACTTTTCACCAATAAGAAGTGTCGTCTTCTTGATTGATTTGCTGAGCAGCCAATGGGAGTTCGAGTTCTCGTGTAGCTCCTGCCCCCCAAGGCATTTTATGGGGGTAGCGATTAGGTAATGGCGACGGGTTTGGTAAGTAGATAAAGAAAGTTTGTGTGACAGTGGAGCAGGTGACATGACACCAGGCGGGGGCCGGGCGGTGTACACCGCAGTGTGGCGCTGGGGAGAGCGGGGACGGGGCAGGCGGCCGCCGGGGAGCGCTGGAGGCGCAGCCTGTGACGTTCATTGTTTTTGTCAGTGTTGTTGTCTCTGGCTGGGAAAGTTCATTCATTTCCGGCAGTGTCGGGCCGGCCCGGTGTACAGCAGTGTACGGCAGCGGCGACCCCGGCAGGTCCGACTCCTCCACACACGACGTGTTCTCCTCACAGCTGGCGGCTCATTCATCCCCGGAGCTGCGCCCGTCCCGGCTGTCACCGCCTGTGTGTGCGCAGCCTCCAGGGCCGGCCGGGACCGCGGCGCCGTCACCGAATACTCTGCTTTTGGCCATTTTCTGCCTTTCAATGGCCTGGGCGCTGTAGTGCGCACACCTACCATAGGGGGCGCTGTGCCGGTGCTTGTGCGCTCAGTTCAGGCTGTCGCTTATGTAACATTTATTAGTGAGTTTACGGTGGTGTGGACGCGGCCGGCGCAGGAATGATCCCATTGTGCTGGCGGCGGCGGCGTTATACTGGCGCTACCTGTCACTGACAGCGCTGTTTTCCAGTGAATGAATGGAGGAAGCGTGTGCGCATGCGCGGCCTGGTTATAAACAGGGCGCTCACGTGACCAGGGGAGCTGGTTAGGGGGTTTCCTCTTCTCGGTGAAGGGTCTTGTTTCCTGACTGTCCCCACCTTCCAGCGCTGCTGTGGTGCCCTGCACTGGCCGGAGCCGTGCGCTGGGGGGCACTAGTACGTGTCCCATGTATTGTATGGGGGGGGGGTCGTCTACCAAATGTGCCATGCTCAAGGGGTCTGGACAATTATTTGGGGCTAAACGCTGTGCCTTCTATATGCTCGTGGTGATCGCTGCCTGCAGGATGAGGCCACTGAGTCAGCCAGCTCACTATGTGGGGGTAATCCGAGCGCCTCTCAGCGGAGTGATGGCCACAGACCACATCTACGGTGAATGTGGGGGAAACGCCAAGCAGGCGGGGGCGCAATTTATTATTTATTTTATGAAAAACAATTGTCAGTTTTCTAGTCCCAATTACACCCACTTAAGTGAAAAAACCCCAAAAAAACCCAAGTCACTTATCTGAATTCCTGATCAGGCATAGTTTGGGCTTTTGTTTTTTGTGTATTTCTGTACATGTGGCTTAAAGCGCTGTTAAAAAAAAACAAAAAAAAACCTTCTTTGTATCTTGCATTTATTTGGGGATGCTTAGTGTCAGGGCATCACAAATACTTGTAGTAGCTCTCCTCATTCAGATGCACTTTGTTAGAAGGAGCAAATACACACAGCATTACCAAAGCAAATGTAGCGCTGCCAACTCTGCTGCACCGCCCCTCCCCCCCCACAATGATTGCTGGCGCAGACAGCTAATAATCACACTGGTGGCACAGGTAGTGAGCAGTGTCTCTCACACAGTAATAATAATCTTTATTTTTATATAGCGCCAACATATTCCACAGCGCTTTACAGACATTATCATCGCTGTCCCCAATGGGGCTCACAATCTAAATTCCCTATCAGTATGACTTTGGAATGTGGGAGGAAACTGCATTGGACTGTATGGAGGACGGTGGGGAGCACATTGGACTGTATGGAGGACGGTGGGGAGCGCATTGGACTGTATGGAGGACGGTGGGGAGCGCATTGGACTGTATGGAGGACGGTGGGGAGCGCATTGGACTGTATGGAGGACGGTGGGGAGCGCATTGGACTGTATGGAGGACGGTGGGGAGCGCATTGGACTGTATGGAGGACGGTGGGGAGCGCATTGGACTGTATGGAGGACGGTGGGGAGCGCATTGGACTGTATGGAGGACTAAACTGTTTAGGTGCCAAGTACTCTGATCGCTAACATCTCTGCCACTGGGAGGGGTGATAAAAAAAAAAAAATACCGTAGTTATATTTTGCTCTGCAATGCCTGTTACATCTTGTATTCAGTTCAACAGAAAACATTAGGTGAAACTTTCTCTAACTGCACACTCTGGAGTATTTGGGCTGCAGTTTTTCAGATTGCAACTTATAAAATCTGTTCCATAATATATAAAATCCCTCTTACAATGGTTGTCCACCTCTGAATTGTTTTTAAACCCCTTCCATCGTGCAGTAATACAATAAACCGCATTACGTTACTGACTCCCCTCCTCTCCTAAAACTGCTGGAGCTGAATGTCGGAGTCCTCTCCTGGCTGGCATGTGATTTCTGCAGCGGTGGCAACCCTGGCATTACAGAATGCTGTAGATAAGCCCCTGATGGAGGTGGCCTTATCTCGTATACGATTTTGCCCTTTAATATAAGAAAGTGGTCAATCCTTTAATGGATGGCATAAAAAAGGTAGACTGGAGCAATATCCCATGCAGTGTGTGACTGAGGTAACCGCTGCTGCACTGACACACAGTGCATGGCATCCAGCTCAGCTAGGAGTGTGCACGCTGCTTAGAAAGCCGTATTCAGTATCTGTGGCATAAAATACGGCTTTGCTTTAGAAACCGCATTAAAAAAAGGTACAACTCCATCATACCAGATAAAACTGTCAGTAACAGCTAGTTCTGACTGACGATATGAACTGAGGCCAAACCAGAATAACACTGGCCTTATTCAATAATGCCGTGATGAGACAGTGTAATAAGATCTGTGAAAACGCGTTGTGTAAATCGGCTGGCAGGGAGAAAATAAACTTCTGTCAGCACAGAGTGCTGCTCTGTACACTTATTAGATGGCCTGTTCTCTGCTGTTCCTATGTAGGTCATAGGAAACTGAATACAATACCTTGATATCTGCGATCCGATGTCTTATTTCAGAGAAATCCATGTTTCCAGCTCACCACCTGACAGCACCATGGAGGACGTCCTTCTTATCCGTAGTGGGACAGGAAACCACGAGAGTTCAAAAGGACCCTCCCCCTTCCACCCTTCAGTGTTTTTCCTGTCCCACTGTGGATGGGAACGACGAGAGTTCCGTCTGTTCCGTGCAGACAGCGTGGATCGGGGGGGCTCGGCCTCTTCCTTCCCGCTGGAAGAATCTGCCAAGCTGATACCCGTACTATAGGGTCACTCAGCTTCAACCGGTGTAAGCGCTGCTCCCGGTTTATGGGTCGCTTCCCCCCTGGGGGGCTCTCGACCCTGGACGCAAGACCCACGATGTACCTGCAGAATGGCGCCTCTGCGGGATGGATTCCTGACCAAGCGCTTACGGGGGTATGGCAGCAGGTCATCCTGGAGAGCGAGAATCGACGTGACGGCAGAGGAGCGCGGCGGATCGCGCTCCGGCACGAGTCACTTCCGGTTCGCGGCTGCTGCGCTCGTCACTTCCGGGTCGCGGCCGGCAGCATGGGTTCGGCGTCTTTCATCTCCTTCTACCCTGGAGCGAGGGAGGTCCGGAACATGGCGGCAGCGGTATAAAAGGTATGTGTGGGCTGGGGTGGCTTGTCGAGCAAGAATGGAGGATAATCCAAAGCTTGATACGCAGCAGGAGCCCCAGGCACATGTAAGTCCCAGGCCCTGCTACCTCATAAAGGAGGCCATATAGGAATTACCCCTTTATATATATTATATATTATAGGCCTCGGCGGTTAAGAGATCTGGGAGAGGCAAGAAATGTCCCCTCTGTGCCGTAAAACTGAAGGACTCCTGGCAGAAATCCCTATGCGAGTCGTGCACCAGTCGTATCTTGGGGGAAGAGCAGGCCGCTCTGATGACGAACATGAGGACCATAATCAGAGAAGAAGTGCAGGCTTCAATATCCAGCCTATCGCTTCCCCAGCCCATGCAGTCTGACCCCCAGGATTCCCAGAAATCCAGGAAAAGGCAGAGAGAATCAGATCTGTCATCCGTGGACAGCTCTTTTGAATCCGACCTAGAGGAGGAGGAATTGAGCAGAGATCCCCCAGAGAAGGGGAAAAGATATCTTTTCTCATCTAATGATATTGAGGAACTGTTGGGTGCTGTTAGACAGACTATGCAGATTGAAGAACCCACATCTACCCGTTCAGTGCAGGACGAGATGTTCGGGGGGCTGCGCTCTCACACCTCAAAGGTCTTTCCTGTCAATGCTCACATTCGCTCTATGATTATAGAGGAATGGGAGGAGGCAGAAAAGAAATTATCAATTCCTAAAGACTTTAGACTCCGCCTCCCTTTTGATCACGAAGATGTCAAGGACTGGGAGGATATCCCAAAGATTGACATTCCTCTGGCGAAGGTTTCCAAGAGAACCGCCATTCCATTTGAGGACTCCTCTAATTTAAAGGAGCCAATGGATCGCAAAGCGGATGGACTCTTAAAAAGGTCCTGGGAGAGTTCGGCAGCAGTAATCCGCACGAACATAGCGGCCACGTCGGTAGCACGGGCAATGCATTTGTGGGTGGATGACTTGAAGGATCAGTTATCGTCCAAAACCCCTAGAGAAACCATTATTAATGCAATTCCTCTGTTGAAACTGGCTACCGGTTTTTTAGCAGATGCTACAGCAGAATCGGTTAGGTTTACAGCCAGGGGTCAGTCTTTGTCGAATGCAGCCAGACGTGCTATTTGGTTGAAAAATTGGTCAGGCGACGTTCATTCTAAGAACAAGCTGTGCGCCATCCCGTTCTTAGGGGGAAGGGTCTTCAGACCTATCCTTGACGACATCCTGGAAAAAGCTTCTGACGAAAAGAAGGGGTTTCCAGAGGAAAAAAAGAGAAAATACCAGCCCTTTCGCAGACCCTATTATGGTCAGAGGTCAGACTACAGGGGTAAAGGCAAGCAAGGGAGGTGGAGCTATCAAAAAGGGGGAGACAGGAATAGGAACAGGGATTCAGGTCCCTCGACTTCCAGAACAGAATTTCGAAAGAAATTACGCCATCAGAATAGGAGGGCGATTATTGGGCTTTCGGGTACAATGGGAGAAAATTACCAAAAGTCCTTGGGTCCGCCAGGTCATTTCTCAGGGGTACAAGATAGAGTTCAGCTCTCTTCCCCCAGGAAAATACTTCGTGTCCAACGTACATCTCTCTTCCGTCTCCCCTATGTGGTCGGACATTCAGGATCTTCTGCAGATGGCAGCAATATCCCCAGTTCCTCAGGAGGAAATAGGAAGGGGTCATTATTCAGGCCTCTTCTCTATAAAAAAGCCCTCCGGAGAATCCAGGACCATAATAAACCTCAAACCCCTAAACAAGTATCTGGTGTACAAGAGGTTCAAAATGGAATCCATTCGTTCCACAATTCCCCTTTTAGGGAAAGACATGGTAATGTGCACCTTAGACCTAAAGAGTGCATATTACCATGTTCCAATTCACAGAGATCACCAAAAATATCTCAGATTTGCGATAGAAAAGGACGGAAGGATCTATCATTACCAGTTTTGCTGCCTCCCCTTTGGGTTAGCAACAGCACCCAGAGTCTTTACAAAAATCGTCGTGGAGATAGTGGCATATCTGAGAAATCAGAATGTCACGATAGTACCCTATCTAGACGATTTCCTTCTGACAGCAGATTCTGTAGGGCAGCTCAAGATCGACTGTCAATTGGTGATCTCCACTCTGCAGAATTTAGGCTGGGTGGTAAACTGGTCAAAATCCCACCTAACCCCCAGATCGAGAATAAAATTTCTAGGTGTTATCCTAGACTCAAAAGCCAGAGAGTATTTCCTTCCAGACAAGAAGCGGGTCGACATTATAAGAAAAATTTACCATTTTTCAAAAAGCCGAGTGTCCATCAGAGACGCAATGAAGATCCTGGGGATGATGACGGCCTGCATTCCTTGCGTCAACTGGAGCCAATTTCATTCTCGTCACCTACAGAGAGCAGTCCTCACTTCCTGGGACAGAAGACAGACATCTCTGGACAAGGAGTTTCGTCTTTCCCATCAGGTCAGAAGATCCCTCCGATGGTGGACGATTCCCGAAAACCTTCAGGTCGGGGTACCATGGATCCTCTCTCCGGCTATCACGGTGACCACAGACGCAAGTCAACAGGGATGGGGTGGTCAGGTCCTAGGAAGATTTTATCAAGGACAGTGGAACCCAGAGGAAAGCATGAATTCCTCGAACCACAGAGAACTTCACGCGGTCTGGAAGGTTCTCTATTCAGCCCAACATCTGCTAGAGAACAAGCACCTGAAGGTTTTCTCGGACAATACAACGACGGTAGCCTTCCTACGGCATCAGGGGGGTCCGAGGCATGTAAAATTACAGCATCTTGCAGATCGAATCTTCAGGTGGGCGGAGGGAAGAGTCCTCTCGATTTCAGCAGTTCACCTGGAAGGATCAAGGAACCAGGTGGCGGATTTTCTGAGCAGGAGAAAGCTGTCAGCCATAGAATGGGAACTGAACAACGAAGTTTTCATCGATCTATGCCAGCGATGGGGAACTCCAGAGGTGGATTTATTCGCCACCAGAGAGAACGCAAAAGTCAGAACCTTCTACTCTCTAAACCCTCGGGAAGGTCCGACAGGAGTAGATGCACTTTCCCAGTCATGGAGCAGGGGTCTCCTATACGCCTTTCCCCCTCTTGCACTTATCCCAAGAATCCTGAGGAAGATATACGAAGACAGAGCTCAGGTCATCCTAGTGGTTCCGTTCTGGCCCAAGAGGAGCTGGTTCCCCTTATTGAAGAAACTAGCAGTGGAAGAGCCTCTATTCCTTCCAAAAAGAAGAGATCTACTTCTCCAGGGCCCGGTTCTTCATCAGGACCCAGACAGCCTCCAATTAGCGGCTTGGATCCTGAGCGCCAGATCTTAAAAGCAAGAGGTCTATCGGAAGAAGTCATCTCCGTTCTCCAAGCAAGTAGAAAACCTGTGACCTCTGCAATTTATTTAAAAATTTGGAAGAGGTTCTGCAGTTTTTGTGGAGATACGATAGTTGATCTTGATTGCCCTAACATTCCCAAGATCCTTGATTTTTTGCAGCAAGGGTTTAGAAAGGGTCTTAAACCAAGTACTCTGAGGGTCCAGGTGGCAGCCCTCAGTGTATTTTATGACTCCTCTCTAGCCTCCCACCCCTGGATTGCTCGTTTTTCCAAGGCAGTCTTAAGACTGAGACCCTTGATCAGGAAAACCATCCCACCTTGGGATCTTAACCTGGTCCTTAATGAGTTATGCAAAGATCCCTTTGACTTAGCTGAGGATATAAACATCTCTAATCTTTCTCTCAAAACGGCGTTCCTAGTGGCCATTACGTCAGCTAAGAGACTAGGGTGTCATGATCTCTGCAGGCAGAGATCATAGCAAGCCTATAGAAGGACAAGCTCTCGGAAGACGGAACTATACTGACCATGAACTAAGCCTGCCGCGCAACTAGAAATAGCCAGGTAGCATTTCCTATTTATTGCTAGATGCCCAGCTCTGGCCTAAGACCTAAATAGCTAGCAGAGGGAAATATAAGACCTGGCTCACCTCTAGAGAAATATTCCAAAGAAGACAGTTGCCCCCCACATATAATGACGGTGAGTTCAGATGAAACAACAAACGCAGCAGGAAAATAGTCTTTAGCAAATTTGAGGTCCGCTTACTAGATAGCAGAAGACAGATAGTATACTTTCATGGTCAGCAGAAAAACACTAACAAAACACCATCCAGAGATTACCTTAAACTCTGGTATTAACTCATAACACCAGAGTAGCAATCCCTGATCAACGAGAGCTTTCCAGACACAGTAACAAAACTTCAGCTGTGAACTGGAACAAATAGGCAAAACGAAACATGGACAAAAGTCCAACTTATCTAGTAGTTGTCAGAAGCAGGAACAAGCACTGAGAGGCATCAGATAACATTGTTGACCGGCAAGAAACCACCAGAGAAATGAGCTTAAATAGCGACACCCACTACTGATGGAAACAGGTGAAACAGGAAAGAGGATGACAAGTCCAATTCCACAAGCGGCCACCGGGGGAGCCCAGAATCCAAATTCACAACACTAGGGGAACTCCAGGCTCTCTGTTCAAAACCCCTATCTGCAAATTTTTGAGGATAGGCTAGTTCTAAAGCTTGACCCAGGCTTCCTTCCGAAAGTCGTCTCAGACTCAAACATAAATCAGGAGGTAGTACTTCCATCTTTCTGTCAGTTTCCCAAAAACCAGAAGGAAAGGTTTTATCATAACTTGGATGTTAGGGAAACTGTCCTTAAGTATTTAGAGGCGACTAGGGCATGGAGACAGGATACTAATCTGTTCGTTCTATTTGGAGGCCCAAATAAGGGGAAAAAAGCCTCAAAATCTACCATCGCTAGATGGATAAGGTCTACTATTAGCCTAGCTTATAAAGCACAGGGTAAGAATCCTCCAGACAACTTAAAAGCTCATTCATCTAGGGCGATAGCCACTTCATGGGCAGAGAAAGGGGGCGCTTCGGCAGATCAGATCTGCAGGGCTGCCTCCTGGTCCAGTCTCAGTACCTTTTCCAGGCATTACAAACTAGACGTTGTGTCATCTCAGCTAGCCTTTGGCAGGAAGGTGCTTCACGCAGTAGTCCCGCCCTAGAACCAAAAAGTCTACTTTGGTACTTCTCCATGGTGCTGTCAGGTGGTGACCTGGAAAACGGTAATTAGACATACCGGTAATTATATTTCCAGGAATCCATCCTGACAGCACTGGTAGTTCCCTCCCTATATTACATGTAAAGCATACCTATGTGAAGTAACATTTGTATACATGCTTGTTATGTTCAAATAAATTCTTTTTTTGCATCCATCCAGAAGTATTACTTGGAAAATCACTGAAGGGTGGAAGGGGGAGGGTCCTTTTGAACTCTCGTGGTTTCCTGTCCCACTACGGATAAGAAGGACGTCCTCCATGGTGCTGTCAGGATGGATTCCTGGAAATATAATTACCGGTATGTCTAATTACCGTTTTTTCTTATATGTAAATGAGCTTTTATGATCTATGGGCCGGACATGGATCTCCCTGACTGAGAATTTGCCTCCAGAGGTCATTGTAAATGAATGGGGCAATACCAGTGTGAGACATGTAATGAGTGACAGTCTACTCTCCTGAGCTACATGTCTCAGGCCCCTTTCACACATCAGTTTTTTTGCCATCAGTCGCAATCCGTCAAATAAAAAAAAAAAAAAAAACAAATCCGGTGACTGATGCCGCCTGATCCGTTTTTTTTCTCATAGACTTGTATTTGCGATGGATGGCCTCACGTTTCATCCGTCGTTCGCCGGATCTGTCGAAAATTGTTTGTCCGGCGGCCGGAGACGACGGACAAAGTAACGTTTTTTGTGTACGTTGAAAAATCGGGACAGATTCCATTTTTTTTAACTGAGCATGCTCCGATTTTATTTAGGCTCCAATTAGCCAGATCCGCTAGTCGGATCTGTAAAAAAAACAAATACGTCGCATCAGTTTTTCACAATCTGCGACGGATCCGTCGAGCCAACGGATTGTGACTGACGGTAAAAAAGTGATGTGTGAAAGGAACCTCACACTCGTCAGGACCCCTTTCATTTTAAATAAGTTCTGGAGGCAGATTCTCAGGAAGATCTATGTCCTGCCCATAGATCTTAACAGCTCATTTACATATTAAAATTTGGATTTCACAGGAACCATTCTTCGGATTACAGATATCAAGGTATCATTTTACTCCGCTTCCTATGACCTACTTTCCCATAAAGATGGCTTTGAAGGATCGATGCTACTGACAGATTCCCTTTAAGGGGTTAATAAAATTCCCCTTCCTGTCTAGCTGCAGGCAATGCCATTGACATGTGATCAGCAGGGTGTTTGGCTCATTCTGCTGCTGTGGTTCTGGGGGATGAAGCCTATCCTCTAGCTGTCACTCAGGTGAGGAGGTTAGCATGTGGATGCTCCCAATATGTAGGCAGTGCACATATGAAGTGGATGAGAATGGGGCCCAGAGACACCGAGCAGAGACGTTCCTCTTCATCTCACACAACCAGCTTTAGTGCTCAGTCTTTGGTGACTGTATTGTTAGATTTTTGGCTCCTAAGGTTCCCCAGCCGGACCTGTCCAGACCTGTCATTACACAAACGCCAAATGGCACAAAAGCAATAATATACAAAGTGTCTTCTAATTATTAAGGGGGTTTTCCAAGATATATTTATATAAAAAGCTTAAATCTCCTGCTGCTATATAAAAAAAAAAAATAAAAAAAACTGGTGACTGCTGGAGTCATTCAGTGTCCCTACAGCGGTGCCTGAATATTGTAGGAAAACCCGCAGCTAATACGTCACACCAACTGCAGATTGTGGCTGTGCGCTTAGTTGAGAGTATATGCTGGAAAAACTACCAACACAAACTTCAGCATTGCCCCCAGTCACCAGACAGAGGCCAAGAGATTGTTTGGGTGGGAAATGTAGCAGACTGGACTTGGCCGAATGCCTAGGCGTCTATCCATACTGTGCCCACTGTTTATATCTCTTTCCATCGGCTCAGGGGCTGTGTACACGTAGTATAAATGACCTTTATTTCCATCTGACAGGTCTACAAAGAGAGGTGGAGAATCTGTTTAAAGGGACTCTTGTCAGCATAGGATGAGTGTAGGAACCAAGTACAGGCATCATATGTGCATCATGGTGGAGCCAATCCCTTAGATACACCTCCCCACCTGCATGGCTTCCCTCATCTCCACACCCAGCGTCTTTGATTGTCAGCCCTGAGATGAAGGGAAACCAAGCCAGTGGGAAGGTGTACAGTGCCTAAAAGTAGTATTCAACCCCCCAGATTTAGCAGGTTTAATAAGATGCAAATAAGTTAGAGCCTTCAAACTTCAAACAAGATCAGGATTTATTAACAGATGCATAAATCTTACAAACCAAAAAGTTTTGTTGCTCAGTTAAATTTTTATAAATTTTAAACATAAAAGTGTGGGTCAATTATTATTCAACCCCTAGGTTTAATATTTTGTGGAATAACCTTTGTTTGCAATTACAGCTAATAATCGTCTTTTATAAGACCTGATCAGGCCGGCACAGGTCTCTGGAGTTATCTTGGCCCACTCCTCCATGCAGATCTTCTCCAAGTTATCTAGGTTCTTTGGGTGTCTCATGTGGACTTTAATCTTGAGCTCCTTCCACAAGTTTTCAATTGGGTTAAGGTCAGGAGACTGACTAGGCCACTGCAACACCTTGATTTTTTGCCTCTTGAACCAGGCCTTGGTTTTCTTGGCTGTGTGCTTTGGGTCGTTGTCTTGTTGGAAGATGAAATGACGACCCATCTTAAGATCCTTGATGGAGGAGCGGAGGTTCTTGGCCAAAATCTCCAGGTAGGCCGTGCTATCCATCTTCCCATGGATGCGGACCAGATGGCCAGGCCCCTTGGCTGAGAAACAGCCCCACAGCATGATGCTGCCACCACCATGCTTGACTGTAGGGATGGTATTCTTGGGGTCGTATGCAGTGCCATCCAGTCTCCAAACGTCACGTGTGTGGTTGGCACCAAAGATCTCGATCTTGGTCTCATCAGACCAGAGAACCTTGAACCAGTCAGTCTCAGAGTCCTCCAAGTGATCATGAGCAAACTGTAGACGAGCCTTGACATGACGCTTTGAAAGTAAAGGTACCTCACGGGCTCGTCTAGAACGGAGACCATTGCGGTGGAGTACGGTACTTATGGTATTGACTGAAACCAATGTCCCCACTGCCATGAGATCTTCCCGGAGCTCCTTCCTTGTCCTTGGGTTAGCCTTGACTCTTCGGACAAGCCTGGCCTCGTCACGGGAGGAAACTTTCAAAGGCTGTCCAGGCCGTGGAAGGCTAACAGTAGTTCCATAAGCCTTCCACTTCCGGATGATGCTCCCAACAGTGGAGACGGGTAGGCCCAACTCCTTGGAAAGGGTTTTGTACCCCTTGCCAGCCTTGTGACCCTCCACGATCTTGTCTCTGATGGCCTTGGAATGCTCCTTTGTCTTTCCCATGTTGACCATGTATGAGTGCTGTTCACAAGTTTGGGGAGGGTCTTAAATAGTCAGAAAAGGCTGGAAAAAGAGATAATTAATCCAAACATGTGAAGCTCATTGTTCTTTGTGCCTGAACTACTTCTTAATACTTTAGGGGAACCAAACAGAATTCTGGTGGGTTGAGGGGTTGAATAATAAATGACCCTCTGAAACGACTTTTCCCAATTTAAAAAAAAAATAAACAAAGAAATAACATTCTTTTTTGCTGCAGTGCATTTCACACTTCCAGGCTGATCTACAGTCCAAATGTCACAATGCCAAGTTAATTCCAAATGTGTTAGGGTACCGTCACACATTGAAATTTTCATCGCTGCGACGGCACGATCCGTGACGTCGCAGCGATCGTATGAATATTGCTCCAGCGTCGTAGACTGCGGTCACACGGTGCAATCACGGCGCTGGAGCGATGCCGAAGTCCCCGGGTAACCAGGGTAAACATCGGGTAACTAAGCGCAGGGCCGCGCTTAGTAACCCGATGTTTACCCTGGTTACCAGCGTAAACGTAAAAAAAAAAACAGTACATACTCACCCGTCGGTGTCCTTCAGGTCCCTTGCCGTCTGCTTCCTGCTCTGAGTGCAGCCGTACAGTGAGAGCAGATCGCAGCACCGCTGTGATCTGCTCTCACTTTCCGGCCGGCACTCAGAGCAGGAAGCAGACGGCAAGGGACCTGAAGGACACCGACGGGTGAGCATGTACGGTTTGTTTTTTTACGTTTACGCTTGTAACCAGGGTAAACATCGGGTTACTAAGCGCGGCCCTGCGCTTAGTTACCCGATGTTTACCCTGGTTACAAGCGAAGACATCGCTGGATCGCTGTCACACACAACGATCCAGCGATGTCAGCGGGTGATCAAGCGACGAAAGAAAGTTTCATACGATCTGCTACGACGTACGATTCTCAGCAGGATCCCTGATCGCTGCTGCGTGTCAGACACTGCGATATCGTAACGATATCGCTAGAACGTCACGAATCGTAACGTCGTAGCGATGGAAATTTCAATGTGTGACGGTACCCTAAACCTGCTAAATCTGCAGGGGGTTGAATACTACTTGTAGGCACTGTATATAAATGATTGGCCCTGCTGTGAAGCACCGAGTGCCTGTACTTGGTTTCATTACTTCTCCTGTGCTGACTGTCCCTTTAAGTGTCTAAAAAGATGTCATCAGTGTCTGTGATCTAACAATTAGCGGTTTTCATTTGCACCAACACGTTCTGGAGTTGCCATGATATTTGCTTCAATAACCACCTAACGGCAGTGGGCACCAATAATATAATGATGTATGGGGCAAGACTGCTGAGTGATTGGCAGCAGCGGTCACATGGTTAGATGGCATGTGTTCAGCTGTAGGGATTAAGCTTACGCCAGGGCAAAATATCATGGGTTTAAATGGGATAGTTTGCTTTATTGTTTATTTAGTTTTAATCTCCATGCATTCCATCCTCACAAAAATCCTAGCAATCATTGTATTGTGCGATTCTTTCCCTGTCTTGGGATCAGGTGAAGCTTTGGGAAAAGCATGCATTAGCTAATAGTTTCTTACACCATGGGGCAGGTTCTGCTGGAAATGTTGGAAATATGGCATGATCTACATCATGACCACAATGAATACATACGAATCCCAGGAACAAACCGCACATGGAGCTGTGCTATGGCCGTGTGACCGGAGCCACATGATAAAGACTGTTCTATCTAGGCCATGAGTCGCATGTACCCCAGACCTGATCTGGGCGGTGAAGAGCTGTAGTGCCAGATATTCTCTGTGGACAGATAATGTACGGCTTGTAGAAAAATATAGATTATTTTAGTCATAAGTGACCTGTTTAGCATTTAGTGATTATAAAGGTTAAGTTATATAAGTGAATGTGTAAGGGTACCGTCACACAGTGCAATTTTGATCGCTACGACGGTACGATTCGTGACGTTCTAGCGATATCGTTACGATATCGCAGTGTCTGACACGCAGCAGCGATCAGGGACCCTGCTGAGAATCGTACGTCGTAGCAGATCGTTTGGAACTTTCTTTCGTCGCTTGATCACCCGCTGACATCGCTGGATCGTTGTGTGACAGCGATCCAGCGATGCGTTCGCTGGTAACCAGGGTAAACATCGGGTAACTAAGCGCAGGGCCGCGCTTAGTAACCCGATGTTTACCGTGGTTACCAGCGTAAAATTAAAAAAAAAAAAACCGTACATGCTCACCATCTGATGTCCGTCCGGTCCCTTGCCGTCCGCTTCCCGCTCTGACTGTCTGCCGGCCGGAAAGTGAGAGCAGATCACAGCGGTGACGTCACCGCTGCGCTCTGCTCTCACTGTACGGCCGGATCTGTCAGAGCAGGAAGCGGACGGCAAGGGACCTGACGGACATCAGATGGTGAGCATGTACGGTTTTTTTTTTTTTACTTTTACGCTGGTAACCACGGTAAACATCGGGTTACTAAGCGCGGCCCTGCGCTTAGTTACCCGATGTTTACCCTGGTTACCCGGGGACTTCGGCATCGCTCCAGCGCCGTGATTGCAACGTGTGACCGCAGTCTACGACGCTGGAGCGATAATCATACGATCGCTGCGACGTCACGGATCGTGCCGTCGTAGCGATCAAAATTGCACTGTGTGACGGTACCCTTAGAGAAAGAACTGTATGAGAACTGTAGTGTGAATACACATTTAATCACACTTATGAGTTTTCTACTTTCAAGCTTGCAGTATAAATGAGGTTCATTAGAGTTACATGAAGATCAGCTATGTGCATTAATCCAAACTTGGTGGGGATTAAAAAAAATGCAACATGTAATAATAAAAATGAACCACTAGAGGTAGCTATTGGCAAGGAAGCATTATAATTGCAGAGGTTGTGTATTTTTACTGTATTTTTAAGCCCAGCCTATATATAGTGTAGTGGCCTGTAGGGTGAGGATTATTCCCATAGCCTTGTATTGGCTCTTACAGCCAGTACAATCAATAAATCTTCTTCCTGGGCTTAGTAAAGGTAAGCGAGTGCAAAGAAGCAACTCATATTTGAGCAGCCTGTCACAAGGTGAATGTAGTGTCTTTTAGAGGCGATATTACTTTTTTTTTTTTTTTTTTTCTGTCTAAATTTTCTTTTGTAAGGATTTCAGGGTTTCTGTTGCAGTTTTTGGGGCCAAACCCAATAGTGGATTCTAGTGTAAGGAATCTCAGTCATTTATTTACAGATGTCTTCCTTCCATTTATGATCTCTTTGTGGCTTTGGCTTCA
This sequence comes from Ranitomeya variabilis, assembly GCF_051348905.1. Taxonomy (NCBI): domain Eukaryota; kingdom Metazoa; phylum Chordata; class Amphibia; order Anura; family Dendrobatidae; genus Ranitomeya; species Ranitomeya variabilis. The sequence goes on from NC_135236.1 coordinate 338,333,290, forward strand.
AAACTGCCTCAGAGAGCCTGAATGTGGAGCCCAGAATTAGGCCAAATTCAGAAATCCATGTGTCGCGGTCCGGGTACTGATTAGCCGAGGGGCTCTTTAACCGAATTGAACTCTACAGCCTCGTGGTGACCAGAAAATTGCCCACACGGAAAATTGCCCATTGCAGCATCACAATGTTTCAGATCTATGATATTTGAGGTGCAAGGTGAAAAATGCCCACAGAAAATTGCCCACAGACTGATTATACTATCCCCCTGCTCTGCAGGACAGGGGGATAGTATATAGTATATGCATGTATATATGAGATGCTCTGCAGGGCAGAAGAATAATATATAATTATAGGTGAGATGCTCTGCAGGACAGGGGGATAGTATGCAGGTATTCATGAGATGCTCTGCAGGGCAGAAGAATAATATATAGTTATAGGTGAGTGCTCTGCAGGACAGAGAATAGTATAGAATTATAGGTGAGATGCTCTGCAGGACAGAAGAAGTTCTGTGAAAATTGCCCACACAAAACTACCCACAAGTTTATTAAGAACAGTTTATTAAGGAGTTCTAATAACAACAATAACTTAAGTTTATTAAACAATCATTGCAAACCTGCAAATAATTAGCCGCCGGGTGATAGTCCTGGACTTCCATGGGCTCCATTGAAACCCAATACAGCACAACACAGGCAGCAAAGAAAATGCAGAATGGATTTCAACAAAGGTCTCTGGGCCCAGTTTACTTCTCCAGGTTGTACAGGTTCGGTTCACTCATCCCTAGTCCCAGAGTACGGATTCTGTTCTTACGAGTTGTCATTCCACTGTGCTAACAATAATTCCACTCTCATTGTGGAAATAGAGATCACGGCACTCAGGGCTTCTTGGAGGTGCGCAAGTTAGGGATCCAACCCGTAGAATATAGCTAAGAAATACTTGGCACTCCACTCTCATTGTGGTGTGTCTGGGCCTAGAGACCCTTATTCCACTCTCATTGTGGTGTGTCTGGGCCTAGAGACCCTTATTCCACTCTCATTGTGGTGTGTCTGGGCCTAGAGACCCTTATTCCACTCTCAGTGTGGTGTGTCTGGGCCTAGAGACCCTTATTCCACTCTCATTGTGGTGTGTGTGGGCCTAGAGACCCTTATTCCACTCTTATTGTGGTGTGTCTGGGCCTAGAGACCCTTATTCCACTCTCAGTGCAGTGTTTCTGGGCCTAGAGACCCTTATTCCACTCTCATTGTGGTGTGTGTAGGCCTAGAGACCCTTATTCCACTCACATTGTGGTGTGTCTGGGCCTAGAGACCCTTATTCAAATCCACTCTGCATTTCCTTCCATCCTATGCCCACCTGCAGTAGATGTGTATGATACATAACTAGGTAGGGTCTGTCCACTCTTACTCTTGGTAGTCATAAGTGGACAGGGAAGGAAGTGCAGGCTCCAGATTCACTGCCACTGAAGAAAATGGGACAGCGGTTCTGCTATGGCACTTCCGCTCCTCTGACAGATTCTGACAGAATCTCACCTTTGTGCGGTGCCTTCTGGGCTTCCAGGACCATCTATCTCAGCCAGCAGCTCCCTGCTTTTGGTGGGCACCCACTGAGATGATAATGTATTAGATCTGACCTGCAGTCCCATGTAACTCCACAGATAATACAGTGATTCTTTTGCGAGTACTGATAGCAGTGATGGCTCCTCTGGATCACACTGCTCCTGGGTCTGCATGTGCTGCTGTTCTGGGCTGGTGTGAGGAGTAAGGCAGAATCAGTGAGAGAGGAGAGCAGACTAGTGATGAGCGAATATACTCGTTACTTGAAATTTCCCGAGTATGCTTGGGTGACCTCTGAGTATTTGTTAGTGCTCGGAGATTGTTTTTCTTGCGGCAGCTGAATGATTTACATCTGTTAGCCAGCATAAGTACATGTGGGGGTTGCCTGGTTGCTAGGGAATCCCCACTTGTAATCAAGCTGGCTAATAGCTGTAAATCATTCAGCTGAGGTGAGGAAAACTAAATCTCCGAGCACTAAAAAATACTCTGAGGACACCCGAGCGTGCTCGAGAAATCTCGAGTAACGAGTACCGTATATTCGCTCATCAGTAGTGTTGAGCGATACCGTCCGATACTTGAAAGTATCGGAAAGTATCGGCCGATACCGGCAAAGTATCGGATCTAATCCGGTACCGATACCCGATACCAATACAAGTCAATGGGACTCAAGTATCGGACGGTATCCCTGATGGTTCCCAGGGTCTGAAGGAGAGGAAACTCTCCTTCAGGCCCTGGGATCCATATTAATGTGTAAAATAAAGAATTAAAATAAAAAATATTGCTATGCTCACCTCTCCGACGCAGCCTGGACCTCACCGAGGGAACCGGCAGCGTTCTTTGCTTAAAATGCGCGCGTTTCCTGCCTCCCGTGACGTCACGGCTTGTGATTGGTCGCGTGCCGCCCATGTGGCCGCGACGCGACCAATCACAGCAAGCCGTGACGTAATTTTCAGGTCCTGAATGCCTAATTCTAGGCATTCAGTATTTTAAAATTACGTTCCGGCTTGTGATTGGTCGCGTCGCGGTCACATGGGCGACGCGACCAATCACAAGCCGTGACGTCACGGGAGGCAGGAAACGCGCGCATTTTAAAATTACGTCACGGCTTGTGATTGGTTGCGTGCCGCCCATGTGACCGCGATGCGACCAATCACAGCAAGCCGTGACGTAATTTCAGGTCCTGAATGCAGAAATAGGCATCAGGACCTGAAATTACGTCACGGCTTGCTGTGATTGGTCGCGTCGCGGCCACATGGGCGGCACGTGACCAATCACAAGCCGTGACGTCACAGGAGGCAGGAAACGCGCGCATTTTAAGCAAAGAACGCTGCCGGTTCCCTCGGTGAGGTCCAGGCTGCGTCGGAGAGGTGAGTATAGCAATATTTTTTATTTTAATTCTTTATTTTACACATTACTGTTGTTTCGATACCGATACCCGATACCACAAAAGTATCGGATCTCGGTATCGGAATTCCGATACCCGCAAGTATCGGCCGATACCCGATACTTGCGGTATCGGAATGCTCAACACTACTCATCAGTCATCACTAGAGCAGACTAGATCTCTCTATTGCTGATAATGACAGACTGCTACAAGCCACAGATCTTCAGCATTTTTGCAGTTTTGCACTAGGTCAACTGTAAATCACAAGTTGATCACATATCATGGCAACATCCTCACCTTGCACCTCAAATATCATAGATCTTAAACTTTGTGATGCTGCAATTGGCAATTTTCCATGTGGGCATTTTTCATGTGGGCAATTTTCAGGGAACCCAGCCTCGTATGTGCTGATGAGGCTGCTATAGGGGTTTCCCACCTTCAGGGGGAAAATATTAAAAATCTTTTATCAACATAAAGAGTTTGTAAAAGCCATATGGAACAAATGATTAATGAAACCCAACTTCAAAAGTTATTAATACGGCTCTACTTCCATCAATGACTTAGAAGTGGAAAACCTACTGGATAGTCACATCTTTTCTGGTCTCTTCTCTCCTGAAATAAGCAGCTCATGCCCAGAACCTGCTAATTTATCAAAGGAGTATTGTGGTTTCTATAACCAAAGATTGCAAACGTTCATTAGATAATGAGCAACATCTTTGTATATCACGTTCAGTTGTTTTCTGACATCTCGGCATGCTGCCGTTCAGGAGTAACCTAGGTTGTTCACGGCTAGTAAATAACATACCCGGGTGTGCTGTCTTCTCTGTGCCGGGAGGCTGGTAATATGAGTCTCGGTAGCGGTGTTATGGAGGGAGAGGCATCACAATGTCTGAATACATTGTGTAAAAATATCCTCATTGTGAATCCGACCAGTTGTAATAGCCTGTAATGCTGCATGTCCCAAACATGACAGCCGCCCTTAGCTGTCAGACTGTGTACATGATCTGTGAGCATGTCTGTCCTTCCCGATGTGTGATGGTTGTGTGGCACACTGTTGGGTGTTCTTCTTTGTAGGGAAGATGCAATCTAGAATATGAAAGCACTGTACAGTCTGTGCCACGTACTGAATCAGTCCGGTTAACGCTTGTGTTTCCTTGTCTATGCTCTTTTCCAGTTTAAGTGCTATAATATGGTGTGGGAAGTAAAGACTAAAGACATGCCCAATACTGTACAGAAAGTCCAGTTGGTAATGGACAATAGGGCTACAGCCATGAATGAATCCCTGGAAGTGCTAAAGTGTGATGAACGACTCCCGTCTTCTCCAGGATACGAGTCTTCTGATGACCACATGGAACTTGGTATGGGGTTTCCTATGTATGAATATGGCCTTTATTAAAAATCTGTGTGTGACATGAGTCATTGAAGTTTCCATATTGCTTATAGAACATATGTTGTCATGATTTCCTAGGATATATTACTCTTCTCCTGACATAACTTGCTCATCAGTTTCCACTTGCATCAATGAACAGCTGAGCAATGGGATATACATTGTAATGTTTTCTTTGCCCTGCAAGAAACAAGCATTGAATGTAGGTTTCTCAGCTGTTAACAGTAGGTTGTGGGGGTCCTAGCAATGGAGCCCCCTCATCAGCTTGTCATTGGGGATCTATGAAAGAAAAGGGTGTGTTCAAAATGATCGACCGTCTTTTACATATTTCGACTCAGAAGTGAACCTGTCACTAAATACATGCCCAAACCATGGGCAACGTGAATCAGAGCCTCGTTACTTGACTTCAGCCAGGTATGTTTTTCTTGGAAATACTTCTGCACTTCAGAGAAAATATAATTTGAACATGAGGGACTATAAGGAAAGAGCAATTAGTCCGGGGGCTTCTCCCTGCACCACTCCAGGTGATCGACAGGTCTTTGCTGTGTGTGCTCATAGCAAAGAGATGTCATTGAACTATAAGGGTTTGTGCACACGTAGCGGATTGGCCGATGCAGATTCGCCGCAGTTTTCCATGCGGTGTACAGTACCATGTAAACCTATGGAAAACCAAATCCGCAGTGCGCATGCTGCGGAAAATACCGCGTTGTATTTTCCGCAGCATGTCAATTCTTTGTGCGGATTCCGCAGGGGTTTACACCTGCTCCTCGATAGGATCCACAGGTGTAGAACCGCAGGTGGGAACCGCACAAAAACCGCAGGAAATCCGAGGTAAATCCACAGGTAAAACGCTGTGCGTTTTGCCTGCAGATTTTGCAAAAACGGTGCGGAAAAATCCGCACACGAATCCGCAACGTGAGCACATAGCTTAACTGGGCAGGAAGAAGCCATTGGGGGCTGAGGGACAAAACTGGTCATGGCTATTACTAGAATCCCTTGATGGATCTTCTGAGTGTTTCACAGAAAATACATGCCTGGCTGCATTTGACAGATTCTCTTTTGGCTGCTGGGTTAAACCTAGTTGATAATATTCAGCACTTCAGGTTAGCTAAACTTTTTATGAAACTTTTTTTTTTGATGCACACCTAGTGATTAGTTACTCAAACGTTTTCATTTGTGGGGCGTTGATCTTTTTCTATAATGATTGTATAAGTTTGTGCTTGTGCATTAAGCTAAACTTTCACTCCTTTCTAGATGACCTTCCAGAACTACAGGCGGTTCACACTGACTCCACATCTTCACCAGACATTTTCCATCTTGAGGCAAATGTATCACATCAGGAATATTCAGTGCCTTCATGGAGTCAAAATACCTCAAATATGTCAGAAAGTGCCTACTCATGTGGAAACGGGATGAACTGGTTAACTGAGCTGGCTAATATCGCCACAAGTCCGCAAAGCCCTTTAATGCAATGTTCATTCTACAATAGGTAAGGCCTTTATTCAGACCTTGTGGTCGGCGCTCATAGCAATGCTGTAATTCTGCTACATAGGAGCAATCTGAGCATCGCCTCTATGTAGCAGAGCCAATCAAGTTGTGGCAGCTTCTAGCCTCCCATGGAGGCTATTGAAGCATGGCAAAAGTAGTTTAAAGAAAAAAAAGTGTTTAAAAATATGAAAAAATAAGTTTACATCACTCCCCTTTTTCCCCATTCAAAATAAAACAATAAAAAAAAATCAAACCTACACATATTTGGTATCGCCGTGTTCAGAATCGCCCGATCTATCAATAAAAAAAAAGATTAACCTGATCTCTAAACGGCTAAAAAAAGTCAAAACTCCAGAATTACGTTTTTCTGGTCACCGCGACATTGTATTAAAATGCAATAACGGGCGATCATAAGATCGTATCTGCACCAAAATGGTATCACTTAAAATGCCAGCTCGGCATGCAAAAAATAAGCCCTCACCCGACCCCAGATCACGAAACATGGAGACGCTACGGGTCTCTGAATACGGCACAATATTTTTTTTAACTTTGGAATTTTTTTTCACCACTTAGATAAAAAAGAACCTAGACATGTTTGGTGTCTATGAACTCGTAATGACCTGGAGAATCATAATGGCAGGTCAGTTTTAGCATTTAGTGAACCTAGTAAAAAAGCCAAACAAAAAACAAGTGTGGGATTGCACTTTTTTTGCAATTTCACTGCACATGGAATTTTTTTCCCATTTTCAAGTACGCGGCATGCTAAAACCAATGATGTCGTTCAAAAGTAAATCTCGTCCTGCAAAAAGTAAGCCCTCACATGGCCATATTGATGGAAAAATAAAAAAGTTATGACTCTGGGAAGAAGAGGAGCGAAAAATGAAAAACAAACAAACAAAAAAAAAAGTTGGGGTTAATAGTTGGGATTATATCTAATGTTCCTGTTTGTGAGTGGTTAACACAGGTGAAAGTTTAACTTAACGTTTTAGTAGTCCTTCACTTAATTTCTCCAGTTAATGGTTTACTGCCTAAATGTATATGTGCACAATTTTATTAATATCGGAATAACAATGAAAGAAAATCCTGGTGTAAGTTGAAAGACCTGTAAAGATAGGTTTACATGGGTGGATTTCTGTACATAATGAGTGACAACATTATTTGGAGGTCTTTTTATATAAGCATGGGTCCTGGATGGGGACATATGATTGTTACATATTTCAGCAGTACATCCCATTTACACATTGATTTTAGGTCTTCATTATCAATACAATCTACCGCCAAAAGATCTTTTTGCTTATTAGTAGTGATGAGCGAGCATACTCGGATAATGTGCTATCTGAGCACTCTCGGGTGTTATCAGAGTATCTTTGACATGCTGGAATAATATGATCGAGTCCCTGCGGCTGCATGATTCCCGGCTGTTAGACAGCCACAAACCATGTGGGGACTCCCTAACAAACAGGCAATCCCCGGATGTGTTGAGGCTGTTTAACAGCGGAGAATCATGCAGCTGCGGGGACTTGAACATAATATCCGGGTACGCCCAGGATACTCAGATAATACCGAGCATGCTCAGATAGCACATTACCCGAGCACGTTCACTCATCACTACTCATTAATTAACTGATTGCTACCATGTTTTAACTTTCCATTGATCGAGAATGAAAACGTGTACGTCCATGTGAAAGGGCCTTCTTAGTAGATCACTCCCAGTGTACTAAAACCAAAAAAAACTACTGGCCCCTTTACCCTATGTGGGATCTCCAGTAATACACTTCACAAAAAGGAAATTTGTTTTTAGGCAATTCTCTTTGCCTACATTGATTTAATATTAGAAATGCAGATTTAGCTAATTTCTATTTTCTAGATATTGTAATGTCCCTGCGTGACTTGTGTTATGTGGTTGCTTCCTTCTTGTAGATCATCACCTGTTCACATAATAGCCACCAGTAAAAGTTTACATTCCTATGCCCGCCCTCCACCGGTATCCACAGAAGATGAGCCAAATGTATCTAAAAGCCATTGGAAAGAAGCACCAGTAAGACACGAGCGAGTGAGTTGTAATACCAGCTGTCATGAAAGGGTCACCTCTTCATATTTCGCATACGTACTTTTCCAATAACATATTTTTGTTAAACATAACAGAAGCCATTGTTCTATGGAGTGCATGCTATAAAATACAGAGCCTTAGTGGCAAGAGTGGAAGAAACCGAACTGAGAACCCAGTTAGAATACACGTAGTATTTATCACTGTAAACTGATGGCACCAATGTGACTTGGAACTTGTCTTACTTGTTATTGTTTAATATCTTTTATAATCTTTAGGATAGACCTAACCAGCTTTTTTACAGTATGAAATTATTATTCATTTCAGGCCAACAGTGAGTCAGAATCTGGCATTTTCTGCATGTCCTCCTTTTCGGATGATGATGATTTAGGCTGGTGTCATTCATGGCCTCATACGATTTGGCACTGTTTTCTAAAAGGTGAGTAATGTAACAAAGCCAGAAAGGTGATGGGTTGTGATGAGGGAACACGTGTTACTTGTTCAGGCCTTGCATGGCCATTTACAGGCAGCGTTTAGAGCTGGTGTTTGATGTTGGATCACATCCTACCCAACAAAACAACTAGAGTTCTGTGTTCTTTTCATGGAAATTTAGGCACAGGGCGTCTACTCAAAGGGATACTGTCACCTCACGGTATATACCTGCAGATCTAGGGCTAAGAGGCAGGTGAATAGCGTTTCAATGTTGCCAACCACCTAACTGAATGTATGGCTGCCGGTGGGAACAAAATTCACTTATTTCCTTCAGGTTGCTGCCGACTTTCAGTCATGGAGGCATGTACAGAGCTGTTGCTGTCATTGCTCTTAGCACGGCTCAATATATTGTGAGTGTACACATGCCACGGCACTTTGATTGACAGCTTGTTGTGCACATACATTCTGCAGAGTGAGCTGTGAAAGTGCAAGGGTGTACTTACTGCCACCGCTCCATGCACGTCTCCATGACTGAAAGCTGGCAGCTCCAGGAAAGAAATAGTTTCACTTTCAGTATGGCGGCTGGGTAGCATTGTAGCGCTATTGTTCTGCAGTCCAATCCCATATCTGCAGGTTAATAGCATTTTCAGAAGAGGCAGGTTCCTTTTAAGCAGCATTTACATTAGTTTCTGTTTTTGGTGGTGTTGGAACACGTTGTTTGCTTATATGCCTTTTTTATAGTTTTTGCACTATAATAAGGATAATTGACTAGAATATGATTCTAAGTGGTAAACTAAATGTGTTGGCTTCATAGCAGTTCACCATTGCAGATAAGACAAGAAGCCACCATGACGTGTGATTCTGCAGTGGCCGGTAGGTGACTTGTTCTACCATCAGCCAGTCCTCACCGCAGAGCACTTGGGCTATAGCATTTGTGAAATGTACCCCATAGCTGCCAATTAGACTAATCAGCCCATTATGTGCACATTTGCCAAGTGTAATCATTTGGAGAGATGCACTAGACAATCAAGTAATCACTATCAAGTACAACTCCCGCTTGATTGAACCATCGCTGCCTCCATTTTGCTGTACTTAGCCAAATGAGAACATCACCAGCATGGGGTCGTAATGAATGTGAAATCGCAGCACCAGAATATCTCCGCAGGTGGCCCTGGCTATGTATAGCCTTCATGTCATTCTTCATTCTGCAGGAGCCTGACATTTTCCTTCTCTTGAATCTTATTCAGGAACACGTCTGTGTTTTCATAAAGGACGCAAGAAAGTATGGCAGGATGTGGAAGACTTCTCCAAAAGTGTGCGCTGCAGATCTGAGCGTGATGCCAGCATTGGCTCCCACAAGGTAGATTTATATACAACGCACCTGTTTGCTCAGATCCACTTTTACTGTTTTCTAAATTGCCTGTAAAATGTTACTATGATATGTGGCTGTCCTGTGTCCAGGCTGTGGACATAATGGTGCTATATAAGTGAGTAAATACGTTCTCCGCACTGAGGATTACCTGTCATTGACCACACTGAGTGCAGGGGAGCCGGGTGTCACCCTCTTACATTGGTTCACTGAATTAATAATGTGCTGGTGCAGTTCTTACATGACGTGTCTTTTGTTCCATTTCTAGGGCTATGGATCAGATGGTCTGAAATTGATTTCTCACGAGGAGAGCGTGTCTTGTGGTGACTCTGTGCTCCAGCTGACATTTGACCCAGGCACACAAGAAGGCCTGCTGACAGTGGAGTGCAAACTGGATCACCCATTCTATGTAAAAAATAAAGGTAAGGCCACTTTTTTTTTTTACGTGATTTTCAATATAATTTTTTTTTCCAGCAGAGTTTTTCTCTTTTCTAAAAAAGGTTAAATGGAGCATGAGATTGTCAAAAACTATTTTAACATCAGGCAATTTGTTGAAATAAGACTATCTCACCTGATAGATACCCCACAGATGCAAGGCTCCTTGGCAGTCTGTTTACTTTCTTCAGCAATGGCTGTTCATCCATGTGACCACTGCAGCCAGTCATCGGCTCAAAGGGAGGCTATTGTCACAAGAAGACTTATTGTTTAAATCAAGTTTTTGTGCAAAAAAAAGAAATATTGGAAATGTTTTTAAGGTTATGTTATAAAAAGATTTAAAAATAAAGAAATAAATACACAATTAATGTTATTCGAGGCATTTTTAGACCTGTATGTCCTTTCAGATAGAGCTTACAGCAAGGTTCCATGTTATCACAGGCAGAATGACAGTTGACAATGACCGAGATATATATACCGTATATACTCGAGTATAAGCCGAGATTTTCAGCCCATTTTTTGGGGTTGAAAGTCCCCCTCGCGGCTTATACTTGAGTCATACCCAGGGGTCGGCAGGGGAGGGGGAGCGGCAGCTGTCAGATAATACTCACCTACTCCTGGCGCGATCCCTGCAGGTCCCTGGTTCCCCGGCACCCCAGCTTCTTCCTGTACTGAGCGGTCACATGGTACCGCTCATTACAGTAATGAATATGCGGCTCCACCCCTATGGGAGGTGGAGCCGCATATTCATTACTATAATGAGCGGTAACGGTGACCGCTCAGTACAGGGAGAAGCTGCGGCGCCAGGGAAGCAGGGACTGCACCGCGCCAGGAGCAGGTGAGTATAACGGGGAGGGGAGCGCTGCGCGATATTCACCTGCTCCTTGTTCTGGGCGCTGCTCCGTCTTCAGCGTCTTCTGCAGTGACGCTCGGGACAGAGGGTGTGGTGACGTGGTTAGTGCTGCCCTCTGCTTGAACGTTGGTGTAGAAGATGTGGAAGACACAGCAACGAAGTCAGGTGAATATTGAAAGTGTCGGGGGCCTGAACGACGGAGAGGTGAGTATGTGATTTTTTATTTTTTTATTTTTTTTATCACAGCAAATGGGGCAAGTGTCTCTATGGAGCATCTTATGAGGCCATAATTAACGTTTGTGGAGCACTATATGGGGCAAGTGTCTGTATGGAGCATCTTATGGGGCCATAATCAAGGTTTGTGTAGCACTATATGGGGCAAATATCTTTATGGAGCATCTTATGGGGCCATAATCAACATTTGTGCAGCATTATATTGGGCAAATGTGTCTATGGAGCATCTTATGGGGCCATTATTAACCTTTATGCAGGAATATAATGGGCATATTTTAATATGGAGCATCTTATGGGGCTCCTGATTCAATATGGATATTCAAAAACACTTAACCTACTGATGTCTAAATTAATTTTACTTTAATTGGTATCTATTTTTACTTTTGACATTTACCGGTAGCTGCTGCATTTCCCACCCTAGGCTTATACTCGAGTCATTAAGTTTTCCCAGTTTTTTGTGGCAAAATTAGGGGGGTCGGCTTATACTCGGGACGGCTTATACTCGAGTATATACGGTGTGTATGTATGTGTGTGTGTATATGTATATATATATATGTGTGTGTGTATGTATATATATATATATATATATGTGTGTGTGTGTGTATATATATGTGTATATATATATATGTATGTATGTATGTATGTGTATATATATATGTATGTATATATATGTATGTATATATATATATATATGTATGTATGTATGTATGTATGTATGTATGTATGTATGTATATATATGTATGTGTATATATATGTATGTGTATATATATGTATGTGTATATATATGTATGTGTATATATATGTATGTATGTATATATGTATGTATGTATATATGTATGTATATATGTATGTATGTATGTATGTATGTATATATATGTGTATGTATGTGTATATATATAATAAAAATAGGTAAACTGACTGAACAATATATAATAATTTATACTAGTGCATAGCCAAAAAAGATACATACAAAATAGATTATGGCCGCACTCATCTGTGCTAAAGTAAGGAAATGTGAAATATAAGGAAATATGAATAGCATAATGGCTTATGAACTTTATGAACAAACACATGAGATATTTAGCACAAGATTTGGCCAAACGTTGTGAGCCCATTCACCAAACGTCAAGGTAATCTCAGATCGAATGGGTAACTACACTGACTGCCTGGTGTGAACACTTACCTATGGTATCTGAGCTGACTGCCCAATGTGAACACTTACTTGTGGCTAATGACATGATAAAGCCTACTTATATAGGAGGCTCAGAACCAACTGTGTTGAGATGTAATTAAAATACCAGCATGGTGAAGGGCGGGACGTTCAAGTCAGAAAATAGTATATAATAAAAATAGGTAAACTGACTGAACAATATATATAATAATTTATACTAGTGCATAGCCAAAAAAGATACATACAAATCTTGTGCTAAATATCTCATGTGTTTGTTCATAAAGTTCATAAGCCATTATGCTATTCATATTTCCTTATATTTCACATTTCCTTACTTTAGCACAGATGAGTGCGGCCATAATCTATTTTGTGTGTATGTGTGTATATATATATATATATATATATATATATATATATATATATATATATATATATATATATATATATATATATATATATAATTTTTTTTTTTTTCTTTTTTTTTTTCTTTTTACACAAAGCATGTACTTGTCTCTTTCTTGGACCAGCACTCCTCCCATTTGACACAGGTGATTTTAATTAGCAGGAGACTGCAAAGTAAGGGGTCTAGCCCATCTTGGCTCTCACTGAAGAGCTGGAGGAAGGTGAGTTTAAATGCTCCTTTCATTTTGGTGCTGGTGCTGTGTGGCGGCCATTGTTGCTGTGGCTTTGTGCTGGTGGGGCGGCGCGGTCTGGAGTCATGGGGGCTCAGTCTCGCAGCATGGGTGCTGTGGGGCAACAGGCCGTCCGCCCTGCTGGTGCATGGCCGCTGCGGCGGTTGTCGCCGCATGGCTCCGCTCCATTAGGGCGTTAGGACCCACTACGAGGTTTGCCGTGAAGTGGCAGTGGGCTTCATACAGTCTGATCAGAATGTTAAACTGAAAACCTCATGTTCAGTATATAAATTTTTGCCTAGCGGCTCTAGATCAACGTATGATTTTTATGATTTTGGGATGTGCGGTTCATGCTCCCTTTTTTTTTTTTTTTAAATACACAAAGCATATACTCGGGACGGCTTATACTCGAGTATATACGGTGTGTGTGTGTGTGTATATATATATATATATATATATATATATATATATATATATATATATATATATATATATATATATATATATATACACTCACCGGCCACTTTATTAGGTACACCATGCTAGTAACGGGTTGGACCCCCTTTTGCCTTCAGAACTGCCTCAATTCTTCGTGGCATAGATTCAACAAGGTGCTGGAAGCATTCCTCAGAGATTTTGGTCCATATTGACATGATGGCATCACACAGTTGCCGCAGATTTGTCGGCTGCACATCCCAAAGATGCTCCATACAAGGCAGGATGGATCCATGCTTTCATGTTGTTTACGCCAAATTCTGACCCTACCATCCGAATGTCGCAGCAGAAATCGAGACTCATCAGATCAAGCAACGTTTTTCCAATCTTCTACTGTCCAATTTCGATGAGCTTGTACAAATTGTAGCCTCAGTTTCCTGTTCTTAGCTGAAATGAGTGATACCCGGTGTGGTCTTCTGCTGCTGTAGCCCATCTGCCTCAAAGTTCGACGCACTGTGCGTTCAGAGATGCTCTTAGGCCTACCTTGGTTGTAACGGGTGGCGATTTGAGTCACTGTTGCCTTTCTATCAGCTCGAACCAGTCTGCCCATTCTCCTCTGACCTCTGGCATCAACAAGGCATTTCCGCCCACAGAACTGCCACTCACTGGATTTTTTTTCTTTTTCGGACCATTCTCTGTAAACCCTAGAGATGGTTGTGCGTGAAAATCCCAGTAGATCAGCAGTTTCTGAAATACTCAGACCAGCCCTTCTGGCACCAACAACCATGCCACGTTCAAAGGCACTCAAATCACCTTTCTTCCCCATACTGATGCTCGGTTTGAACTGCAGGAGATTGTCTTGACCATGTCTACATGCCTAAATGCACTGAGTTGCCGCCATGTGATTGGCTGATTAGAAATTAAGTGTTAACAAGAAGTTGGACAGGTGTACCTAATAAAGTGGCCGGTGAGTGTGTATATATATATATATATATATATATATATATATATATATATATATATATATATTTATTTAGCAGAGCAGCTCAACAAGCAAAAAATAAATAGTCCGGGTGCAAAAAGCTCCCAAAGACAGGAGCAGCACACCATGAACCTGCCTGAAAAGGGTTAATTTGTCCGAACCGAAACGTCGCTGTCATGAGCTAAATAAAAGCTCCTTTTCTTTCACTGATCATGGTGTGCTGCTCCTGTTTTTGGACTTCTATATACAAGGTTTGGTCTTTGCCTCTGGGAGCTTTTTGCACCCGGACAATTTATTTTTTGCTTGTTGCGCTACTCTGTGTGTGTGTGTGTGTGTGTGTGTGTGTGTGTGTGTGTGTGTGTGTGTGTGTGTGTGTGTGTGTATATATAGATAGATGTGTATGTGTGTATATATAGATAGATGTGTATGTGTGTATATATATATATATATATATATATATATATATACACACACACTAGATGGTGGCCTGATTCTAACGCATCGGGTATTCTACAATATGCATGTCCACGTAGTATATTGCGCCCAGCCACGTAGTATATTGCCCAGTCACATAGTATATTGCCCACCCACGTAGTATATTGCCCAGTGACGTAGTATACAGCACAGAGCCACGTAGTATATTGCCCAGCTACGTTTGTCACAGGTTAAAAAATAAACATATACTCACCTTTCCGAGGGCCCCTTGTAGTTCAGCCCCCTGTAGCAGCTTCCGGTCCCAGGGTTGGTCTGAGCGCAGGACCTGTGATGACGTCGCGGTCACATGACCGTGTAGCGGTCACATGACCGTGACGTCACGTCAGGTCCTTTCCGCGCAGGCGCGCAGGACTTGTGATGACGTCGCGGTCACATGACTGTGACGTCATAGCAGGTCCTTCTGCCATACCATCTTTCCCACCGCAACCTGCAACGGAAGATGGCGTGCGGCGCGAGCAGCTCAGCGGACTACAGAGGGTGAGTATAGCAGGTTTTTTTTTTTATTTATTATTTTTTAACATTACATTTTGTACTATTGATGTTGCATAGGCAGCGTCAATAGTACAAAGTTGGGGACACACAGGGTTAATAGCGGCGGTAACGGAGTGCGTTACCCGTGGCATAACGCGGTCCGTTACCGCCGGCATTAACCCTGTGTGAGCGGTGACCGGAGGGGTGTATGTGGGCGCCGGGCAGTGAGTGCGGGGAAGTAAGGAGCAGCCATTTTTTTCCGGACTGTGCGCGTCGCTGATTGGCCGCGGCAGCCATGACAGGCAGCTGGCGAGACCAATCAGCGAACGAATAACCGCGACAGACAGACGGACAGACAGACGGAAGTGACCCTTAGACAATTATATAGTAGATTATATATATATATATAGAGAGAGAGAGAGATAAAGATTTTTCTGTATTTTCATGACTATGAAAATTGTACATTCACACTGAAGGCATCAAAACTATGAATTAACACATGTGGAATTATATACTTAATTTCAGTTGTTTCACACTTTTTTGTTATGTCTTATAGTCTAGGTTCTTCAAAGTAGCCACCTTTTGCTTTGATGACTGCTTTGCACACTCTTGGCATTCTCTTGATGAGCTTCAAGAGGTAGTCACCTGGAATAGTCTTCCAACAATCTTGAAGGAGTTCCAGGAGATGCTTAGCACTTGTTGGCCCTTTTGCCTTCACTCTGCGGTCCAGCTCACCCCAAACCATCTGGATTGGGTTCAGGTCTGGTGACTGGAGGCCAGGTCATCTGGCGTAGCACCCCATCACTCTCCTTCTTGGTATATAATTCCACATGTGTTAATTCATAGTTTTGATGCCTTCAGTGTGAATGTACAATTTTCATAGTCATAAAAATACAGAAAAATATTTAACTGAGGTGTGTCTAAACTTTTGGTCTGTATCTCAGCACCGTATCCACCAATCACTCACAATAGGTGGTGTCATGGCTGACCTCGCCCCCTCCCTCCACAATGACCTTTGCACATGCTCATCAGACACTTCAATACAACAGAGTTGGAGTCCGACCATCGTGGGTATGTACATGTGGTGTTTCATGAAACTGCAGGAAGTCAGTGTGCAGAAAAAGAAAAGGTGGCCAGTTTCAAAGTTTCAAAATTGTATTTTTTTAATACAGACTGATATGCAAAAAATAAACTGCTTTTTTAATACATGTAACATAAAAACCCGATTTAACAATAAATCTTTCTGATAATGGCTTCCCTATAAGCAGTCTCATGTTGTACTGTACATACTAGCATCATGGCAGAGGTCACATGGATGTAAGACACATCATCCGTGTGTAAAATAAGCAGACGCTGGCGGGGGCCGCTGGGACATCAGCGCTGGAACAGAAGGGGATTTAAGCAGGTGGGTATTGGTTATGTTTGTCTACAATCCCTGTTAAGATCCCACACCGTCCCTTTAAGGTAATTAGTAATGAAACCACCCTATGCTGGTAATGTTGGTGAAGAAGCAGGTAATAGGAGTTTTGTAAGATTTCAACATGACTTTGTTCTATTTCCAGGCTGGTCGTCATTTTACCCAAGTCTAACAGTGGTTCAGCATGGCATTCCCTGCTATGAGATGCACATTGGTGATTTATGTCTACCTCCGGGACATCCTGATGCCATCAATTTTGATGATTCTGGTGTATTTGATACATTTAAAAGGTAAACTTCAATCATTGACTTCTTTATGTGTATGTCTATTAAAGGGAATTTGTCAGTAGGATTTTCCTATGTAATCTGACGTCAGCATGAGGTAGAGACCGTGATTCCAGTGATGTCACTTACCAGAATATATGCTGCTGTTACTATAAAATCAGTGTTTTATGAGCAGAAGATTATCACTACAGGACAAGGGGTCTTGTGCCTCCCAGTCCACTGATCGGTGTGACCCAGCCCCCACCACTGTACACAGAACGCTGCCAATCGGTGGTGTGGGCGGGGTTATACAGGGCTCTGCATTCTGAGCTCTGCTAGATTTGTATCAAAATGATAGCATGCATACCCGCAAGTGACACATCACTGGAAGCAGCCCTTACATCCGGCTGCTCTCTCATGGTGACAGATTCCCTTTAGTGGAATAGTCTAAGCCTTTTTATTAGTCACCAGTGTATACTGTGCTATATACAACCTACTGTTTGCCTTCTTTCATTGCAGTTATGACTTCACACCAATGGATTCCTCTGCTGTGTATGTGTTGAGCAGTATGGCACGTCAGCGCCGGGCTTCTTTATCCAATGGTGGCGCAAGCAGCCCGGACTCTGAGAGATCTGATTACAGCAAGGACTGTGCATTTCCACAGACTTCTTACACGTCACTATACAATAAAACTGGCAGAAGTCACAGCTCAGGGACTGCAAACTCTGTGATGGCCACATCTCCCAATAAGTGCAAAAGACCAATGAACGCCTTCATGCTTTTTGCCAAAAAATATAGAGTTGAATACACACAGATGTACCCAGGAAAAGACAACCGGTAACTTGATAACTGATCTTTGTACCTACAGAATAGAGTGGTGTGTGTTTAATGCCGAAGGTTGTGATCAGACCGTTATAAAGCTGTTTGGGCATATTGGCCATGCAACAGCGAGCTGTATCTATCCCGTAGTAAGGAAGCCATATTAACAGGAGTTTACCGCTGCTTTTATTGTGTTTTTTTTTTTTATTGTTTAAGGTCTAGGACGTTGTCTATAGGGCTACCTTTCCTGGAATTCAATTAGGAAAACTGAGCCAAACACAAACCAGCACTGACATTGCTTGTATTTTACCACTTCTTGTGCATTGCGGTTTTACCTTTGTGCAGACATCTTGGCTGATTTCCCACTCTTGCACAATATGCAGACAATGAGGCCACAATCGGATGAGCCCCTCAAGATGTCCCAAACAGTCTGAGAAAATAACTTTGCAGGAACTATAGGGATTGTACTGTAGAGGACTGGGGGTGACGTTATTTTCTCTGAAGCCCATTCAGACTCTTTAGGACATCTTGAAGAATGACTGTCCGGAGAAGAAATGGTGAGTGCTACCATGAGTCCTGTGTCATGCCAGCGCTAACGCATCCTGAGACCATTCATGGCTGGAGTCGCTTTACAGCCAAGGCAGCAAAGTTGTGAGTGCTTCTTAACACTGCAATGAATAAAGAATGGGAGCTAAACATCCCCCAAAGCCACTTCTCCCAAAGCTCCAGGAGCAGTTTGGTGATGAACAATGTTTTTCCAGGCAAATGTGATAACTAAGTGGCTCAGTGAATAAAACTGTGACAATTTGGGTTCATTGCCAGGAAACTTTCCGAGATCTTAATCCCATTGAGAACCTGTGGTCTATCCTTAAAGTGGAGAATCAAAAACACAGAAATTGTGATAAACTCCAACAGTAATTAGGCAAGCATGGGTTATCCTCGGCTAGAATTTTGCCCAAAAGCTGTCAGACGTCATGAAAAATTATGAACAGCACTGTAAATATTGAGTCTTTGCGTAACTTTTAGTGTTTGTCAATCAAAGTTGAAAAACCTATGTTATGCTTACATTTCTAACTTAAATATCTAAAAACTCTGAAGCAGCAAACTTTGAGAAAACCAAAATGTGTCCGTCTCAAAACTTTAGTCCACAACACACATTGCTGTCATTGTCGTTAATAGTCGCTAGATCCAAATCCTTTAATAAGCTCCCTCTAGTGGTGGCTTTGTGATGGGCGGTGGAGGATTTGACTCTAATTAATAATAGTAATTGTTAAGGTTGAAGGAAGACTTTAAGTCCATCTAGTTCAACCCATAGCCTAATCTAACACGCATTGTAGACTTTATTTATTGGGGTCATTCTGCTGGCACTATTATAATGTGGTTAAAGGGAACTTGTCACCAGTTTTTTGGCTTCTAAACCTTGCCCATCACCTTTAAGATCCTAAGAATGGGGTTCCTGGAACCCCTTTAAATCCTCATGTATACCTCAGCAAAGTGTTTCATACTGGTCCTGTGCTGTATGTAAATTAGGTGGTCCAGTCCAATGAGCGTCTCCACCCATCTCTCGTAAGTGGATATCGGTCATCCACATGGTGCCCCAAGTGTTGCGCCTGCACAATGGAATCGGAGAGCTGCATGCTTCACTGTGCCCTACAGAACCGCCACTGATTCCACTGCACAGGCGTCAGACTTCAGGCACTACGTGGGTGACGGAAAGACGTGCACTTAGAGGAGGCGGCATTAGAAGGGACCGAGGCAGTGCTGATCACATTCTGCAGACACCCATTGGACCGGACAGCACAATTTCCATACAGCGAGGGACAAGTATAAAACACTAACCGAGGTATACAGGGGCACGTCTAAGGACACAAAGGGTTTGCAGGAACCCCTTATGATCTTTAAAGGTGATGGGCAGGGATTATTAGCCAAAAAACTGGTGACGGGTTCCCTTTAAGGCCAGAAGTTCAGTATTTTACATCAGTATTTGTTAACCAAAACCCAGAAGTGGTGACATGTCTCTATTATACTTTTCTTCTGACTCCTGGTTTGGGCTTAAGGCCCCGTCACACATAGCGATTTACCAACGATCACGACCAGCGATACGACCTGGCCGTGATCGTTGGTAAGTCGCTGTGTGGTCGCTGGGGAGCTGTCACACAGACAGCTCTCTCCAGCGACCAACGATCGGGAACGACTTCGGCATCGTTGAAACTGTCTTCAACGATGCCGAAGTCCCCCTGCAGCACCCGGGTAACCAGGGTAAACATCGGGTTACTAAGCGCAGGGCCGCGCTTAGTAACCCGATGTTTACCCTGGTTACCAAAAAAAACAAACAGTACATACTCACCATCTGATGTCCGTCAGGTCCCTTGCCGTCTGCTTCCCGCTCTGACTGAGTGCCGCCGTACAGTGAGAGCAGAGCGCAGCGGTGACGTCACCGCTGTGCTGTACTTTCACTTTCACTTTGCGGCGCTCAGTCAGTGTGGGAAGCAGACGGCAAGGGACCTGACGGACATCAGATGGTGAGTATGTACTGTTTTTTTTTTTTTTTACATTTACGCTGGTAACCAGGGTAAACATCGGGTTACTAAGCGCGGCCCTGCGCTTAGTAACCCGATGTTTACCCTGGTTACCAGTGAAGACATCGCTGGATCGGTGTCACACACACCGATTCAGCGATGTCAGTGGGACCTCAACGACCAAAAAACGGCCCAGGCCATTCCGACACGACCAGCGATCTCACAGCAGGGGCCTGATCGCTGGTACGTGTCACACATAGCGAGATCGCTACTGAGGTCGCTGTTGCGTCACAAAACTTGTGACTCAGCAGCGATCTCGCTATGTGTGACGGGGTCTTTACACATACTGACGTAAGATACTGACCACATACTGAAGGTGTGAATAAGCCCCTCTGAAGACAATTTGGCTGGTGATGTGCATGTGGAGGAGGGATTCGTATATGTATGCATAAAGCTAGCTGTATCTTAAAGCATACCATTTGTTTTAATTTTAGAACTCATTAGTACACATGAAACTAAGAACCTTTGCAGTATATCTTGTATGTAATCCAAGAAATCAGCTTCTTTCTCTGCCAGGACTGATTTTTCATTTTCAAAGATCTCTATCCAGAGGTAAAATCTGTATTCAGTGAAGGCAGACTGTTGTATCACTGAGATTTTGAAACAGATAATTGCAGTGTTTGAGTCAAACTCCCCTTAGTGAAATGATACAGCCCACCCCTGATCCATGCTGCCCAGCATGTAGACACGGTCAGGTTCCCTTTAAGAATAGATGTGCCCCGTTCCCTTTAAGAATAGATGTGCCCCGCACCCGTACATAGTGTATTGGCCTCCATATCATTTCACCTTATTACAGGGGAAGGAGGCAGAGCAGACCTTTATTTATTTTTTCTTTCCACCATTTTGTTTTTAAATTTAAGACGAATCATGAATTCACTTGGCCTATTTAAGGTTGGAGGACACGTTGACATCTTTTTAAATAGGAAAGGATGTGACAAATGTATGTTTCTGCCATAATTACCCAATGTAGCAAACTGTATCTGAAGGCCAATTCCAAGTGATGCCTAATATGGAAGCTGTGCGGTGTGTGGTTATTATTGGCTACACTGCCGTCATGGCAGGTACAACCAGCATGGTGCTGTACAACACCGAGCACCGTGCAGAGGACCATGCCTCTATCTGCCGTCACACAGCTGACAATCTAACGCTCCGTGCAGCACTGGATATCGTCACAATATGGCAGCCAGTGGAGCATATTACAGTCTTGAGTCCTGATAAACATCTTTTTTCTTAAATTGTGGGTTGCAGAGCAGTTGTTCATAACGAACATACAGTCCTTATATACAAGGGGTTTATTCCTGACTGTCCAGCATACGATGGGTCCATTGATGTGACCTTAACCCCTTCATGACCCAGCCTATTTTGACCTTAATGACCTGGCTGTTTTTTGCAATTCTGACCAGTGTCCCTTTATGAGGTAATAACTCAGGAACGCTTCAACGGATCCTAGCGGTTCTGAGATTGTTTTTTCGTGACATATTGGGCTTCGTGTTAGTGGTAAATTTAGGTCGATAATTTTTGCGTTTATTTGTGGAAAAAAAAGGAAATTTGGCGAAAATTTTGCAATTTTCAAATTTTGAATTTTTATTCTGTTAAACGAGCGAGTTATGTGACACAAAATAGTTAATAAATAACATTACCCACATGTCTACTTTACATCCGGACAATTTTGGAAACAAATTTTTTTTTTGCTAGGAAGTTATAAGGGTTAAAATTTGACCAGCGATTTCTCATTTTTACAACAAAATTTACAAAACCATTTGTTTTAGGGACCACCTCACATTTGAAGTCAATTTGAGGGGTCTAAATGGCTGAAAATACCCAAAAGTGACACCATTCTAAAAACTGCACCCCTCAAGGTGCTCAAAACCACATTCAAGAAGTTTATTAACCCTTCAGGTGTTTCACAGCAGCAGAAGCAACATGGAAGTAAAAAATGAACATTTAACTTTTTAGTCACAAAAATGATCTTTTAGCAACAATTTTTTTATTTTCCCAAGGGTAAAAGGAGAAACTGGACCACGAATGTTGTTGTCCAATTTGTCCTCAGTACGCTGATACCTCATATGTGGGGGTAAACCACTGTTTGGGTGCACGGCAGGGCTCGGAAGGGAAGGAGCGCCATTTGACTTTTTGAATGAAAAATTGGCTCCAATCTTTAGCGGACACCATGTCGCGTTTGGAGAGCCCCCGTGTGCCTAAACATTGGAGCTCCCCCACAAGTGACCCCATTTTGGAAACTAGACCCCCCAAGGAACTTATCTAGAAGCATAGTGAGCACTTGAAACCCCCAGGTGCTTCACAAATTGATCCGTAAAAATGAAAAAGTACTTTTTTTTCACAAAAAAATTATTTTAGCCTCAATTTTTTCATTTTCACATGGGCAACAGGATAAAATGGATCCTAAATTTTGTTGGGCAATTTCTCCTGAGTACACCAATACCTCACATGTGGGGGTAAACCACTGTTTGGGCACATGGTAAGGCTCGGAAGGGAAGGAGCGCCATTTGACTTTTTGAATGAAAAATTATCTCCATCGTTAGCGGACACCATGTCGCGTTTGGAAAGCCCCTGTGTGCCTAAACATTGGAGCTCCTCCACAAGTGACCCCATTTTGGAAACTAGACCCCCCCCAAGGAACTCATCTAGAGGCATAGTGAGCACTTTAAACCCCCAGGTGCTTCACAGAAGTTTATAACGCAGAGCCGTGAAAATAAAAAATAATTCTTTCCTCAAAAATGATTTTTAGCCCAGAATTTTTTATTTTCCCAAGGGTAATAGGAGAAATTGGACCCCAAATGTTGTTGTCCAGTTTGTCCTGAGTACGATGATACCCCATATGTGGGGGTAAACCACTGTTTGGGCGCACGGCAGGGCTCGGAAGGGAAGGCACGCCATTTGGCTTTTTGAATGGAAAATTAGCTCCAATCATTAGCGGACACCATGTCGCGTTTGGAGAGCCCCTGTGTGCCTAAACATTGGAGCTCCCGCACAAGTGACCCCATTTTGGAAACTAGACCTCCCAAGGAACTAATCTAGATGTGTGGTGAGCACTTTGAACCCCCAAGTGCTTCACAGAAGTTTATAACGCAGAGCCATGAAAATAAAAAATAATTTTTCTTTTCTCAAAAATGATTTTTTAGCCCACAATTTTTTATTTTCCCAAGGGTAACAGGAGAAATTGGACCCCAAAAGTTGTTGTCCAGTTTCTCCTGAGTACGCTGATACCCCATATGTGGGGGTAAACCACTGTTTTGGCACACGTCGGGGTTCGGAAGGGAAGTAGTGACGTTTTGAAATGCAGACTTTGATGGAATGCTCTGCGGGCGTCAGGTTGCGTTTGCAGAGCCCCTGATGTGCCTAAACAGTAGGAACTCCCCACAAGTGACTCCATTTTGGAAACTAGACCTCCCAAGGAACTAATCTAGATGTGTGGTGAGCACTTTGAACCCCCAAGTGCTTCACAGGAGTTTACAATGCACAGCCGTGAAAAAAAAATCATTTGTTTTCCTCAAAAATGATGTTTTAGCAAGCAATTTTTTATTTTCACAAGGGTAACAGGAGAAATTGGACCCCAATAATTGTTGCCCAGTTTGTCCTGAGTACGCTGGTACCCCATATGTGGGGGTAAACCACTGTTTTGGCGCACGTCAGTGCTCGGAAGGGAGGAAGCACCATTTGATTTTTTGAATACAAGATTGACTGGAATCAATGGTGGCGCCATGTTGTGTTTGGAGACCCCTGCTGTGCCTAAACAGTGGAAACCCCTCAATTCTAATGCCAACACACCCCTAACCCTAATCCCAACTCTAGCTATAACCCTAATCACAACCCTAACCCCAACACACCCCTAACCACAACCCTAACCCCAACACACCCCCAACCCTAATCCCAACCCTAACCATAACCCTAACCACAGCCTAATCTTAACCCTATTTCCAACCCTAACCCTAAGGCTATGTGCCCACGTTGCGGATTTGTGAGATTTTTCCACACCATTTTTGAAAAATCTGCAGGTAAAACTGCGTTTTACCTGCGGATTTACAGCGGATTTCCAGTGTTTTTTGTGCGGATTTCACCTGCGGATTCCTATTGAGGAACAGGTGTAAAACGCTGCGGAATCCGCACAAAGAATTGACATGCTGCGGAAAATACAGCACAGCGTTTCCGCGCGGTATTTTCCGCACCATGGGCACAGCGGATTTGGTTTTCCATAGGTTTACATGGTACTGTAAACCTGATGGAAAACTGCTATGAAATCAGCAGTGGCCAATCCGTGGCGGATCCACAGCCAAATCCGCACCGTGTGCACATAGCCTAATTTTAACCCTAGTTCTAACCCTAGCCCTAACCCTAGTGTAAAAAATAAAAATAAAAAAATATTTTCTTTATTTTATTATTGTCCCTACCTATGGGGGTGATAAGGGGGGGGGTTTATTTATTATTTTTTTATTTTGATCGCTGTGATAGAACCTATCACAGCGATCGAAATCTACCATTTTGGAAGATGGTGGCACCCATGCAGCACATGGACGGACACGGGAGGGACACTGGAGGTCGGTAAGTATGGGGGGGGGGGTCAGACTGCGGGGGGAGCGGACAGGAGGACGGAGGGGAGCGGAGGACAGGACGGAGGATGGAGAGGTGGAGGGGGGCAGATCGCGATCTCCAGCCATGGCTGATGCCATTGCAGCATCAGCCATGGCTGGATTGTAATATTTCACCAATTTTCATTGGTGAAATATTACTATCGCTCTGATTGAAAGTGAAACGTCACTTTCAACAGCCAATCAGAGCGATCGTAGCCATGGGGGGGGTGAAGCCCCCCTGGGCTCAAGTACCACTCCCCCTGTCCCTGCAGGTCGGGTGAAATTACAGTTAAGGCTACTTTCACACTAGCATCGGGCCGACGTACCGACGCTAGCGTTGTTTGCGCTGCACAACGGGTGCAGTGGATGCTGATTTTCAGCGCATCCGCTGCCCCATTGTGAGGTGCGGGGAGGAGGGGGCGGAGTTCCGGTGGAAAAAGCAGACACGTCGCACAAAAAAACGTTACATGTAGCGTTTTTTTGTGCCGACTGTCCGCCAAAACACGACGCATCCGTCGCACGATGGTTGCGACGTGTCAATGCGTCGCAATGCGTCGCTAATGTTAGTCAGTGGGGAAAAAACGCATCCTGCAGACAACTTTGCAGGATGCGTTTTTTCGCCAAAACGACGCATTGAGACGTATTGCAAAAAACGCTAGTGTGAAAGTACCCTAACCCTTTCACCCGGCCTGCAGGAGCGCGATCCGACCATGACGCATATGCTGCGTCACAGGTCGGATTGGCACAGGTTTTCATGACGCATACGCTGCGTCAAAGGTCGGGAAGGGGTTAAAGCAAGGTCATTATTAGCCAGCATCCTGGGGGGATTATAGAAATGGCCAATTGCATCAGGTCAGATAAATGTACTCGGCCGAGCTGAAGAGGTTACATAATGGAGTCTATTTAATTACTAGTTCTCTGAAAGTCTGCTACGTGTCCCCATGTGCGCGTCATTCCAACAAACAAGCTGGAGGCTGCAAATATGGCGATTTGAGTGAACTGTGATGTAAGATTTGCCCCATAGAGGATTTCCAGTATCCAGTTTTCATAGATGTTTCTATCTCCGAAGCATCGTCCATCCATGCTCTGAGCACAGCCCTAGTCGCATCTAAAGTGTTCGGACATGCTTTCTCTTCCAGAGCCATAAGTGTGATCCTTGGCGACAGATGGAAAAAGATGAAGAACGAGGAAAGAAGAATATACACAATAGAAGCTAAAGCTCTGGCTGAAGAACAAAAACGTTTAAATCCTGACTGTTGGAAGAGGAAAAGAACAAATTCAGTACGTAGTCTGGTTTTATATCCTCTTCCCCCGGCATACGGGTCTGATTTCTGAATGCTTTATGTATTGTAAGATAATGGTTCTGTCTGCTAGAAGGTGGCTGTGCCGGCAGCAGTGTGAATATAAATAAACTGTGACCTGGTCACTGCCTGCAAGCATCGGAGTACCGTACTCGTCACATCTCTGCCTATATATGTCACATGCCTCCAAATTATATACATAATAAGCACATTACTATGCTAACCGCGCCAGAATTGCAGCACATTTATTATGTGTTGAGGCTGCGCCCACATGGTGCTACTGTATGAAGCTGCTTTATACTCGAGCTGCATTGAAATGTATGAATGCTTGGCTGAGGCATATGTTCAGTACTTGGAATTCAACATTTTATGGCTGGTATATTAAAATAAATACCGTATTAGTATGGTTAGGTTGTATAACTAGAGGAATGATAAAAGACTTCAGTATTTTCACAAAACTTCCAAAAATATAGTTTGGAAATATTTCAGCAAGAAACTTTTTTTGTGTTCTTATTATAGCACAGTCTGACAAGAGATACTAATTATGGGTGATTAATTCTAAAATTCTGATTTTCAGGGCTCACAGCAACATTAAATATGAATGTAGTGGGATATTGTGTCGGAACATGCTGTTCGACTGGATGGAAGAAGAAAGTCTGACATCACAATGTTGTGAATGTGCGATCAGACCGTACTAGCGGCAATGGCACAGAAATATCTGACATGACTAAAGGTTTTCTTGTTTTACGTATAGCATTACATATGCAAAAATATCAATATTTTAAACCAAATCGCCTTATTTTTGAAAAATTATATATCAGGTAATATAGGCTTGAAAAATCGATATCCTGTGGTGCTACATGAGGTGTGTATCAGCATGTTGTTGTTAAAACCAGGTTAATAAAAAAAAAATAATGGGAATTTATAGAACATATAACTGCTGTTTATCGACCCTACTGCTTATTAATATGTATTGCACAAATGTAATTATCTCTACGTTAGACTGTGTATGTTTCTGACGTGATATTTTAATGCAAGGTGCATGAGCACTAATTGCCTACTCGTTGCCACTGAGCTCCATTTATATTCTGGCAGGTGGATCATTAGCTTCCTTACAGACCGAGGGGCCAGCAATTTCCTACATCCCCCTCCAAATGCCAAGTTGTTGAAGCAGAAGATTTAGTTTGCTACAGATAGATTTTATTTTGCTATGAAAAATGTCATTTATGATGGGGGGGAGGGGTGACTTTGCACTTAACTCTGGTGCAACACTTGCACTTTACTTTTTCTTGTGTCTGTCAGAATATTCAGATGCATATATTGTTGTTTTGTATTGCAGCTATATGACTGTGATGTGTGGAAATCATGGCTCCTGAATCACAGCTGTTTGTCAGCATCATATTGCCCCAGTAATTTTTGCACACTATATTCTTGTATATTTCAAATAAATGTTGTTGAAATGGTCGTGTTTACAGTCCTTGAAGCACCAAATGACACACAACCCAAGTACAAAGGAAAAAATTGTTTTATTAAATTCTTCTCATTGAACTACAATTTTATTCAGCAGTAATTACAAATCTGCTAAGAGGATACCAGGGGGCGCCATAACATGTATGTAACAACAATATCTAGACCATTGCAAAATGATGGTTTGATCTGTGAGATGATATTTGAAGGTGGTGTCCATTATTTTGAGATTGATAACCTATTCTTTATTACATAAAATTTAGAATGATTACTATAATAATTAGAGCTGTTGAGTCCTCATGAGTTATCTGGTTTACGACCAGCCAAGCAGAGCAGATGGTGAGATCACTGAGCAGCAAGCATACACTCCATGGATTATACATTGGTGCATATTATTACGGTATGTGAGCGCCCCACCTAAGAAAGCATCAGGATAGCCCTTACACTGCAGAGCTGAGCGCACAATGCAGCTTTTAGAACAAGGAGTTGGTTTCTATAACCTCCCCAGACCTCATTTCAAATGACACCCTAGCAACCTGAGTCCGTGTTCACACAGGGGAGCAGAAACTCTACAAATACTCTTGTAAAAAAAACACTTTCAATTTATTTCATTGGCAAATCTCTGCTGCTGTTTATATAAGGAGTTTTTTGTTTTTTTTCCCCTTTTTCCCCCCTGAAGAAGTTTAGAAAAACTAATGAGGGGGAAAAAGAAAAGTGCATTTCGCTTCTTTAAAGGATCTTAAGTAAACACTTTAAAAAAAACAAAAAAAAAAACTTCAAAACCACTTCAGTAAAAGAAAAACTCTCCAAAACAAGAGTTTCTTAAACCGGTTTCTACTTAAAAAAAAAAAACCTCATGGTTTTCCAGCTCCTCAATAAACTAAGTATGAATGTACCCTTAAATAGTTATTGCCATCTTCATAAATGGGTATTGTTTGATAGTGCTTGTAAATACAAGCCACCTTGGCAATTTACTGCTTATGAAACCTTTTGCCAGTCTGGAAACACTTTTCTTTTCAGCTTGTTGCCTTGGAGACAGACCACTACTTCTAGACAGCCGGATACGCGCAGTGCCTACAAACTCTTTTCTTTTGAGCTTGTAAGCACTGTTTTGCAGCTTGCCCTACTCCTAGAGCATGCTGTTACCTGCTAATCCCAGCCAGCTTCATCACAGTGCTTATAAGCTAGACCATAATTGTGGTCTTATCTCCTAGGCAATGAGCTGGAAACAAAAGGGTCATCAAGAAAGGCTGGAAATGTCAAAAGTGGTTGTTTTTCTAAGCAACATCTACCTATGAAAATGGGAATAACTCTTTAATTGACTGGCTTGTAAACTAATCATTAGATTAATTGGACAAAGTGATCTTGTAGGAGCTATTGTAGAGATGACATTGCCTTCTGGAGAAGTTGGACCATTACTGGATACACAGGTGCAAATTCCTTCCCCTCTCTAGCGTTCACTGACTGTACATAGGCTTCCAATGCACCCCTGTAAAAAGAAGAAAATAAAGTAGTGAAGAACAAGCAAAATGATCAGCACCATGTAGATCAGTCATCAAGGACAAGTGTCAAATACTTGTTTTATGTATGTGTGTGTGTGTGTATATATATATCTATATATATCTATATATATATATCTATATATATATATCTATATATATATATATATATATATATATATATATATATATATATATATATCTCACTAAGTTGGAGGGGATATTTTAATACAACATTGTAAATGTGAGCTAGACTTACCAAGGCAAGTGCATTATTTATTTCAATGTTAAAGCAGTATCAGATTTGAAAAGGATTCCCTAAAAATCGTTCTGCCGCTTCGGATGAGCATTTTCTTCCTGTTGCACTGGCAGCAGCTGATAGCCGTATTGGAGGTGGCGTTATTATGTACCAAGTCTGAGGGCAGACAGGATTATTGTCACCCAAGCAAAAAGGTAAATTTCAAGTTGAACCTTCTAGTTCACAGTTTAAAGCATAGTATAGAAGTGTTGGATAACTTCAAGATGAGTTTGTTACATCATGTCTTTGGCCATCCATTTACATAGCTGTGTTCATTATTCTGACTGTTGTCCTTGAGAACTGACAGTAAAGTATAAAGTGTCCTGACAAGTGACGGCTTGGGCCTAACTGCACTCTGGTAACAGGAAAATGGATACTGTACATCATTCCTTAGCTTTCAGTGTTGTAGAATATGTATGTGCTGCGCCAATGAAGCACAATTTTCAAAGTATTTCAGGATTTAAGTTAGGTAGTTTTCCTCCTAGTACAGTAACATAGCTCCTGAAAACCGTCTGAAATTACATTTATGAAGCTGTTAATCTGTGGACCGGTATGTGCACATGTTGCGGATTTGGCTGCGGATCTGACGCTATGCATGGTATAAGTACCATGTAAACCTATGGAAAACCAAATCCACAGTGCACATGCTGCGGAAAATACCACGTGGAAACGCAGTGGTTTATTGTCTGCAGCATGTCAATTCTTTGTGCGAATTCCGCAGTGTTTTACACCTGCTCCATAATTGGAATCTGCAGGTGTAAAAACGCAGGTGAAATCCGCACAAAAACCGCGGTAAATCACAGGGCGCTTTACCTGTGGATTTTTCATATTCTGTGAGGAATAATCCGCAACGTGTGCACATAGCCTTACTCTTTCAACCTGTCCAAGGGTACATTCACATGAATGTTTTCTGTTTATTTACATGGACCAATGATCTGTATGAAAAAAAATGCAGCATGTGCTGGTTTCATCTGGTATTCAGATGAGACTCGCCTATACTTTCAAAGGGTGCACAAAAAAACAAAACACAGCCACAATGAGCAGGGCATCCGTTCCTAACAAATCTAGTGCAATTATTAACATAGGAAACTGTATTTGGCCTTGTTTAATTTTTATAATTACTGATGTACAAAATGGCCATATAGGTGACAATAAGGATGAACAACAAATGATTTTTCATACACATGTAAAAAGGATCTGAACAATTAAAAGTGGAATTAGATATACAACATTTATACTAGGGATGTATTCACATGTCACAATATGCCCACAACTTTTGCAAATTACACAAAATCACACCTCAAACTGCAATTTTGCATAATCACTGTAGCAGTAGTTAGGAAAAAAAAAAGTGAAATGTTTAGCACTCCTGAATATTATTATACACGTTATGTAAAATATCTTCTGAAATAGCTGTTTGGAGATAGATATATTTAGATGAAAGAAAAGAATGCAGCAGCAGTCTGTATGTGCTAAGATGTATGCAAACATTGAATATATGAAATTTAAACTAATTTTGCTATAGAGAATATACTTAGATCAGGGGTGGGGAACCTCAGGCCCCAGGGCCATTTTCGGCCCTCGATGACCTTTTATCAGGCCCTTGAGCTTGGGCAGGGAGCTGTATTTTGATTGCCACCGGCTCATTAATTTCTTCTTCCTCTGTTAGCACACACACATAGTGTTCACTACTAGTGATGAGCGAATATACTCGTTACTCGAGATTTCCCGAGCATGCTCAGGGGTCCTCTGAGTATTTTTTAGTGCTCGGAGATTTAGTTTTCATCGCCGCAGCTGAATGATTTACATCTGTTAGCCAGCTTGATTACAGCACTAAAAAAATACTCGGAGGACCCCGAGCGTTCTCGAGTAACGAGTATATTTGCTCATCACTATTCATTACTGAACACTGAAGGGCATGCAATGAAAGATTACGTCCTGACACCAGTGCCAGAGTCAGGATGTACTTTGTGGGTGGAGTTTGTACGGCCCCCAGAGGACGGTATAAATATCCACATGGCCCTTGGCAGAAAAAAAGATTCCCCACCCCTGACTTAGAGCACAAATTGGTCAATTCATGTCAACTACGACAAGGTGACCTATCTTTGATTGATAAATATTAGGTTTAGGGTCCAAACATGCTCTACAAAGCCAAAAGCTTGCAATATAAATAGCAGTTAAACCAAAATAGTAGTCCTAAGTAGATGAAGACACTTTGTGCAAGATACAACAACCAAAAACCCCACACATATGGTTACTGTGGAAGGGCAAAATAAGTGATCCAACCAAGTAAAATTAAAAGATAAATTGAATTGAAAAATATTAAAACACGAGATGGTGGCCTGATGCTATTGCATCGGGAGAGCAGTAATGTCACGATTGGGGCAGGAATGCAGCGCTGTTGCCTAATGGCATCCTGTGATAATCTAATGACTTTTGCATCAGGGGACTCATGTGCTTTACGCCTACGCTTATATGCATTGTTTTTCTCCCAGTGATGCTGTTGCTCTTCAAGAGTCTCATTTGCCCTTTGTTGTCTTCGACGTTGTGCGCCTTTGCTGCTTTCCTTTTGTTGTCATCGGCGCACTTTTTAGGAGGTGCCATGTTGGCGTTGATACTTGGTTTTTAAAGGGGTTTTCCCACGAACAAAAGTTAATTTTAAAAATTGTCTGTGTCTGACTGTGTACGGAGCATACCACATCTCCTGGGCAGGGGAGGAAGCAAAAGACAATACTAACATTACAGCAGTAGATCGCAAAGGATACATTTTGTGAGGTAAAATATTTGTAAAAAACAGTCAGTGAAATATTTTACCTCACAAAATGAATCCACTGTGATCCCCTGCTTTAATGTCAGTATTGTCTTTTGCTTGCTCCCCTGCCCAGGAGATGTGGTATGCTCCGTTCACGGTCAGACTGTCAATTTTTAAAATGAACTTTCGTTCATGGGAAAACCCCTTTAATGTGACCGGCTTCCTCTGTCTGTAGACACGTCGCACATCTGCCGCCGGGATCAGCCGAATGTTTCACTGCACCTGTGCATAATTCACGCAGGCACAGTAAATCAGACCGCCACCATCTTTGTGCAGACAGATAGCGGTGGTCACATTAAAACTGCACACGCACTCCTCCTGTACAAAGATGGCGGCAGTCAGTGAATCATTCGACTGATCCCGGTGGCCGCGTGTTCGCGACAGTGTTCCACTGGTGGTACCGTGGAAGTGGCTGCGTGAGAGTGTGTGTGGTGCGTACGGCTTATAGAGTGTGTGTGTGTGTGTGTGTGTGTGGTGCGACGGTGTCCCGCTGGTGGTACCGGGCAATAGGTTTATACCACCAGCAGTTTCCATATTAAGACACCGATCACTTGAGTGTCCCAATATGGCGGTCGGTGAACTTCTTATTCAAAAACAACTATTACCAAAAATACCTTTATTTAGAAAATTTATTTAAAATTGTAGTAGACAAACCCGTAGCCCTACAACAATGTGACCAAAAATTTAAAACCAAGTACTTAGGACTACCGTTACCATATCCTTTCTTAATGTACTTTCCTTATCTGTTAGGGGTGATACCACATCTGATATCTCATATCACCTCCCTACTTATTAGTTGTTTGTGCCCAAAACAATAGTCGGCCCTAATGCTCCCGGGTTCACCGGTCGGTGAACTTCCCCCGCTTGGAATTCTGGGACAGGGTGACATCTGGACAGAACAGGAAATTAAAACATTACACGGCAATTATATAAATAGATACCATAAAAAAGCAGAAAAACATGCTGTAAAAAAGGGATGCAGAGCAAATGTGGAGGAAGTAACTACCGTAATATACTAGGTAGAGTATAATAACAGTTCAGTAACTCCCCCTAGCTGGATGACCAGGTAACCAAACCATGTACATAATACAGTGCATAAATAGAAGTGTACAAAAAGGACTCTCACTAAATGGCGGTGGTCACATACAGGTAGACAATATTCAGGTGGATGAAAGGGGCACCAGGATCCACTATATATCCCCTAGTGCTATTAACAATGAATAGATAAGCCCTGAGGTTAAAATACTGCAAGGTCCAGAGTAATAAAGTGCTACCAAAAATAGGCTTAACATTCAGAGTGGAGTAAGGTAAACCTGTAGGATGCAACTGCCACGAGGGATATGCTCAGAGTCCCCTCACCCCGTCGAGTGTTTTGTCGCCACCCTCCACCCCCAGCACAGTTGAAAATGTTACGTTTGCTACTTATCGAACATTCAAAAACATTACAGAACATGGTGGAAATAGGAAAAATAATAGAACCATACAAAAGTTGATTTGAAAAATGGCAAAGAAGCCAAATGCATCATCAAAATATCATCAAACGATCTTTAGAAGGGGCTGGAGACATCTACAGTAGACTGCTGGGTTTAACAGGTACCATTAACCATGCACTGAACAAAACCGTGCTCCCTGGGCAAAATCCAAGGAGAACCCAAGGAGTAACAATGACAAACCTCAATCCTTTTGGCAAAGTAGTTCTATGGACAGAAGAAGCCAAACTGGAGCTCTTTTGCAATGTGTACCAGAACTATAGTTATGGATATTGAAATTAAGCCTATGAAAAGTGCAGCCTACCAACAGTGAAATATGAAGGATCCATCATGTGAGGCTGCATTGCTACCTCCAGGAGTGGTAACCTTAAGACCTGGTTAAGCACTTTTGTTTTATTCATGATGCATTCATTTGTCCATTTTATCATAAACCTCATTAATCTATTCTCCACTAAAATCACACGCAGATAAACACAATGTCACAGCTGTCATAACAAGTAGCATATACCAAGGCTTATCCCAGTTTAATACTGAAATTTAATAAAACAAAATCTAAGAAAGGCAGAGAAAATATAATTCTTAAATTCATAACCTTAAAAAGATATAGCAGAAAGGAGAGGATCGTTTGCCGTAAGGACTTAGTCTGATCTCATTACATGTACATGGTATGAAAGGAATTTATAAGGTAACCTTGCTTTTTTCTGCTTCCATACACTGTGTTCCAAATTATTATGCAAATTGGATTTAGGTGTGATAAAGATTTAATTGTTTTGTTTTTCAAATAAACTCATGGATGGTATTGTGTCTCAGGGCTCAATGGATCACTGAAATCAATCTTAAACACGTGATAATTAGTTTTCCAGGTGATTCTAATTAAAGGAAAACTACTTAAAAATGATGTTCCACATTATTAAGCAGGTCACAGTTTTCAAGTAACATGGGAAAGAAAAAGGATCTCTCTGCTGCTGAAAAGCATCAAATAGTGCAATGCCTTTGTGAAGGGATGAAAACATTAGAAATTTCCCGAAAACTTGAGTGTGATCATCGTACTGTTAAGAGATTTGTGGCTGTATCTGAGCACAGATGTGTTTGTGCTGATAAAGGCATAATGAGGAAGATTTCTGCCAGGCAAGTTCATCGGATTAAGAGAGCAGCTGCTAAAAAGCCATTACAAAGCAGCAAACAGATATTTGAAGCTGCTGGTGCCTCTGAAGTCCCTCGAACCTCAAGGTGTAGGCTCCTTCAAAGGCTTGCTGTGGTGCATAAACCTACTATTCGGCCACCCCTAAACAGTGTTCACAGGCAGAAATGGTTGCATTGGGCCCACACATACATGAAGACTAATTTCCAAACATTCTTGTTTACTGATAAGTGTTGAGCAACCCCGGATGGTCCAGATAGATGGAGTAAGTGGATGGTTGCTGGATGGCCACCATGTCCCAACAAGGCTGCAACAACAGCAAGGAGGTGGAGAAGTCATGTTTTGGGCCGGAATCATGGAGAAACAGCTGGTATGGCCCTTTAAGGTTCCTGAAGGTGTGAAAATGACCTCTGCAAAGTACATAGAGTTTCTGACTGACAACTTTCCTCCATGGTATAAAAAGCAGAAACGTGCCTTCAGGAGCAAAATCATCTTCATGCATGACAATGCACCATCTCATGCTGCAAAGAAAACCTCTGAGTCATTGGCTGCTATGGGCATAAAAGGAGATAAACTCATGGTGTGGCCACCATCTTCCCCTGTCCTCAACCCTATAGAGAACCTTTTGGAGTATCATCAAGCAAAAGATCTATGAGGGTGGGAGGCAGTTCACATCAAAACAGCAGCTCTGGGAGGCTATTCTGACTTCATGCAAAGAAATACAAGTAGAAACTCTCCAAAAACTCACAAGTTCAATGGATGCAAGAATTGTGAAGGTGATATCAAAGAAAAGTTCCTATGTTAACATGTAACTTGGCCTGTTAGGATGTTTTGGAGTTAAATAGCTTTTTGTTCAGTGAATGTGACCTCCTAATGCTGCAAATTCCACAAATGAGCATTTTCAGTTCTTTAAAACATATCAAATGTTTAGAAATTCTACTGTGCCTAATAATTTGGAACAGTGCATTTTAAGTTTTTATTCATTTTGGAGTTTATACTGTTATCATTGGGAGGTTTATTCAATAAAATTCGATGTAAACTCTAACGGGTGATTACTTTTATTAGACTGACTGTCATTTGCACCGACCATTTAGGAAAATCAGAGAAAAATGTCATTTGCATAATAATTTGAAACATAGTGTAGGAATCTAGATAGGAAAAATTTAACATTTTTGAAAAAGGTTTGGGGTACGTGAACAGGGATCATATTCATAGAATATAAAATTACTGGCATTATATATGCTTTGGCTACATTAACACGCCCCATCCAGGAGAGTGTAGGCAGGTTGTAAGACTTCATTAGTGTTTCTACTTTCTTAACCCCTTCCCGACATTTGACGTACTATCCCGTCGAGGTGGGGTGGGCCCGTATGACCGCCGACGGGATAGTACGTCATAGCCGATCGGCCGCGCTCACGGGGGGAGCGCGGCCGATCGCGGCCGGGTGTCGGCTGCATATCGCAGCTGACATCCGGCACTATGTGCCAGGAGCGGTCACGGACCGCCCCCGGCACATTAACCCCCGGCACACCGCGATCAAACATGATCGCGATGTGCCGGCGATGCAGGGAAGCATCGCGCAGGGAGGGGGCTCCCTGCGGGCTTCCCTGAGCCCCCCGCAGCAACGCGATGTGATCGCGTTGCTGCGAGGGTCTTACCTCCCTCCCTGCCTGCTCCAGACCCGGATCCAAGATGGCCGCGGATCCGGGTCCTGCAGGGAGGGAGGTGGCTTCACAGAAGCCTGCTCAGAGCAGGCACTGTGAAGCAGCCTGCACTTCTCGCAGATCGGTGATCTGTCAGAGTGCTATGCAAACTGGCAGATCACCGATCTGTATTGTCCCCCCCTGGGGCAAAGTAAAAAAGTAAAAAAAAAAAATTCCAAATGTGTAAAAAAAAATAAAAAAAAATATTCCAAAATAATGAAAAAAAAAAAAAATATTATTCCCATAAATACATTTCTTTATCTAAATTAAAAAAAACAAACAATAAAAGTACACATATTTAGTATCGCCACGTCCGTAACGACCCAACCTATAAAACTGCCACACTAGTTAACCCCTTCAGTAAACACCGTAAGAAAAAAAAAAAAAAAACGAGGCAAAAAACAACGCTTTATTACCATACCGCCGAACAAAAAGTGGAATAACACGCGATCAAAAAGACTGATATAAATATCCATGGTACCGCTGAAAACGTCATCTTGTCCCGCAAAAAACAAGCCGCTATACAGCATCATCAGCAAAAAAATAAAAAAGTTATAGTCCTGAGAATAAAGCGATACCAAAATAATTATTTTTTCTATAAAATAGTTTTTATCGTATAAAAGCGCCAAAACATAAAAAAAATGATATAAATGAGATATCGCTGTAATCATACTGACCCGACGAATAAAACTGCTTTATCAATTTTACCAAACCCGGAACGGTATAAACGCCTCTCCCAAAAGAAATTCATGAATAGCAGGTTTTTGGTCATTCTGCCTCACAAAAATCGGAATAAAAAGCGATCAAAAACGGTCACGTGTCCGAAAATTTTACCAATAAAAACGTCAACTCGTCCCGCAAAAAACAAGACCTCACATGACTCTGTGGAGCAAATGTGGAAAAATTATAGGTCTCAAAATGTGGAGACGCAAAAACTTTTTTGCTATAAAAAGGCGTCGCTGGTTTCACACTTGCGTTTTTGTCTGCAGCGTTTTTTGCACAAAAAAACGCATGCGTTTTTTCCCTATATTTAACATTGAAAACGCATGCGGTTTTTTTGTACGCGTTTGGTCGCGTTTTCAAACGCATGCGGTTTTTTTCTGCATGCGTTCATTTTCAGAAATACAACCTGCAGTATTTTCTTGCGTTTTTAAGCACATGCGTTTGTTTGCGTTAAAAACGCATGCATTTTTATCGAAAAAAACAGAAAACACACTGAAAAGCCACCCACCACCATCAAGGTGATAGAGATCCAAACCCTAACCCTAACTCTACCCCTAACCTCACCCCTAACCGTTTAATGAACATTTTCTGACAGTCATAGTGCCACGTATTTCAGTGCCACGTATTTCAGTGCCATGTATTTCAGTGCCACGTATCACGTATTTCAGTGCCACGTGTTTCAGTGCCACGTATTTCAGTGCCACGTATCACGTATTTCAGTGCCACATATTTTAGTACCACGTATTTCAGTGCCACGTATTTCAGTGCCACGTATTTCAGTGCCACGTATTTCAGTGCCACGTATTTCAGTGCCACGTATCACGTATTTCAGTGCCACGTGTTTCAGTGCCACGTATTTAAGTGCCACGTATCACATATTTCAGTGCCACGTATTTCAGTGCCATGTATTTCAGTGCCACGTATTTCAGTGCCACGTATTTCAGTGCCACGTATTTCAGTGCCACGTATTTAAGTGCCACATATCACATATTTCAGTGCCACTTATTTAAGTGCCACGTATTTAAGTGCCACGTATTTAAGTGCCACGTATTTCAGTGCCACGTATTTCAGTGCCACGTATTTCAGTGCCACGTATCACGTATTTCAGTGCCACGTATTTCAGTGCCACGTATTTCAGTGCCACGTATTTCAGTGCCACGTATTTCAGTGCCACGTATTTAAGTGCCACATATCACATATTTCAGTGCCACTTATTTCAGTGCCACGTATTTCAGTGCCACGTATTTCAGTGCCACGTATTTCAGTGCCACGTATTTCAGTGCCACGTATTTCAGTGCCACGTGTTTCAGTGCCACGTATTTAAGTGCCACGTATCACGTATTTCAGTGCCACGTATTTCAGTGCCACGTATTTCAGTCACAATTAGGGTTAGGGTTAGGGGTAGGGTTAGGGCTAGGGTTGGAGGTAAAGTTAGGGTTGGGGCTAAAGTTAGGGTTGGGGCTAAAGTTAGGGTTAGGGTTTGGATTACATTTACGTTTGGATTAGGGTTGGGATTAGAATTATGGGTGTGTCAGGGCTAGGGGTGTGGTTAGGGTTACCATTGGGATTAGGGTTAGGGGTGTGTTTGGGTTAGGGTTTCAGGTAGAATTGGGGGGTTTCCACTGTCCAGGCACATCAGGGGCTCTCCAAGCGCGACATGGCGTCCAATCTCAATTCCAGCCAATTCTGCGTTGAAAAAGTAAAACAGTGCTCCTTCCCTTCCGAGCTCTCCCGTGCGCCCAAAAAGGGGTTTACCCCAACATATGTGTTATCAGCGTACTCGGGACAAATTGAACAACAACTTCTGGGGTCCAAGTTCTCTTGTTATCCTTAGGAAAATAAAAATTTGGGGGGCTAAAAATCATTTTTGTGGGAAAAAAAAGATGTTTTATTTTCACGGCTCTGCATTATAAACTGTAGTGAAACACTTGGGGGTTCAAAGTTCTCACAACACATCTAGATAAGTTCCTTGGGAGGTCTAGTTTCCAATATGGGGTCACTTGTGGGGGGTTTGTACTGTTTGGGTACATCAGGGGCTCTGCAAATGCAACGTGATGCCTGCAGACCAATCCATTTAAGGCTGCATTCCAAATGGCGCTCCTTCCCTTCCGAGCTCTGTCATGCGCCCAAACAGTGGTTCCCCCCGACATATGGGGTATCAGCGTACTCAGGACAAATTGGACAACAACTTTTGGGGTCTAATTTATCCTGTTACCCTTGTGAAAATACAAAACTGGGGGCTAAAAAATCATTTTTGTGAAAAAAAAAAAAGGAATTTTTATTTTCACGGCTTTGCGCTATAAACTTTAGTGAAACACTTGGGGGTTCAAAGTTCTCAAAACACATCTAGATAAGTTCCTTGGGAGGTCTAGTTTCCAATATGGGGTCACTTGTGGGGGGTTTGTACTGTTTGGGTACATCAGGGGCTCTGCAAATGCAACGTGACGGCTGCTGACCAATCCATTTAAGTCTGCATTCCAAATGGCGCTCCTTCCCTTCCGAGCTCTGTCATGCGCCCAAACAGTGGTTCCCCCCCACATATGGGGTATCAGCGTACTCAGGACAAATTGGAAAACAAATTTTGGGGTCCAATTTATTCTGTTACCCTTGTAAAAATACAAAGCTGGGGGCTAAAAAATCATTTTTGAGAAAAAAAAAAAAATTATTTTCACGGCTCTGCGTTATAATCTGTAGTGAAACACTTGGGGGTTCAAAGCTCTCAAAACACATCTAGATAAGTTCCTTAGGGGGTCTACTTTCCAAAATGGTGTCACTTGTAGGGAGTTTCAATGTTTAGGCACATCAGGGGCTCTCCAAACGCAACATGGCGTCCCATCTCAATTCCAGTCAATTTAGCATTGAAAAGTCAAATGGCGCTCCTTCCCTTCCAAGCTCTGCCATGCGCCCAAACAATGGTTTACACCCACATATGGGGTATCAGCGTACTCAGGACAAATTGCACAACATTTTTTGGGGTCCAATTTCTTCTCTTACCCTTGGGAAAATAAAAAATTGGGGGCAAAAAGATCATTTTTGTGAAAAAATATGATTTTTTATTTTTACGGCTCTGCATTATAAACTTCTGTGAAGCACTTGGTGGGTCAAAGTGCTCACCACACATCTAGATAAGTTCCTTAGGGGGTCTACTTTCCAAAATGGTGTCACTTGTAGGGAGTTTCAATGTTTAGGCACATCAGGGGCTCTCCAAACGCAACATGGCGTCCCATCTCAATTCCAGTCAATTTTGCATTGAAAAGTCAAATGGCGCTCCTTCCCTTCCAAGCTCTGCCATGCGC
Organism: Ranitomeya variabilis; assembly: GCF_051348905.1. NCBI lineage: Eukaryota > Metazoa > Chordata > Amphibia > Anura > Dendrobatidae > Ranitomeya > Ranitomeya variabilis. Next base: position 338,374,039 of record NC_135236.1, read on the forward strand.
CCAAACAATGGTTTACACCCACATATGGGGTATCAGCGTACTCAGGACAAATTGCACAACATTTTTTGGGGTCCAATTTCTTCTCTTACCCTTGGGAAAATAAAAAATTGGGGGCAAAAAGATCATTTTTGTGAAAAAATATGATTTTTTATTTTTACGGCTCTGCATTATAAACTTCTGTGAAGCACTTGGTGGGTCAAAGTGCTCACCACACATCTAGATAAGTTCCTTAGGGGGTCTACTTTCCAAAATGGTGTCACTTGTAGGGAGTTTCAATGTTTAGGCACATCAGGGGCTCTCCAAACGCAACATGGCGTCCCATCTCAATTCCAGTCAATTTTGCATTGAAAAGTCAAATGGCGCTCCTTCCCTTCCAAGCTCTGCCATGCGCCCAAACAATGGTTTACACCCACATATGGGGTATCAGCGTACTCAGGACAAATTGCACAACATTTTTTGGGGTCCAATTTCTTCTCTTACCCTTGGGAAAATAAAAAATTGGGGGCAAAAAGATCATTTTTGTGAAAAAATATGATTTTTTATTTTTACGGCTCTGCATTATAAACTTCTGTGAAGCACTTGGTGGGTCAAAGTGCTCACCACACATCTAGATAAGTTCCTTAGGGGGTCTACTTTCCAAAATGGTGTCACTTGTAGGGAGTTTCAATGTTTAGGCACATCAGGGGCTCTCCAAACGCAACATGGCGTCCCATCTCAATTCCAGTCAATTTTGCATTGAAAAGTCAAATGGCGCTCCTTCCCTTCCAAGCTCTGCCATGCGCCCAAACAATGGTTTACACCCACATATGGGGTATCAGCGTACTCAGGACAAATTGCACAACATTTTTTGGGGTCCAATTTCTTCTCTTACCCTTGGGAAAATAAAAAATTGGGGGCGAAAAGATCATTTTTGTGAAAAAATATGATTTTTTATTTTTACGGCTCTGCATTATAAACTTCTGTGAAGCACTTGGTGGGTCAAAGTGCTCACCACACATCTAGATAAGTTCCTTAGGGGGTCTACTTTCCAAAATGGTGTCACTTGTAGGGAGTTTCAATGTTTAGGCACATCAGGGGCTCTCCAAACGCAACATGGCGTCCCATCTCAATTCCAGTCAATTTTGCATTGAAAAGTCAAATGGCGCTCCTTCCCTTCCAAGCTCTGCCATGCGCCCAAACAATGGTTTACACCCACATATGGGGTATCAGCGTACTCAGGACAAATTGCACAACATTTTTTGGGGTCCAATTTCTTCTCTTACCCTTGGGAAAATAAAAAATTGGGGGCGAAAAGATCATTTTTGTGAAAAAATATGATTTTTTATTTTTACGGCTCTGCATTATAAACTTCTGTGAAGCACTTGGTGGGTCAAAGTGCTCACCACACATCTAGATAAGTTCCTTAGGGGGTCTACTTTCCAAAATGGTGTCACTTGTAGGGAGTTTCAATGTTTAGGCACATCAGGGGCTCTCCAAACGCAACATGGCGTCCCATCTCAATTCCAGTCAATTTTGCATTGAAAAGTCAAATGGCGCTCCTTCCCTTCCAAGCTCTGCCATGCGCCTAAACAATGGTTTACACCCACATATGGGGTATCATCGTACTCAGGACAAATTGTACAACAACTTTGGGGGTCCATTTTCTCCTGTTACCCTTGGTAAAATAAAACAAATTGGAGCTGAAATAAATTTTGTGTGAAAAAAAGTTAAATGTTCATTTTTATTTAAACATTCCAAAAATTCCTGTGAAACACCAGAAGGGTTAATAAACTTCTTGAATGTGGTTTTGAGCACCTTGAGGGGTGCAGTTTTTAGAATGGTGTCACACTTGAGTATTTTCTATCATATAGACCCCTCAAAATGACTTCAAATGAGATGTGGTCCCTAAAAAAAAATGGTGTTGTAAAAATGAGAAATTGCTGGTCAACTTTTAACCCTTATAACTCCCTAACAAAAAAAAATTTTGGTTCCAAAATTGTACTGATGTAAAGTAGACATGTGGGAAATGTTACTTATTAAGTATTTTGCGTGACATATGTCTGTGATTTAAGGGCACAAAAATTCAAAGTTGGAAAATTGCAAAATTTTCAAAATTTTCGCCAAATTACCATTTTTTTCACAAATAAACGCAAGTTATATCGAATAAATTTTACCTTTAACATGAAGTACAACATGTCACGAGAAAACAATGTCAGAATCGCCAAGATCCGTCAAAGCGTTCCAGAGTTATAGCCTCATAAAGGGACAGTGGTCAGAATTGTAAAAATTGGCCCGGTCATTAACGTGCAAACCACCCTTGGGGGTGAAGGGGTTAAGTAAAGGAGTATAATTGGTTTGGAATAGGTCTACAGGTTCTTTGGTGATGAATATCCCCAAATATTGTAAAGATTTTATGGACCAGGTAAAAGGAACTTGCTTATGAAGAATAGTTAACTGTGAGTTTGACAGAGTTATATTAAGAGCTTCTGATTTCGTAGTATTAATTTTAAAGTTGGATAAGTGGCAAAATTGATTCAGTATTTTAAGGATATTTGGGAAAGCTAGAAGAGGATTGGTTATGATAAAAAGTAAGTCGTCTGCAAAAGCTAATGATTTAATTCCAACGTCCCAATTAGTGATGATAATAATCTTTATTTTTATATAGCGCTAACATATTCCGCAGCGCTTTACAGTTTGCACACATTATCATCACTGTCCCCGATGGGGCTCACAATCTAAATTCCCTATCAGTATGTCTTTGGAATGTGGGAGGAAACCGGAGTACCCTGAGGAAACCCACGCAAACATGGGGAGAACATACAAACTCCTTGCAGATGTTGTCCAAGGTGGGATTAGAACCCAGGACTCCAGCGCTGCAAGGCTGCAGTGCTAACCACTGCGCCACCGTGCTGCCCTAGTGATGGGCGAATATACTCGTTACACGAGATTTCCCGAGCACGCTCGGGTGTCCTCCGAGTATTTTTTTAGTGCTCGGAGATTTCGTTTTTTTTCACCCCAGTTGGATGATTTACATCTGTTAGCCAGCTTGATTACATGTGGGGACTCCCTGGCAACCCCCACATGTACTTATGCTGGCTAAAAGCTGTAAATCATTCAGCTGAGGCGATGAAAACTAAATCTCCGAGTACTTACAAATACTCGGAGGACACCCTGCTCGGGAAATCTCGAGTAACGAGTATATTCGCTCATCACTAGTCCCAATTTTCAGTCCCTCAATAGATTTTTCCTGCCAAATCTTCTGTATTAGTGTCTCTATGGTTAAAATAAATAAGGAAGGGGACAAAGGGCAACCCTGCCTAGTGCCATTATTGATGCTAAAGCTCTCAGACAGAGTGCCATTGACCCTCACACTAGCCTTAGGCTGTGAATACAAGGAAAAAAATGCAGAGACAAACTGCAGGGGTAAGCCAAATTTGTCTAATACTGTCTCCATGTATCTCCAACTTACTTTGTGAAATGCCTTTTTTGGCATCAGTGGATAGAAGGGCCAAAGAGATACCCCAAGCTCTAGCGAACATTATGGATTGGATAATTTTCGCTGAGTTGTCCTTACCCTCCCTTCCCCTCATGAAGCCGGCTTGGTCTTTATGGATTAGCTTAGGAAGGATAGCGCTCAATTTGTTTGCTAAAATCTTTTCCCATAATTTCGTATCTGAATTGAGTAACGAAATCGGCCTTTAACTGGCACAAAAGTTAGGGTCTTTCCCATCTTTCGGTAGGACAGTGACAAAAGCCTCTAAGGATTGTTTAGGTGATCATTTAAATAAGAATTAAACAACACTACTAGATGAGGGAGTAAAGGTTTAATGAGTTAATACGTAGTGGGAAGGCCATCCGGACCCGGAGCCCTTCCATTAGGAATAGTCGGTAGTATATCTAACACCTCCTGGATACTAATAGGGGCCGTCAATGAGGGGTGGTCTTCTAGAAGTATTTTGGGAAGTTTTAAAGGGACCAGGAACCTGTCTATATTTTCCGAGACCACTGCAGGATCCAGATTATCCATTGGGTATCAAGATTATAGAGCTTTTTGTAAAAGCTTTTAAACTCCTTGGCAATATTGGCCATTTCAAAAATTGTTGAGCCATCCTTGGCCTGTAATTATAGTGCTTTGGAACAAAGCACTATACTGTTATTCCATCGTGGTAAACTTCTTCTTCTTATTATTAGGCTTTTTTTCGCAGTTAATGCGGCCCGAACCGCTGAACGCACAGACTCCAGTGAGGTGTCATTTCGAAGCCAGCGTCCACGAGAGGTGTGCTAAGTTATTTTCATGTCGATCGGATTTGTAGTTTTGGTGCAATTTGCATTTGAAAATTGTTTCCCCCTCATTGGAAAGCATTGTTTCAATGCATTTCAATAGGGAAATTTTCCTATACGTTTAAAAAGGGCTGGTTTCTGAGGCAATTTCTAAAAATAACTTAACTGCCAAATGCCACCTGGCTGATTAGCTCATTGATATGCGCAGTCAGACACAGTTACTTATGCCAACGCCTACCAACTCCACCAGGTCACAGTTTTGTCAGATAATATCAGCTCTTAACCCCTTCATGACCCAGCCTATTTTGGCCTTAATGACCTTGCCGTTTTTTGCAATTCTGACCAGTGTCCCTTTATGAGGTAATAACTCAGGAACGCTTCAACGGATCCTAGCGATTCTGAGATTGTTTTTTCGTGACATATTGGGCTTCATGTTAGTGGTAAATTTAGGTCGATAATTTTTGAGTTTATTTGTGAAAAAAACGGAAATGTGGCAAAAAATTTGAAAATTTCGCAATTTTCACATTTTGAATTTTTATTCTGTTAAACCAGAGAGTTATGCGACACAAAATAGTTAATAAATAACGTTTCCCACATGTCTACTTTACATCAGCACAATTTTGGAAACAATTTTTTTTTTTGCTAGGAAGTTATAAGGGTTAAAATTTGACCAGTGATTTCTCATTTTTACAACAAAATTTACAAAACCATTTTTTTTAGGGACCACCTCACATTTGAAGTCATTTTGAGGGTTCTATATGGCTGAAAATACCCAAAAGTGACACCATTCTAAAAACTGCACCCCTCAAGGTGCTCAAAACCACATTCAAGAAGTTTATTAACCCTTCAGGTGTTTCACAGCAGCAGAAGCAACATGGAAGTAAAAAATGAACATTTAACTTTTTAGTCACAAAAATGATCTTTTAGCAACAATTTTTTTATTTTCCCAAGGGTAAAAGGAGAAACTGGACCAGGGACGTTGTTGTCCAATTTGTCCTGAGTACGCTGATACCTCATATGTGGGGGTAAACCACTGTTTGGGCGCACGGCAGGGCTCGGAAGGGAAGGAGCGCCATTTGACTTTTTTAATGAAAAATTGGCTCCAATCTTTAGCGGACACCATGTCGCGTTTGGAGAGCCCCCGTGTGCCTAAACATTGGAGCTCCCCCACAAGTGACCACATTTTGGAAACTAGACCCCCCAAGGAACTTATCTAGAAGCATAGTGAGCACTTTAAACCCCCAGGTGCTTCACAAATTGATCCGTAAAAATGAAAAAGTACTTTTTTTTCACAAAAAAATTATTTTAGCCTCAATTTTTTCATTTTCACATGGGCAACAGGATAAAATGGATCCTAAATTTTGTTGGGCAATTTCTCCTGAGTACACCAATACCTCACATGTGGGGGTAAACCACTGTTTGGGCACATGGTAAGGCTCGGAAGGGAAGGAGCGCCATTTGACTTTTTGAATGGAAAATTATCTCCATCGTTAGCGGACACCATGTCGCGTTTGGAAAGCTCCTGTGTGCCTAAACATTGGAGCTCCTCCACAAGTGACCCCATTTTGGAAACTAGACCCCCCAAGGAACTCATCCAGAGGCATAGTGAGCACTTTAAACCCCCAGGTGCTTCACAAATTGATCCGCAAAAATGAAAAAGTACTTTTTTTTCACACAAAATTTCTTTTAGCCTCAATTCTTTCATTTTCACATGGGCAACAGGATAAAATGGATCCTAAAATTTGTTGGGCAATTTCTCCTGAGTATGCCGATACCTCATATGTGGGGGTAAACCACTGTTTGGGTGCACGGCAAGGCTCGGAAGGGGAGGCGTGCCATTTGACTTTTTGAATGGAAAATTAGCTCCAATCGTTAGCGGACACCATGTCGCGTTTGGAGAGCCCCTGTGTGCCTAAACATTGGAGCTCCCCTACAAGTGACCCCATTTTGGAAACTAGACCCCCCAAGAAACTTATCTAGATGCATAGTGAGCACTTATAACCCCCAGGTGCTTCATAGAAGTTTATAACGCAGAGCCGTGAAAATAAAAAAATAATTTTTCTTTCCTCAAAAATGATTTTTAGCCCAGAATTTTTTTATTTTCCCAAGGGTAATAGGAGAAATTGGACCCCAAATGTTTTTGTCCAGTTTGTTCTGAGTACGATGATACCCCATATGTGGGGGTAAACCACTGTTTGGGCGCACGGCAGGGCTCGGAAGGGAAGGCACGCCATTTGGCTTTTTGAATGGAAAATTAGCTCCAATCATTAGCGGACACCATGTCGCGTTTGGAGAGCCCCTGTGTGCCTAAACATTGGAGCTCCCGCACAAGTGACCCCATTTTGGAAACTAGACCTCCCAAGGAACTAATCTAGATGTGTGGTGAGCACTTTGAACCCCCAAGTGCTTCACAGAAGTTTATAACGCAGAGCCATGAAAATAAAAAATAATTTTTCTTTTCTCAAAAATGATTTTTTAGCCCACAATTTTTTATTTTCCCAAGGGTAACAGGAGAAATTGGACCCCAAAAGTTGTTGTCCAGTTTCTCCTGAGTACGCTGATACCCCATATGTGGGGGTAAACCACTGTTTTGGCACACGTCGGGGTTCGGAAGGGAAGTAGTGACGTTTTGAAATGCAGACTTTGATGGAATGCTCTGCGGGCGTCAGGTTGCGTTTGCAGAGCCCCTGATATGCCTAAACAGTAGAAACCCCCCACAAGTGACCCCATTTTGGAAACTAGACCCCCCAAGGAACTTATCTAGATGTGTGGTGAGCACGTTCAACCCCCAAGTGCTTCACAGAAGTTTACAACGCAGAGCCGTGAAAATAAGAAATCATTTTTCTTTCCTCAAAAAAGATGTTTTAGCAAGCAATTTTTTATTTTCACAAGGGTAACAGGAGAATTTGGACCCCAATATTTGTTGTCCAGTTTGTTGTGAGTACGCTGATACCCCATATGTGGGGGTAAACCACTGTTTTGGCACACGTCGGGGTTCGGAAGGGAAGTAGTGACGTTTTGAAATGCAGACTTTGATGGAATGCTCTGCGGGCGTCAGGTTGCGTTTGCAGAGCCCCTGATATGCCTAAACAGTAGAAACCCCCCACAAGTGACCCCATTTTGGAAACTAGACCCCCCAAGGAACTTATCTAGATGTGTGGTGAGCACGTTCAACCCCCAAGTGCTTCACAGAAGTTTACAACGCAGAGCCGTGAAAATAAAAAATCATTTTTCTTTCCTCAAAAAAGATGTTTTAGCAAGCAATTTTTTATTTTCACAAGGGTAACAGGAGAATTTGGACCCCAATATTTGTTTCCCAGTTTGTTGTGAGTACGCTGATACCCCATATGTGGGGGTAAACCACTGTTTGGGCACACGTCAGGGCTCGGAAGGGAAGTAGTGACATTTGAAATGCAGACTTTGATGGAATGCTCTGCGGGCGTCAGGTTGCGTTTGCAGAGCCCCTGATGTGCCTAAACAGTAGGAACTCCCCACAATTGACTCCATTTTGGAAACTAGACCCCCAAGGGAACTTATCTAGATGTGTAGTGAGCACTTTGAACCCCCAAGTGCTTCACAGAAGTTTATAACGCAGAGCCGTGAAAATAAAAAATGTGTTTCCTTTCCTCAAAAATATTTTTTTAGCCCAGAATTTTTTTATTTTTGCAAGAGTAACAGGAGAAATTGGACCCCAAAAGTTGTTGTCCAGTTTCTCCTGAGTACGCTGATACCCCATATGTGGGGGTAAACCACTGTTTTGGCACACGTCGGGGTTCGGAAGGGAAGTAGTGACGTTTTGAAATGCAGACTTTGATGGAATGCTCTGCGGGCGTCAGGTTGCGTTTGCAGAGCCCCTGATATGCCTAAACAGTAGAAACCCCCCACAAGTGACCCCATTTTGGAAACTAGACCCCCCAAGGAACTTATCTAGATGTGTGGTGAGCACGTTCAACCCCCAAGTGCTTCACAGAAGTTTACAACGCAGAGCCGTGAAAATAAGAAATCATTTTTCTTTCCTCAAAAAAGATGTTTTAGCAAGCAATTTTTTATTTTCACAAGGGTAACAGGAGAATTTGGACCCCAATATTTGTTGTCCAGTTTGTTGTGAGTACGCTGATACCCCATATGTGGGGGTAAACCACTGTTTTGGCACACGTCGGGGTTCGGAAGGGAAGTAGTGACGTTTTGAAATGCAGACTTTGATGGAATGCTCTGCGGGCGTCAGGTTGCGTTTGCAGAGCCCCTGATATGCCTAAACAGTAGAAACCCCCCACAAGTGACCCCATTTTGGAAACTAGACCCCCCAAGGAACTTATCTAGATGTGTGGTGAGCACGTTCAACCCCCAAGTGCTTCACAGAAGTTTACAACGCAGAGCCGTGAAAATAAAAAATCATTTTTCTTTCCTCAAAAAAGATGTTTTAGCAAGCAATTTTTTATTTTCACAAGGGTAACAGGAGAATTTGGACCCCAATATTTGTTTCCCAGTTTGTTGTGAGTACGCTGATACCCCATATGTGGGGGTAAACCACTGTTTGGGCACACGTCAGGGCTCGGAAGGGAAGTAGTGACATTTGAAATGCAGACTTTGATGGAATGGTCTGCGGGCGTCACATTGCATTTGCAGAGCCCCTGATGTACCTAAACAGTAGAAACACCCCACAAGTGACCCCATTTTGGAAACTAGACCCCCGAAGGAACTTATCTAGATGTGTGGTGAGCACTTTCAACCCCCAAGTGCTTCACAGAAGTTTATAACGCAGAGCCGTGAAAATAAAAAATAATTGTTCTTTCCTCAAAAATTATGTTTTAGCAAGTAATTTTTTATTTTTGCAAGGGTAACAGGAGAAATTAGACCCCAGCAGTTGTTGCCCAGTTTGTCCTGAGTACGCTGGTACCCCAAATGTGGGGGTAAACCACTGTTTGGGCGCACGTCGGGGCTTGGAAGGGCGGGAGCACCATTTGACTTTTTGAACGCAAGATTGGCTGGAATCAATGGTGGCGCCATGTTGCGTTTGGAGACCCCTGATGTGCCTAAACAGTGGAAACCCCTCAATTCTAACTTCAACACTAACCCCAACACACCCCTAATCCTAATCCCAACTGTAGCCATAACCCTAATCACAACCTTAACCCCAACACACCCCTAACCACAACCCTAACCGCAACACACCCGTAACCCTAATTCCAACCCTAATCCTAACCCTAATCCCAACCGTAACCCTAATCCCAACCCTAACCACAACTGTAACCCCAACACACCCCTAACCCTATCCGTAACCCTAACCACAAGCCTAATCTTAACCCTATTTCAAACCCTAGCCCTAATTCCAACCCTAACTCTAATTCCAACCCTAACCCTAAGGCTATGTGCCCACGTTGCGGATTCGTGTGAGATTTTTCCTCATGATTTTTGAAAAATCTGCAGGTAAAAGGCACTGCGTTTTACCTGCGGATTTACAGCAGATTTCCAGTGTTTTTTTGTGCAGATTTCACCTGCGGATTCCTATTAAGGAACAGGTGTAAAACGCTGCGGAATCCGCACAAAGAATTGACATGCTGCGGAAAATACAACGCAGCGTTTCTGCACGGAATTTTCCGCACCATGGGCACAGCGGATTTGGTTTTCCTTAGGTGTACATGGTACTGTAAACCTGATGGAAAACTGCTTCGAATTCGCAGCGGCCAATCCGCTGCGGATCCGCGGCCAATCCGCTGCCAATCCGCTGCGGATCCGCGGCCAATCCGCTGCGGATCCGCTGCGGATCCGCGGCCGATCCGCTGCGGATCCGCTGCCGATCCGCTGCCGATCCGCTGCCGATCCGCTGCGGATCCGCTGCTGATCCGCTGCCGATCCACTGCCGATCCGCTGCGGATCCGCGGCCGATCCGCGGCGGATCCGCTGCGGATCCGCGGCCGATCCGCGGCCGATCCGCTGCCGATCCGCTGCCGATCCGCGGCCGATCCGCGGCCGATCCGCTGCGGATCCGCGGCCGATCCGCTCTGTGTGCACATGCCATAACCCTACCCCTAACCCTAACCCTACCCGTAACCCTAACCCTACCCCTAACCCTACCCCTAGTTCTAACCCTAGTTCTAACCCTAACCCTAGTGGAAAAAGAAAAAAAAATATTTTCTTTATTTTATTATTGTCCCTACCTATGGGGGTGATAAAGGGGGGGGTTTATTTATTATTTTTTTATTTTGATCGCTGTGATAGAACCTACCACAGCGATCAAAATGTACCTCTAATGAATCTGCCGGCCGGCGGGCGCACTGAGCATGCGCCCGCCATTTTGGAAGATGGCGGCGCCCATGATGGAGGCGGACGGGGACCGGGAGCCTCGGTAAGTATAAGGGGGGGGAGATCGGGGCACGGGGGGGGCGTCGGAGCACGGGGGGGTGACATAGGAGCAGGGGGGGAGCGGGCAGGAGGACGGGGGAGCGGACAGCAGGACGGGGGAGCCGGCAGGCGGACGGAGGGGACCGGACCCTATAACGGAGCACTGGGGGGGCGATCGGTGGGGTGGGGGGGGGTCACATTAGTGTTTCCAGCCATGGCCGATGATATTGCAGCATCGGCCATGGCTGGATTGTAATATTTCACCAGTTTTTTAGGTGAAATATTACAAATCGCTCTGATTGGCAGTTTCACTTTCAACAGCCAATCAGAGCGATCGTAGCCACGGGGGGGTGAAGCCACCCCCCCTGGGCTGAAGTACCACTCCCCCTCTCCCTGCAGATCGGGTAAAATAGGAGTTAACCCCTTCACCCGATCTGCAGGGACGCGATCATTCCATGACGCCACATAGGCGTCATGGGTCGGATTGGCACGGGTTTTCATGACGCCTATGTGGCGTCATGGGTCGGGAAGGGGTTAAAGTGACAGCACAGCACAATTTCAAAGCACTATCTGTAGTCTTATTATTATTACAGTATACAGCGCAGAGCCCCGAAGAATACAGCGCAGAACCCCGCAGTATACAGCGCAGAGCCGCGCAGCATACAGCGCAGAGCCGCGCAGCATACAGCGCAGAGCCGCGCAGCATACAGCGCAGAGCCCCGCAGCATACAGCGCAGAGCCCCGCAGCATACAGCGCAGAGCCCCGCAGCATACAGCGCAGAGCCCCGCAGCATACAGCGCAGAGCCCCGCAGCATACAGCGCAGAGCCCCGCAGCATACAGCGCAGAGCCCCGCAGCATACAGCGCAGAGCCCCGCAGCATACAGCGCAGAGCCCCGCAGCATACAGCGCAGAGCCCCGCAGCATACAGCGCAGAGCCCCGCAGCATACAGCGCAGAGCCGCGCATTATACAGCGCGGAGCCCCGCAGCATACAGTGCGGAGCCCCGCAGCATACAGCGCAGAGCCCCGCAGCATACAGCGCAGAGCCCCGCAGCATACAGCGCGGAGCCCCGCAGCATACAGCGCGGAGCCCCGCAGCATACAGCGCGGAGCCCCGCAGCATACAGCGCGGAGCCGCGCAGCATACAGCGCAGAGCCGCGCAGCATACAGCGCAGAGCCGCGCAGCATACAGCGCAGAGCCGCGCAGCATACAGCGCAGAGCCCCGCAGTATACAGCGCAGAGCCGCGCAGTATACAGCGCAGTCAGACCCAGTTACTATGCCAACGCCTATGAACTCTACATGAGTCCAGCACACAAGTTTTGTCAGATAATATCAGCTCTTAAAGTGACAGCACAATTCCAAAGCACTATCTGTAGTCATATTATAATTATTGCCCCGCTCACCAATTCGGACCCCGAGTGGCGCCGCCCGCCAAATCGGACCCAGAGTGGCGCCGCCCGCCAAATCGGACCCAGAGTGGCGCCGCCCGCCAAATCGGACCCAGAGTGGCGCCGCCCGCCAAATCGGACCCAGAGTGGCGCCGCCCGCCAAATCGGACCCAGAGTGACCCGGGCCACCAAATCGGACCCAGAGTGACCCGGGCCACCAAATCGGACCCAGAGTGACCCGGGCCACCAAATCGGACCCAGAGTGACCCGGGCCACCAAATCGGACCCAGAGTGACCCGGGCCACCAAATCGGACCCAGAGTGACCCGGGCCACCAAATCGGACCCAGAGTGACCCGGCCCACCAAATCGGACCCAGAGTGACCCGGCCCACCAAATCGGACCCAGAGTGACCCGGCCCACCAAATCGGACCCAGAGTGACCCGGCCCACCAAATCGGACCCAGAGTGACCCGGCCCACCAAATCGGACCCAGAGTGACCCGGCCCACCAAATCGGACCCAGAGTGACCCGGCCCACCAAATCGGACCCAGAGTGACCCGGCCCACCAAATCGGACCCAGAGTGGCCTCAACCCTGAGGGGCTACAACTACCAAACCAGCGCCTAAGGGGCACCCAAGTGTGAAAGTCTGGCAGGGGCAGCCCGGGCACCATTCCAAAGCACTATCTGTAGTTCCTTTAGGAAATACCCATCTAGTTATTATTATTATTATTAGGCTTTTTTTCGTAGTTAATGCGGCCCGAACCGCTGAACGCACAGACTCCAGTGAGGTGTCATTTCGAAGCCAGCGTCCACGAGAGGTGTGCTAAGTTATTTTCATGTCGATCGGATTTGTAGTTTTGGTGCAATTTGCATTTGAAAATTGTTTCCCCCTCATTGGAAGCATTGTTTCAATGCATTTCAATAGGGAAATTTTCCTATACGTTTAAAATGGGCTGGTTTCTGAGGCAATTTCTAAAAATAACTTAACTGCCAAATGCCACCTGGCTGATTAGCTCATTGATATGCGCAGTCAGACACAGTTACTATGCCAACGCCTACCAACTCCACCAGGTCAGTTTTGTCAGATAATATCAGCTCTTAAAGTGACAGCACAGCACAATTTCAAAGCACTATCTGTAGTCTTATTATTATTACAGTATACAGCGCAGAGCCCCGCAGCATACAGCGCAGAGCCCCGCAGTATACAGCGCAGAGCCCCGCAGTATACAGCGCAGAGCCGCGCAGCATACAGCGCAGAGCCGCGCAGCATACAGCGCAGAGCCCCGCAGCATACAGCGCAGAGCCCCGCAGCATACAGCGCAGAGCCGCGCAGTATACAGCGCGGAGCCGCGCATTATACAGCGCGGAGCCGCGCAGCATACAGCGCGGAGCCCCGCAGCATACAGCGCAGAGCCCCGCAGCATACAGCGCAGAGCCCCGCAGCATACAGCGCAGAGCCCCGCAGCATACAGCGCAGAGCCCCGCAGCATACAGCGCAGAGCCCCGCAGCATACAGCGCAGAGCCCCGCAGTACACAGCGCAGAGCCCCGCAGTACACAGCGCAGAGCCCCGCAGTACACAGCGCAGAGCCCCGCAGTGGACAGCGCAGAGCCCCGCAGTACACAGCGCAGAGCCGCGCAGTACACAGCGCAGAGCCGCGCAGTACACAGCGCAGAGCCCCGCAGTACACAGCGCAGAGCCCCGCAGTACACAGCGCAGAGCCCCGCAGTACACAGCGCAGAGCCGCGCAGTACACAGCGCAGAGTGGCCCCGCCCACCAAATCGGACCCAGAGTGACCCCGCCCCCCAAATCGGTCCCAGAGTGACCCCGCCCCCCAAATCGGTCCCAGAGTGACCCCGCCCACCAAATCGGTCCCAGAGTGACCCCGCCCACCAAATCGGACCCAGAGTGACCCCGCCCACCAAATCGGACCCAGAGTGACCCGGGCCACCAAATCGGACTCAGAGTGACCCGGGCCACCAAATCGGACCCAGAGTGACCCGGGCCACCAAATCGGACCCAGAGTGACCCAGGCCACCAAATCGGACCCAGAGTGACCCGGGCCACCAAATCGGACCCAGAGTGACCCGGGCCACCAAATCGGACCCAGAGTGACCCGGGCCACCAAATCGGACCCAGAGTGACCCGGCCCACCAAATCGGACCCAGAGTGACCCGGCCCACCAAATCGGACCCAGAGTGACCCGGCCCACCAAATCGGACCCAGAGTGACCCGGGCCACCAAATCGGACCCAGAGTGACCCGGGCCACCAAATCGGACCCAGAGTGACCCGGGCCACCAAATCGGACCCAGAGTGACCCGGGCCACCAAATCGGACCCAGAATGATCCGGCCCACCAAATCGGACCCAGAGTGACCCGGGCCAACAAATCGGACCCAGAGTGACCCGGCCCACCAAATCGGACCCAGAGTGACACGGCCCACCAAATCGGACCCAGAGTGACCCGGCCCACCAAATCGGACCCAGAGTGACACGGCCCACCAAATCGGACCCAGAGTGACCCGGCCCACCAAATCGGACCCAGAGTGGCCTCAACCCTGAGGGGCTACAACTACCAAACCAGCGCCTGAGGGGCACCCAAGTGTGAAAGTCTTGCAGGGGCAGCCCGGGCACCAATCCAAAGCACTATCTGTAGTTCCTTCAGGAAATACCCATCTAGTTATTATTATTAGGCTTTTTTTCGCAGTTAATGCGGCCCGAACCGCTGAACGCACAGACTCCAGTGAGGTGTCATTTCGAAGCCAGCATCCACGAGAGGTGTGCCAAGTTATTTTCATGTCGATCGGATTTGTAGTTTTGGTGCAATTTGCATTTGAAAATTGTTTCCCCCTCATTGGAAAGCATTGTTTCAATGCATTTCAATAGGGAAATTTTCCTATACGTTTAAAATGGGCTGGTTTCTGAGGCAATTTCTAAAAATAACTTAACTGCCAAATGCCACCTGGCTGATTAGCTCATTGATATGCGCAGTCAGGCACAGTTACTATGCCAACGCCTATCAACTCCACCAGGTCACAGTTTTGTCAGATAATATCAGCTCTTAAAGTGACAGCACAGCACAATTTCAAAGCACTATCTGTAGTCTTATTATTACAGTATACAGCGCAGAGCCCCGCAGCATACAGCGCAGAGCCGCGCAGCATACAGCGCAGAGCCGCGCAGCATACAGCGCAGAGCCCCGCAGCATACAGCGCAGAGCCCCGCAGCATACAGCGCAGAGCCCCGCAGCATACAGCGCAGAGCCCCGCAGCATACAGCGCAGAGCCCCGCAGCATACAGCGCAGAGCCCCGCAGTATACAGCGCAGAGCCGCGCAGCATACAGCGCAGAGCCGCGCAGCATACAGCGCAGAGCCACGCAGCATACAGCGCAGAGCCCCGCAGCATACAGCGCAGAGCCCCGCAGCATACAGCGCAGAGCCGCGCAGTATACAGCGCAGAGCCGCGCAGCATACAGCGCAGAGCCGCGCAGCATACAGCGCAGAGCCCCGCAGCATACAGCGCAGAGCCCCGCAGCATACAGCGCAGAGCCCCGCAGTATACAGCGCAGAGCCCCGCAGCATACAGCGCAGAGCCCCGCAGCATACAGCGCAGAGCCTCGCAGTATACAGCGCAGAGCTGCGCAGTATACAGTGCAGAGCCGCGCAGTATACAGCGCAGAGCCGCGCAGTATACAGCGCAGTCAGACCCAGTTACTATGCCAACGCCTATGAACTCTACATGAGTCCAGCACACAAGTTTTGTCAGATAATATCAGCTCTTAAAGTGACAGCACAGCACAATTCCAAAGCACTATCTGTAGTCATATTATAATTATTGCCCCGCTCACCAATTCGGACCCCGAGTGGCGCCGCCCGCCAAATCGGACCCAGAGTGGCGCCGCCCGCCAAATCGGACCCAGAGTGGCGCTGCCCGCCAAATCGGACCCAGAGTGGCGCCGCCCGCCAAATCGGACCCAGAGTGACCCGGGCCACCAAATCGGACCCAGAGTGACCCGGGCCACCAAATCGGACCCAGAGTGACCCGGCCCACCAAATCGGACCCAGAGTGACCCGGGCCACCAAATCGGACCCAGAGTGACCCGGGCCACCAAATCGGACCCAGAGTGACCCGGCCCACCAAATCGGACCCAGAGTGACCCGGGCCACCAAATCGGACCCAGAGTGACCCGGCCCACCAAATCGGACCCAGAGTGACCCGGCCCACCAAATCGGACCCAGAGTGACCCGGGCCACTAAATCGGACCCAGAGTGACCCGGGCCACCAAATCGGACCCAGAGTGACCCGGGCCACCAAATCGGACCCAGAGTGACCCGGGCCACCAAATCGGACCCAGAGTGACCCGGCCCACCAAATCGGACCCAGAGTGACCCGGCCCACCAAATCGGACCCAGAGTGACCCGGCCCACCAAATCGGACCCAGAGTGACCCGGCCCACCAAATCGGACCCAGAGTGACCCGGCTCACCAAATCGGACCCAGAGTGACCCGGGCCACCAAATCGGACCCAGAGTGACCCGGGCCACCAAATCGGACCCAGAGTGACCCGGGCCACCAAATCGGACCCAGAGTGACCCGGGCCACCAAATCGGACCCAGAGTGACCCGGGCCACCAAATCGGACCCAGAGTGACCCGGCGCACCAAATCGGACCCAGAGTGACCCGGCCCACCAAATCGGACCCAGAGTGGCCTCAACCCTGAGGGGCTACAACTACCAAACCAGTGCCTGAGGGGCACCCAAGTGTGAAAGTCTTGCAGGGGCAGCCCGGGCACCATTCCAAAGCACTATCTGTAGTTCCTTCAGGAAATACCCATCTAGTTGCTTTATGAAATTTTTTTCCTTGCGTTTCTTCAATAGTGAAGTCATAAGTTTACTACCTTTATTGCCACGAAGATACAATTTCTGACAACTTCTCATATAGATCTTGGCCGACTGGACATTCAAAAGATCTTTTAAAGTTTGTCTAATCACAGCCAAATTTTCCTGTACTTCCCTCGCCAGGGATCTTTTGTGTAATTTTTCAAAAGAATTAATCTGGTGGAGGATGGAAATAATTTCTCTCGACCTTTCCTTCTTTAAATGTGAGGCCAATGCCACAAATTCCCCTTCTCATGACAGCCTTATGTGCCTCCCATATCATGGGTAGCGATGGGCCTGAATGAGAATTCTCCTGGAAAAAGAGAGATCGAGAGAGTTGCATAGCTTAGAGATATGGGAACTTGAATCTATCAGTGTCTCACTTAAAATCCAAGAACGAAAAGATGAAGGCAGAGAGGAAATACTGATTTCAAGGAAAATTGGAGCATGATCTGTAAGGGAGATAACACCTATTGTTGCAGAACTTACAAGTTGGAGGTGTGATGTTTGCGTCAATACATAATCCAATCTATGATAGCTATTATGGGGGGAAGAAAAAGAAAGTGTAATATTAGTCAAGGGGTGTAAAGTTCTCCATGAGTCTATTAGATTGAATGATTGTAGATTAAGATGTAGTTTTCTTACGGCTTTTTGTGAAATAGAGGATTTGCCAGTTGAGGTGTCTATTAATGGGTTAAATGATACAGTAAAATCTCCCCCCACTATTAGAAGTCCCTCAGTTAATAGGCAGAGAGTATGTAAGACTTTGACAAGCCAGCTAATTTGGTTATCATTAGGGGCGTATAGATTGCACATTGTAATTTTTGTATTAGCTAGTAGACCTTTTATCATAATGTATCTCCCGTCCGGATCAGATATAGTGTATCAACGTGAAGGGTAAATTCTTTTTAAAAGTTATGCTCACTCCCCTAGAGGCTGTAGCGTCTGTACTATGATACCAGGTCGGAAAGCGTGTCCTAGACACATTCGGCACCCGACCTCTCTTAAAATGTGTCTCTTGTAAGAACGCAATACAAGTGTTTTTTGAGTGTAGAAAATTCATTATTTGACTGCGCTTGCTCGGGGAGCACAAGCCCTTTACATTATATGAAGCCACTACAATAGTGGCTGACATAGTGTTATTAATCATATCCCAAAGATAGAATGATGCAAAGTGTCGCTGAATGTGTACCAAACAGTTGAGATATCGAAAACAGTGGGGATAATGAAATAACAAACATTTACAAAAAGTATCCTACCGCTGCAGAGGCGGGGGACCGTAACATCCTCCTATAGCAGATAAGACAGTCAATCATGAATGCACAAGTGGTAATCTAAGATTATCGAGATATAAGCAATTCCAAAACAAACATCTTAAAAGAGAAACAGGTAGCTTCTGCCAAAGAGTCATGGGGTGTATAGCCTATGGAACAGAACTAATGATCTTCATTCATTCACTATTATGTCAAGAGCATGTAACTTGGGAAATTTGAGAGACTAAATTCTCAAGGAGGCTGCTTCTTCTTTGCTCCGAGTTTTCCTTGTTTGGGAGATGAATGTCTCTTCGCCTGCGACCACTCTCCTTGTCCTTCCAGCGGGGGATGTAGTGAAGGGGGAGTATGGAAATCCAGGTCAAGGGGTAACCAAGAGGGGACCTCCACCACAGGAATGGTAAAAGTCTCCCATACTTTGGAGAGGTCTTCCGGATTTCGAATAATGGCCTGCTTTCCTCCGCCATATATTCCAATCCAAATGGGGACAGGCACTTGTATAAAATCTTATTAGAGCAAAGTACATCCAGAAGAGGTTTCAGGATCCGGCGTTTTGCATGGGTCGATGGAGCTAGATCCTGATACAGTTGGATAGATGCTTCCTCATAAGTGATAGTTTTGCAGTCGCGAGAAGCGGACAATATGGCAGAAGTATCTAGGTAATTCAGTAAGCCACAATTAACATCTCTCGGGGGGTCTGAGGCCCTTGGCTTAGGTCTGAGTGAATAATGAACTCTTTCTATAATAATTTGCTCACATCTCTCTTGCGGTAATAGCGCAAATATCTCTTTGGTTACCATTTCAAGTATATCTGAAGACACACTTTCAGGGATGCCCTTGATTATGATATTTTTCCTGCGGTTACGGTTTTCTTGATCTTCAATAGCAAGAGATGTGTTATTTAGCTGGGTTCTGTGAAAGTCTACGTGTTCTTTTATATTAGTTGAGTGATTTATTAGTGAAGCCTGTGCTGAGTCCAAGGACTCCACCCTGTTGCCAATTTGTTGTATTCAGCTCTCATACCAGTTATTTCAGTGACCAAAGGCTTCATTGCTTGCGCCAAAGACACGCTCTCTTTGAGATTTGACCATTATATCTATATAAAGCGCGCACACTATGGATCACCACTTGTGCATAAGAGAGAATATTGGATTTACATGTTTATATCACATGTCCGCATCTTTTTTCCAGCAGTGTAGGTTTTTTTTTTTTTTATTTAAAAGATCAGTCACAGAGTTCCTATAACCGTCCTGCTGGTGAGGCAAAGCTAAAAAAAACTGGCAAATATCACTGGGAAAATTAATATGGCAGTCTTTTCTGTGAAAAGACCGAAGAAGGCTAATTTGCCTGAATACACAACATCAGTTTGTGTGTAATTCCAGTTATTGAGGCAAGCAGGAGCTAGCTAGATGGTGGGGAAGGAGAGGGTAGGCTCCAGGACTCCAACAGTTAAAGCTGCTTATTCTCTCTGCAGTGCCCTTGGTTTCCAATATGGCGCCTGTCTTTTTTAACAATGAGCCAAGGAGAGGGGGCAGGGCCAGAGTGAGCTCCGTTATCTCCCGTATTCCTCTGTCCCGGTAGTCCGCAGACAGATCACTCTGTGCTCACACTGGCACCACAAAAGACGTGCAGAGACTCGCTCCCCAGCCAGTTCTCCAGACCCTCCAACAGAGGCAGCCACCATCCTTGACCGCAGCTCTGTGCCCCCCAGAGGGGATACACACTGGCAAGCCGTGCGGTAAGAGCCCGGAGTGTTGAGTGGACTTGTCGCCTTGGTGTGTGGGTGCCGCTGTGGTGACAGTCTGAGCAGCACGTACCGCAGCCAAAGGTTTCAGCGTGAGTAGTGTGGGCAGCAATATAGCGAGCAGATGCGGGTCTGTTATCTCCGCCTCAGCTCCGATGGGATTGCTCGCTTACCCCGATTTCCAGAGGTTCTTAATAGATCGGAAAGTTCGCCAGTGAATGTGAAATAGGCGATTATATTAGCCTGGAAGCGGGAGCTGTAGGTTCCTAAGTCCTCCCTGTCTGGGATCCAGGCCATGCCCCCTTCAGCTGTACTTTTTGGAAGAATGAGTGCTACACTTTAAAACTAAAACCAAGTGTATTATCACATAGAAGAGACTTGACTATCCGACTGATAGAAATTAGCATATTTTGCACAAGAGAACTATTATAGTGGATTGCTTTCGTTTAGGATTAAATCACAAAGAAGTTCAGAAGCCTAGAAAAATAAGAATAAGAGACAATAATCTCCCTCTGATGAGGAGGCTGCAGATCTACAGGCAACACTTTTTAGGAGACATCAAAGAGCCAATAAAGTAAAGCTTATGATGATTATCAAGCCTTTTTTTTTAAACAAAATCGAACAAAGGAGACTATATGTCACATCACTGAAAATAATTCACAAACAAAAATCTTATTACCTACATCAAGAGAAACCTAGAACGTAAAGAATCAGAGAGAATCAGAACCTGAATAAAAGCAAAGCAAAAGCCCATAGTAAATGAGAAGACCAACTTCTTATCCAAACCTAGAAAACCAAGAGTAGAAATGTAACCGGTTGCTATAGTAACACCTATACTTTACAAAGGACTCCACATTTGGAACTATGGCTGGCAGTAGAATTACATGAGGCTAGTGTTGCTAATCATAAGAAGAGCCACGGATGCCTGGAGGCAGGAGGTGGTTCTCAGGGCTCCCATCTAGTGGCCACAGATTATGCAGCCGATGGATCGGGACTTTACAAAAAGACATACAAAAGTTATGTTCACAATGCGATTTTGCCACGTTAGTGACTCCACCGGGACTTCTATCTGAAAAAAAAACAGGATTCGGATGGCACATCTGACATGCCCATTGACTTTAATGAGGCAGACGGAGTGACTTTGTGCTCTGTCTGGAATACATTTTGGTAGTTTTCACCTTCTTGAGGTGGGCACAAAAACGTGGTCAACTTGTGCTGTTGTGCCTACTTTAAGAAGATGAACACTGCCGAAGTGCAAGCCTGATGGCACTAGGTGACTCAGTAAGCCTCATTAAAGTCAATTGGTCCTTTTGGGTTTCTTCCCGAAACCATGTTTTTCAGGGCCTCAGGTGTAGGCCCCAATGGAGTTACTGATCTGAGGCCCACATGCAATATGAACCATGGCTAAGTATAACTGTCATGAGGGGGAACCAACGCATATGGTAATGTCATAATTGGCACGGTCAGTGACTTTGCCTGGTGTGTACTCTTTAAGGTCTCAGAATGGGTGATGATCTTAATAACAATATGGGTGTGGGAGTGGTGGGCAGCGACAGCTATTGCCATACAATTGTGGCAGCTGTATCTGGAAACAGGGAAAGCCTGTTGACATATTGCATCCCCTTTAAGACTCAATACTCAGTTTGATATGGGGCCCAACGTCACTACCAGTAATGTTTTCAAGTGTGTATGGGGCACATGTAGTTGTCAAAGACACACTCTTGTTTTTTTAGGTATGTATACATTTGGAATATTGTGAAAAATGTTCTGTTTAAAGGGAATCTGTCACCCCAAAAATCATATATGAGCTAAGGCCACCGGCATCAGGAGCTTATCTACAGCATTCTGTAATGCTGTAGATAAGCCCCCCGATGTATCCTGAAACATAAGAAAAACAGGTTAGATTATACTCACCCAGGGGGGTCCCGCTCCTCCCATCTTCATACGATGACGTCCTCTTATTGTCTTCCTGCCGCGGCTCCGGCGCAGGCATACTTTGTCTGTTCTGTTGAGGGCAGAGCAAAGTACTGCAGTGCGCAGGCGCTGGGCCTCTCTGACCTTTCCAGACAAAGTACGCATGCGCCGGAGCCGCGGCAGGAAGACAAGAAGAGGACGTCATCGTATGAAGATGGGAGGCGATGGACCCAGACCGCGACGCCCATGGGACCAGACCGCAGCGGGAACACCCCTAGGTGAGTATAATATAACTCGTTTTCTTATCTTTCAGGTTACATCGGGAGCTTATCTACAGCATTACAGAATGCTGTAGATAAGTCCCTGATGCCGGTGGGGTTAGCTCATATACGATTTTTGGGGTGACAGGTTCCCTTTAATGTCAAATTCTAGTTTGAAAATGTAATTGGCCTCTTTAGGGGAAGGTGCTGGTCTGTATGCTAGGCCATGTAATCTAGCTCTAATAACCATGTCCATAAAAAAATGCAAATTGTTGATTAATACAAGTGTCCATGTTAGACCAAGTTGGATGTAATGTGCCAACTGCGCTATAGCATTTTTTACCTTATTAGAACCAGCCGGTCTTTTTCGGATGGGTGATCATCCAGCCACTGGGAATAGCGAGCAATCGACCATTCAGCCCTCTGGAGAAAAGAACACACAAATACTTAGAAGGACTTTGACCTCCGTGCCAAGCAATACTTGTCATAAGTACCAATCTGATCCTCAATTTTTTTTATAACTCAAAAGGTAGATTAAACAGATTTCAGCGGAGGCCATTAAATGTTATCCACGGCATGCGCCAATGTTATGATGTTATCATTCGCAGCCTCTAAGACAGGTGACCACTGAAGCCTGGCTTTGGCTCAGTAGGAGATGTAATAGATTAGTGATGTTTTTGCTTTTTTATTATTTGAGCGGCTGCAAACACTGATACAGGTCATTTCCCTTATATATCTCGGCTAGTACTGGGGAATGAGGGATATTAGACAATAGGAACATCGGATTGTGATCCCAGGGTACAGATTCACTGCCTATTAGAAAGATCATCCAAGATGGCTCGTGGTTAAAGCCCAAAATAAGCTGCAGTTTAAAAATATAACAATAAAAATATAACAGTACGGAAATCTAAGGGTCCGTTCCAACAGATCGACCAGCGGCACAAAATTTTACCGATCGGTGGTCGTTTAAATGCCTGTTTACACAGACGGACCAAAGTAAATGATGCGCACTGAGCTATCTGTACCAGATCGCTGTAGATTTGTCATTGCATCTGCGGAGCAAAGCAGTATTCCTTAGCTGAGGTGATGTGTGTAATGTGGGCCTTCCTTGTTAACTACTCAGCCATAAAGTTTACACATGTACTGGGGGATCAGAAGTACAATGGTTAGAGAAGACGCACAAATGGATTCCTTATCCTAAAGTGCAAAAATTGTTGGATAATGTGGAATACATATAAAATGACAGCAGCATTTCAGGAGTGTACAATGTTTTGAGAATATGATATATGTCTTGTATGTCAGGAGACTAGTGATGAACGAGTGTGCTTGGATAAGGTGTTATCTGGGCATGCTCGAGTGCTAATAGAGTGACTTTGGCATGCTCCAGAAATATGTCCGAGTCCCCGCAGCTGCATGTCTCACTGCTGTTCGACAGTCACAGCACCTGCAGGGATTTCCTGTTTGTTTGGCAATCCTTGCATGTGTTGTGGCTGTGAGACCTGCAGCCGCGGGGACTCGAACGTAGTATTCAAGCACGCCGAAGATCTCTATTAGCACACGAGCATGCTGGGATATCACCTGATCGAAGCACGCTCGCTCATCACTACAGGAGACCAATTTTGCATAAAAATCTAATTTGCTAGAGCTCCTATGATTTCACCATGTATAAATTAGAGATGGATAGTATGCACAGCATGCAAAAAATGGTAAACCTTTATCACCAGGCAGTTTTGTCCTGCGAGGACAGTGGTCCACAGTGCCATATGGAACATTCATCTTACCTGATAGGGGGATTTCAATTCTTGGGGAGCCCTGGTGAAGAGAAACTGGAGGATGACACTGTAAGGAATGAGGTCTCCTACAGAAGCACTGCTGGCAATATGCTCGCTGGTCTGAAATAGTAAAGGCCTAGAAGAAAATAAAAACAAAAAACACAAACAAATACAGATATAAATATATATACACACATAATCCATAGTCTTTATATAAAACCAGACTGCAGAATACTTGTATTTATGAGCGAGCTGTTGCACATCATATCACACCATTATACATTATCTACTCTACATGTGGACTATAGCAGCAAAAATGATTTATGTATCCGGAGGCTATTTGAAAAGCTTACAAAGACTATCCCATATGTATTACAAAACACATGCGGCAGCAGCGCACTACTGTAGAAGGAATTTCATCGCGCCATATGCAGACCTGAATAGATCATACACCCCGACTATGCCTAGATCCCATTTTTATTATAATGCAATGCGTGTGAGCTGATGTGCCTCATGAACTACTGATTTCACGGAAGGGACCACAATAGAGAAGCTTTGCATGCAGCCGCTACCCAGCTGATGGTAGATGCCATTTTTGGACAAGTTAACTCTGTCAGTTCTTCATAAATGAAAGCTGATCCTTGAAATAAATAAAGTCTTGTCAAAGCAGCGTTGGCAAGAAGATTGCGACTAACAAAACAGACTAATTGTGCTATAATTGTACATTGCCTCCATTTTTAGCCTTTCTTCTAATACGTCTAAGATTTCCATGCATCTAACTGAATATAAGGAGTCAAAATGAATAAAAAATGTCTCATTACAGACAGTCAGAACAGAAAAATCAAAAATGCTTAAAATCAGGTTTTCATTACTATTCCATGCCTAGTGTCCCAAATACTGAGCAGACTGTAGGCTTTACCGTGCAGCATTTGGAATATTATGTTAACAAGTTGGCTGCCAAATTTAGATTCACGTAGAAGTAGTCACTATAACAGCCATCCTGGACCATGTAAGGCTGGTTTCACATTTGCGTCTGGCGCGCAGCATTACATTCGCATGCGTCATGCGTACATATATTTAACATGGTTTATGCATGGACATGCGTTTGCATGCTTTTGTGTACGCATGCGTCGTTTCACGTGTGGCTGGGCACGGCGAATGCAACATGTTGCATTTTTGGAGGTGTCAAAAATCCGTTAAATATGCGCAGGCATACACATGTGGATGAGTGTGTTAAAAAATGCATTACTGTCTATGGGAGCGCATGCGTACGTATGTCCTTGCGTACGCATGCGTTCGATGTGCTTGTGTACTTCGGACTGCACATGTCCAGGAACTGTTTTGAGACTCGCCCTCCTGGAAATATCGAACGCATGCGCATAAAAAACGCAAACCAAGGCAAAAAACGCATACAAACGCAGCGTTTTTTTTTGCTGTCATGCGTAAGCTGCTGCGGATAAAAAACGCTGCGTAAACATGTGTTTGCATGCGTTTTGGCATGCGTTTGCGTATGCAGATGATACGCTGCGCACATATACGCAAATGTGAACTTAGCCTTATACCTGTTATTTGTATTTTTTGTAGTTTTACCATACAGACATTTTGATACGTACACATCATCCTGATGTCCAATAAATATGTTAGACTACAGAGAACGGTGTGCTTATTTTAGAAGACAGAGTAGATTTATTCTGTATGTCAGATTGCACACAGTGAGAACCTGTAAGAAGACAGTCACAAGTAACGAGAGTGCAGCCCTCCAGCAAGTGCAACACAGCCACACTGCACTGAAGTCTGTTTCTAGCTAGACTCGGGTCTGCACAGAGACATTCAACCATCTGTATGCAAATACGCAATGTCTTCTAGCAGAGCATCTTCAGTCAGGACAAGGTCCCAACCAAGCCGTTCTAACAAGTCTTCAATAAGAGAATGTGCTGCTTTCGCTCGTGCAGAAGCTGAGGTGGCGAAAATCAGATCCTCCTTCACTGCACAAGAGATGCATCTAAAGCTAAAACAAGCTGACCAAGAACAGAAAGAGCAAGTCTGCAAGCAGATCAAGAAGCCGAAAGAGCATGCCTGCAAGCTGACCAAGTAAAAGAAAGAGCACGTATGCAGGCAGATCAAGAAGTGGAGAGAACATGCCTGCAAGCGTCTCTGGAAAAACTTGCCGTAGAGAAAGAGGCAGCAGCCAGAATAGCCATGGCCGAGTTGCTAGAAGCCGTGGAGTTTCCCAAATCTGAGAAATGCAGTGTCTTAGGCCCCTTTCACAAATCAGTTTTTTGCCATCAGTCGCAATCCGTCAAATTTTGAAAAAAAACGGATCCGTCGCAGATTGTGAAAAACTGATCCGATGGGTTGTTTTTTTCGCCGGATCCGACTAGCTGATCCGGCTCATTGAATCCTAAAAAATCGGAGCATGCTCAGTTAAAAAAAACAAAACAAAACGGAATCCGTAACCGGATTCCGTCATTTGACGGATCCGGCGCCATAGGCTTCCATTCTAGCAAACGACGGATGTCGACAGATCTGTCGCTCTCCGATTTTTCGACGGACACAAAAAACGTTAATATGTCCGTTGTCTCCGGCCGCCGGACAAACAATTTGACAGATCCGGCGAACGACGGATGAAACGTGAGGCCATACTTCGCTAATACAAGTTTTTGAGAAAAAAACGGATCAGGCGGAATCAGTCGCTGGATCCATTTTTTTTCAAAATTCGACGGATTGAGACTGAAGGCAAAAAACTGATGTGTGAAAGGGGCCTTACTTGGACCAGAACTAGATCAACAAATCCAACACAACAGATTATATACACCAACATCCCAGAACAGAAGACAACCCTGATCCACTACATTAACCAACCTATGCAGGTTACCAGACATCCTACCTTGAGCCACAGAACTACAAGCAAGAAAGTATGTAACAAAATGATATTGACAACAACTACTATTCTACAGAACAGAAGGTACAGCCTCCATTCCAACTTAAAAGGACACCCTTCACATCAGAACGGTGTTATACGGACTACCCTAAGCCAGAAGCAACTAACCGGTATGGTGATACACCACACTCACAGCATAACAACAGCACACCAGCTCGTATCGGCGCTGAGCAAACAATTAAATTTGCTAAGTTCTTTGCACGACAGGAGCTGGTAATTAAAGGACTTGTAAAAGTTCACCAACAGTGTTGAGCTACAGGCATGGTGAGCCTCCTTCCAGAATGCCATCAGTGATTTCAACCTTTCCAATAGTGAGGAGTTAGATCTCCTGGTAAAGTAGCTTGGAAGTGAGTTTATTGAACAATCCAAAATAATCAGAGACATTAACATAAAGTATCCGGACACAGGCCATCGTATGGTGTTGAAAAGACTTGATGAATGTTATGGGTCAATAGAAGATATAGAAAATGCTCTATATAAGAGAATTGATAATTTTCCCAAAATAGTGAGTAAGGGTTACCAAAAGCTCAAGGAACTGAGTGACTTGTTAATGGAGATACAGGTTGCTCAGGCAGAAGGAGATCAGCCAGGTTTGGCATTCCTGGACACAGCCAGGGGTGTCAACCCAACCAATTAAAAGCTCCCTTATAACTTACAGAAGTTGGTCACACATGGTTCCCGTTATAAAAAGATACATAATTTACAGTTTCCTCCCTTCAGAGTGTTCGTAGACTGTCAATCAGCAGGCGAGAATTAGAAATAATTTTAGTTTTGACTTAACTCTGTAGTGCTCCACTGCCCATGGTATCAAACCTTGTAAAACACCGGTGGAAGTCCACAAAACTAATGTTACCTCCACAGGTTTTCCTTATGGAGCGGATAAGCCTTCTCGAGAAGAGACCAGACCCAAGGATCTCAGCAAGCAGTGTTCCCTACATAGGAAATCTCATCCTCTGTAAAAATGCAGAGCCTTCAGAGAGCAGTCTCTAAAAGACCGCAAGGGTTTCCTCAAAGAAAATAACATCTGCTTCAGATGCTGTGCTACAATATTGCACTTTGCCAGGAACTGGCAATGTGAAATGTGCAGAATGTGGTAGCCTAGAACACAACACAGCTTTACACGATGGACCACCCTCACGGGCATCTTCGCAAACAGAGGAATGTGATGCAAAGCAGATGGACACTGACATAGACACCCAACTAGTCACCTCAGTGTATGGAGATCTGTAGAGGACTCGTAGGAGGAAGGTCTTGCTCAGAAATCTGCATTGTTAGAGTCTATCCGGCAGGACAAAGTGAAAAAAGATATATGCAATACTAGATGATCAAAGCAACAGGTATTTAGCCAAGTACATCTTCTTCGACACCTTTAACATTGCAGGCCCCTGGATCTCCCTACCCCTTGAAGACATGTGCCAGTACTGTTGAGAGAGTGGGGAGAAAAGAGTCCAGGTTCGAAGTGGAGTCTATAGATGATCAGACCTGTTTACACCTGCTGATCATACTGGAGTGCAATCAGATTCCTGACAACAGGTTCGAGATGCCTACACAGGAGGTAGCATCACACCACCCCCATTTGAAGAGCTTAACCCACCTGATACCAGAACTGGACCAAGAAGCTCTGATAGCCTTACTCCTCGGAAGAGACAAAATCCGAGTTCATAAGGCTAGAGGACAGATCAATGGCCTCAAAAATGCTTCGTATGCACAAAGACTTGACCTAGGATGGGATATTATAGGAGACGACTGTCTGGGAGGAGCACACAAGCCGACTTCAGTCACTCACTGGTACACTTGAAAATGGGCGTCAATCTTGAGTCATTACTTCAAGAGTCACCACACACAGACATATCCAGGACATGGGCTACAAGTGTCACATTACATGTATCAAGCCACTCATGACCAATAGACAACGCCATAAGCATCTTTCCTGGGCCAAGGAGAAAAATAACTGGACTGTTGCTCAGTGGTCCAAGGTGTTGTTTTCAGATGAAAGTAAATTTTGCATTTCATTTGGAAATCAAGGTCCCAGAGTATGGAGGAAGAGTGGAGAGGCACACAATCCAAGCTGCTTGAGGTCTAGTGTGAAGTGACCACAATCAGTGATGGTTTGGGGAACCATGTCATCTGCTGGTGTAGGTCCACTGTGTTTTATCAAGACCAAAGTCACCGCAGCTGTCTACCAGGAAATTTTAGAGCACTTCATGCTTCCCTCTGCCGATAAGCCTTTTGGAGATGGAAATTTTATTCACCAGCAAGACCTGGCACCTGTCCACACTGCCAAAAGTACCAATATCTGGTTTAAAAACAACAGCATCACTGTGCTTGATTGGCCAGCAAACTCGCCTGACCTTAACCTCATAGAGAATCTATGGGGTATTGTCAAGAAGAACATGAGAGACACCAGACCCAAGAATGCAGATGAGCTGAAGGCTGCTATAAAAGGAATCTGGGCTTCCATAACACCTCAGCAATGCCACAGGCTGATTGCCTTAATGCCACGCCGCATTGAAGTAGTAATTGATGCAAAAGGAGCCCTAACCAAGTATTGAGTGCATTTACTGAACATACATTTCAGTAGGCCAACATTTTGGATTTTAAAAATGTTCTAATTTAATGAGACAATGATTTTTCAGTTTTCATTAATCTTCAACATTAAAAGAATTAAACACTTGAAATAGATCACTCAGTTTGTAATGAATGTATATAATATATGAGTTTCACTTTTGTATTGAAGAACTGTAATAAATTAACTTTTTGATGATAGCTCAGTAGGTCAGTCTTACAAGTTGACATGACCTGTGAGTCAGAAGCCCTGGAAAAGTTGGCATTACTGCAAACATACGATTACCGTTCCCAACCTAGAGAGAGCCAAGAACATGATAATTCGTACTATATGTCACTGAATAGTGAAAGAAATAGAGAATCTCAACAAACCCAATTTATAGTGCGTTGAAGAGGCTTGATCCAATCATTGACCAACATGGGCTGTTAAGAACTGGAGGTCGTCTTCATGAAGCCGAAGTTGGATTTATGGAGAAACATCCTGTAGTAATTCCTGGACATCATCACATCATGGCAGATTGTTTACTGATGGGAATCTACGATCTACTGGACTATGGATAGTCGGAGCTCAGAGATGTATGAGTAAACTCATCTTCAATTGTGGTCGGTGGTTACATAGTGCACTAGAGAAATCCATGCCAATGCGAAATGCTGGGCGGTCATGTTTACCTGTATTTCCGTCAAGGCCGTACATATATAAGTAATTGAATCCATTGACACTTCAAGTTTCATAAACGCACTTCGACATTTCATTGCCATCGGAGGCCCAGTGAAGCACGTTCGCTCTTATAGAGGCACAAATTTTGTTGGCGCAGTAAAGGAAACTTCAAATTCCTTCCAACTTAGACACTACCAACGTAGAAAGATACTTAAAGGGAACCTGTCAGCAGGATTGTGCACAGTAATCTACATACAGTGACAGGTCAGCGCTGTTATACTGAATAAAATGATACCTTGGTTGATGTAATCCGTCTTGTGGTTGTTCAATCTTTATCTTCAGTTGTGTTAATGATATGCCCGTGCTCTGGGGCGGCCTGTGGGGGTCTTCATGTAGTGCGCTGATTAGGTATTCATAGTGTAGACTGCTGACAGGTCACTGATGCCTCACTGACCTGCCCCGCCCCCTAGTTTGCATAATGAATACCAGCACATACTGAATAAAAAAAAACCCTTCTGCAGTCAGGTGCCAGCCGTATCACCTGCGCTGCAGCATAATCGCATGTTTAGTGTCCAGTTAACCCCCTTTCCCTTGGAGCATTTTTTGGTTTTCGTTTTCCGCTTCCCTCCTTCCCAGAGCCATAACTTTTTTATTTTTCCATCAATATGGCCATTTATGTGCTTGTTTTTTGCGCGACGAGTTATATTTTTGAACGACACCATTGGTTTTACCATGTCATGTACAAGAAAACGGGAAAAAAATTCCAAGTGTGGTGAAATTGCAAAGAAATTGCCCTTATGATTCTCCAGGTCATTATGAGTTCATAGACACCAAACATGTCTAGGTTATTTTTTGTCTTAGTGGCAAAAAAAAAATCCAAACTTTGCTAAAAGAAAAAAAAAAAAAATTGCGCAATTGTCCGAGACCCCTAGCGTCTCCATTTGTCGGGATCTCGGGTCAAGTGAGGGCTTATTTTTTGCGTCCCGAGCTGACGTTTTTAAATATACCATTTTGGTGCAGATATGTTCTTTTGATTGCCTGTTATTGCATTTTAATGCAATGTCACGGCGACCAAAAAACGTAATTCTGGCGCTTTGAATTTTTTCTCGCTACGCCGTTTTTCGATCAGATTTTTTTTTAATTGATAGATCGGGTGATTCTGAACGCGTCGATACCAAATATGTGTAGGTTTGATTTTTTTTATTGTTTTATTTTGAATGGGGCGAAAGGGGGGTGATTTAAACTTTTAAATTTATCCTTTTTTCATAGTTTTTAAAACTTTTTTTTTACTTTTGCTATGCTTCAATAGCCTCTATGGGAGGCTAGAAGCTGGCATAGCCTGAGTGGCTCTGCTACATAGAGGCGATGCTCAGATTCGCTCTTATGTAGCAGAATTACTGCATTGCCATGAGAGCCGACCATAGGGTGGCGCTCACAGCAATTTGGCATCAACAACCATACAGGTCTTCAGGAGACCTCTGGTTGTTATGCCAACACACCGATGACCCCCAATTACGTGACGGGAATCAGCGGTGCGTGCATTTCCGGACGGATGGCCGGATGCGCTTGTTAAATCCCGCTGTCAGTGGCATTTACCTAGTTAATAGGCACGGGCGGATCGCGATTCCACCTGCGTCTATTACGGGCACATGTCAGCTGTTCAAAACAGCTGATATGTCCCGGCTTTGATGCGGGCTCACCTCTGGAGCCTGCATTAAAGCAGGGGATCTGCCATCGGACGAACTATTACGTACGATGGCAGAACGGGGTTAATAACTGTTCTTGAGCAAGTAAAAAAATAAATAAAACTTCAATTTGAAAATGGCGACTGCGCAGTAGCAGCTATCGGTGTGTATAGAGAACCAATAGCTGCTATTGCGCATGTGTCGGCGGTTCCATCTTGCTGGAGAAGAAAAAATTACTCCTCCAAGATGGCGCCAGCTCTCAGCTGGCACCTGCCTGCAGAACGTTTTTTTTTCTTCAGTATGTACAGGTATTCATTATGCAAACTAGGGGGCAGGTCATTGTTGGATCAGTGTGTAAATAAACCCGGCACTCAACTTTATGCTAGTAGCTTGGAATTTTATTGTGTAGAACCAACAAAACGTTTCGGTCTCACATGACCTTCTTCAGTTATGTGTTTAGAGTAGGTAGCCTGTCACTTTGTGAGCGTAGTAGGTAGGTCGACTTGGACTCACTGGGGTGCCAGTGCCCTGTTAATGGAAGAGGCTGTAAGCTTTATTAATCCGGAGCTGGACGCGGTGTCCACCGCTAGTCTATGCGTGCATGCCGGTGGACACCGCGTCCAGCTCCGGATTAATAAAGCTTACAGCCTCTTCCATTAACAGGGCACTGGCACCCCAGTGAGTCCAAGTCGACCTACCTACTACGCTCACAAAGTGACAGGCTACCTACTCTAAACACGTAACTGAAGAAGGTCATGTGAGACCGAAACGTTTTGTTGGTTCTACACAATAAAATTCCAAGCTACTAGCATAAAGTTGAGTGCCGGGTTTATTTACACATATGGTCTAAAGGTGCGGGAACCTACCCGGGCACCACTATAGCAGTGCTCACGTCTTTGTCCACCACATTGTTGGAGCAGTGACCTGTCAGAAGTTTGCATTATGAATACCTAATCAGAGCACCACATGCAAACCCCCCACAGGCATCCTGGGGCACGAACATATCATTAACATAAAACTGAAAATAAAGATTAAGAAACAACCATAAGACGGATTTCATTAACCAAGGTATCAGTGTAATCAGTATAACGGCGCCGACCTGCCACTGTGTGTAGGTTACTGTGCACAATCCTGCTAACAGATTCCCTATAAAGCAAGCAAGGATGCACGTGGACATTTACCACATTCTTCTCACATGGGAGGCGCTTGGGAGAGAATGATAAGAATAGCATGCAGAATCCTGGACTCGATCTTCTTGCAAGCAGAAAGTGCAAAACTCACACATGAAAGTCTGATTACATTTTTGGCAGAAGTTCCAGCTATCATGAATGCCAGACCGGTGACTGCACTTTCTTGTGACTCTGGAAATCAGACTATTCTCACTCCTACCATGTTACTCACTCCGAAAACCAGCCCTCCAAGTGCTCGGCTTGGAGAATTCAGTCAAAAAGACCTCTACAGACGGCAATGGAGGCAGGTGCAGTGTGTCTCTAATGTGTTCTGGGAGATATGGAGACAGTAGTATCTCTCTACCTTACAACCAAGGAAGAGGAGGCTGACCGGCAAACTGAACATCAAACGCTGCTGATATTGTACTCAAGAAAGACAGCCAGTCACACCGGAATGTGTGGCCACTAGGCCTCGTCACAAAAACCTTCCCAAGTAAGGATGGGAATGTACGCAAAGTCAAAGTGTGGAAGTCTGGTGAGACCAAACTTCCTCAGTCCAGTTGTGGAACTTGTTTTGTTGCTTTCGCCAAAGGAGTCTAGCATTGGCATCAGTTGATGCCAAGAGGGGAGTGTTATGCCCAAAAGGGCAAAAGATGATTTTAAAATTCACTGTTCATTGTATTTATAGACCCCCATAAGCTTACATATAGTTTAAAACGGCACGGCAGTGCACATTTGACTTCTACTCCATTCATTCTTCATGGGGTTGCCAAGCATTGCACTTGGCTTTTTTGGTAACCCCATAAAACATGAATGAACCAGCAGTCTGCTGCTCACTGTAGGTCTTAGCAGTCAGACATCCACCAATCAACAAGTAACAACTATCCTGTGGATATACGATAATTTATTTTAACTGGGAATGTTTCTGATCAGAGAGAGCAGCAAGATGTAGGGCCAAAGACCCTGATTCCAGAGATGTGTCACTTACTGGGCTGCATGCTGTAGTTTTGATAAAAATCACTTTTTTTTTTTTTTTTTTTAAATCAGCAGGTGATTATTACTAGAGGACTAGTAAATCTGCTGCCAGTTAGTCCAACTACACCTCCACCACTGATTGGCAGTTTTCTGCCTATGCACAGTGTACGCAGAAAGCTGCAAATTAGTCATGTGGGCAATGTTCTACAGAGCTACGCATTCAGAGAACTAGTAGATCTGCAGCACATAAAACAGTGTTTAATCAAAACTACAGCAAGCAGACCAGTAAGTGATTGTTGGAATCATTGTCTCTGCCCTTACATCATGCCACTCTTAAATGGAGTAGTGAAAATCTGGTCACAGATTCCCTTATCTTTTTATATACTACAGCAAGATAAAATGTGTTCCATATAAAGTTCTGATTACTGTATTCTCACAAACAAAAGCTGAACCAGATAAAAGCTTTGCTATAAATGGTTTCTGCTTAGCAGCTTCTACCTATCTGTCATTGTCAAACAGGTGTGAAAAACAAAAATTATGGAAACAAAACAAAAAACAAAAATAAATAAGAGGCACCAAAATATTTCAATGATCTTAATATACCAAGCAGCAGTTATGTCCACTTTTGTTTCTAATAGTAGTTCACCCTACTTTATTCCCTTTTTCAATGACTAATTTCAAAGAGACTGGTTTCCGACTGGTAACGAAAAAATATTAGAGTAGTGCTATTAAAGGTAGCACATATACCGAACAGAAAAAACTACAAAAATATAAATATCTAGGTAAAAAAGTAGCAGATCAACCGAGACTCCAAAAGATCCCAAAAATAGGAGTTTACACAGCTTCCTATTCAGAAGTGTGAGACAAACAAGATCATATTTACATTATTGGACTTTACTGGTCTTTATTTTACGTTATTGGACTTCATTAAATCATAATTTTTATTTAATAAATCAATATTAAGCAGGAAAATAAGAAACTTTGCAATGAAACCTATTAGAGAAATCCGCTTCTCTCTCTTCTTGGACTAGACTTTGTTTCTCAAAACTCTCAATTCACAGGTATAATTTGTCTTCAGTGAGTACAGGCTTTCTCATTTCCGAGATAGGAGATGGCAGTTGCTGCTTATAAAAGTCTATGAATAGGGGAGGAGGAGCTGAGGCAGACACATACATTCTGCTGCAAGTTCTCTTCAAAGCAGATACTTACCTGAAGGATCTCAAAAGCCTGTATGACCTTCCGAGGTCAGCAACTCTTCTGCAGAGTGGAGCCACAGCCAATTCCATCTATGAAAAGACAAATAGGTATAGGTTTGTGCAATGACTTGATCTAACAATTACTGGTATTTTAAGAAATGGGATCTAGGCAGCAGTGGGGACCGCAGGGATCTGTGCATGGACCGATTCTTTTTAACCTCTTTATTACTGACCTTGTGGATGGGATCGAGAGTAAAGGCTCAGTCTTTGCTGACGACACCAAACTATATAGGACATTATAATCTGACCTTGACATTACAATATTGCAAAACAATCTGAATAAGATGACTGAATGGGCAAACACTTGGCAAATGAGATTTAACGTAGATAAATGTAAAGTAATGCACCTAGGACGGAGTAATCCTACTGCTGCACATACATTAAATGGGAGTATACTCTGGACTACAGATCAAGAGAAGGACTTGGGTATTCTGGTTACAAGTATCCTACCTGTAAGCTTCATAGCTGCGGTCTGGTTACTGAGAAATAGACTTTTAATCTGCCATGTTAATTAGTTCTTCCAGGCTCCAGGGCGAGCGGTGCCTGGGAGAACACTCCGCCTGAGGTGTTAATTTGTGGATCACCCCCCACCCATGCACGTCACAGTGCCCTGTGACATGTATTAGTGGCCCCGGAGTCCCGAGCCATGTGACGTGCAGTTATGGCGCTGGAATCCCACACTCATGCAATTATCTTTTCCCCCCGTTATAGGCATTGGCTTCATTGTTCTTTTGAGCAAGCGAGTCACTGCTACTGGAGTAGCTGTCAGTCAACGGCGTCTGCGCAGAAGAACGGTGAAAACACTTTCCATAAAAGGGTGGAAAAGGTAAGTATAATCAGGGCGCAAGCACGGGATTCCGGCGCCACAACTGCACGTCACAGTTAACACCGGAGGCAGAGTCTTCTTCCAGGCACGGCACGCTCCGAAGCCTGGAAGAAATCATTAAAAGACCACAGCTATGAAGCATTCGGGTAAG
The DNA here is from genome assembly GCF_051348905.1 of Ranitomeya variabilis. Lineage (NCBI taxonomy): Eukaryota > Metazoa > Chordata > Amphibia > Anura > Dendrobatidae > Ranitomeya > Ranitomeya variabilis. The sequence goes on from NC_135236.1 coordinate 338,410,099, forward strand.
ATTATTTTAACCATTCTATCCCCCGTATGCCCATAGTAATAGCTTAAAAGCATCCAGGAGGTCACAGATTCCCTTTAGTGTGCATGTCTGGTGATTAGGGCTGATCGAATAGCTTTGGATAACTCCGTAGCTCCCGATAATCAGCTGTTCGGCACCACAGCTGCATGTGTCCCAGCTGTGTGACAGTCACAACACATGCATGGAGAGCCTGTTTGTTGGGCTGTCTCCATACATGTGTTGTGACTGTCACACAGCCGGGACCCATGCAGCTGTGGTGGAGCTGATTATCTGGAGCCCTCCAGATATCCAGGTTACCGATGTAGCTATTCGAGAAGCGCTATAAGAACTTATCCCAAGCTATTCGCTCATCCCTACTGGTGATACTTGCCATGTGTGGACATCTGTTTTTTATTCCAACACATACATGACATACAAGTAATTTATGAAGAAAATCACATAGCAATTTAGAAAACTTTAGAAAATGCTGAAGCCAGAGAATAAGGAATTAAAGGGAACCTGACAGGTGATACTTGCTGCCCAAACTGTGGGCAGAATGTACCAGTCACTGTCTATATGATCTCAGCCAGGTATGTTTGACTCTGAAACGCTGCAGCGTCCAGAGAAAAACAAAATTTTAATAGTGGCCTGGGACTGAGAAGCATGGGTGACTAATTGCTCAGGCAGGTCCCTGGTGACTTCTCCCCACAGCTAACAATGACTGACAAGCCTCTGTTTATATGCTTATATGTGTATATAGTGGTCAGAGGCATGCCAGTGAGCAGGGAGAAGCCGGGGATCTGCCTGTATGACTAGTCAATAGCGCTGCCCAGTCCACAGCTGTTATTAAAAGCTTTCATAGAGTATAACTTAGCCCCCGTGGCGTATAACTTATCCCCCATAGAATATAAAGTAGCCCCCATAGAGTATAACGCAGTCCCCATAGAGTATAACGCAACGCCCATAGAGTATAACACAACTCTCAGAGTATAACACAGCCCCATAGAGTATAACACAACTCTCAGAGTATAACACAGCCCCATAGAGTATAATGCAGCCTCCGTAGAGTATAATGCAGCCCCCATAGAGTATAATGCAGCCCCCATAAAGTATTATGCAGCCCCCATAGACTATAATGCAGCCCCGATAGAGTATAATGCAACCTCAAATAGTAAAATGCAGCCTCAAATAGTAAAATGCAGCCTCAAATAGTATAATGCACACACCTCATATTACTGCAGTATTATGGCCACCACGTACTCACGGATTTAAAAATAATACTCTTCTCTCCTCTTCCCCGCCCCCCCTCGCTCTGGTCTATGCATTCTATGCAGTGTGGCTACTAAGCACTGCTCAGCACAGAGTGGCGCCCAATGATGTGACGTCATCGTGCCTGCTGCCTCAGAAGCAGAGGGGGAATGATGGGAGATGGAGCTTCACCTGACGTGCTCTCCTCCATCTATGATGCCGATACAGTTGAATGTGCGATGCAGGGAAGGTGGGTCCGAGCCGGTGCTGGCCATGTACTGTGTGGGGGTCCTAGCAAAATGCCTAGTTTGCATGCCTCCAATGCCAGCCCTGGGTTTAGGTAGCATGTATAACCTCTCAGGTTCTCTTTAAATTTATTTGTTGGACATGAAGCCGCATCAGTTGTATCTAGAATATCCGTGATATCGCTAATTATTGTAATGTACAAACACCTTTACAAAATATTCAACTTTGACTGGAACATACAGCAATACCCAATTCACAAGGCATTTACAAGCGTACATATTTATAGGGAACTTGTCAGTAGATTTATGCTGCCAGATCCATAGGCAGCATAAATAGAAGCCTAAAAACACGATCATATTTACACATTTTATTCTGGGACACTACCGAATTTCAGAGAAAACATAGTTTTAAAAATTGGCGACTATAAAAAGAGTTGTGACAGTTCCCCAGCGTTTGTCCTCCCCTGGCTCAGGAACAGGTCTCTCCCATGAGTGTACTATACATAGGGAGAAACCTGTTGTGGAGACACAGTATTGTATCTTAATTAACCAGATGTCTAGCAAATGTTTTAGCAAGCCAAGTGGATGGTTCCCACTGTTTAGGCACATCAGGGGTTCTCCAAAATGACATGGCGTTCATTAATTATGCCAGCAAATTTTACATTCAAAAAGGTATCTTTCCCTTCCGAGCCCTGCCATGCACCCAAACAGTAGATTTCCCCCACATATGGAGTATTAGGAGAAATTGCACAACAAATTGTACAGTCCACTTTCTCGTGTTACCCTTGCGAAAGTAAAAAAAAAAAATTATGCCTTAAGGAATTTTTTTGTGAAAAAAGTAAATGTATATTTTTTCCTTCCATATTCCAAAAATTCCTGTGAAGCACCTGAAGGGTTAATAAACTTCTTCAATGTGGTTTTGAGTACCATGAGGGGTGCAGTTTTTAGAATGGTGTCACTTTGGGGTATTTTCTATCATACAGACCCCTCAAGCTCACTTCAAATGTGAGGTGTTTCCCCAAAAAAATGGTTTTGCCAATTTTGTTGTAAAAATTAGAAATTGCTGGCCAACTTTTAACCTTTAAAACATCCCAACAAAAAAAATTATGTTTCAAAAATTGTGCTGGACAAGTAGACATGTGGGAAATGTTATTTACTAACTATTTTGTGCAATATGACCCTCTGATTTAAGGGCATAAAAAATAACATTTTGAAAATTGTGAAATTCTGTTTTTTGTTGTTTTTTTTTCAAATTTTTACCACTATCATGAAGTATAATATATCATGAGAAAACTTTCTCAGAATTAGTGGGATCTATTGAAGCGTTCCAGAGTTATAACCTGATAAAGTGACAGTGGTCAGAATTGTAAAAATTGGCCTCGTCGGGAAGGTGAAAACAGGTTTCGGGGTGAAGGGGTTAATAACTTCTAGTTTTAGACATGCTATTTTTTAGATATTCTGGTAGCACAGTTCTGAAATTCTGGAACCTTAATAAAATGGTTCAAGTGATTTTTAAGGACATACTGACGTTTCCTAACATTATTGCTATCTGTCCATTTATGTCAGTCCGGGCAGCACAAGTGTAATTTTCGGAATTAGCCGCTATGGCACATCAGATCTGGCAATGATATCAATATTTAGATCTGGCAAACAGCAATAAGTGTGAGGCCATTATATCGTGTGTCGGAGAATCAATAAATCAGTTGTGTTTATTTGTAACTAGATGTGAAATGCCAGCTCGCTGCTAATGAGAATGCTAATGAAATATATTTCTAATTGGAAACACTGTTTAATCCAGCTACTCACTAATGCACTTTTTAAATGCTAATTACAGATGCCACCTCTCCAAATGGCATGATGCCACATACTTTGTGCCCCTGATACAAAAGAATATTGCTATTAGCATAATATTATCAGTATTATCAGCATAATCTATTGGATTCCCTCAGATGTGAATTGAGCAGACATTACCAAGTATCAGCACAAAGGAAGTCATGAAAGTATTGACTCGAAGGGCAGTTCTTATACCATGAGCATGGCTAAACCTAGGATTTTTGGAAGGTTGAGTAATTGTCTATTAAGTCACCAATATTAGTACTGACAGATGGCTCCATAATGAACAGACAAAAAAACATGTGCTTCATTTAGTGTCTATTAAAATGCCAGATAAATGTCACAGAATCTTTGATGGCCCCATAGAAGGCAGGTCAGATTGACTGCACAAAGTAAAAAGGTTACAGCTGGAAAGCATACAGACAAGACAGACCGGGGTGTAAAGTATGGCAGAAAACACAGAGAAGAGCCTGGGTGTGAAGGCGAAAAGCTGGTGATAATTACTCATAATACAGTATATTCAGGGTTTTTCCCACTTTTTAGTACTAGGTTTTCCATAAGCAGCTCCTGCACTGTAGTATCCTGTGAAATCATGTATTGCATAGTAATGTCAGAACTGTAGGCTAATGAGATAAGGCGGACAATGAAGGTCTATGCAGAATCCTTGTATTCATCTTGTTCCCTTGTCAATCCCTAGGAGTTAATGTTAGCGGACTGCTCCTCTAAACTTCAGGTATACACACACTATAGTTACACTCCTCCTTGTGACTGACACGACATCGTGAAGGAGGATCTCATTTCTGAGCTTTGGAGAAGATTCACACTGATTCACATATCATGTTTATTAACCCCAGAGCTCCCGTGGGCCAATGGTCTATCGACTGAATATTCTTGGGGTGCAAGCAGAGGCTAACAATTTCTTCTCTTCCACCTAATTCACAGCATCAAATCTCCCAATATTCCCAGCAGATTACACGCTACTTACATCCTAATTAAGAGCCATTCGTGATCCTAAAAAACACATGCATGATGTAGGGGAGATTACATATGCATAAATATATATAATGAGGTGGTAACGTGTTTTGTCTATTGACCCTTTTATTCAGAATTCACAGAATTCTATTGCTTTTGACCCTTTCATACACCAAAAGCATTTTTCATCCAAATTTACAAGTTTCAGTTTCCACTTGTGAACTCAACAAAGTCTCATGCCTGATGGGAACTACAGTCATGAGAAAAGCTGAAAACGCCCTCTTTGAATTTCATGGTTTTTTGCCAGATTAGGTTAGAGATGGCGATAACCAATTTGCAGGACCTGGTCCACTGTTCACACAGGAAATGTTTGGCCACGAGACAGGAGCCCTGGGTACTGCCTCTACGGGAAAGCTTTCCAGGCTAGTCTTTTGATTAGCCGGCCCGATCCAATGGCATAGTTGCGGTGTGACGTACATGTGACAGTTTGATGGAATGGCTAAACAAATAAAGAGCAGTGGATGCTGGCAGGTAGAAGGCAGTCCTCAGATTACTGATGTGGCCACTGGATCGGATGCAACAAATCGATTTGCACCTGTCGGCTACAGGCTCTACGGTAGGGAAGGGCTGCACCTCAATGGGGAGGGTGCAGCTGTGCTTGGGGAAAAAATGGTAAACCGGATGGAGGAGCTTTTAAACTAGGATCTGGGGGGAGGGGAGGGTAGTTGTGCTAATAAGGGGATAGATAGAGTAGACAGAGAGGGAGGCAGTATGGGTACATGAGGATTCAGGGGGGCTGGGATATGCAGGGAAAGCAGGGAGCTGAGTAGGAGTAACAGATGTGCTAATATTAACCCCTTCATGACCCAGCCTATTTTGGCCTTAATGACCTTGCCGTTTTTTGCAATTCTGACCAGTGTCCCTTTATGAGGTAATAACTCCGGAACGCTTCAACGCATCCTAGCGATTCTGAGACTGTTTTTTCGTGACATATTGGGCTTCATGTTAGTGGTAAATTTAGGTCGATAATTTCTGAGTTTATTTGTGAAAAAAACGGAAATTTGGCGAAAATTTTGAAAATTTCGCAATTTTCACATTTTGAATTTTTATTCTGTTAAACCAGAGAGTTATGTGACACAAAATAGTTAATAAATAACATTTCCCACATGTCTACTTTACATCAGCACAATTTTGGAAACAAATTTTTTTTTTGCTAGGAAGTTATAAGGGTTAAAATTTGACCAGTGATTTCTGATTTTTACAACAAAATTTACAAAACCATTTTTTTTAGGGACCACCTCACATTTGAAGTCAGTTTGAGGGTTCTATATGGCTGAAAATACCCAAAAGTGACACCATTCTAAAAACTGCACCCCTCAAGGTGCTCAAAACCACATTGAAGAAGTTTATTAACCCTTCAGGTGTTTCACAGCAGCAGAAGCAACATGGAAGTAAAAAATGAACATTTAACTTTTTAGTCACAAAAATGATCTTTTAGCAACAATTTTTTTATTTTCCCAAGGGTAAAAGGAGAAACTGGACCATGGACGTTGTTGTCCAATTTGTCCTGAGTACGCTGATACCTCATATGTGGGGGTAAACCACTGTTTGGGCGCACGGCAGGGCTCGGAAGGGAAGGAGCGCCATTTGACTTTTTGAATGAAAAATTGGCTCCAATCTTTAGCAGACACCATGTCGCGTTTGGAGAGCCCCCGTGTGCCTAAACATTGGAGCTCCCCCACAAGTGACCACATTTTGGAAACTAGACCCCCCAAGGAACTTATCTAGAAGCATAGTGAGCACTTTAAACCCCCAGGTGCTTCACAAATTGTTCCGTAAAAATGAAAAAGTACTTTTTTTTTCACAAAAAAATTATTTTAGCCTCAATTTTTTCATTTTCACATGGGCAACAGGATAAAATGGATCCTAAAATATGTTGGACAATTTCTCCTGAGTACACCAATACCTCACATGTGGGGGTAAACCACTGTTTGGGCATATGGTAAGGCTCGGAAGGGAAGGAGCGCCATTTGACTTTTTGAATGAAAAATTATCTCCAACGTTAGCGGACACCATGTCGCGTTTGGAAAGCCCCCGTGTGCCTAAACATTGGAGCTCCTCCACAAGTGACCCCATTTTGGAAACTAGACCCCCCAAGGAACTTATCTAGAGGCATAGTGAGCACTTTAAACCCCCAGGTACTTCACAAATTGATCCGCAAAAATGAAAAAGTACTTTTTTTTCACACAAAATTTCTTTTAGCCTCAATTCTTTCATTTTCACATGGGCAACAGGATAAAATGGATCCTAAAATTTGTTGGGCAATTTCTCCTGAGTACGCCGATACCTCATATGTGGGGGTAAACCACTGTTTGGGTGCACGGCAAGGCTCGGAAGGGGAGGCGTGCCATTTGACTTTTTGAATGGAAAATTAGCTCCAATCGTTAGCGGACACCATGTCGCGTTTGGAGAGCCCCTGTGTGCCTAAACATTGGAGCTCCCCTACAAGTGACCCCATTTTGGAAACTAGACCCCCCAAGGAACTTATCTAGATGCATAGTGAGCACTTATAACCCCCAGGTGCTTCACAGAAGTTTATAACGCAGAGCCGTGAAAATAAAAAATAATTTTTCTTTCCTCAAAAATGATTTTTAGCCCAGAATTTTTTATTTTCCCAAGGGTAATAGGAGAAATTGGACCCCAAATGTTGTTGTCCAGTTTGTCTTGAGTACGATGATACCCCATATGTGGGGGTAAAACACTGTTTGGGCGCACAGCAGGGCTCGGAAGGGAAGGCACGCCATTTGGCTTTTTGAATGGAAAATTAGCTCCAATCATTAGCGGACACCATGTCGCGTTTGGAGAGCCCCTGTGTGCCTAAACATTGGAGCTCCCGCACAAGAGACCCCATTTTGGAAACTAGACCTCCCAAGGAACTAATCTAGATGTGTGGTGAGCACTTTGAACCCCCAAGTGCTTCACAGAAGTTTATAACGCAGAGCCATGAAAATAAAAAATAATTTTTCTTTTCTCAAAAATGATTTTTTTAGCCCACAATTTTTTATTTTCCCAAGGGTAACAGGAGAAATTGGACCCCAAAAGTTGTTGTCCAGTTTCTCCTGAGTATGCTGATACCCCATATGTGGGGGTAAACCACTGTTTTGGCACACGTCGGGGTTCGGAAGGGAAGTAGTGACGTTTTGAAATGCAGACTTTGATGGAATGCTCTGCGGGCGTCAGGTTGCGTTTGCAGAGCCCCTGATGTGCCTAAACAGTAGGAACTCCCCACAAGTGACTCCACTTTGGAAACTAGACCCCCCACGGAACTTATCTAGATGTGTGGTGAGCACGTTCAACCCCCAAGTGCTTCACAGAAGTTTACAACGCAGAGCCGTGAAAATAAAAAATCATTTTTCTTTCCTCAAAAAAGATGTTTTAGCAAGCAATTTTTTATTTTCACAAGGGTAACAGGAGAAATTGGACCCCAATATTTGTTGCCCAGTTTGTTGTGAGTATGCTGATACCCCATATGTGGGGGTAGACCACTGTTTGGGCATATGCCGGGGCTCGGAAGGGAAGTAGTGGCATTTGAAATGCAGACTTTGATGGAATGGTCTGCGGGCGTCACATTGCATTTGCAGAGCCCCTGATGTGCCTAAACAGTAGAAACACTCCACAAGTGACCCCATTTTGGAAACTAGACACCCCAAGGAACTTATCTAGATGTGGGATGAGCACGTTCAACCCCCAAGTGCTTCACAGAAGTTTACAACGCAGAGCCGTGAAAATAAAAAATCATTTTTCTTTCCTCAAAAAAGATGTTTTAGCAAGCAATTTTTTATTTTCACAAGGGTAACAGGAGAAATTGGACCCCAATATTTGTTGCCCAGTTTGTTGTGAGTACGCTGATACCCCATATGTGGGGGTAGACCACTGTTTGGGCATATGCCGGGGCTCGGAAGGGAAGTAGTGGCATTTGAAATGCAGACTTTGATGGAATGGTCTGCGGGCATCACGTTGCATTTGCAGAGCACCTGATATGCCTAAACAGTAGAAACACCCCACAAGTGCCCCCATTTTGGAAACTAGACCCCCCAAGGAACTTATCTAGATGTGTGGTGAGCACTTTCAACCCCCAAGTGCTTCACAGAAGTTTATAACGCAGAGCCGTGAAAATAAAAAATAATTGTTCTTTCCTCAAAAATTATGTTTTAGCAAGTAATTTTTTATTTTTGCAAGGGTAACAGGAGAAATTGGACCCCAACAGTTGTTGCCCAGTTTGTCCTGAGTACGCTGGTACCCCAAATGTGGTGGTAAACCACTGTTTGGGCGCACGTTGGGGCTTGGAAGGGAGGGAGCACCATTTGACTTTTTGAACGCAAGATTGGCTGGAATCAATGGTGGCGCCATGTTGCGTTTGGAGACCCCTGATGTGCCTAAACAGTGGAAACCCCTCAATTCTAACTTCAACACTAACCCCAACACACCCCTAATCTTAATGCCAACTGTAGCCATAACCCTAATCACAACCCTATCCCCAACACACCCCTAACCACAACCCTAACCGCAACACACCCGTAACCCTAATTCCAACCCTAACCCTAATCCTAACCCTAATCCCAACCCTAACCCTAATCCCAACCCTAACCCTAATCCCAACCCTAACCACAACTGTAACCCCAACACACCCCTAACCCTATCCGTAACCCTAACCACAAGCCTAATCTTAACCCTATTTCCAACCCTAGCCCTATTTCCAACCCTAACTCTAATTCCAACCCTAAGGCTATGTGCCCACGTTGCGGATTCGTGTGAGATTTTTCCGCACGATTCTTGAAAAATCTGCAGGTAAAAGGCACTGCGTTTTACCTGCAGATTTACAGCAGATTTCCAGTGTTTTTTTGTGCGGATTTCACCTGCGGATTCCTATTGAGGAACAGGTGTAAAACGCTGCGGAATCCGCACAAAGAATTGACATGCTGCAGAAAATACAACGCAGCGTTTCTGCACGGAATTTTCCGCACCATGGGCACAGTGGATTTGGTTTTCCATAGGTGTACATGGTACTGTAAACATGATGGAAAACTGCTACGAATTCGCAGGGGCCAATCCGCTGCGGATCCGCGGCCAATCCGCTGCGGTTCCGCGGCCAATCCGCTGCGGATCCGCAGCCAAATCTGCACTGTGTGCACATGCCATAACCCTAACCCTACCCCTAACCCTACCCATAACCCTAACCCTACCCCTACCCCTACCCCTAGTTCTAACCCTAACCCTAGTGGAAAACGAAAAAAAAAAAATATATATTTTCTTTATTTTATTATTGTCCCTACCTATGGGGGTGATAAAGGGTTTTTTTTATTTATTATTTTTTTTATTTTGATCGCTGTGATAGAACCTACCACAGCGATCAAAATGTACTTGTAAGGAATCTGCCGGTTGGCAGATTCGGCGGGCGCACTGAGCATGCGCCCGCCATTTTGGAAGATGGCGGCGCCCAGCGAGGAGACGTACGGACACCAGGAGGATCGGTAAGTATGAAGGGGTGGTGGGGGGGTGGATCGGAGCACAGGGGGGGTAATCGGACCACCGGGGGGTGAATCCAAACAAGGAGGGAGCGGACAGGAGGACGGGGGAGCCGGCAGGCGAACGGAGGGGACCGGACCCCATAACGGAGGACTGGGGGGGCGATCGGTGGGTGTGGGGGGGGTCACTTCAGTATTTCCAGCCATGGCCGATGATATTGCAGCATCGGCCATGGCTGGATTGTAATATTTCACCAGTTTTTTAGGTGAAATATTACAAATCGCTCTGATAGGCAGTTTCACTTTCAACAGCCAATCAGAGCGATCGTAGCCACGGGGGGGTGAAGCCACTCCCCCTGGGCTGAAGCACCACTCCCCCTGTCTCTGCAGATCGGGTGAGATTGGAGTTAACCCTTTCACCCGATCTGCAGGGATGCGATCATTCCATGACGCATATGCTGCGTCATAGGTCGGATTGGCACAGACTTTCATGACGCAGCGTATGCGTCAAAGGTCGGAAAAGGGTTAAATGTCTGCTGGCAAATGCAAGAAGTCTATGAAACAAAATGAATGAACTGGAGACTCTTATGATGGTCATAGATTACGATGTGCTGGGCATTACATAAACCTGGCTTTACAAGAGCCATGACTGGGTAACAGAGCATTACACTGCATTTAGAAAGAACAGGAAAGATAAAGAAAGATGGAGGGGTGTGTATCTTCGTAAAATCCACATTAAAACCTGTGCTCAATGAAGACATTGGGGGAGTTACAGCAATGTAGAGTCACTATGGGTAACTGTACATGGGATGGCAATAACGGAAAGCTGCTAATTGGAGTTTGCCACAAGCCTTCTAATATAGCTGAACAGGTAGAGGATGAAATGCGGCAGCAAATTAAAAAGGCAGCAATTAACAATAGGGTTCATATAATGGGGGATGTTATGTATCCAGACATAACATGGGACACAGAATGTTCAGGTTTTGCTAACAGCTACAATTTCTTGTCCACAGTTCAGGACAACTACCTCTCTCAGCTGGTAGATGAAAAGACCAGGGGAGGTGATCTGCTGGATCTGGTTCTGTCAGATAGACCAGATACAATTTCAGATCCTCAGGTCAGGGAGCATTTGGGAAGCAGTGACCATAACATGGTGAGTTTCAATGTAATTTTCAATCAAACATTCAAAAGGGGAAACGCAAAAGCCTGGAACTTTAAGAAAGCTGATTTTAACAAATTAAGGGAAGAGCATAATTGTGTAGCCTGGGACAACGTCATGGTAACTGGGGATACCGAACATAAATGGGGCATTTTTAAGGAAATACTGCTAGAATCCTGTAGAAAACTTATACCCTTTGGGAATAAAATGTCAAGGAATAAAAAGAAGCCATTATGGACAAAGTTTAATAAGACAAAAACAAAGGGCATTCAAAATCTTGAAAGCCGAAAATACTGAAATAGCATTTCAGGAGTATAAAAAATCTAAATAAGAAATGTAAAAAAAAGAAAGAAATCAAGCTAGCAAAGTTATCTACAGAGAAACAAATTGCCAATGACATTAACCCTTTCGCACCAGAGCCTGTTTTCCCCTTCGTGACCGGGCCAATTTTTACAATTCTGACCACTGTCCCTTTATGAGGTTATAACTCTGGAACGCTTTAACGGATCCTGCTGATTCTGAGACAGTTTTTTTTTGTAACATACTGTACTTCATGATATTGGTAAAATTTGTTTGATATGACTTGTGTTTATTTTTTAAAATATTGGAAATTTAGCGAAACTTTTGAAAATGTTCACAATTTTTAAACTGCTAATCTTTATGCCCTTAAACCAGATCACACAAAATAGTTTATAAATAACATTTCCCACATGTCTACTTTACATCAGCACAATTTTTGAAGCAATGTTTTTTTGTTAGGAAGTTAGAAGGATTAAAAGTTGTCCAGCAATTTCTCATTTTCCCATAAAATTTACAAAACCGTTTTTTAGGGACCACATCACATTTGAAGTGACTTTGAGGAGCCCATATGACAGAAAATACCCAAAAGTGACACCATTCTAAAAATTGCATCTCTCAAGGTACTCAAAACCACATTCAAGAAGTTTATTAACCCTTCAGGTGCTTCACAAGAATTAATGGAATGTGGAAGGAAAAAATGAACATTTAACTTTTTCCCACAAAAATGTTATTTTAGCCTCATTTTTTTTTACTTTTACAAGGGTAGCAAGAAAAAATTGTTACACCCGGTTCTGGTCATGTGGTCATGTACCTTCGCGGGGTCCCTATCAGGACTGCAGCTCTGTGCCGACTCCACGCCGTCCTGCTGCAGCCTCAGCTTCCTCTCTTTCCCCTGCTTCCTGGCGTGCGGCCAGCAGGTTCCCAGGGAGAGTGCTTAAGTCACGCGCGCGAACGCTCCCGGTCTCTTAAAGAGACAGTGAGCATTTTTCAAAAAGTACTTCTGACCAATGGCGTGTTAGTGATTACTATTTCTAGCCCCTCCGCCATAGGGAGGGTGCCGGAGCAACAAGTATCCTCTGTTGCTCCGCTTACACTGTTTGTCTCCGCAGACTGTCATCCGCCTGCCACTCGGCTATCCTGGACGTCCATTCTGTCTATGCCAGATCCGTCACGTCCCGCCATTCAGCCATCTGTACCTCTGGACAACGCCTGTACCACCGGTGTCAGCTCCTACTTGTATACCCAGAACCCACCGGTCATCTCCACGACATCTGCTAACCCTGCTTGTCCGCTTGTCCCGCTGGGACAGCTGCCACGTCTCAGGGGTCTAACTGGAGGTAGCACCCATGTCCTCCAGGCATTACATTCTGACACGTTTGGAGAGCCTAAACAGTGGGAAAACCCCACAAATGACCCTATTTTAGAAACTAGATCCCTCAAAGACTTTATCTAGATGTGTGATGAGCATTTTGAACCCTAAGGGGCTTCACAGAATTTTATGACGACGAGACGTGAAAATTAAAAAACAGATTTTCCCAATTTTCACAATGGTAACAGGAGAAAAGGGATGCCACAATTTGTTGGGCAACTTTTCGAAAGTTCGCAGGTACCCCATATTTGTTGAAAAACGAGTACTTGGGCGCATGTATGTTGTTGGAACATAATTATGATATGGTGGGGATATCTGAAACATGGCTGGATAAGAGCCATGACTGGGCTGTTAACTTGCAGGGCTATAGCCTTTTCAGAAATGACCGTACAGATAAGCGTGGGGGTGGGGTGTGTCTGTATGTAAAATCGACCTTAAAACCCATCCTGCGTGATAATATAGGTGAATCTAATGAAAATGTAGAGTCCCTGTAGGTGGAGATAAGGGGAGGGGGAAAAAATAATAAATTACTGATAGGGGTTTGTTATAAATCTCCAAAAATAATGGAATCAATGGAGAATATCCTCGTAAAGCAAATAGATGAAGCTGTGACTCAAGGAGAAGTCATTATTATGGGGGACTTCAACTACCCTGAAATAGATTGGGGAACAGAAACCTGCAGTTCCAGTAAAGGTAATCGGTTTTTGACAACTATGAGAGACAATTACCTTTCACTACTGGTTCAGGACCCAACAAGGGGGGCACTGTTAGACCTAATATTAACCAACAGGCCAGACCGCATATCAAATATAAGGGTTGGGGGTCACTTGGGGAATAGTGATCACAAAATAATAAGTTTTCATGTCTCCTTTAATAAGATGTGTAGTAGAGGGGTGACAAGGACACTAAACTTCAGGAGGGCAAATTTCCAACGGATGAGAGAGGATCTTGGTGCAATTAACTGGGACGATATCCTGAGACATAAAAGTACACAAAGAAAATGGGAGACGTTTATTAGCATCCTGGATAGGACCTGTGCACAGTATATACCGTATGGGAATAAACATACTAGAAATAGGAGGAAACCAATATGGCTAAATAAAGCTGTAAAGGGTGCAATAAGTGACAAAAAGAAAGCATTTAGGGAATTAAAGGAAGTAGGTAGTGAGGAGGCATTAAATAAATACAAAAAATTAAATAAACTCTGTAAAAAGCAAATCAAGGCAGCAAAGATTGAGACAGAGAGACTCATTGCTAGAGAGAGCAAAAATAACCCCAAAATATTCTTTAACTACATAAATAGTAAGAAACTAAAAAATGATAGTGTTGGCCCCCTTAAAAATAGTCTGGGTGAAATGGTGGATGAGGATGAGGAAAAAGCCAATATGCTAAATGACTTTTTTTCATCAGTATTTACAAAAGAAAATCCCATGGCAGCCAATATGACTAGTGATAAAAATTCCCAATTAAATGTTACTTGCTTAACCCAGCAGGAAGTACGGCGGCGTCTAAAAATCACTAAAATTGACAAATCTCCGGGCCCGGATGGGATACACCCCTGAGTACTGCAGGAATTAAGTACAGTCATTGATAGACCATTATTTTTAATCTTTAAAGAGTCCATAATAACAGGGTCTGTACCACAGGACTGGCGTATAGCAAATGTGGTGCCAATATTCAAAAAGGGGACAAAAACTGAACTCAGAAATTATAGGCCAGTAAGCTTAACCTCTACTGTGGGTAAAATCCTGGAGGGCATTCTAAGGGATGCTATACTGGAGTATCTGAAGAGGAATAACCTCATGACCCAGTATCAGCACGGGTTTACTAGGGACCGATCATGTCAGACTAATTTGATCAGCTTCTATGAAGAGGTAAGTTCCGGACTGGACCAAGGGAACCCAGTAGATGTAGTGTATATGGACTTTTCAAAAGCTTTTGATATGGTGCCACACAAAAGGTTGATACATAAAATGAGAATAATGGGGATAGGGGAAAATATGTGCAAGTGGGTTGAGAGCTGGCTCAGGGATAGGAAACAAAGGGTGGTTATTAATGGCGTACACTCGGACTGGGTCGCGGTTAGTAGTGGGGTACCACAGGGGTCAGTATTGGGCCCTCTTCTTTTTAACATATTTATTAATGACCTTGTAGGGGGCATTCAGAGTAGAATTTCAATATTTGCAGATGACACTAAACTCTGCAGGGTAATCAATACAGAGGAGGACAATTTTATATTACAGGATGATTTGTGTAAACTAGAAGCTTGGGCTGATAAATGGCAAATGAGCTTTAATGGGGATAAATGTAAGGTCATGCACTTGGGTAGAAGTAATATGATGTATAACTATGTGCTTAATTCTAAAATTCTGGGCAAAACCGTCAATGAAAAAGACCTGGGTGTATGACAAACTCACATTCAGTGGCCAGTGTCAGGCAGCTGCTACAAAGGCAAATAAAATAATGGGATGCATTAAAAGAGGCATAGATGTTCATGAGGAGAACACAATTTTACCTCTATACAAGTCGCTAGTTCGACCACACTTAGAATACTGTGCACAGTTCTGGTCTCCGGTGTATAAGAAAGACATAGCTGAACTAGAGCGGGTGCAGAGAAGAGCGACCAAGGTTATTAGAGGACTGGGGGGTCTGCAATACCAAGATAGGTTATTACACTTGGGGCTATTTAGTTTGGAAAAATGAAGGCTAAGGGGTGATCTTATGTTAATGTATAAATATATGAGGGGGCAGTACAAAGACCTTTCTGATGATCTTTTTAATCATAGACCGGTGACAGGGACAAGGGGGCATCCTCTACGTCTGGAGGAAAAAAGGTTTAAGCATAATAACAGATGCGGATTCTTTACTGTAAGAGCAGTGAGACTATGGAACTCTCTGCCGTATGATGTTGTAATGAGTGATTCATTACTTAAATTTAAGAGGGGACTGGATACGTTTCTGGAAAAGTATAATGTTACAGGGTATATATATTAGATTCCTTGATAAGGCGTTGATCCAGGGAACTAGTCTGATTGCCGTATGTGGGGTCGGGAAGGAATTTTTTTCCCCATGGTGGAGCTTATCGTTTGCCACATGGGTTTTTTTTGCCTTCCCCTGGATCAACATGTTAGGGCATGTTAGGCTATGGGTTGAATTAGATGGACTTAAAGTCTTCCTTCAACCTTAATAACTATGTAACTATGTAACTATGCATGGTAGGGCAAAGGGAATGAGCGTTATTTTAGCTGCAATAAGTTGCGGATACCATGTCATTTTTTTCACTGAGAGAGGCTGGGCCTCTCTGACCTTTCCCGGAGCCTGCGCACTGCAGTACTTTGCTCTGACCTCAACAGGGCACACAAAGTACGCCTGCGCAGGAGCCGCGACAGGAAGCAAACAAGAGGACGTCATCGTATGAAGATGGGAGGTGCCTGACTCGGACCGCACTGGAACCGCCCCAGGGGGAGTATAATCTAACTTGTTCTTCTCTTTCAGGTTACATCGGGGGCTTATCTACAGCATTACAGAAAGCTGTAGAAAAGCCCCTGATGGCGGTGGCCGCAGCTTATAGGCCAGAAATGGGGTGACAGATTCCCTTTGAATTATCAATAAACTTTTTTGTTTTTGTAATTTTGGAAACAGTAGTGGACTTCCACTCCCTGTCTATTGTAGGAACTATTAATTTAGGAGTGTCCATTTGGATGATTTGTTCTGGTCATTTTTGGGGGCTTTTGGCCATGTGCCTTCTGTCTCTTTCAATTGTGCTCTTTGGAATTCTCGCTCTGTGTGTAATAAACTCTCCTTCATTCATGACTTCTTCCTTTCTAACTCTCTTAATCTCCTGGCTCTTACTGAAACCTGGATCCAGCAGTCAGACACCACCGCTGCTGCTGCTCTCTCATTTGGTGGACTACACTTTTCTCATACCCCAAGATCAGACAACAGAGCAGGTGGAGGCGTTGGTCTGCTCCTTTCACCCAAATGTACCTTCCAAGTTATCCCCCAAGTACCCTCACTTGTATTCCCTTCTTTTGAGGTCCATGCTGTCAGATTCTACGTCCCCTTCTCCATGCGAGTGGCGGTGGTGTATCGTCCTCCCGGCCCCTCTCACCAGTTCCTGGATCATTTTGCCACCTGGCTTCCACACTTTCTCTCTTATGATACCCCCACCCTCATCATGGGTGATTTCAATATCCCAATTGCTTCTCCCCTCTCCCCATCTGCTTCTCACCTTTTATCTCTAACCTCCTCTTTCGGCCTCTCGCAGCATACTAACTCTCCAACACATGATGATGGAAACTCCCTTGATTTGGTCTTCTCCCGGCTTTGCTCACTGGATGATTTCACAAACTCCCCTCTCCCGCTCTCTGACCACAACCTTCTTTCATTCTCTATCAAGAACTGCCATCCCGCTCAGGTCATCCCCACTTTCCACACTTATAGAAACATACAGGCCATTAACACCCAGAAACTTATGAAGAACTTGCAGTCTTCATTGGCCCCAATCTCCTCCATCTCTTGTCCTGATTCTGCTCTGAAGCATTACAATGAAACCCTGCAAAGTGCCCTGGAAGAAGCTGCACCTCCTATACATAGAACAACTCGGCACAGACGGCGACAACCGTGGCACACGCTGCAAACACGTTTCCTGCAGCGGTGCTCCAGGTGCGCCGAACGTCTGTGGAGAAAATCTAATCTGCCCGAAGATTTCATCCATTATAAGTTCATGTTAAAAACATACAACTCTGCCCTTCACCTCTCCAAACAAACCTATTTCAACACCCTCATCACCTCGCTGTCCAATAACCCTAAACGTCTCTTTGA
Source organism: Ranitomeya variabilis (assembly GCF_051348905.1). NCBI lineage: Eukaryota > Metazoa > Chordata > Amphibia > Anura > Dendrobatidae > Ranitomeya > Ranitomeya variabilis. Next base: position 338,427,571 of record NC_135236.1, read on the forward strand.
CACTTTCCGGTCCCTACTCAACCCAAGAGAGCAGGCCCCAACCACAGATCTCCACGCTGACGATCTGGCCAATTACTTCAAAGAAAAAATTGACCACATTCGACAGGAAATCATTTCCCAATCTCTTCATACCAAGCACTGTCCTCCCTCCCCCACTGCATCTAGTTCACTCTCTGACTTTGAACCAGTTACAGAAGAAGAAGTAAGCAGGCTCCTTGCATCTTCTCGCCCGACTACTTGCACCAGCGACCCCATTCCGTCGCATCTCCTCCAGTCCCTTTCCCCGGCTGTCACCTCTCACCTAACAAAAATATTCAACCTTTCCCTCACTTCCGGTATTTTGCCCTCCTCATTTAAGCATGCCATCATACATCCACTACTTAAAAAGCCCTCCCTCGATCAAAATTGTGCCGCTAATTATAGACCTGTCTCTAATCTTCCCTTCATCTCTAAACTCCTGGAACGCCTGGTCCACTCCCGTCTTACCCGCTATCTCTCAGATAATTCTCTTCTCGACCCTCTTCAATCTGGTTTCCGCTCTTTACACTCTACTGAAACTGCCCTCACTAAAGTCTCTAATGACCTACTAACAGCTAAATCTAATGGTCACTATTCCATGCTAATTCTCTTGGATCTCTCCGCAGCATTCGACACTGTGGATCATCAGCTCCTCCTCACTATGCTCCGCTCCATCGGCCTCAAGGACACCGTTCTCTCTTGGTTCTCCTCCTATCTCTCTGGCCGATCCTTCACTGTTTGTTTTGCTGGTTCCTCCTCCTCTCACCTTCCCCTTACTGTTGGGGTTCCTCAAGGATCAGTCCTAGGCCCCCTCCTCTTCTCTTTGTATACTGCCCCTATTGGACAAACAATCAGTAGATTTGGTTTCCAGTACCATCTCTATGCTGACGACACCCAATTATATACCTCTTCTCCTGTTATCACACCGACCTTTTTAGAAAACACCAGTGATTGTCTTACCGCTGTCTCTAACATCATGTCCTCCCTCTATCTGAAACTGAACCTGTCAAAAACTGAACTCCTCGTGTTCTCTCCCTCTACAAACCTACCTTTGCCCGACATTGCCATCTCTGTGTGCGGTTCCACCATTACTCCAAAGCAACATGCCCGCTGCCTTGGAGTCATCCTTGATTCCGAGCTTTCATTCACCCCCCACATCCGATCACTGGCTCGCTCTTCTTATCTGCATCTCAAAAACATTTCCAGAATTCGCCCTTTTCTTACTTTCGACTCTGCAAAAACTCTTACTGTCTCACTTATTCATTCTCGTCTGGACTATTGTAACTCTCTACTAATTGGCCTACCTTTTACCAGACTCTCCCCGCTCCAATCTGTCCTGAATGCTGCTGCCAGGATCATATTCCTCGCCAACCGTTACACCGATGCCTCTACCTTGTGCCAGTCATTACACTGGCTACCCATCCAATCCAGAATCCAGTACAAAACTACTACCCTCATCCACAAAGCACTCCATGGCTCAGCACCACCCTACATCTCCTCTCTGGTCTCAGTCTACCAACCTACCCGTGCCCTCCGCTCTGCTAATGACCTCAGGTTAGCATCCTCAATAATCAGAACCTCCCACTCCCGTCTCCAAGACTTTACACGTGCGGCGCCGATTCTTTGGAATGCACTACCTAGGTTAATACGATTAATCCCCAATCCCCACAGTTTTAAGCGTGCACTAAAAACTAATTTGTTCAGATTGGCCTACCGCCTCAACGCATTAACCTAATTATCCCTGTGTGGCCTATTAATAAAAAACAACAACATAATCACGTTCCTCCATCATGTTCTCATACACTTTATGCAGTTAATAGCCTCTGTGTCTGTACTGTTACATACTTAGGCAGTTAACTGGTTCATGCAGCTTTACATGAACACCCGAGCCTTACACTATGGCTGGTCCAAATAACTAAAGCAATTGTTACCATCCACCTCTTGTGTCTCCCCTTTTCCTCATAGATTGTAAGCTTGCGAGCAGCAGGGCCCTCATTCCTCCTGGTATCTGTTTTGAACTGTGATTTCTGTTATGCTGTAATGTCTGTTGTCTGTATAAGTCCCCTCTATAAGTTGTAAAGCGCTGCGGAATATGTTGGCGCTATATAAATAAAATTATTATTATTATTATTATTATTATTATGTGATATACACTGCTAAACAAAATAAAGAGAACACTTAAACAACAGAATAAAACCAAGTAAATCAAACTTCTGTGAAATCAAACTGTCCACTGTTGTGAACTATACTTTTTGGCTCCCTCTTGTGGTCACTAGTGATTTGGCACTTGGATTGTCTTTTACCAGGTTTGTGCTCACCTGCTTCGTTAGGCCTGGGGTGTTGCTATTTAAACTTCCTGGATTCTCAGTCCAGTGCCTGGCTTCGTTGTAATCAGTTCACTTCTGTTGGCTCCTGTCTTCAGGTCCTGGTTCTTTGCAAGATAAGCTAAGTCCTGCTTTCGAACTCTTGATCATTTGCATTGTTCATATTTTTTGTCCAGCTTGTACAATATGTGATTCCTGTTATTGCTGGAAGCTGTAGGGGGGCTGATATTCTCCCCCCACACCGTTAGTCGGTTTGGGGGTTCTTGGATATTCAGCGTGGATATTTTGCAGGGTTTTTTGCTGACCATATAAGTCTCCTTCTTGCGTGGCGACCCTCAGGATTGGGCGTTCTCGTTAGCGCCAGGAGATCCTGCATTGGCGGATGTTGATGCGTTTTTTCTGGCGCTCGGATTGCTTTATGAGGAGACTAATCTTGAAATTCAGGCAGAAAAAGCTCTACTGGCCATCTCTCAGGGCCAGGATGAAGCTGAGGTGTACTGCCAAAAATTTCGGAAATGGTCCGTGCTTACTCGATGGAATGAATGTGCTCTGGCCGCAAATTTCAGAAATGGCCTTTCTGAAGCCATTAAGAATGTGATGGTGGGTTTTACAATTCCTACAAGTCTGAATGATTCTATGGCGCTGGCTATTCAGATTGATCGGCGTTTGCGGGAGCGCAAATCCGCTAAACCTCTGGCAGTGTTGTCTGAACAGACACCTATCTCAATGCAATGCGATAGAATCCTGACTAGAACCGAACAACAAAATCATAGACGTCAGAATGGGCTGTGTTTTTACTGTGGTGATTCTACACATGTTATATCAGCATGCTCTAAACGCCTAACCAAGGTTGTCAGTCCTGTCACAATTGGTAATTTGCAGCCTAAATTTATTTTGTCTGTGACTTTAATTTGTTCATTGTCTTCCTACCCTGTTATTGCATTTGTGGATTCAGGTGCTGCCCTGAGTCTTATGGACTTGTCGTTTGCCAAGCGCTGCGGTTTTGTCCTGGAGCCTTTAAAGGTTCCGATTCCTCTCAGAGGAATTGATGCTACGCCACTGGCGGAAAATAAACCGCAGTATTGGACACAAGTGACCATGTGCATGACTCCTGAACATCGGGAGGTGATTCGTTTTCTTGTTCTGCATAAAATGAATGATTTGGTCGTTTTAGGTCTGCCATGGTTACAGACCCATAATCCTGTTTTGGATTGGAAGGCTATGTCTGTCTCAAGTTGGGGTTGTCAGGGAATTCATTGCGATTCTTCGCCGGTGTCTATTGCTACTTCTACTCCTTCAGAAGTTCCTGAGTATTTGTGTGACTATCAGGATGTATTCATTGAGTCCAGGTCCAGTGCTCTTCCTCCTCATAGGGACTGTGACTGCGCTATAGATTTGATTCCTGGCAGTAAATTTCCTAAGGGACGATTATTTAATTTGTCTGTACCCGAGCATGCCGCGATGCGTTCTTATGTCAAGGAGTCTTTGGAGAATGGGCATATTCGTCCACCCTCTTCCCCTCTCGGTGCGGGATTCTTTTTTGTGGCCAAGAAAGACGGGTCTTTGAGACCTTGTATAGACTATCGGCTTCTGAATAAAATCACTGTTAAGTTTCAGTATCCGTTGCCGCTATTGTCAGACTTGTTTGCTCGGATTAAGGGCGCCAAGTGGTTCACCAAGATAGATCTTTGTGGTGCGTACAACCTTGTGCGCATTAGGCAGGGAGATGAATGGAAAACTGCATTCAATACGCCCGAAGGTCATTTTGAATACTTGGTGATGCCCTTTGGGCTCTCTAATGCCCCTTCAGTGTTTCAGTCCTTTATGCATGATATCTTTCGGAAGTATCTGGATAAATTTTTGATTGTGTATCTTGATGATATTCTAGTTTTCTCGGATGATTGGGATTCTCATGTAAAGCAGGTCAGGATGGTGTTTCAGGTTTTGCGTGATAACGCTTTGTTTGTGAAGGGCTCAAAGTGTCTCTTTGGAGTGCAGAAGGTTTCCTTTTTGGGTTTTATTTTCTCCCCTTCTGCCGTGGAGATGGACCCAGTCAAGGTCCGAGCTATTCATGATTGGACTCAGCCCACGTCTGTTAAGAGTCTTCAGAAGTTCTTGGGGTTCGCTAATTTCTACCGTCGCTTTATCGCTAATTTTTCTAGCGTTGTTAAACCTTTGACGGATATGACCAAGAAAGGTTCTGATGTGGCTAATTGGGCTCCTGCAGCCGTGGAGGCCTTCCAGGAGCTGAAGCGCCGGTTTACTTCGGCGCCTGTTTTGTGCCAGCCTGATGTCTCACTTCCCTTTTCAGGTTGAAGTGGATGCTTCTGAGATCGGTGCTGGGGCTGTTTTGTCGCAGAGAGGCTCTGGTTGTTCTGTGATGAGACCATGTGCCTTTTTCTCTAGGAAGTTTTCGCCTGCTGAGCGGAACTATGATGTTGGTAATCGGGAGTTGTTGGCCATGAAGTGGGCATTTGAGGAGTGGCGTCATTGGCTCGAGGGTGCTAAGCATCGTGTGGTGGTCTTGACTGATCACAAAAATCTGATGTATCTCGAGTCTGCTAAGCGCCTGAATCCTAGACAGGCTCGTTGGTCATTGTTTTTCTCTCGTTTTGACTTTGTGGTCTCATACCTGCCTGGTTCGAAGAATGTTAAGGCTGATGCTCTCTCTAGGAGCTTTGTGCTTGACTCTCCTGGAGTCTCGGAGCCAGCTGGTATTCTTAAAGAGGGAGTGATCGTGTCGGCCATATCTCCGGATTTGCGACGTGTGTTGCAGAGATTTCAGGCTGGTAGACCTGACTCGTGTCCACCCGACAGACTGTTTGTTCCTGATAAATGGACCAGCAGAGTCATTTCCGAGGTTCATTCCTCTGTGTTGGCAGGGCATCCGGGAATTTTTGGTACCCGAGATTTGGTGGCTAGGTCCTTTTGGTGGCCTTCCTTGTCACGGGATGTGCGGTCATTTGTGCAGTCCTGTGGGACTTGTGCTCGGGCTAAGCCTTGTTGTTCTCGTGCTAGCGGGTTGCTTTTGCCCTTGCCCGTCCCGAAGAGGCCTTGGACGCACATTTCCATGGATTTCATTTCTGATCTTCCGGTGTCTCGGGGAATGTCTGTCATCTGGGTGGTGTGTGATCGTTTTTCCAAGATGGTCCATTTGGTACCCTTGCCTAAGTTGCCTTCTTCTTCCGATCTGGTTCCTTTGTTTTTTCAGAATGTGGTTCGTTTGCATGGCATTCCGGAGAATATCGTGTCCGACAGAGGATCCCAGTTTGTGTCCAGATTCTGGCGATCTTTTTGTGCTAAGATGGGCATTGATTTGTCGTTTTCATCTGCCTTCCATCCTCAGACTAATGGTCAAACGGAGCGAACTAATCAGACACTGGAGGCTTATTTGAGATGTTTTGTTTCTGGGGACCAGGATGATTGGGTGACCTTCTTGCCATTGGCGGAGTTTGCCCTTAATAATCGGGCTAGTTCCGCTACTTTGGTTTCGCCATTCTTCTGCAACTCTGGTTTTCATCCTCGTTTCTCCTCGGGTCATGTTGAGTCTTCTGACTGTCCTGGGGTGGATTCCGTGGTGGATAGGTTGCAGCGGATTTGGAATCATGTGGTGGACAACTTGAAGTTGTCACAGGAGAAGGCTCAGCGTTTTGCCAACCGCCGCCGCGGTGTGGGCCCCCGACTTCGTGTTGGGGATTTGGTTTGGTTGTCTTCTCGGTATGTCCCTCTGAAGGTTTCCTCTCCTAAGTTTAAGCCTCGCTTTATTGGTCCTTATAAAATTTTGGAAGTTCTTAACCCGGTTTCTTTTCATTTGGATCTTCCGGTGTCGTTTGCCATTCACAACGTGTTCCATAGGTCTTTGTTACGGCGGTACGTTGTGCCTGTGGTTCCTGCTGTTGAGCCTCCTGCTCCGGTGTTGGTTGAGGGCGAGTTGGAGTACGTGGTGGAGAAGATCTTGGATTCTCGTCTCTCTAGAAGGAGGCTCCAGTATTTGGTCAAATGGAAGGGCTATGGTCAGGAGGATAATTCCTGGGTGGCCGCCTCTGATGTTCATGCGGCCGATTTGGTTCGTGCCTTCCACGCTGCTCATCCTGGTCGCCCTGGTGGTCTTGGTGAGGGTTCGGTGACCCCTCCTTAAAGGGGGGGTACTGTTGTGAACTATACTTTTTGGCTCCCTCTTGTGGTCACTAGTGATTTGGCACTTGGATTGTCTTTTACCAGGTTTGTGCTCACCTGCTTCGTTAGGCCTGGGGTGTTGCTATTTAAACTTCCTGGATTCTCAGTCCAGTGCCTGGCTTCATTGTAATCAGTTCACTTCCGTTTGCTCCTGTCTTCAGGTCCTGGTTCTTTGCAAGATAAGCTAAGTCCTGCTTTCGAACTCTTGATCATTTGCATTGTTCATATTTTTTGTCCAGCTTGTACAATATGTGATTCCTGTTATTGCTGGAAGCTCTAGGGGGGCTGATATTCTCCCCCCACACCGTCAGTCGGTTTGGGGGTTCTTGGATATTCAGCGTGGATATTTTGCAGGGTTTTTTGCTGACCATATAAGTCTTCTTACTATATTCTGCTATTAGTCAGTGGGCCTCTCTTTGCTAAATCTAGTTCATTCTTACGTTTGTCTTTTCTTCTTACCTCACCGTTATTATTTGTTGGGGGCTTGTATTACTTTGGGGTCTTTTCTCTGGAGGCAAGAGAGGTCTTATTTTCCCTGATAGGGGTAGTTAGTTCTCCGGCTGGTGCGAGACATCTAGAATTAACGTAAGCACGCTCCCCGGCTGCTGTTAGTGTTTGCGCTAGGATCAGGTATATGGTCAGCCTAGTTACCACTTCCCTATGAGCTGTTATTTATGTTTTGCAGACTTTGCTGTAATCTTTGAGGTCCCCTGCCATTGGGATCATAACAGTCCACTTAGGAAGCAACACTGTTTGACAATCAATTTCACATGCTGTTGTGCAAATGGAATAGACAACAGATGGAAATTATTGGCAATTATCAAGACACACTTAATAAAGGAGTAGTTCTGCAGGTGGGGACCACATCTTAGTACCAATGCTTTCAGGCTGATGTTTTGGTCACTTTTGAATGTTGGTTGTGATTTCACACTTCCGGTAGCATGAGACGGACTCTACAACCAACACAAGTGGCTCAGGTAGTGCAGCTCATCAAGGATGGCACATCAATGCGAGCTGTGGCAAGAAGGTTTGCTGTGTCTGTCAGTGTAGTGTCCAGAGGCTGGAGGCGCTACCAGGAGACAGGCCTAGTGTCCAGAAACTGGAGGCGCTACCAGGAGACAGGCTAGTACACCAGGAGATGTGGAGGGGGCCGTAGGAGGGCAACAACCAGCAGCAGGACCGCTACCTCAGCCTTTTTTGCAAGAAGGAACAGGAGGAGCACTGCCAGAGCCCTGCAAAATGACCTCCAGCAGGCTACAAATGTGCATGTGTCTGCACAAATGGTTAGAAACCGACTCCATGAGGATGGTCTGAATGCCCGACATCCACAGTTGGGGGTTGTGCTCACAGCCCAACACCGTGCAGGACACTTGGCATTTGCCACAGAACACCAGGATTGGCAAATTCGCCATTGGTGCTCTGTGCTCTTCAGAGATGAAAGCAGGTTCACACTGAGCATGAGACAGACGTGACAGAGTCTGGAGATGCCGTGGAGAGCGATTTTCTGCCTGAAATATCCTTCAGCATGACCGGTTTGGCAGTGGGTCAGTAATGGTGTGGGGTGGCATTTCTTTGGAGGGCCGCACAGCCCTCCATGTGCTCGCCAGAGGTAGCCTGACTGCCATTAGGTACCGAGATGAGATCCTCAGACCCCTTGTGAGACCATATGCTGGTGCGGTTGGCCCTGGGTTCCTCCTAATGCAGGACAATGCCAGACCTCATGTGGCTGGAGTGTGTCAGCAGTTCCTGCAAGATTAAGGCATTGAAGCTATGGACTGGCCCACCCGTTCCCCAGACCTGATTCAGATTGAACACATCTGGGACATCATGTCTTGCACCATCCACCAACGTCATGTTGCACCACAGACTGTCCAGGAGTTGATGGATGCTTTAGTCCAGGTCTGGGAGGAGATCCCTCACGAGACCATCCGCCGCCTCATCTGGAGCATGCCCAGGCATTGTAGGGAGGTCATACAGGCACGTGGAGGCCACACACACTACTGAGCATCATTTCCTTGTCTTGAGGCATTTCCACTGAAGTTGGATCAGCCTGTAACTTCATTTTCCACTTTGATTTTGAGCATCATTCCAACTGCAGACCTCTGTGGGATATTAGTTGTGATTTACGTTGATCATTTTAGGTCTTATTGTTCTCAACACATTCCACTATGTAATGAATAAAGATTTACAAATGGAATATTTCATTCAGTGATATCTAGCATGTGGGATTTTAGTGTTCCCTTTATTTCTTTGAGCAGTGTATATATGTGTATATATATATATATATATATATATATATATATATATATATATATATACTTGAGAAAGGCTCAGTGTGAGCCGAAAAGTCGTATAGAGATGTGGGTCTGAAATAAACTTCACAGTTTTTTCACCTTTTCAAGAATTGGAGTGCTGCCTTCCTTTTTTTGTTTGGCATATTATTTGGGTGGATGAGAGGACCGTCTTGCCCAGGAGGCTTGGCACCCATCGGTGAGCACTGTGCTGTTCCCATTTTAATATATATATATATATATATATATATATATATATATATATATATAATTTTAATGATATTGACTAGGGCTAGAGGCCAGCGGGTGACAAGCATGAGTAGAGCACCTACCTGAGTAGAGCATGATCTGGCGCCAATTTAAATTTTCGCCCTAACAGTTTTGCAATGTGCTCACCCCTACTTTACATCCCCTACTTTATGGCCAAGCATTCGTTTTTTACTAAAATTTTTAATACATGCCGAGAGTTTCCTACTCAGGTAGAGAACAGGTTGAGCCTCTCCGTGTATCTCCTGAGAAAGAACTGCTCCTAATCTGACTTCTGAGGCGTCAGCCTAGAGTACAAATTCTTTCTTTAAGTCGGGGGTACCAGGATCAGCTGCTTACACAAAACTACTTTCAGTTCTTGAAAGGCTGATTCAGCCTTCGACCTTTAAGGAGGTCAGTCAGGGGTGTGCCCATCATGGCAAAGTTTGAGAGGAATCTCCTGTAGTACTCTACAATATTCAGAAATGCCCTTAATTTGCTTCTTTGAGAAGGGTCTTGGCCAGTTCTGGAATGCGTCGACTTTACTGATCTGAGGTTTGATCTCACTTCTACTACACTTCTTACTACATATCCAAGGAATTTGGCTTCTTCTTTCCCCAAGACACATTTTTTTGGGATTTATAGGGAACCCCGCCTTCCTGAGAGCATCAAACACCACCTTTTCCAGATGACTTCTCCAATCTGGGCTGAAGATTAATATAGCGTCCAGATAGGCCATGGCGTAACTCTTATGGGGTGCAAGGATCGGGTCCATGGCCCTCTGGATGTTGACTGGAGCACTCTGCAGTCTGAACGGTATTTGGACATATTGGAAGCAACCGTCAGATGTAGTCACATTATCTTCTTGTGACATGGGGATATGCCAATATCTCTTTGCTAGATCTGAGGTGAAAATACCTTGCAGGCCCAAGTCTCTCAATCAATTTATTGACACGTGGCATTGGTTATGCATCGAACTTGTAGACTTTGTTCAGCTTCTGATAATAATTACAAAATCTCCATTTGCTATAGGGTTTTGGAACAAGGACAATTGAGTTAGACCACCCACTCTTAGATTCCTCAATGACTCGAGATTCAGCATACACTTCACTTCATTGGAGACAAGTTCTTGTTGGGCATCAGGAATTCGGTAGGGCTTCAAGTTCACTTACCATGGGGTTCCATCAGAACCTGGAGTTCTATGATATTATTTTTAACATATTTATTAATGACCTTGTAGGGGGCATACAGAGTAGAATTTCACTATTTGCAGATTACACTAAACTCTGCAGGGTAATCAATACAGAAGAGGACAATTTTATATTACAGGAGGATTTATGTAAACTAGAAGCTTGGGTTGATAAATGGCAAACAAGCTTTAATGGGGATAAATGTAAGGTCATGCACTTGGGTATAGCAAATAAGATGTATAATTATGTGATTAATTCTAAAACACTGGGCAAAACCGTCAATGAAAAAGACCTGGGTGTATGGGTGGAAAACAAACTCACATTTAGTGGCCAGTGTCAGGCAGCTGCTGCAAAGGCAAATAAAATAATGGGATGCATTAAAAGAGTCATAGATGCTAATGAGGAGAACATAATTTACCTCTAAACAAGTCACTTGTGCGACCACACTTAGAATACTGTGTACAGTTCTGGTCTCCGGTGTACAAGAAAGACATAGCTGAACTAGAGCGGGTGCAGAGAAGATCGACCAAGGTTATTAGAGGACTGGGGGGGTCTGCAATACCAAGACAGGTTATTACACTTGGGGTTATTTAGCTTGGAAAAACGAAGGCTAAGGGGTGATCTTATATTAATGTATAAATATATGAAGGGACAGTACAAAGACCTTTCTAATGATCTTTTTACTCGTAGCCCTGAGACGGGGACAAGGGGGCATCCTCTACGTCTGGAGGAAAGAAGGTTTAATCATAATTACAGACGAAGATTCTTTACTGTAAGAGCAGTGAGACTATGGAACTCTCTGCCATATGATGTTGTAATGAGTGATTCATTACTTAAATTGAAGAGGGAACTGGATGCCTTTCTTGAAAAGTATAATGTTACAGGTTATATACACTAGATTCCTTGATAGGGCGTTATCCAGGGAACCAGTCTGATTGCCATATGTGGAGTCGGGAAGGAATTTTTTTCCCCAATGTGGAGCTTACTGTTTGCCACATGGTTTTTTTTTTGCGTTCCTCTGGATCAACATGTTAGGGCATGTTAGGTTAGGATATGGGTTGAACAAGATGGACTTAAAGTCTTCCTTCAACCTTTAGTAACTATGTTACTATGTTACATCCTGGCAAGCCTGAGAACAGGTCCTGGCTCTGCTGCAATTCCCAACACTGCTGTTTTGAAGTCCTCGACAGCGTCTCGTCTAATGTGGCAGCTTCAATGTCCCCTTCTGGCTTAACCAGCAAACATGGTGTTTCAATGGGGTACATGTCTTGCCATGTCTAGAGAAGATTGACGTGGTAGTGCACTACATCCAGCTTTTCTACCATCCCATAGGGGCCTTGCCACTTGGCCAAAACTTACTCTTGTGGGAATGAGTATAAGAACTCAGTCCCTGAGGTGGAACTGCCTAACCCCAGCTGACCGGTTGTAGACCTGGGATTGAGATTTTGAGATTCTTGTGTCTGGAGTAGATGTTCCTTTACGATAGGCAATACCTTCACAACTCTCTCCTGCATCTGGGTGACACGCTCTATAACGGTTTGGTGGGGCGTGACTTAGCCTTCCCAGGTTTCCTTTGCTATATCATGTTAGCTTAGCTATACAAGAGTTCAAAAGGAGAAAATCCAGTAGAGGCTTGTTGAATCTCCCAGATAGAGACTTAAGGTACCTTCACACGAAGCGACGCTGCAGCGATAGCGACAACTATGTCGATCGCTGCAGCGTCGCTGTTTGGTCGCTGGAGAGCTGTCACACAGACCGCTCTCCAGCGATCAACTATGCCGAGGTCCCCTGGTAACCAGGGTAAACATCGGGTAACTAAGCGCAGGGCCGCGCTTAGTAACCCGATGTTTACCCTGGTTACCAGCGTAAAATCTAAAAAAAACAAACAGCACATACTTACATTCACGTCCCCCTGCGTCCACTTCCTGACTGACTGAGCGCCGTACAGTGAGAGCAGAGCGGTGACGTCACCGCTGTGCTGCTTTCACTTTCACTTTGCGGCGCTGAGTCAGAGGAGGAAGCAGACTGCAGGGGACGCAATGTGAGTATGTGCTGTTTGTTTTTTTTACATTTTACGCTAGTAACCAGGGTAAACATCGGGTAACTAAGCGCGGGCCTGCGCTTAGTAACCCGATGTTTACCCTGGTTACCAGTGTAAAATATCGCTGGTATCGTTGCTTTTGCTTTCAAACACAACGATACACAGCGATCGGACGACCAAATAAAGTTCTGGACTTTATTCAGCGACCAGCGACATCACAGCAGGATCCTGATCGCTGCTGCGTGTCAAACGAAACGATATCGCTAGCGAGGACGCTGCAACGTCACGGATTGCTAGCGATATCGTTATAATGTCGTTTCGTGTGAAGGTACCTTAACTCTCGCTCTACCATCTGCGCTTGTGTATAGGACTATGGTTGCAACCATTTTTGGATGACTTGCAGTAGACCAAACATTTGTGATCGAGGGGGTTTGTTCTGGTAATATGCCCAGTAGTGGACCCATTGTGCCCTGACAGTCATTGTTACCTCCAAGAGTGCCAAAATTTCCGTTTTCAGTTTTCCATATTCTTTGGCATCCTGTAAGGCTAAATCATAGTAGGCCTTTTGTGGCTCCCCCGTTATAGTACCTCAGGGCATGAAAGCTGCTAGAACTACCGTATTTGTAAAGACACATAGCTTTGCTGTACTCTACACAGTAGATGCCGCAATCCTGGAAGAGAGGGCCTCAGCCTGTTCTAAGTTTTTCTGGGGACGTGCCCTTCTTCCCCCATGCATGACGTTTCCTGATTATGATTAGTCACAGTCAAACAGGTAAAAAATATATGCTCCCAGAGATAAATCTTTGCTCTTAGCAGAAATTAGAATTTCAACTTGGCAAGCTCATATCTCAGCAACAGAGATTAGAATTTAAAAAAATAAGTTTTAGTCACCTCTGTAGCCACTATTTCTTGATGTAGCCAGTTTAACGTGGTAAAATTGGTGAAAAGTTCGCTTTAACCTCTTAATCCCTATGGAAGTAGTAAGGGTTTACTTAATTTTTCATAACTGGCCTCTGCATTTTGGCCTATCTTTCTTTAAATAAATAATTACAAGGTGTAATGTTTTATGTGTTATAATTAGACAATTTAATTGCACAAAATATTAACCTTTCGGAAGGACCGAAACATTAATATTTTGTGCAACTGGATTGTCTAATTAAAATATTTTCACTATTCTACTACTCAACCTCTGAGCGAGTGTGGAGTTTTTCCTCTATTTCTGCTACAGACCGGATCCCTACAGAGGCACCGCAACTCACATGGAATGAGAAATAGTAAGATATAATATAGGAAAGACATGACTGTAATGGTGCCGTAATACTGATTAAATTGATATACCGTATTTTCTGGCGTATAAGACGACCCCCAACTTTTCCAGTTAAAATATAAAATCTTCTCAAAAGTCGGGGCTTGTCTTATATGCCGGGTGTCGTCTTATAGGGTGGGTGCGGAGCAATCTGCGGTCGACGTATATGGTGGGGGGAGTGGTCCCGATGATGAGGTGAAGGAGCGCCTCACCGGGAAGGTGCAAGTGGAGCAAACTGCCGGCGTCTGGGATGCCAGGGGTATGCAAAAAAGAGAGAAAGAGCGGTGCTGTGCCTAGAAAAACACTCCTCTTTCACTCATCTGGCTCTTGTATCCTAATATCTCCTTCTCTGCCTCTGCTTCACTTACACCTTCCCGTCATTGGGACCGCTCCCCCCACAATATGCGGCGACCGCAGATTGCTCCGCACCTGCCCTATAAGATCACACCTGGCGTATAAGACGACACCTGACTTTTGAGAAGATTTTCAGGGGTTAAAAAGAAGTCTTATACGCCAGAAAATACAGTATTTGGTAATGAAATCCATTTTGTGGCTCCTCTTTAATCACTATTTGAAGTTTTCTGCTAATTACATTTTGGCACATGTGGGCTGGACTGTGCACGGGGGTCTTCTCCTCCCTGTCTGTGATTGCAGTCCCCTAAGCTTGCCTCTGGTCCTTGAATGACCTGCGTCCTCTGTCTGAAATCTCAGGAGTGACCTGTTCATCACAGACAAGAGGCAGGCGGAGGGGCCTGGGAATCATATACAGGTAGCAGAAGACAGTCCCACCACTGTGCACCAAAACTAATTAGCTGAAAACTTCAAATAGTGATTAAAGAAGAAACGCAAAGCGGATTTTTTTCCCTAAAGGTATCAATGTAATCAGTATTTCAGCGCCATTACAACAATGTCTTTACTTTACATTGCAAAATACTGATGACCGGTTCCCTTGAAATACTCCAAAATCGCATGTAACTGTTTTACTGGAAAACTGATCTAAATATCATTAAATATGGTATTTGAACCACAATGTGCCTCTGGAAATATACTACTTCTCTGAGTTTATTGTGCTACATCTGATCCCAACCCCATGCCCAACCAATGTCCAGAATTCAGGAAGACATTGCTGGAGTCTTGTCTCTATCACTACTGCTAAACAAAAAAAGGGGAACAAACAAATCATTTGTGCTCGAAGGACTTTTTCCATTGAAATTTCTGGTAGCAGAGATTGGCACAGGAATGATAGCTACCTCTCAGTGTCTGCTGATTTGGAGTTCTGCATGTAGTATGTCTGCTCTTCATGTTTAGGTGAATTTCCTTCCACAACCTGCAGACTTACCATTGATCGTACAGCAATTTTCTAGTATAAAAAAAATGGCAAGCCACCTTTGTGCAAAAATTGTGCAATAGTTTTCCATTTCGAGCATGTCTAACCATTTTTCTCAAAAGTGAATGTGAGTTAGCTATGGGACAGATCCAGACCCCTACAGAGCACCATAATTGATTAGAAGAAATATGGCTTAAATTATAGCAGACCTTTGTCTGCTCTGAGACTGGCAAAGACAGCGCTGCCCCAGGTAAACGCAAAGTGCAAAGACGCACTACATTTATTAAGAGTGTGGTGGAACGGAACGGTTCATTAGTATAGCCATTATCTTTTTACGGTTTTCTGTGCTTGATTTTATTAAGAACCATTGATATGTTATAAATTAAGCATAATAACATCAGTAAATATGTTATCGTAAAATGAAATCCAATGTGGATTACAGCCAAAGTAAGTGGGGGAAAAAATCCTCACAAAATAACCACAAGACACTGCAGGCCGGCCAACCTAATAGGCACTTCGCTAGCCAAGCCATCCGCTTTACAATAAAAGCAATAATGCTTATTCAATTAGTTGGCGAGTTTCCCTTACCGCTAACCACCACAGGACATGCTGCCTGCAATAATCAATGTGGAAACGGAGTTTTCAAGGTGACATTCTCTGGTAATTGTGTCTGGATTAAGGGAATAGAACTAGATCAGGCCCAAACTATACCTCAGAGACAATGTACTGGAGAGATGTATTGAAAGACCCTGCAGAAGATGGATGAGCGGGAGAATGTATTCATACGGGTTTTTACAGATGACTGCAAGATTCCAAATGTCACATAGACAGGATACAAATAAAACTGTCAGGCAAGGACAGATGGACTCACAAAAGTTTTGGATTAGGAGAACACAAGACAAAAACAAAAACTGAAATGATGGAAGTTATGGAAATGCTTTAAGAGTCAGGAAAAACTACACACAATCAGGGCAAGGCAAAAGTAGGCACTCATCTAATGTAATTGTGCAGTGTGTGCCTGGAGTGTATGCAAACGTACAATGTATGGACACAGGTGTGCAGTGTGTCTGGAAAGCTTGTAGATATGCAGAATGTATACTGGTGTGCCCGGAGTGAAGGCAGGTGTGCAGTGTGTCTGGAAAGTATGCAGAGTGTATATTGGTGTGCCTGGAGTGAATGAAGGTGTGCAGTGTGTCTGGAAAGTATGCAGAGTGTATACTGGTGTGCCCGGAGTGAATGAAGGTGTGCAGTGTGTTTGGAATGTATACAGATGTAGCGTGTATAGAAGTCCACAGTGTGTATACAGGTATGCAGTGTGTGCCTGTAGTGTATGCAATTGAATAGTGTGTATCTAGATTATATGCTGATGAAGTGTGTATATAAAGGTACAGTGTGTATACAGGTTTGCAGTGTGTGCCTAGAGTGTATGCATATGTACAGGGTGTGTATATATGCGTACAGTGTGTATACAGGTATGCAGTGTGTGCCTAGATTATATGCTAATGTACAGTGTGTATATAAGTGTGCATTTTATGTTGGTGTGAAGTGTGTAGTGTGTGCCTGGAGTGTATGCAGATATAAGGCATGTGTATATAAGTGTGCAGTGTATGCAGACATAAAGTATATGTATGTAAGTGTGAAGTGTGTGCAGATATAAGGCATGTGTATATAAGTTTGCAGTGTGTGCCTAGAGTGAATGCAGATATAAGGCATGTGTATATAAGTGCAGTATATGCAGATATAAGGCATGAGTATATAAGTGTGCAGTGTATGCAGATATAAGGCATGTGTATATAGGTGTGCACTGTGTGCCTGGAGTGTATGCAAATATAAGGCATGTGTATATACACTACCGTTCAAAAGTTAAGGGTCACTTCGAAATTTCGTTATTTTTGAAAGAAAAGCACAATGAAGTTAACAATTAATGATTCAGAAATACACTCTATACATTGTTAATGTGGTAAATGACTATTCTAGCTGCAAATATCAGGTTTGCAATGCAATATCTTCATAGGTGTATACAGGCCCATTTCCAACAACCATCACTCCAGTGTTCTTATGGTATTTTGTGTTTGCTAACTGTGTAAGGCGGCTAATGGATGGTTAGAATACCCTTGAAAACCCTTGTGCAAGTATGTTAGCACAGCTGAACACAGTTTGGCTGATTAGAGAACCTATAAACCTGACCTTCCTTTGAGCTAGTTGAGAATCTGGAGCATTACATTTGTTGGCTCCACTAAACTCTCAAAATGGCCAGAAAAAAAGAACTTTCATGTGAAACTCGACAGTCTATTCTTGGTCTCAGAAATGAAGGCTATTCCATGCGAGAAATTGCCAAGAAACTGAAGATTTCCTACAACGGTGTGTACTACCCCCTTCAGAGGAGAGCAAACAGGCTCTAACCAGAGTAGACAGAGAAGTGGGAGGCCCCGCTGCACAAGTGAGCAACAAGACAAGTACATTAGAGTCTGTAGTTTGAGAAATCGACGCCTCACAGGTCCTCAACTGGCAGCTTCATTAAATAGTACACGCAAAACACCAGTGTCAACATCTACAGTGAAGAGGCGACTCCGGGATGCTGCCCTTCAGAGCAGAGTGGCAAATAAAAAGCCATATCTGAGACTGGCTAATAAAAGGAAAAGATTAATATGGGCAAAAAAACACAGACATTGGACAGAGGAAGATTGGAAAAAAGTGTTATGGACAGACAAATACAAATTTGAGGTGTTTGGATCACACAGAAGAACATTTGTGAAACGTAGAACAACTGACAAGATGCTGGAAGAGTGCCTGACGCCATCTGTCAAGCATAGTGGAGGTAATGTGATGGTCTGGGGTTGCTTTGGTGCTGGTAAAGTGGGAGATTTGTACAAGGTAAAAGGGATTTTGAATAAGGAAGGCTATCACTCCAATTTGCAACACCATGCCATACCCTGTGGACAGCGCTTACTTGGAGCCAATTTCATCCTACAACAGGACAATGACCTAAAGCACACCTCCAAATTATGCAAGAACTATTTAGAGAAGAAGCAGGCAGCTGGTATTCTATCTGTAATGGAGTGGACAGCGCAGTCACCAGATCTCAACTCCATTGAGCTGTTGTGGTACGCAAAAAGTGCCCATCAAGACAAATTCTTTCTGACTTGCATATACACTGTTCATGAAAAGTTAGGGATATTTGGCTTTCACGTGAAATTTGAGGATGATCCTAATATACACTATAACGTTTTCAGGTGAACTTAATGTGAACATCTCTAAACTTTTGAATGCACATGTCCAACTATTCAATATTTCAGTACTTTTTGCACAACTTACTGTTCTCTAACAAGAAGGTTAATTCCCAACAGGTGTTTGATCCATTAATAGGCCAATAAATTTCAGGGTTTAATTAGAATTGGAATTTAACAGCCCTCCTCATCATGCTGGTCACAATTTGACATCATGAGACTAAGACGACACCTAACAATTGATTAACAGTACCTCACCATTGAGAGGCTTCTAGCAGGATGTTCTAAGGCAGAAGTAGCCACAGGACTTAGGGTACTGTCACACAGTGCCATTTTGATCGCTACGACGGCACGATCCGTGACGTCGCAGCGATCGTATGATTATCGCTCCAGCGTCGTAGACTGCGGTCACACGTTGCAATCACGGCGCTGGAGCGATGCCGAAGTCCCCGGGTAACCAGGGTAAACATCGGGTTACTAAGCGCAGGGCCGCGCTTAGTAACCCGATGTTTACCCTTGTTACCAGCGTAAACGTAAAAAAAACAAACAGTATATACTCACATTCCAGTGTCTGTCCTCCGGCGTCTCAGTTTCTCTGCACTGTGTAAGCACAGCGGTGACGTCAGACGTCACCGCTGTGCTCGCTTTCTGGCTGGCCGGCGCTCACAGTGCAGAGAAGCTGAGACGCCGGGGGACAGACACCGGAATGTGAGTATGTACTGTTTGTTTTTTTTACGTTTACGCTGGTAACCACGGTAAACATCGGGTTACTAAGCGCGGCCCTGCGCTTAGTTACCCGATGTTTACCCTGGTTACAAGCGAACACATCGCTGGATCGCTGTCACACACAACGATCCAGCGATGTCAGCGGGTGATCAAGCGACGAAAGAAAGTTCCAAACGATCTGCTACGACGTACGATTCTCAGCAGGATCCCTGATCGCTGCTGCGTGTCAGACACTGCGATATCGTAACGATATCGCTAGAACGTCACGAATCGTACCGTCGTAGCGATCAAAATGGCACTGTGTGACAGTACCCTTAGAATGTCACAGACAGTTATCAGCAGGTTGCAACAGGGATACTGGAAGAGTCACAGAAAGACAGAGAATTGGATGTCCTTTGGCCACATGCCACACTAATGACTGTTCATTGTGAACAATGCCCTTCACAATCAGATGATGAATGCTGCACAACTCCAGGCACATTTAAGGGAGTTGAGAAGCACCAAGTGTCACGTCAGACCATTCAAAACGTTTACATCAGCGTTGTTTACGTACTTGAGGACCTGCAAGGGTATCTGACCACACCACCAGAAATAGACGTCATCGTCTTGTATGGGCCAGGGAGCGAGGGACCAGTGGGCCTCAGTGCTGTTCACTGATGAAAATCAATTCACATTGAGCAGAAATGATAGCCTCAAATGATGTTGGAAACTTTTTTATTTTTCAGTCAATGGTTCTATATTACTGTTATGTCGGACGCTATTCACACTAGGGCATCCGACAGACTGCGGTAATTCCACATTCGTCCACTATACGCTCAGTGGCGCCGGCTAGACTTTATCCAGGTTGTCCGGGGTTAATCTAGCTGGTAATCGGGTTGGAGGCTGGGTCACGCCCTTGGCCTTTAAATAGTCATTCTGGACTTTGGGCGTCGCCGATTATAGCTTGTGTCTGGTGATCTCGGTCTGGAGTGGTGGTCTAGGAGAAGAAATATCGTATCTGGTGGTGTATTATCCTTTGTCATATTTCTCCTTCCTATATTTGTATTTGTTTTGACCTGTGCACATTATAGTATTTTCCTGTGTGTCTGCGGCGTGGTGCGTTTTTAGTTTTCCCTGTCTGTGCTTTCTGTAGGGGTTGGTGTGTGGTCTAATCACTGGGTGGCGGGTGGAGGTTTCAGCATAGGACTGAAACAGGAGTCAGGGTCAGGCCTGGCGGCCCAGACAAGCACACCATCAGTGTAATTTCTGGGAGAGGGACAGACAGGGTTTTCCCTAGTCTGAGGGATATCGCAGGGGCCCGGGTAATCAGCTGTAGTCTACCCAGTACCCGCATGACATTATAATCGGCATAAATAAATTTTGGATGCCATGGATCCCATGACTTCCATAACCCGCCAGTTGGAGGCGCTCTCCTTACAGGTCACTGAGTTGAAGGGGGCAGTTCAGCAACAGGGTCTTGTAGTATCTAATGTGCAAGCTGAAACTGCAGGTAGAGTTGCAGAGCAAAAGATTCCTTTACCTGAGAGGTTTGCTGGGGAACGCAGTAAATTTGTTGTTTTTCGTGAAGCTTGCAATTTATATTTTCATATGCGCCCGGTTTCCTCAGGTAATGAGGCTCAGTGTGTGGGCCTGGTATTGTCATTACTGAACGGAGACCCCCAAGCATGGGCATTTTCATTACCATCTGGATTCAGCTGCATTTAACTCAGTGGAGTTTTTTTTCTGCTCTTGGGTTCATATATGATGATCCTGATAGATTGGCTGTAGCAGAATCTAAAATACGTGCTGTCCGCCAGGGGGAGCGAATGGCGGAGGATTACTGTTCTGAATTTTGCCGCTGAGCGGTGGACACACAATGGAATGACCCGGCGCTGCGGAGTCAGTTTGTACATGGGGTTTCGAGAAGGGTTAAACAAGCCCTCCTGATGTATGAGATTCCTACTGCTCTAGAGTCTGCCATGAGTCTTGTCCGCATTGATCGCCGTTTGTGTCAGGGGGTGCAAGAGACGCCGCTTATGGGGGAGGGCGTAGGTGCACGTGAGGTTGCTGCAGGTGAGCCCACAGAGCCTATGCAAATCGCAGGGGTGTCACATCATCGAGCCCCCTCATTTAGGAAGCAGGGAGCCTGTTTTTGCTGTGGTAAAAAAGGGCATTATGTTAATGCATGTCCTCTGTTTTCTAAGAAAAGCGCAACGGCGGAAAACTACTAAGCTCAGAGGGTGTGGAGGAGGCCAATCTGAGCTTATGCATATCCTCCATGGTGGTCTCTCAATGTATGCTTCCTGCCAGAGTTATGGTCACTGGCAGAGAGCTGCCAATCACTGTTTTTGTGGATAGTGGGTCGGCCACTAATCTCATTGATGAGGAGTTTGCGCGCACGGCCGGGTTCACGGTCGAAAAACTACCTCATCCTATCCGGGTGGTCACCATCAATGCTACTCCACTCCCACAGGGGGAGATTACTGAGTTTGTGGCTGAGGTTAAACTCCACATTGGGGTCCTACATTCTGAGCAAGTTACATGTAGGGTGCTCAGTAATCTTCCTGCACAAATGGTTCTGGGTTTTCCATGGTTGTCTATGCACAACCCGGTGATTGACTGGAAAACTCAGGACATAATTCAGTGGAGCGGATTCTGCCAGGAGAATTGCCTGGCCACATGTGTGTCCGCTGTGACTCCTAGCATTCCTGAGTCACTGCTGGATTTCGCAAATGTGTTCTCTGAGAAGGGTTGCTCAGAATTGCCACCACATCGACCCTATGACTGTACTATTAGGTTTAAACCTGGGGCCAAATTGCCAAAAGCTAGGATGTTTAACATCTCTGGTCCTGAGAGGCATGCTTTAAAAGACTACATTGCTGAGAGTTTGAGCAAAGGGCACATCAGGCCTTCGTCCTCGCCGGTGGCTGCGGGGTTCTTCTTCGTTAAGAAGAAAGATGGCAGACTACGCCCTTGTCTGGATTTCAGGGAGTTTAACCAGATTACGGTTCGTGATCCATACCCTATGCCACCGATACCTGATTTGTTCAACCAGGTGGCTGGTGCTAAGTGGTTTTCCAAGCTTGACCTCAGGGGGGCGTACAACCTCATAAGAGTCCGTCAAGGTGATGAGTGGAAGACGGTTTTAATACTCCTGAGGGTCATTTTGAAAATTTGGTGACGCCATTTGGGTTTACAAACGCGCCCGCTGTATTTCAACATTTCATAAATGATGTGTTCTCGCATGTACTGGGGAAATTCGTTATTGTGTACCTAGATGACATTCTCATTTATTCATGCAACCGTGATACTCATTTAGAGCATGTGAGGCAGGTGTTACAGCTACACAGAGAAAATAAGCTCTATGCAAAATTGGAGAAATGTGTTTTTTCGGTTCAGGAGTTGCCTTTCTTGGGTTATATTGTGTCTGCTTCAGGGTTTAAAATAGACGCCGCTAAGGTGCAAGCGGTGCTGCATTGGGAATGGCCTGATAACCTAAAAGCACTCCAGCGGTTCTTTGGATTTTCTAATTATTATAGAAAATTTATCAAAGATTTTTCTACCATTGCTAAACCGCTTACTGACATGACGAAAAAGGGTACCAATTTCTCCGCCTGGCCTGAGGCTGCTGTGCGCGCATTCGAATTTCTGAAGAACAGTTTTGCTTCGGCCCCCATTCTGGTGCAACCGGACGTATCAAAACCGTTTACCGTGGAAGTTGATGCGTCTGAGGTTGGAGTGGGGGCGGTGCTGTCACAAGGCTCATCCTTGGGCGAGTTGCGTCCGTGCGCCTACTTTTCTAAGAAGCTGTCGCCCGCCGAACGTAACTACGATATCGGCAACAGGGAGTTGTTGGCTATCAAGTTGGCTTTTGAGGAATGGCGACACTTCTTGGAGGGGTCGGTCCACCAGGTTACAGTTATCACCGACCATAAAAATCTGCTTTATTTAGAGTCAATATACCAGACGAATGTCCAGAAACGTGGTAAAGGACAGAAAACTCACAGAGTATTCACAACCATAGGTGGACGAACCACACCACAACCGAGTATAATCCTTAATGTAATTCTTTATTAGAGGAAAATTTATTAAAATACATAACACACATAATAAAATGAGAAAAACTGGAAACCAATAAACAGGACACAAAGAGTAACCGGCACTGGGTAGTCTACCCAGTACCCGCATGACAATTACAGTTTGTTTTTCCCCTGACAAGTTGATGTTCCTATTTGTACTATTTTGGAGTATATACAATATTTTGATCACTTTTTATTGCAATTTTCAGCTAAGTGAATTGAACGAAAAATGTCACCTTTGGGGTTTTGTTTTGCCTCATGGGTTTTACTGTACAGGTTATCGTAAATCATTTTACATTTTGATAGATAGGACTTTCTTTTTTTTATGACTTTGCTTTTAACCTTTACTATGTTCCATGGTAGATAAAATAATGATCTCCTATGAAGCCCATTTGAAACATGTACAAAACTTGCAGTAACCTATCAGTATCCCGTGAAGACATCATGCTGGGGTCCATGGGCATCCAATTTGTCATGCTACCCTGATTACACCACTTAATTGACAACTGCATTTAAATGGTTAAACTCTAGTAATTGGAGCTACTGTAGCTCAGGTAGCTGCTGTTGCTGGTGATTGATGGCTGTATAAGCTGCCATTTACTGTTTGTGAAGCACCCGAATTGTCATAACTAGCAGAAGTTCAGATGTTGGGAAGGACTGACCACTACCTATAGCGTTAACTTGCATTGTCCATCTGTCTAGTAAATATATTAATTTACTACAGTAACTTTTTATCTTATTTCGTTGGAAGGATTTTGCACAGAATGATCAGTAGTATACATTTTACAAGTGAGGATAAACAGATAATGGAGCAGGAAAGGGAATCAATCACTAAACACAGACAGTCAGCATTCTGCTGAAAGATTCGCATGCATCATTGGGGAATCAGTCTTGCAATCCTATTTTTGGATCATGGCTTCTTGTAAAAAGAGTAATTCGGGTAATACATATGTATGGCTTACTCAATGATTAAGCAATTACTTAATATAGAAAGGCAATCTGAGATGGTAACGAGCTCTTCTCTTCTATTCATTCATTTGTGAATGCTGGCTTACTTGAGAAATATATCTTTGTACGGTGTTAGCCAGTAGATAGGAAAATATTACCATTTGAGAGACGTCAGTGGTTGATACATGAATGTCCAACTGAAAAGATAGAATAGAACGCCTATGCCTGATGAAGAGACCTGAGTAGCCTGGAAAGTTTGCAATTTGTTACCATCTATTCAGTTAGCCATTAAAAGATATCAACCACTGAGGACTCTTACATTTTAATATTTTTTTTACTTGAGAAAAGACGACCAGTAAAAGGTAGATATAACGCTTATTTTTCTCTGTATAGGCTTCTGTCCATTGCCAAAGAGTCATTTAGTCTGTAGCTAAAGCAGCTATGGGCCAAATGCCCATGGGCTGCAATACCAGATTCTAATGTATAATAAAGGGAAAAGAACCCTGGAAACTGCTCTCTACCCCACATGTATTCTTTAGTCACTTAGGGACATATCTCATATTAGGCCATTTACACCTTAAATCCTCCAAAAGACTTTGCAAGTCCACATCAGCAATTTGGGTGTGCAAAAACGTAGGCAATAATTTACTTGAAATATTATTACATATTTACATAAAGTAATGAAATCATATTTTAATGGGGGTTTCCAGTTTTAGAAACCTCCTGACCAGTTGGTTAAAATAAAAAAGAAGTGCTTTACTCATCTTCATCAGGTCCTGTGCTGAGACTCTGCCACTGCTCCTGATGCAGCCAATCAGTGAGCTCAGCGGTTCTGCCAGAGTAGGCGCCATGAGATGCTGAGTCAGAGCCTTTGCGCTGACTGACGGGAGGTCAATGCTGAAGACAGGCAGCAGAAGAGGAGACTCGGCGCAGGACCTAGGGAGGTTGAGTAAAGCTCGTTTTGTTTGCTCCCTGTGCCAGGGAATAGGGCCTCTGCAAGCGATCTAATGTTTATACTCTTACCTGAGCAAAGTCGGCTGCCAGTCTCATCTTGCCTCCTTCACCAAGGGGCCTCAATAGGCTTGCATTTCGTATGAACAGTTCTATCGCTCTTTGGGCAATGGCTTCAGTATTATCATACACAAAATCAGTGCAGTCAAAGTGGCGAAAATAGTCGTTCATGACTCTTGCAATAAAGCCCTGTAATTCTTTCATGTACAAAGAGCACGGCACGTCCGGCTTTCCTGAATTCATTGGGCTTCTGAAAAATAAGTATATATGGAAATTACTGGAGTATTCTTACAATGTGTTATAGCTATCAGAAGTCATTTATAAGCTTATTTTAGGGAAATGCTTTTTAAAGTCGAGTTTCACTTTAAACCTGAGGCTTGACTACCAAAATAGAAGGCAGGACCATATAGATATTACATAAAGAACAGGGAATATGCATATATGTATTATATTGATCAGTAATAACAGAGTCCATAGGGGGAAGTCAGTGTATATGAGAGTATTAGTCCCTCAGTCCTCCAGAGGGAAGTGACTGACACACACAGTTCTGAGACAAGTCAGCGCTATATGTTGCACAAGAACAGTGTGATTAGTGTTCCATCATTGCCATAGCTATGACGGTCTAAAAGGCCGGTTTGCAATGACTGTGTGTGAGAATCCATGATTCTGATTAGCGGTCAGCTTTGTGTAATTGAGTGATGACACTACAGCAGAGCACTGTCAATCATGTAGCCAATCATTGGGAAATGACTGTTCATGCATGATGGCGCCATGAAGATATATGGTCTGGAAATAGATTAACCAGGTGTCAATCAATACTTTAGTAAACTAAATATAGACTCCCTTATTATGTATATCATGCTGCCTGCAGCCTCTTCCACAAAATCTAATGACAGGTCCACGTCAAGTGATACAAATCTACCGAGGGTGAAATTAATTAATTTTTACATGTAATGAATTGTAAATGTGTTTATTGATCTACAAGAGGGCGCGGCGCAACCAAGCCCCAAATGGCCCATCAGCCAACGTGATTCCGGAGGAGTAAAGATTCTTCTTTCTGCCTAATATGAAAGACTACTTGTTGAGCAAAAAAACAAGCAAAAAAATCCAATCCAATACAGAATCATTTACAGCCACAAATACATATTGTGTCACATCAAGAACATCTGGCCACATATCTCTAGTTATGTATTATAGCTTTCTATCTGCTTCCATCAGATCTACAGATGTGTTATCTCCTAAGTAGAGATGAGCTGGTAAATCTGCAGAGGATGGAGTTCAAGTTGAATTTTCATAGATTTGTGGTTTCAAGTGAAGTCAAATATTTTCAGAATTGACAAGCGGCTCACATGAAAAAAAAAAAATACTTGCCCGACACAATTTCTCATAATGCTGACACATCAGAGAGTGAGTTAACATTATTTTGCACTGCCGTGTAGATTTCCCTATAATGCCCTACAGGTCTGATATCTAGAGGATTATCATACCTTGTACAGTGGTGATCAGTACCTGGGCCATCAGAGAGCAGTGGTTCCCAGTAGAGCATAGTTTGTACGGCACAGTCGTGTTCCATCCCCATAGTCACTGGTAAGTCGCCCTCATCGCTAGTGTACACTATCATCATCACCAGGGTCCTCGCTCTCTGCTGTAGTGTGTAAACTCATCTCTATCCCTCTCTTTTTAGAGTGTAAGTTCTTATCAGCAGGATCCCCTCTCCTGTAGAGTATAAGCTCGTATCGTCAGTGGGGTCCTCTTTCTCCCTTTTCTGTAGAGGGTAAGCTCTTATGGTTGGCGGGGTCCTCTCTATAGCCTGGAGAATGTAAACTCTTATCAACGGGGTCCTCTCTCTTTCCTGTAGAGTATAAGCTCTTATAGTCAGTGGGGTCCTATCTCTCCCTCTTTTGTAGAGGGTAAGCTCTTATGGTCAGCAGGGTCCGCTCTATAGCCTGAAGAATGTAAACTTTTATTATCAACGGAGTCCTCTCTCCTGTAGAGTATAAGATCTTATCTCCAGCATGGTCCTCTCTCTCTCCTGTAGTGTGTAAGCTTTTATGGTCAGAGGTGTTCTTTCTCATGTAGATTGTATGCTCTTATGATCAAAGGGGTCCCTTCTCTCTCCTATAGATTGTAAGGTCTTAAGTCAGTGAGATCCTCTCCTCTAACCCAAATGTTTATTTCTGGCAACATACAAGGTTTTCACTATGGAGATTCACAGAAATTTGCCATGAATAGAGTATACTGAAAAACGAGAAACTATGGTATGTAATAGTAAAAAAAAAAAAAAAAAGACTTTCTGCCATCATTTTTGGGGGCTTTATTTTTTTTATAGAATTCATTGTGCTGGTAAAATGACCTGGAAAAATTACTGTCCACGTCAGTACTACAACAGCAGTACCAAACTTTAATCCATTGTTTTCTATTTAAGTGTTGTGAGGGATCGGCTCAGCGGTAGATGCGGATTCTCACACCGGTAGCAGTTCGTTGTTTAAAAACAAACAGGCGGTTTATTAAAAGAAGTTCATAAACGGTCAGGGTTACAGAAAAAAAAAAAAAAAAGCAGCTTCTTCCAGATCAACAAAGGTATAAAAGAACAAAACAGAAAATAACAAGTCCATATACCACACCGGCTCAGTCATTTAAACTTGAGTCGTTTCCTCTCAGATTCCAGCAGGGTTTGAGCAGCACATGCAAGGTTTCCTCACCTTGCAAAACACACAGACAAAAGTGACACAGCCCCAACTGCCTTAAATCAGACCATCCAAGATCTGGACTGGAGGTAGGTGAGCAGCTGATCCCACCCAGCTCTTTCAGCTGCTCATAAAACCTGTACCCATAATCCGGGCTCCTTAAAACACCTCTCAGCACTAAGTATGTGCTGGAGGCTGCTTCTCCGGGTCCTACATCACCAAGGCTTGGTACCTTGGAGACATATACTTCCCATCCAGACCTGTCCAGCTGCCACCTTACATACCCTCCTCTGCCCAAAGACGGGGGGCTTGGCACCTTCTGCCAACATACAATAGAGCCTTGATAGGGCATCTGCATTCTATGCTGTTTCCCAGGCCTGTGCTCCACCTGCAAATTTAAATCTTGTAGGGCTAGGGACCACTTCGTTACTCGGGCATTGTTTCCCATCTTCTCTCGCAACCACCTTAGGCTACGTTCACATTAGCGTTAAGCTAATGTGCGTCGGATTTGCGTCGGCGACGCAGCGGCATGCGCCCCCTATACTTAACATGGGGGACGCATGCGTTTTTTTTTGTTGCGTTGTGCCACACATGCGTCTTTTTTGCCGCAAGCGTCGGACCAAGAAAACGCAACAAGTTGCATTTTTCTTGCGTCCGATTTTCGGCAAAAACCGACGCATGCGTCGCAAAACGCAGCGTTTTTGCGTGCGTTTTGCCGCGTTTTTGCGTGCGTTGTGCGTTGCGTCGCCGACGCAGCGGCGCACAACGCTAGTGTGAACGTAGCCTTAGTGGGGCATGGTCTGACGCTACCCTGAACCTTCTACTTAACAGGTAATACCTCAGAGTGTCCAACACCCACTTGATGGCTAAACATTCTTTTTCCACTATGGAGTAGTTCTCACATGTGAACAGCTTCCTACGACAAAACTACTCCCAGCCCAACATCCGATGCATCCGTCTGGATCATAAACTCTTTGGAGAAGTTGGGAGCCACCAAAACTGGCTGTTTAAAGAGGACCAGTTTCAGTTCCTGGAAGGCCGCCTCAGCTTCTGGGGACCACTTAGCCACTGCCTGCGTCGTCCCTTTCGGATTTCAGAAGATCCGTCAGCGGGGCTGCTATCAGAGCAAAGTTAGCAAATCTTCTATAGTAGCCCACAATATGTAGAAATGCCTTGACATGCTTCTTTGAGAGGGGCTGTGGCCAGCTCTGGATCGCTTCCACCTTATTGACTTGAAGTTTTATTTCACCTCTACCTATCACATAGCCTAGATATTTGGCTTCCTCCATCCCCATAGCTTTCTCTACCACCTCATAGGGGCTCCGCCACATGACCAGGAACTTGCTCTTCACTGTGGGCACCAGCATTAGTAGGGCATCACCTTGGCAATCCTCTCTTGCAAATAGGCAATATGCTCCACCACACTTCTATAGGGTGTGGTCTCAGCTTCTCAGGACTCTTTCGCCACATTTTGGCCATGGAGTAGTTCAAATGTGGAGAAGCCTGTGGAAGCTAGGGGAACTTCCCTGATGGAGAATAACAGAACATATAGGGAAGCACAGTCCCAGTCTCGACTGTCCTTCTCCACTGCTTTATTCAAAATAGCCTTCAAGGTTTTATTAAACCTCTCCACCAGTCCATCTGTCTGGGGATGGTATACTGAAATTCGGAGTTGTAAAATCTGCATTTTCTTACACAACTCCCTCATGACCTTTGACCTGAAGGGGATCCCTTGATCAGTTAGTATCTCCTTTGGCAGACAGGTTAGAGAGAAAATGCGGAGCTGCTCCTTAGATATACACTTTGCTGAGGAGTTTCTTAAAGGTACCGCCTCTGGGTACTGGGTAGCATAATCTAGGACCACCAATATATATTGATGTCCTCTTGAGAACTTCACCAGGGGCCCAACTAAATCCATCGCTATGCTTTCGACTAGAACCTTAATGATGAGCAATGGTACTAGAGAACTGCTGAAGTTGGCCACCGGGGAGTTAGCTGGCACATGGGACAGGAACAACAATTCACCTCACTTCTTGGCTTGGTTACTCTATAAAGCAGATCCTCATTCATAGCAAAATGAAAAAACCAACTGTTGGCCCCCGGCTCCTGAGGTACCCCATTTAACACTGTTACATTTTCAAACGCTCTTTTAAAAGTTCGGTCCCTGAGTTAGGCAGTTCCAAAGTTTCCCTCGTAAACTTTGGCCTTAGGGGATGCTACCTCACCCTCATCATTGATAAGCACACACATGGTCAAATCGTCCACTACGGCCTGCAGCGAGGTTTCTTTAGGGGTGATCTGGCTGTCCGAACAACCAGGCATCCGCATGGATACACCAGACTCTCACCACCTTCGCAGAGACCAGCCGATATGGACGTGTGGCCCTTATCAAAGTCACCAAACTTCCTGAGTCCAACAGTCCAGTCATTTGCACCGCGTTTACAGACACTGAGCATGCCTGAGGGCCCTCGCCAAGTTGAGGAACCGCGCTGCAAGCGAGTTAGGCAAAATAGGAGCAAAAACAGCCTATGCTGTAGTCTATTGGCTCAGAGTTCATTGGACACCGGATGGCTCCAACAGAAAACGGATGGGGACTGATTACAGTGATTCAGATCTCTTTTGGGACTTTGGATGCCCCCCCAGTTCAGATTTAGTCCCCTTCTGTTGGGAGCCATTCCCCCTTTGCGAACCCCAGAAAGGCTTGACTACCGAGGGAACCATTGAATGCCTGGTACCTCTCCACTGGGCCCTAGGCCTACCAGCCCATCTATATTTTGGATTTTGGGGATCTCCCAGGGCAACCCAGGACTGAATTGGCTTTGACAGAGAGTTGATAGCTCCCTTAGAGGTCTTGAACCTTCAATCATTAGATTACTTGTACTATATAGTGTAATACTACAGGTCCGTGGAGTATCAAGATGGCTGTCATAATAACTCATCCATCCCTCTAACGCGGGTATGGGTTAAGAACAGGCTAATTATTCATTTATGTTCTTTTGTTTTTCCTTGCCAAATTCCAAGGGTCATACATTTTTATTTTTCTATCAACATAGCCAGATGATGGCTTCTTTATGAAAATCATTGTAGTTGTGAATGACACCATTCATTTGATAATACAATGTACTGAAAAACAGGAAAACACTTCCAGGTGGATGAAATGATAAAGAAAATGTATTTCCATCACTGTTTTTTTTTTAAATTCTTTATTTATAAATTTTAAACATACAATGAAAGTAAACTCACAGCTTGATAGATCACAGAGAACGTTGTCTCCTGTATAAACATAGTTATACACGAGAGCTTGTACAAACACCAAGGGGAATGTAAAACAAACAATAATAAACAGAATAAAAGGAACTAGGCATATACCAGGTGTATCCATAAACTTACAGACTGCGTAGATTCATCGAGTAAACAATTATTTGTGATTAATATGTTAATAGAATCAAACTTGTAATCCTAGAAGAGAAATTGTGGCTAAAATCAAGAGTCGAGTAAACTATAGAGGGAACCAACGGGTCACCTGAAGGGGCCCTTCCCTCAAGGGAGCTCAACCACTGCTGCATCCAGGAGGAAACTAGTGACCCCAATCCTTTCCAGACCATCCAGTCCAGGGAGCCCCGATCTTAACAAAATGGTTGTGAGAGAAGGTCTCCCAACTCGAGAGTTCCTCCAGTCTGTAGATATCCTTAATTTTCTCTAACCATTCCCCTATAGTTTTTGGGGTTTGTTGTTTCCATTTTAAGGCAATTAGGTGTTTTGCGGCTCCTAACGTCAAAGGGAGAAGGTCACGTTTTTGGGGATTGAAATTGGGTGTGGGGAGGGACAGAAGTACTTCTGGGGCAGTAAGTTCCAATTTTATCACCCCTAGGGCTTTCAATGTATCATTATCTTTAGACCACAAATGTTGAAGTTTCTGACATGTCCAAAATATGTGAGTTAATGTGCCTCTCGATATCCCGCATCTCCAGCATAGAGGAGACTTGGCTAAGCCCAGATGAAAGAGCTTCTCCGGAGTGTAATTCCACCTTGATAGAATTTTGTATGCAGTTTCCTGAAGCAGGATGCATCTAGAGAAGCCATGCGAGTTGAAACACACCATTTGTCTTTCTTTTGGTGATAGGGTGGTGTTAAGTTCAACTTCCCAAGAATGGAGAAATAGTGGGGTAGTGTTTTATTTAGAGTTTATAAGATTAATGTAAATTTTCGAGATGAGTCTCAGGATAGGTGGGTGTATTTTGTTAGTAAGTCCAACCAAAGCCACTGGGGAGGGGAGTGGTCAGTTTTTTGATCGGCTTCATAAAATGTGTCACATGTATTTTTTGAAGATAACCAGTTGGGCGTTTTGTAGCTTCCAAAGACCACAAGTTAATGCAAGGTATTTTGTCCACCATTGTTTTTTTAGTTTTTTTTATTATGTTCATTGCATGATAAAAATAACCTGTAAACAGGAGTCTCCAGATCAGTACGATTATTGCAATACAAAACTCCATTGAGCTGTGTAAAGACTTTTTTGCATGACAAGTTGACTGTCTTACTGATACAGATACCAATTTAGGGTACATATAATATTTTGATTGCTTTTTATTGTATTTTTCATGGAGGTATGTTAACCAAAATGCAGCAATTCATTTGCTTCAATTTTTTTCTCATTATGGCATTTATAGTTCAGGTTAATACATTTTTTATTTGTATATATTAGGAATTTTACAGACAGGGCAATACCAAATTTGTAAGAAAAAATATATAATTATTTTTAATGGGGCAAAATGAGATTTTAATCTTTTTTTTTTTTTTTTTCATGTTTTTACATTAGAAAAAAAAAAAATCTTTATCTTATTGTCCTCTTATGGCCCTTGAACCTGTGATTGTTTAATCGCTTTTCTATATACTGCGATACCTAAATATTGCAGGATATAGTATAAATGGAAGTCTCCTTTGAAGCTCAGCATGTGGCTGAGATTCGCAGGAGTATCAAGATGGCAGCCATAGGGGCTGTCAATAGGTCTTTGCTGCTATGTCAACCTCTTGGTAATCCATGATGGTGTCCTAAAGGGTGTGAGTGACCATCTATATATAAATGACCCTGTCATGAGTTGAAATGTCCATGTAAATGATTAGCAACAGCGACTGGTGCTCATCTCCAGCCGCTGTGGTTGGGGACAGAACCTGGATGTGTAACACAGCCAGCATCTAATATGTGTGGAGTGGGCTCAGTATAGTATTATAAATTGTATTTGAAGCATATTTTATGTTTATTTTGTTGTAAAATCATCTTCTAAATCCTCATTACAAACATGGTGGATATGCCCTAATGAGTAAGGGGTAATGCACTTGGCTCTCTACAATAGACCATGGGTTTTTGAGCTTACTCCCTAATGTATCACAACTCCCATAAACTACAGTGGAAAGCGCCACAGGCACAATGGTCACCTGTTTAATTTCCACACTCAAAAATAGGTCAAGAGACCCCACTGTCCTAATGTATGAGGCATCCAGAGATGTATACAACGTGCATTTAGTACTTGCCAGTCCCTGCTCCTCAGCTGCTTGACCCTACTCTTCCCTGTGTGTCTCGTCACATGTGGTTGACCTGTCAGACTAGCATTTTTGAGTCCGTATGACTGGGGCTGCACAGAACGACATTATGGGCCAAAGGTTGTGCCCCCTGGTCTATATCAAACCTTTTTTTCCTGAATTAACCAAAAAACCTTGCTACTTGCTAATCTATATGTCTATCAATATTAGTTAAAGGGGTTGTCCAGGATTAGCATGAAAGTCTGCAGTCACTCTATGTGACTGCAGACTATTGAATCCTCACAGTATGTGCACTGTACGTGGTCAGGATTCTGCGGTGCAGGCGGTATGCGATTTTCATACTTCTGGTCACATTCTGACTAGACGTGCGTGATCTTGCTCAATGCAAGTGAATTGAGTGAGGCCGAGCACATCTAGTCGGCACATTACCATATGTATGCAAATCACATACTTTTGGTCAAGTAACGGCCTACTCTCACAACTGGCCCCTGAGAATCCTAACAGCGTGCAGTGTACATACTGTGAGGATTCAACAGTCTACAGTCACAAAGAGTTAAACTGCAATTGTGACAAAATAATGTGTTAATGCAGCCTAAGGAATAGAAGAGTGTTGAAGTCAGCTCAATAATGTTTAAAGTTGCCTTTCTATATCAAGAAATTGTACACACTGAGCGAAGAACATATATACATATATTTATTATCAGAATAACTCTCTTTTTTTGTGATTCAACAAATAAGACTGATGGACAGTGACGTAGTCAAATTTCTGAACGATGCCTGTGAATTTTTCTGCCGAACTTTGCTATTGATGGCGGCCATGGTGGAAGAACTTCTCTGTTCATGAACTGCCATTTCCTTATTTTCAGGAATATGTACGGATAGCTACATACATTGTATCCGCTGACAAACAAAAAGTCTGATTCCACCAAAGACGGACATGGATAACTCCTTTGCTCATCTTGGTCTCACTGGCGGCTTGGTGTGCGCATTGCTTTTTATTATATCCTCAATTTCCAAGGAACACACCATTATATTTCCGTCTATATAACATGTGCAGCTTATATTTAGGCATTTTGTCCTGTGTCACCTCTATTCTAATTATTTCATCGGATTTAGTTTCCACCCTCTACCCTCACGAATGTGTTATCGAAGTGTGAAAAACACTTAGGTATGACTAGC
Source organism: Ranitomeya variabilis (assembly GCF_051348905.1). Classification (NCBI taxonomy): domain Eukaryota; kingdom Metazoa; phylum Chordata; class Amphibia; order Anura; family Dendrobatidae; genus Ranitomeya; species Ranitomeya variabilis. The sequence continues at coordinate 338,461,864 of NC_135236.1, forward strand.
TTATGACTTACCTTATGCTTCCTTTAACATTTAAATATTCAACTGTTGTCCTGGCGCAAAACTAGCACGCTATAAAATAGAAAACTATGCTCATGTTTTACAGAAATATGATTGTGTATCGATTTGCTGTCTATGATGTTAACATGCTTTCCAAACCAGTACCATCACACCTCATAAATAAAAAAAAAATCATAAAAAATAAACAGAAAAATCTTACCCAGAAAAGTCTTCTTGGTGCATAGTTATGATAATAGCTTCAACAGAATCACCCACGGAATTAATTAAAGGCTGAACAGCATTTCCCATAAGATTATCGATAGTCTGAGAAAGAAGCGAGAGCAGTATGGAAATTAGGACTGCCGATCAGAACACTGATGGACAGGTCAATTTTATTCTAAATTTGAATGCCAGAGATAATCCTATGTAATGGTACATTAGTCTTAGGACAGGTCTTTAATAAAACAAAACAAGGAGATGTTCCCAAAAAGTTCTTGGTATTATATGCAATTCGCTTTGAAAAGCAAAGAAGTAAGCAAGTTCATATAGAGCTAAGTAGATTTTATGGAGAGCATCAAAAATGTTACTCTGTTATAACTAATAAAGAGCTCTCTAAAATCTCAAAAACATATAACATAAAAACACAGATGCTGTATTCAAGAATCATCTTCTGCTTGCAAATACTGGTGAGTGTGCCAGCGTCTTAAAGGCACAGGACCATAATCTTAGGGTAATTAGTTTTATATAAAGGACTCTACTCCGTTGAGAAAAAGGAATGTAGACATAGGCTTAAGAGTTGTATTGTGATGTCTAAACTCAAACGTAGAAGATAAATCAGAGGTCCAAAGACCCCCATACACATTAGAATGCTGCCGGACACAAGACTGTTTGTCTAATCACTAGCTATGTCTCCTGTCTGACTGCCTAATACACAGGAACACTTGGTTTGTCAGGCTTTGTTGCCCATTTTGCCCATGAGAGAGCTGCTGTTGGAATCCTCTGGCAGTGGCTTATATCTTGGGGAACAAAATTATCAACCACTGAAATTCGGATAATAATACAGATGATGTCAAGGGATAATCAGAAGCCCCCTATACACAGTCACTTGGCCAATCTCAAGCACATAATAGTGAAGGGGTTGTCCGTTCTTAGCTACATGTCTGCAGTCACCTTATGTGACTGCAGAATTATTTCTCACATTGCGCACACTGCGCGCTGTGAGGAGTCGGCTCCAGGAGCAGGCGGTTATGTGACCGCAAGCCTGTGATTTGTATACTTCCGATTAAATAGTATCCGGCCTCACTCAATACATTAACATTGAGCGAGGCCACGTCCATTGAGTCGGCACATGACCACATGTATTTGAATAACATTCACGGTGACATGTCCGCCGCTCCCAGAACTGAAAAATCCTCACATGTCATGATTCACAAGTCTGCAGAAACATAGTGACTGTAGACCTGTAGCTTTACACTGGACAACCCCTTTAACATTTAATGTCTATGGGGGCCTTCAGATCACACGTCTGATTGCATCTCAATCTAATCTGAAACATTTGTCTTATCTTTGTGTGCCTATTATACACAATTGCTCTCCGTGTCTAATAATATATGCTAAACATAGTACAACGGTATAACTGTATGTGCGAATAAATGTTGCTTTCGACTTTTAAACACCGTTCATAATCATTGGTAAATTGCATGCTGATACAGCAAATTTCAGCTCTGATCTGATTAGTGAGGCATGGTTTTTATGTGCAGAAAAATCCGAGATTCTTTCAGAAATAAAATACCATGTAGCACCATTCATATGCCACATTCAGTCCCAGTATTTGCTCTCTGCGGCTCTTCTATAAGAGCCGAAGAGCAAAACAAACATTACTCTGTTTTGGTTTTTTTTATAATTTTTATTGAACTCATTCATGATGACAAACAATCGAGAGACCATATTACCTTCATGGCAGCAGTTATATTCTGTTCTGCAGCTGCTGGAAGTGAACTCTGCCCTGATACAACCTTCAAACAGAAGAAAATGCAGAATCATTAGACATATCTATTGCTATATCACAGGATGAAAATTGAGATACAAGATCCAAAAATAGCAACTTCCTAGAAAAAAAACAATGCTAGTAAATATTAATGAGTGCACAGGCACAAACAGGTTTCTACTCAAGGTCACACGATTTTAAGGTTTTTCACATGTATTCAGTGGTTAGACGGAGTTATCTTGAGCCACTTATTTGATATTTGGAGAAAATAAAAAAAACTCATTCCCCCTAAACGTAATATACTGAACATGTTCAGCATTAAAGGTGTTCTTCGGGCAGCAACTAAATTTCTCATTTCACCCTAAGTGACTACAAAAGTCCAAATCCTGACAGTGTGCATTACGCACACTGTCAGGATTCCCCTCTATTTCCAGCTGTAGTAAATGGACACATTGCCCATAGCATGGGATTTGGATACTTGCGGTCATGGGCTGACTAGAAGCTCATCCGCTTCTCTCAATAAAAGTTGGGAGATGACTAAGCATACAAACTTATAAATTGAAATCGACAGACTTATGTCTACCTTTAATCTTAAAACCATGAAACTGTATGGCTTGTAAAATAATTTACAAAAAGACAATAATGGCATTCACAGATTTAAGGATCCCTTTTAACTTTTATTAATGTAACTCAAATACAGAAATTAGACCATCAGAACATGTATAAATTGGCCCCATCTGCACGGCAAATACTGGGCTTAATCACATTTGAAATAATTGGTTGAAAAAGATTAAACCAATTCGCACAATACAGAAAAAAAAAAAAAAAGTTGACATTGCAACTGAAAATAAAATGAAACAGCCTCTCTATAGGTATATTTCTAATTTCCACACCGTGGACTATAATTAACCCTGCATTTCATATGACCCACATTATCTACCAAACACTAATCTGAGCAAATGTAGCACTAAGTTCTTTGGTTAATTAAACATGAGCCAAACAAGACAGTATCGGGATTGGTGACAATGGCAAGTTATGGCATTTTTTCTTCCCCCAAAACGGAGAATGGATTGTACAGGAAAGCACAAATCTGTTGTTACAAGAATCTTCGTGCACTCCAATTTAGTATTATTTTACCTTTGAAATTTAGCAAAAATTAAATCTCAGAACCAGACTACATATGTTGGAACACCACTAAACCCTTTACAATTACTAAAAAACTGTTCTGAATAGAAAAAACAGTGTATCACACTATTCACTAATGTTCACATAAGTTCTGCAGGATGTGGCCAGTAATATAGATGGACGTGGACCACACAATATCTTTGTGGCAACAGTGAACACAAGGCAGGAACAAATCCAGGTAGAGGCCGCAGGTCTGGGGGAATAGAACCCCCTGTAGAGCTGGAAATGTGCAATATTGTATAGTATTTTATTTCATTACTTTTCAAGAACTTTTTGCCAATTAATCTGGGATAGAATTAAAGAAAAATAAATCAGCTGTCTATGGAAATTAATCACTGAAATAATAGTATATGCCTTGTGTCTAACAGTTCTTTTACTTTACATGATAGGCAATGATGCAACGTGTTATAAACGCCTTGATGCTTAAATGGCACCTTCCACCACTTCACAGCTTAGCGAGTGAAAATCCTAATGTGAAAACCCACCGACTCAAGAGTCTTTCCTGTAGGGTTTAGTCATGTATGAAAGACACCCTGGAGGTTCTAGTACAAGCTCATCCAGTGTACTAATGGACTTTAAAGGATCAATGCAAAGCTTAGACGTGGCAGGTGAACTGAACCATGGGACAAAAAAATAACTAGTACATTTTCTTTCGAAAGTAAATCAGGTTTTTTTAATTATTACAATGAAGTAACACAGATAGGGGGAGCACTGGTTCTCATTGAGGAGCTCTAACCATCTGATCACTCTTTCTATCCTCCTTCTCCTAGTTGCTGGAGACATCTCTCCGAACCCCGGCCCCCCATGTTATAGCCAGTCAAACCTCCCAACTGCTACACCAAGAAACCCCTCTAGCCTTATTAATATTCCCTGCATGCCTTCTGTCTCTTTGAATTGTGCCCTTTGGAATTCTCGCTCTGTGTGTAATAAACTCTCCTTCATTCATGACTTCTTCCTTTCTAACTCTCTTAATCTCCTGGCTCTTACTGAAACCTGGATCCAGCAGTCAGACACCACCGCTGCTGCTGCTCTCTCATTTGGTGGACTACACTTTTCTCATACCCCAAGATCAGACAACAGAGCAGGTGGAGGCGTTGGTCTGCTCCTTTCACCCAAATGTACCTTCCAAGTTATCCCCCAAGTACCCTCACTTGTATTCCCTTCCTTTGAGGTCCATGCTGTCAGACTCTACGTCCCCTTCTCCATGCGAGTGGCGGTGGTGTATCGTCCTCCCGGCCCCTCTCACCAGTTCCTGGATCATTTTGCCACCTGGCTTCCACACTTTCTCTCTTATGACACCCCTACCCTCATCATGGGTGATTTCAATATCCCAATTGCTTCTCCCCTCTCCCCATCTGCTTCTCACCTTTTATCTCTAACCTCCTCTTTCGGCCTCTCGCAGCATACTAACTCTCCAACACATGATGATGGAAACTCCCTTGATTTGGTCTTCTCCCGGCTTTGCTCACTGGATGATTTCACAAACTCCCCTCTCCCGCTCTCTGACCACAACCTTCTTTCATTCTCTATCAAGAACTGCCATCCCGCTCAGGTCACCCCCACTTTCCACACTTATAGAAACATACAGGCCATTAACACCCAGAAACTTATGAAGAACTTGCAGTCTTCATTGGCCCCAATCTCATCCATCTCTTGTCCTAATTCTGCTCTGAAGCATTACAATGAAACCCTGCAAAGTGCCCTGGATGAAGCTGCACCTCCTATACATAGAACAACTCGGCACAGACGGCGACAACCGTGGCACACGCTGCAAACACGTTTCCTGCAGCGGTGCTCCAGGTGCGCCGAACGTCTGTGGAGAAAATCTAATCTGCCCGAAGATTTCATCCATTATAAGTTCATGTTAAAAACATACAACTCTGCCCTTCACCTCTCCAAACAAACCTATTTCAACACCCTCATCACCTCGCTGTCCAATAACCCAAAACGTCTCTTTGACACTTTCCGGTCCCTACTCAACCCAAGAGAGCAGGCCCCAACCACAGATCTCCGCGCTGACGATCTGGCCAATTACTTCAAAGAAAAAATTGACCACATTCGACAGGAAATCATTTCCCAATCTCTTCATACCAAGCACTGTCCTCCCTCCCCCACTGCATCTAGTTCACTCTCTGACTTTGAACCAGTTACAGAAGAAGAAGTAAGCAGGCTCCTTGCATCTTCTCGCCCGACCACTTGCACCAGCGACCCCATTCCGTCGCATCTCCTCCAGTCCCTTTCCCCGGCTGTCACCTCTCACCTAACAAAAATATTCAACCTTTCCCTCACTTCCGGTATTTTTCCCTCCTCATTTAAGCATGCCATCATACATCCACTACTTAAAAAGCCCTCCCTCGATCAAAATTGTGCCGCTAATTATAGACCTGTCTCTAATCTTCCCTTCATCTCTAAACTCTTGGAACGCCTGGTCCACTCCCGTCTTACCCGCTATCTCTCAGATAATTCTCTTCTCGACCCTCTTCAATCTGGTTTCCGCTCTTTACACTCTACTGAAACTGCCCTCACTAAAGTCTCTAATGACCTACTAACAGCTAAATCTAATGGTCACTATTCCATGCTAATTCTCTTGGATCTCTCCGCAGCATTCGACACTGTGGATCATCAGCTCCTCCTCACTATGCTCCGCTCCATCGGCCTCAAGGACACCGTTCTCTCTTGGTTCTCCTCCTATCTCTCTGGCCGATCCTTCACTGTTTGTTTTGCTGGTTCCTCCTCCTCTCACCTTCCCCTTACTGTTGGGGTTCCTCAAGGATCAGTCCTAGGCCCCCTCCTCTTCTCTTTGTATACTGCCCCTATTGGACAAACAATCAGTAGATTTGGTTTCCAGTACCATCTCTATGCTGACGACACCCAATTATATACCTCTTCTCCTGTTATCACGCCGACCTTTTTAGAAAACACCAGTGATTGTCTTACCGCTGTCTCTAACATCATGTCCTCCCTCTATCTGAAACTGAACCTGTCAAAAACTGAACTCCTCGTGTTCTCTCCCTCTACAAACCTACCTTTGCCCGACATTGCCATCTCTGTGTGCGGTTCCACCATTACTCCAAAGCAACATGCCCGCTGCCTTGGAGTCATCCTTGATTCCGAGCTTTCATTCACCCCCCACATCCGATCACTGGCTCGCTCTTCTTATCTGCATCTCAAAAACATTTCCAGAATTCTCCCTTTTCTTACTTTCGACTCTGCAAAAACTCTTACTGTCTCACTTATTCATTCTCGTCTGGACTATTGTAACTCTCTACTAATTGGCCTACCTTTTACCAGACTCTCCCCGCTCCAATCTGTCCTGAATGCTGCTGCCAGGATCATATTCCTCGCCAACCGTTACACCGATGCCTCTACCTTGTGCCAGTCATTACACTGGCTACCCATCCAATCCAGAATCCAGTACAAAACTACTACCCTCATCCACAAAGCACTCCATGGCTCAGCACCACCCTACATCTCCTCTCTGGTCTCAGTCTACCAACCTACCCGTGCCCTCCGCTCTGCTAATGACCTCAGGTTAGCATCCTCAATAATCAGAACCTCCCACTCCCGTCTCCAAGACTTTACACGTGCGGCGCCGATTCTTTGGAATGCACTACCTAGGTTAATACAATTAATCCCCAATCCCCACAGTTTTAAGCGTGCCCTAAAAACTCATTTGTTCAGATTGGCCTACCGCCTCAACACATTAACCTAATTATCCCTGTGTGGCCTATTAATAAAAAAACAACAACATAATCGCGTTCCTCCATCATGTTCTCATACACTTTATGCAGTTAATAGCCTCTGTGTCTGTACTGTTACATACTTAGGCAGTTAACTGGTTCATGCAGCTTTACATGAACACCCGAGCCTTACACTATGGCTGGTCCAAATAACTAAAGCAATTGTTACCATCCACCTCTCGTGTCTCCCCTTTTCCTCATAGATTGTAAGCTTGCGAGCAGGGCCCTCATTCCTACTGGTATCTGTTTTGAACTGTGATTTCTGTTATGCTGTAATGTCTATTGTCTGTATAAGTCCCCTCTATAAGTTGTAAAGCGCTGCGGAATATGTTGGCGCTATATAAATAAAATTATTATTATTATTATTATTAACTGTAGTATGCAGCCTTAGCCACCCTTCACACGTCCGTTTTTTTTGTGTCCATGTTCGGGCTGTTTTTAATAAGTACTGCAAATAAGGACAAACGCACACCCATTGTATTCAATGGTGGGGGGCACATGTCAGGTTTATTACACAGACTTTGTGTCCATGTGAAAAACCCATAGACATGTCCGTTTTTATCAACAGCACGGACAAAATGCGTGCCACATACATGGACACTGATGACACATGGCTGACATCCGTGTGTTAGTAGCGTGACATGTACCGGTATCTGGGAAGAAGTGGTAGAGTTCACGCTGTTCCCAGGAGCCGGCTGCTGAAGGCAGCTCTTATCATTGTAGCCTGGTCTCCCTGTGATCAGCGCTACCAGGTGACATTGATGAGAGTTCTATTCAGCACCCGTTGAGTACATAGTGTATAAAGTTAAGAATAGATTAAAACAGTGGTGTGGGCTCCCGTGTAATTTTCGCTTTAAACCGTTTCAATTTTGTGTCTGTTTTTGCAAATCATTGCAACTATCTCCTGTCTCAGACTGATATGCTATACTGGAGGCTTTATAAATGGGGGCCATCATTTTATATTTAGAAGCCTAATGTTTTATAAAGAAATCAGTCAGAAGTAAGCAATTCTGCTGCTGCAGTTCACAAGGATTATGAGACGCCCTACTGCATAATCCATACGTTATCAATGAGAGGTTATGGACAGGTACACATGGCACACCAGTAATGCTGGGCAGAAGCTACACAGGTATGCAAGGCATTTATAGCCATGATGTGAGAATGTGAACACTGTTCTGGTGAAACATCATTTCAGGAACAAAATGATCTTTGTTAATAGCGATAATAAACCATGCCTAGTAACCGTGCATATAAGTGTTGCAAATGTTCATCTTTTGATTACATTTATTTATACTGATAATAAAGCATGGAGAAGAACCTCATTTATCAGAAGGCTCATATGGCTTGAATTTACAGACTTCATTTCAATGAGATCAGCGGCATAATTACATTTTCTCCAGCAGTAACTACTAAAAGCTGCATAATTAGATTTAGGTTTGGAGCAGCCGAAGGTCAAGCCCTTCTTCTACCGTGTCAGCTACGAAGTATACAGGAACAACATTTCAACCAAAAAGCTTTGGACACCTGGACACCCGCAGCATCTTAAAATGAATGGGCTTGTCCTGTTGGTCTTAAATCTGTCTATGCTTCTCTTTTCTAGCTTATTCTCACTGGATAAAAGGCTTTTAAAGCCAGAAAAGATATATACAGGCAGGAGGCCAAATAGATCCTGACAGGTGATCATGATATGCACTCATCTGATGTCAACCGGTCTTATCAACAAGCACGGGCACCATTTGCAGTAATATGCCTTGTGATGGCGCACACAAAATTACCAAGTGAGGGAAAATATAGCAATATATATTATAAATATAGGGGGACATTTGCGTGATCTTTTGTTTCGAATTTTGTGTCAGAGTTTTCCTGTGATGGAAATCACAGAGCAGAGCGGACTCACAGACTCATCTAGTGTGATCTTCTAACACCTAGGAAGAAAATCAGGAGATGGACTGCTCAAGTATGAAGGTGCCATAGCTCACAGAGAAGCTGCTTTTTTGTTTCTGGTACCACAATGACTGCTTCCATGAATTTATTATTCTGCCAAAAGATGTAAATATTCCACAAATCAGCTGTGTTTTTATACTAATTTTAAAGGGACTGGCTTTAATATGCAAATAAAAGTGCATAATGGTGCTCCTAGGCACAGGCCATGCCAAGGATGCACCGAATCCCCCTCATTTGCTTATTAAATAAAAGTAGATTTTTCAGCAAATATTAAACTGTAGATCCCTGGTATTTTTATAGAGGCTATGTCCCATATATAAATGTCTATGCAGTTTAATTGGCATTTTGCGGGTGACAGACTCCTTTTAGTTTAGCTCTGACATAGTTTGGAAGTATCGTAGTTTAAATTTGTTTCCAAATTCAACAAAGCACTGTTTTTTCTTATAGAAGAGACAATTGATTTCAATAGTTGCAAAAAATTAATTAGATTTTTTTGCAGAACAGAACAGTCTGCTCATGGGTGTGCAAGTAGCTAACCAACAATGTACCGTAATATTGATTGTCATGCTACAGCTAATATATACAGCAGTAATTTCTTTACAAGTTTCAGACAATTTTCTGTCTTTTGTGGGACAATATCAAACACTGTATTGTGTTCATATAATTTTTGTGGTAATTGGGTATTCTCATATTATTAAATTGCTATAGTTAGATACAATGGAAATAAGCAAGCTTGCAACTGACTTGATTTTGCCGTCTGCTTTCATTCTAATGCCATAAGAGCTTTTATCTTATATATTGTACAGCTGGTTTCCAAGGCGCTTGGCCACCAGAAACTGGACCAAGTATGCGCAGTAATTATAATCCAGGAAAAGAGTCATCTCCTAACATACCAGCCGCCTCTCACCAGCCCATTGATTTCTATGCAGCCGTTACTTGCTCAGAGTCCTGAATAATCACAGTCCCCCGCCACCCAGCATCAGCAGTTTCCAGAGCAGTTCTCATAAGAAGGACTCGCACTTTCCTAAGTGGTGTACCTGTTTAAAGACCTTATTATCTCCACAAGTAGATATATAGTTATAACAATGCACCCTTCAGAACAAACACTGACACACCGTTAATGTGTAGTAGCAAAATGAAGCTAACCACCAGAACTGTCGCGCAGAGAGGAGCATGTGCCCCCCAAGCAACCAGTTAATAAATATGGGGACTGCAGAACTATGACATATTCAATAGACAACTTGAGAATACCCCTTTAAGTTAGATTTACAATGATAGTGTTCTGTTTCCAAGATGTCCTTTTTGCAGGGCAGAACAACTTACAATTTGGATCTGCATGTGGTATTAGGCACACGATCTGCAGAGTTACCCATTCGGTGATATATAAGCTCTATGAGTCGATTTGTATACAGTTTCCCAGTACATGGATTTTGCAAAGAAGTTTGGTGACCCAAAAAAATTTGCAATTCTGTAGTTTAGATTTTTTTTTTTTTTTCCTTTGCAGCATTTACCTTATGGGTAAGTTAATGTTATAATTTCATATATGAGACTTTTTCAAAAGTGGCCATATCAAATATACCATAACTATTTTTTATTTCTTTAATATCCTAACAAGAGAAACAGAGAATTATTCAAAATTGTTAAGACTTTTTATTAATTTACCTTTATAAAAACTTTTTCCCACTTTATATTTAGTCAACTTGGGATAATTGAACCTGGAGTAATTTTATTGCCTGTTCAATATACTGTAATACTATTGCAGTGACAAGCTAAATGATAGGACTAAGATGACACCTATGGGAGCCTTTAGCAGGTCCCCAGCTGCTATGAAAACTCATTGACAACATGAAATCACCATCCTAAGTACTATATCATCAATTAAACCATAGAAAACATACCTTTTACTGCAATAAGTTAAGAGTACCGTATATATCAAATATGTTTTACTTAAAAAAAAAAAAAAAAATACTTGACCCAAAGCTTAATCTGTCTGTACTCAAGGAAGGGAAAAGGTTTACCCTAGTAGGCCACTATTGTCTCGATAGCTTGGTGCGGAGGTTGGCACCCTGCTCACCATCAACTATCCCTCCCTAGCCCGATATAGAAGAGAGTAGAATATAAAAATACCAGACAGCAAAACACTATACGGTGTAGAAATGTATAGAGACAGACAAGAAAGTACAACCTGGTTTGTAGTTTTACCAAGATATTGTCCAAAAATGTTGTTGGCTGTTCAATATATCTAGAGATATCACAAAAAATGGAGGAAGAAATATAGATCAAGGTTTCTTCTCATGAGCCACTAAATTCAGATTCCTAATAGAAGGACTGGATGTCTATGTCCAAAGATATCCCATACTGGTGTACTGGAAACCCAAATATTAAGGTATATGCTAAATATCAAATACATGTCAGGATCCAATATTGCACTTCATCCCAGTGAATCAAAGGTTGTGCATACTCTCTAGTCACACAAAACACTGCACACTAGCAGCCAAGTATGGATATTCTCGACATGTTTCCCTTCCAATCGGTTCATCAGGAGAACATACTAGCCTGATCTATTTGTTATTTTAGAGCGTTTGCTGTCCACTTTCCTGAAATTGGTTAACCCATTTAACTACTCTAATCTACTGACTTATATTCACCCTTGCCGATATCTTACCATCTTATGAATGGAATGATGAAGTCTGTAAAGTGAATTGACCACAGCCACATTTCTTCGCTGACCTTCTGTGAGAGGCCCAATCACCTGACTTGCGTCTCCTTGAGTAGACAGCTAAAATAACAAAAAGAGATCAATCTTAAAATGTAGGACACCATTGTCAGGGTGAATTACATGTTGAATAGCTTGATTTGAGTGACTTTGGTTATCGCAACGCAATTTATAAGACTGTATCACTACAAGAGTAAAACATAAGCAGCACTTTAAACATTAAAATAAGAAAGAAGACAACAAAAGTGTATTTCTGAAGGCACGCAGGATGTTCATGCTCTACACATGACTAATATAAGAAATTCAAATTATAGTGGCATTAGTCAGCAATACAAGAAGGCTTAATCTGTGAGGGATATGGATTTCAAACATGTTTATGAATTTTACAGCAGCAGAAAATCATTTTCGTGTAGAAATATTGAAAACAGCTGATTCCAAAATAAACCTGTTCATACGGTATTTATAGACATTATTTATCCTGCAGGAATTACATAAAGAGCATAATTTCTAAAAAGGTAAACCAAGTCAGCCAACACCAAGTAAAGACAAGTCTAAATCCTAACACTTAAAGGGAACCTGTCGGCAGGATTGTGCACAGTAACTACAGACAGTGTCAGGTCGGCGCCGTTATACTGATTACAATGATACCTTGGTTGATGAACTCCGTCTTGTGACTGTTGTGTAATCTTTATTTTCAGTTGTGAGTTAATGATATGCTTGTGCTTCGGAGCGGCCTGTGGGGGGTCTCCATGTGGTGCTCTGATTAGGTACTCATAATGCAGACTGATGACAGGTCACTGATCCCACACGGACCTGCCCCCTAGTTTACATACTGAATATAATATGTGTTGGAAAAAAAATCACATTCAGCAGGTCGGCGTCTGTGCTGCAGCATGATTTCATCTATAATATGCATTAAATTGTTTTATTTAGCCATATACATTTATTCTGGGAAAAAAAATCTTTATTAAAATGGTGCCGGCAGTACCTGTGCAGTAGCATCTATCAGCAATCCGATGATCCTATAGATGCTACTGCGCAGGCACAGCCATTTTACGAGAGGAAAAAAATGGTCTCTTCCAAGATGGCGCCAGCAGCGCAAGGGAAGTAGCATCTATCAGCGACCGATAGATGCTACTGTGCAGGGGCCTCTGGTGCCATTTTACTAGAGGAAAACGAAATTTGTCTCCACCAAAACGCCTGCGCAGTAGCATCTATCCTATTGCTGATAGATGCTACTGCCCAGGCGTGGCTGGCGCCATTTTGGGAAAAGTTTTATTTTTCAGAATAAATGTATACGACTACATAAAACAATTTAATGCATATTATAGATGCGATCATTCTGCAGTGCTGGCGCCTGCTGCTGAATTTGTTTTTTATTTTAATATTCAGTAAGTAAAATAGGGGGTAGATCACTGAGGGATCAGTGACCTGTCATAAGCTATCAGCAAGAACCACCATTACACAATCAGAGCACCACATGAAGACCCCCACAGGCCGCCCCGGAGAACAAGCATATTAACTGAAAACTGCAAATACAGATTAAATAGCAACCACAAGACGGATTTCATCAACCAAGGTATCATTGTAATCAGTATAACGGCGCCGACCTGACACTGTCTGTAGGTTACTGTGCACAATGCTGCTGACAGGTTCCCTTGACAAGTGTGTGGCCACTAGTTTTTAATAGCCTATTCTTAAGACAGTCCATCAATATCTGATAGGTGGGGGTGCGAGACCCTGTACGAGCTATTACCAGCGCCAGAAGGAAGTTTTCTAATGCTGCCAGGAGTGCGGCAGCTACGACAAACCTATAGCGGCTGTGGCTCGGAACATTTGAGTAGAGGTGGATCTGCAGCACCAGGCCGCAACCACTATAGAAATGATGAAGATGCTATGTTCCGGCAGCATCTGAGAACTTCTGGCCGGCAACAACTGATGAGCGGGGCTGACGGGTGTCTCACTCCAACTGATCAGATATTGATGGCCTATGCCATCAATAAATAAGTAGTGGCCAAACCCTTTAATAAGGCATAATTCACATAACCATATTAAAAATTTGTGGTGTCCTGTCCAGTAGAATAGGAAGTGAAGTGGGGAGTTCTGTACTGCACCCTTGTGTCATTCAGTCGAATTAAACCATCCATCTCACAGTCCATAGAATGGAGTCTGATGGTGCATGTTGCAAATTTTTCGGCAGGAACAATATATGTGAAAAATGGCTCATGTGAATGGGGTCACTGATGACTGAGTGCATGTCCAGGCCATTGTGCACTGGAACAGCACATGGAGTAAATGTCCACACCTGTGAAAAAGGCCTACGCCACATCTGTCAAGATCTGTTGCAAAATTTTGTAAAATCGTTTGGTAGCTGAATTATGAATAGGGATTATATGGGTGTTCTCAACATCACAATTTATCACCTATCCATACGACAGGGAACAGGTGTCCGATTGCTAGGACCATGGAGTGTAATGATTGAGGTCGTAGGGGGTGTGACCATGCCTGTTAAGTGGGGATAGTTTTAACCGAAGGTGTGCCTGAGGATCAGAATTGGGGGTACTTATAATATGAGACCGCATAGAGGAACATATTTAATTTATGGGGCCAGAATTGGAGGACATTACTACTATATAGAGGCCACATGGGGGGATTATTAATATATGCGGGCCACTTAGGGGGACATTTTTAATGTATGGGGGCCACTTAGGGGGACGTTGTTAATGTATGGAGCCACATAGGGGAATATCACTACTATATAGAGGCCATAAAAAGGGATGTTAGTATGTTGATATGGAGGTATAATAGGTGGACAATCGTACCATATGGGTGCTACAAAGGAGGCAATTCTACAGTTTTACTGTAGTGTTTAAACTATAACACAGAAAATTATATCGTTTCCATGTTTTTGACAGCGGCATTAACTTGCGCTTCCGGCAAGATCGCCAGAAATCCCACCCATCGGTTACCCCGTCACGTGATCGCGAGTCACCGATGGGTTGGCATGACAACCAGAGGTCTCCAGCAGCAAGTGAGATACTCTGCTACATACAGGTGATCTGAACATCACCTGTATGTAGCAGAGCTGATCAAAGTACTACAGCTTCTAGTCTCCCATAAAGACTATTGAAATATACAATAAAGAAAAAAAAAGGTTTTAAAAATATTTAAAAAATCGAAAAATCTAAAAGTTCAAATCACCTCCCTTTTGCCCCATTCAAAATAAAACAATAAAAAAAATCAAATATACACATATTTGGTATCGCCGCGTTCAGAATCGCCCGATCTATCAATATAAAAAAAGAATTAACCCGATCGTTAAAAAGCGTAACGAGAAAAAAAAGTAAAAACGTCAAAATTACGTTTTTCTAGTCGTCACAACACTGCATTAAAATGCAATAATAGCCGATCAAAAGATCGCATCTGCACTAAAATGGTACAATTAAAAACCTCAACTCGGCGCGCAGAAAATAAGCCTTCATCTAACCCAAGATCACAAAAAATGGAGACCCTAAGGGGATTGGAAAATGGCGCCTTTTGTTAAAATAAAATTTACAATTTTTTTCACCACTTAAAAAAAAGTAGAGGAAGCATTTGGGAAACGGCGCTGTCGGGGTGAGAACACTCTGTCCATTTGGGACCTCCACGTTGACTCACATCTTGGTATGACTCCTTTTGTTTCAGCTATCTTATTCACTGTCCGGATCTATGTTCATAGTAACATTTAGCACTTATGCTCTAGCTACTAATATTAGTGTTTGCAGGCCCCTGTATCATTTCTTGCTGACTTTTCCATACATATGCTGCTTATATTTTTGCACAATGCACTAGGCACTTTTTCACATGAAGTATTTGTCAGCCTTTTATACAGTACAAGGCATTTTATTGCCTGCCATTTGTGACACTTTATACAGAGGGTACATTTTTCTTATTTCATTGAATTCAGACTCTTCCGGTCAGGCTGAAACGTATTAATTGTTTACATGCATTTCAACTTTATATTTTTTTGAGACCGTGTTAATAATTAAATAAAAAAATAACCTACACATGTTTGGTGTCTATGAACTCATAATGACCTGGAGAATGATAATGGCAGGTCAGCTTAAGCATTTAGTGAACATGGTAAAAAAAAAAAAAAAAAAAAAAAAACAACTGTGGGATTACACTTTTGTGCAATTTCAAAGCACTTGGAATTTTTTTCCGGTTTTCCAGTACACAATATGTTAAAAACAAGCCCTCACATGGCCATTTTGACCAAAAAATAAAAAAGTTATGGCTCTGGGAAGAAGGGGAGCAAAAAAATGAAAATGCAAAAACAAAAATACCCTTGGTCACTGTGGTTGTTAAGGGGTTAAAGAGGGTTTGCTACCAAGCCTTACCATTTTGGAATCAACTAAATTTTTTTTAAAAATCAGAGCTACATCTAAGCGTTTTTTTTTTTCTTGGCATAGATGCTTTAAAATGCGGGCAAGAAGATAATATTTTGCTCTCACTTTAATTACCGTATATTTTACAATTTAAAAATATCAAGAAGGGTTCATGGACCATGTATTACAACAGTTTAGACATCTGCAAAGAGTTAAGCACTACAAATGCAGAAAAAGCTGGAAAAAAAAAATCGCTAATTTTGCAGCAAACACATTGCTGAAAAAGGTATCATACTTTATGCTTAGAATTCTACATGTTTGGGGGGCGTGGTTTGCAAGGGAACAGGAGCAGACCTATCTTATAGGAGCTCCTGCAATTTCCCTGATTTAAGTTGCTAAAGCTTACAAAAAAGTGGAAATTTTGGACCCAAAGCATTTATAAGCATGCCTGGTACCAGTTACAAGAAGAGGGGACCTACTTATGTGGAGAAGAATCCTTCCATAGGACGTGAAAGACGAGGCTCTGGAGAAGCTTTTCCAACGCCTGGAGATAAACATGGCGGACCTGCAGCCTGGAAGCCGACCCCCTGCCGGGCCCCGGCTAAGCCGAGGACTTCTAATATACAGCAGACCCACGGGACACCGTCCGGGCTGAAAACTCCTCTCTCAGCGACCCCAACAATGACAAGCGGCAGCAGAAGGAAGAAGCAAAGTGCCGCGGTGGACTCGGGCGCCGGGAGGAAGCACACAGCTGCTAAGGATGACTCAGCGACTCCTCCACAGCAGGCACCCGGCAAGATGCAGCCGGCCAGCCAAAGCCGGAGAAGCAGCCTGAATCACAAGGGACAAGAGTTTGTGCCGAAGAAATGGGCAGCCACAGGATCCTGGACTATGAACGCAGCACCGCGGACACAGAAGGGAGCGTCACCGCCTGCAGAGGAAGTGGTCTCAGGAACGTGCCGGGGGAGCTCCGACATGGAAGAAAGCACCATGCTAGGCACAGCAGACAGGAGACCGTGTTCTGGACAGGAGACAGGAGGGGGCCAATGGTCATCAGCGCTGGTAAGCGGACCGCAGCATATTTCCACGCAATTTACACAAGCATCCCCATATAAACATATTTCGGGGGATCTAAGGGAGAACACCTGCGCTGATGGGAAGCATGATCTTCCTAATTTACAGTCAGACGGCCATAACCTCAATGATATTAGCTCTTCCTGCCATACCACCAAAGGCACACAGAGTGAGAGGCTTAAAGGGACACTACCAAGAGAGGTCTCTGAGTCCTGGGATTTTGATGAACATTCCTAGGATTAATTCAGAGTTCTATAGGGCTCTGGGCACATCCTTTGAAAGATTTGATGCTTCACTAAGAGCTCATGGGAATGGAGGAGACGAGGACGTATTGATAGAACCATCTGACAGCTTTTCCGGATCCTTGGAAAGCCTGGAGGGATTACACTCAAAAGAGCTTTTTGAGAATATTGACACTTCTGACATTTCTGACTATGATTCAAGTGACCTCTCTGAAAGCTCCTCATTAAATGAGGTTCCATGTGAGAAATTTAAACCTGTTGAGAACCATAATTCTAAAAGTCCTTCCCCTAATTTACTACTACTGGAAGAGATTCCTGCATCCGATGATTACCTGACAGAGGGATTCATGGTGTCTCTTCTTCAAACATTTCTAATCACAACGAATCTTTGCGGTAAAAGAGTCAATTTTGAATCTAAACAAATAAACAATTCAAAAGCATCCGAAGCTTTCATAAAAAAACTTTTTAAAGAGATATTAGTTTCGGTAACTACTGACATTGAGTTAAATCCTTCTACCATATCTGTTGGCTCTTCGCCTGTTCCAGAATCATCTGCATCTAACAACAAAAACAAAAAGAACGAACATAGCATTTCTCAAACCATACCCAAGACCTCAAAATCACTGGAGGAGATTCAAAAAAATATGGATCTCTTCAAAACCAACTTACCTAATTTTGAGGATTTTAGAAGGAAGAATAACATTAAGATCAGGGGTATACCAGAGACGATCCAGTCTTCCCAGTTGGAAGGTTACGTTTCCTCAATGATCTCTTACTTGTTTCCTAATGCTAACGAAAGTCTTCTGATCGAAAAAGCCGTTAGAGTACGTAGACCGCCCTCGCTTCCAAAGGATCTGTCATGTGACGTTATTGTTTCGTTTTATCCAAATTGGGTGAGGAACGCGCTTCTTGGTATGTTGAAGGATCCGAGATTTCTTTCATCCCCATACAAATACTTGGCTTTTTATAAGGACCTGTCAAAAGTCACTCTCCAAAATAGAAAAGCATTCTCGCATATCACACGTGAACTACTACGAGCAGGGCTTTCTTACATCTGGACTAGATCGTCAACCCTCCAGGTGAAACTCCCGTCAAGATTATTTCATGTTTCTTCTCCGGACGAGGGCATTGAATTTTTCAAATGTGCTGGAATTAAGTCCTCTGGGGCCTCCTTTGGTCCACCCTCCACAGCGAAGTTGGGTATTTGCCCTGGATGACTAATCTATAACGTGGCTAATCTATGACTAGTTATTTGAGTAACTGAAATAACTCTTTTCACTTCAAAAGCTTTTTTTTTTGGATCGAACCGAACTTTCCCTCCACATAGTCTTAGGGTCGCCATGGGGCACTCCCGGACGTGGCAGGCCTTATACCACGCATTTACTCTATCTTTGCTTTACTGACTTTTAGGCTCATTACCTGAGCATATTAATATTACTTCTATGCTTAGCTTTTTTAAGCAACGTTGAACTCTGTTAACATTTCATACCGATTTACTACTTTGAAAGGTTGCTTTACTTTTAGGCGCTAATACGAAGCGACGGCTATTTTGGGAAAATTTATGCTACTGTATGTTGGTTTGTACATATGCCTGTCTTTCTTCTTCCCTCATTCCCCATAATACTTGGGGATTTCTTTCCCCTCCCTGTCCCTATCTTTTCCCTACCCCTTTATCCATACCCTTTATATAATGAAAAACTGATAAAAATATTTGAAAAATAATTCTACATGTTTTAGTTAAAGTAAATATTAAAATGTTTTAAGAAATGTAAACAAACATATATATTATAATTATGCGTTTCTGCACAGCAATACTCCTCTATGCAGCCAATTAGGCAGCTTTAGAGAAAACTTCATTGCCTGTTTAATCCCCCTTAGCAAAGTCTAAGATGTATAATCCTAGCCAAGGAAGCAATGCTATTAAATGCAATTCTTTGCAATACAATTAGAGCTAGCATACAGTACAGTGCATAACAAAAACGGTTTTACCTAGAGAACCTTATCATTTATGGATAATACGTCAGTAGAACAACATGTCAAGCATTACGCCTGGTGACAATACTGCAGCTCCCCGCTCCCCAAAACAGCTCCCTGTAGATGGGTTCGGGCATGGTTAATATTCCTAGTCATATTACATGGCCTGTTAAAGAGTCAGATATCGGAATAGGATGTATGACATAGGGGGAAGGTAAAAATGAACACAGTTTATGAAAATGAGGAGACAAATATATAAATATCTACAATATTTTAACCATCAAGCCTCCTATAACACGTTTCCTGAAAAGTCAATCAGCTGCAATCAGGGCCGATGTCAGCACCCGCCACACCCGGGCAAGTGCCAGGGCCCTGGGCAGGTGGCCCACTCACCATCAGGGACACCGGCGTGCTGTGGTGGCCCAGTGTCTGTGCCAGTGCCGACGCCCGCGAGTGGGTCCCTCAGCTTGCTCAGTGCCCTGGCACTTGCGATTCTCACCTCTCCCCATTTCACCGCTGCGGCGTCTTCCACGTCTCCGGACTGTGAAGTTCAGGTCAGAGTGCGCGATGATGTCATGTGTGTACGCCCTCTGCCTAAACAGTCACAGTGCAGAGAGCCGGAAGACGGCAAGCAGAGCAGCGGCCAGTGAGGAGAGGTGAGTATTTCATTTTTTTTATGTTTGGAGCATTATATATGGGGACTATCATATACTGGAGCATTATATGGGGCCATCATATATGGAGTATTATATATGGGGCCCATTATTCACTGGAGAATCGTATATGGGGCCCATCATACACTGAAAGATACTATATGGGGCCCATCATACACTGGAGGATCATATATGTGGTCCATTATATATGGAGCATTATATGGACCCATCATACACTGGAGCATCATATGGGGCCCATTATATATGGAGCATTATATGGGGCCTACTCTGTATGGGGCTCATTATACTCTATGGGGCCCATCCTATACTGTATGCAGCATTATATGGGGTCCATTATATATAAACACAAATTAAATCCCAAATTAGGTCTAAACACATTAGAAAGTAGAGTTAACACAAAAGACCAATACCACCATGTACCTCTCTTAGTGCAAAAGAGCAAAACGAGGTCAAGAGTATTTTTAAACAAATATATCAATTAAATAAATCACAAAAGATTATTATATCAATTTAGAGTATCGCAAACCAAGTAGGAATATAGAGGAATTCTACTAGGATATAACAAAATAACAAACATCTATAGATTATGCACTAAAAAATATCTTAGCAGAATAGCACCATAAAAATAGTAGATAATTATAAGGACCAGTTTAGATGGACCTATTGCTTATGCTCAGATTATTCCAAAGAGAACATCATATCCCCATGAAAAGGAGCCTCAGTGCAATGGAACACTATACAAAGTGCTAGCGTGCATGTAGAGGTGATATACAAAGTGCTAGAGGCTTCCTGACGAAGACACGTTGAAACGCGCGTAGGGGCGGCAGGCTGGGGTCCAGGTCTACATTACTATGTAAATTATAGCAAAGCACATGCACTTTACCTTTTATCTATTACCTATTTGCACTACATTATTTTGCGATATTCTGAATTGATATAATAATCTTTTGTGATTTATTTATAAATTGATATATTTGTTTAAAAATACACTTGACCTTGTTTTGCTCTTTTGCACTAAGAGAAGTATGTTGTGGTATTGGCCCATTATATATGTAGCAATATATGGGGCTCATCATATACTGGAGAATTATATGGAGCCCATCGTATACTGTATGTATGGAGCAATATATGGGGCTCATTCTTCATGGAGCATTGTATGGGGCCCATTATACAGTATGGAGCAATATATGGGACTCATTATACTGTATAGAGCAATATATGGGGCCTATTATATACTGTATGGAGCAGTATATGGGGTCCATTATTCCGTATGGCACATTTTATGGGGCCCATTATTCCGTATGGAGCAATATATGGTGCCCATAATACTGTATGGAGCAATATATGGGGCATATTATATACTGTATGGGGCTCATTATTCTGAATGGAGCAATATATGTGGCTTATTATACTGTATGGAGCAATATATAGGGTCCATTATTCTGTATAGAGAAATATATGGAGCACATTATTTTGAATGGAGCATTATATGGGGCCCATTATTCTGTATGGAGCAATATATGGTGCTGATAATACTATATGGAGCAATATATGTGGCTCATTATACTGTATGGAGCATTATATGGGCTCATTATAGTGTATGGAGCATTATACGTGGCTCATTATACTTTAAGAAACAACCCAAACAACCAATCAACAGAACAAAAGTGTTATGTGCAAAAAGAGGGATAAAAAGTACTCAATATCTACCTGACGACGGATAACTTCCGAAACGCACATCGGGGTGAGCAAATACGAGATGTGGCGACTCCTTAAGGTAGATATTGAGTACTTTTTATCCCTCTTTTTGCACATAACACTTTTGTTCTATTGATACACCTTGCTGTGAGATCAGGTCTTGATATGTGAATTGCTGCTTTGCACATTGCACTTTGGATAATATATTATACTACATCTGGATTTGAGATATTTTACCTATGAATATACAGTTATATATTTGCACCAGATTTTAATGTGAATTGCTACTTTGCACATTGCACTTTTTTTTATATTTGTATTTGATACACTTTTTTATCCTTGTATTATTTGAGTACACAGGTGTATTTTCGCACATTACTTTTCACTCTTGAGGGATTTATTTATATACAAATTGGGTCGGCCATTACTACCTAAGTTGTGAAGCAACTATATGCGTTGTTTCCTAGTCCTGCTATGCGCACAGATGTTTGTTTCTTTTACCTTGCCATTAATATTTAATAAAGGCATTTTATAATCTACTAGATGGTGGCCCGATTCTAACGCATCGGGTATTCTAGAATATGCATGTCCACGTATTATATTGCCCAGTCACGTAGTATATTGCCCAGTCACGTAGTATTTTGCCCAGTCACGTAGTATAATGCTCCATGCAGTTATGGCCCCATAGATGCCCCATATAATGCTCCATGCACTTATGGCCCCATAGATGCTCCATATAATGCTCCATGCAGTTATGGCCTCATAGATGTCCCACATAATGCTCCATGCACTTATGGCCCCATAGATGCTCCATATAATGCTCCATGCAGTTATGGCCTCATAGATGCCCCATATAATGCTCCATGCACTTATGGCCCCATAGATGCCCCATATAATGCTCCATGCAGTTATGGCCTCATAGATGTCCCACATAATGCTCCATGCAGTTATGGCCTCATAGATGTCCCACATAATGCTCCATGCAGTTCATTATGGCCCCATAGATGCCCCATATAATGTTCCATGCAGTTCTTTATGGCCCCATAGACGCTCCATACAGCATTGTGCCACATGTAATGCTGCTGCTGCTATAAATAAAAAAAAAATCACATACTCACCTCTCGTTACTGCTCCTCAGCATCCCGTCTCTCCGCACTGACTGTTCAGGCAGAGGGCGGCGCGCACACTAATACGTCATCGCGCCTTCTGACCTGCACAGTCACTGCAAGAGGACGGGAAGACGGAGCGTCGCCCGGCGAATGGAACGCGGACAGGTGAATATGAAATACTCACCTGCTCCTAATGCTGTCCCTGCCTGTCCCATGGTACCGCAGCTTCTTCGCGCCTGCGCGAGAAGGACCTGCCATGACGTCACGGTCACATGACCGTGACGTCATGGCAGGTCCTTCTCGCGCAGGGCCTGTGATGACTTCGCGGTCACATGACCGTGACGTCATGGCAGGTCCTTCTTGCGCAGGCGCGCAGGGCCTGTGATGACGTCGCAGCCACATGACCGTAACGTCATGGCAGGTCCTTCGCGCAAACCATCCTTGCCACCGAAACCTGCCGGCGGAAGGTGAGTATATAATGATTTTTTATTTTTTTATTATTTTTAACATTAGATTTTTTTTACTATTGACGCTGCATAGGGAGCATCAATAGTAAAAACTTGGTCACACAGGGTTAATAGCGGCGGTAACGGAGTGAGTTACCCGCGGCATAACGAAGTCCGTTACCGCTGGCATTAACCCGGTGTGAGCGGTGACTGCGGGGAGTATGGAGCGGGCACTGACTGCAGGGGAGTAGGGAGGGACTAATCGGACTGTGGCCGTCGCTGATTGGTCGCGGCAGCCATGACAGGCAGCTGGCGAAACCAATCAGCGACTTGGATTCCATGACAGACAGAGGCCGCGACCAATGAATATCCGTGACACACAGATGGAAGTGACCCTTAGACAGTTATATAGTAGATTCCTGTGTGGTGCTTCCCTGGTAATCCATAGATTGGTTGTTTGGGTTGTTTCTCCTGGTTTGGTGGTATCCACTTCTTTCACAGAGCATCGGATTATTGAATCTGTATTTTTACACATACTCTATATTATTTTTATATATTTTTATTGGAGCAATTTTCGGTGCGTCTGTGGTTTTAACTCATTATAATGTAAGTAGCATTATATGGAGTCCATTATTCTGTATGGAGCAATATAAGGGGCTTACTATCCTGTATGGAGCATTATATGGGGTCCATTATTCAGTATGAAGCAATATATGGGGCTCATTATTCTGTATGGAGCACTATGTGGTACCCATAATACTGTATGGAGCAACATGTGGGGCTTATTATTCTGTATGGACCACTATGTGATGCCCATAATACTGTATGGGGCAATATATGGGGCTCATTCTGTATGGAGCACTATGTGGTGCCCATAATACTATATGGAGCAATATATGGGGCTCATTATTTTGTATGGAGTGCTATGTAATGCCCATAATACTGTATGGAGCAATATATGGGGCTCATTAATCTGTATGGAGGACTATGTGGTGCCCATAATGCTGTATAGAGCAACATATGGAGCTCATTATACTGTTTGGAGCAATATATGGGGCATGTCATTCTGTATGGAGAACTATGTGGAGCCCAGAATACTGTATGGAGCACTATGTAGTGC
Organism: Ranitomeya variabilis; assembly: GCF_051348905.1. Lineage (NCBI taxonomy): Eukaryota > Metazoa > Chordata > Amphibia > Anura > Dendrobatidae > Ranitomeya > Ranitomeya variabilis. Next base: position 338,486,137 of record NC_135236.1, read on the forward strand.
CCATAATTCTGTATGGAAGACTATGTGGTGTCCATAATACTGTATGGAGGACTATACTGTCTGATTTATGAACTATTGTAGAATGCACAATAGATATCACTCATGTAATCTAAGAAGTGAAATCTTTGGCATTGTACTATCCCTATATTTCTCTGCAGTATCTGTGCATTATGAATTGTGGCATGTGTTAAAGGGGCTCACAGACTCTTTTGCCAGGGGCCCACAAAAACCTGGAGACGGCCCTGACCCATTTGCTTTCTCGTAATTTTAATTATACCCATAAGATCCATAACATTTTCCTCTTTCTAAAAGCCCATTTTTGTTATTTAACAATCTTTTTAATATCATAATTTTTTTGGCATCAGCATAAAAATAAAATTAAAAATAGTATATGAAACAGACTGATGGAAAAAAAATCATGACATACAGTGATTTGCGAAAGTATTCGGCCCCCTGGAACTTTTCAACCTTTTCCCACATATCATGCTTCAAACATAAAGATACCAAATGTAAATTTTTTGGTGAAGACTCAACAACAAGGGGAACACAATTGTGAAGTTGAATGAAATTTATTGGTTATTTTAAATTTTTGTGGAAATTCAGAAACTGAAAAGTGGGGCGTGCAATATTATTCGTCCTCTTTACTTTCAGTGCAGCAAACTCACTCCAGAAGTTCATTGTGGATCTCTGAATGATCCAATGTTGTCCTAAATGCCTAATGATGATAAATATAATCCACCTGTGTGTAATCAAGTCTCTGTATAAATGCACCTGCTGTGATAGTCTCAGGTTTTTTTTTGAAGCACAGAGAGTGTCATGAAGACCAAGGACCACAACAGGCAGGTCCGGAAAACTGTTGTGGAGAAGTTTAAGGCCGGATTTGGATACAAAATGATTTCCAAAACTTTAAACATCCCAAGGAGCACTGTGCAAGCGATCATATTAAAATGGAAGGAGTATCATACCACTGCAAATCTACCAAGACCCGGCCGTCCCTCTAAACTTTCATCTCAAACAAGGAGAAGACGGATCAGAGATGCAGCCAAGAGGCCCATGATCACTCTGGATGAACTGCAGAGATCCACAACTGAGGTGGGACAGTCTGTCTATAGGACAACAATCAGTCGTACACTGCACAAATCTGGCCTTTATGGAAGAGTGGCAAGAAGATAGCCATTTCTCAAAGATATCTATAAAAAGTGTTGTTTAAAGTTTGCAACAAGCCACCTGGGAGACAAACCAAACATGTGGAAGAAGGTGCTCTGGTCAGATGAAACCAAAATCGAACTTTTTGGCAACAATGCCAAACGATATGTTTGGCGTAAAGGCAACACAGCTCACCACCCTGAACACACCATCCCCACTGTCAAACATGGTGGTGACTGCATCATGGTTTGGGCCTGATTTTCTTCAGCAGGGAGAGGAAAGATGGTTAAAACTGATGGGAAGATGGATGGAGCCAAATACAGAACCATTCTTGAACAAAACCTGTTGGAGTCTGCTAAAGACCTGAGACTGGGACGGAGATTTGTCTTCTAACAAGACAATGATCCCAAACATAAAGCAAAATCTACAATGGAATGGTTCTCAAATAAATGTATCCAGGTGTTAGAATGGCCAAGTCAAAGTCCAGCCCTCAATCCAATCGAGAATCTGTGGAAAGAGCTGAAAACTGCTGTTCACAAACGATCTCCATCAAACCTCACTGAGCTCGAGCTGTTTGCCAAGGAAGAATGGGCAAGAATTTCAGACTCTCGATGTACAAAACTGATAGACACATACCTTAAGCGACTTGCAGCTGTAATCGCAGCAAAAGGTGGAGCAATAAAGTATTAAGTTAGGGAGGCCGAATAATATTGCACACCCCACTTTTCAGTTTTTGAATTTCCACAAAAATTTTAAATATCCAATACATTTCGTTCAACTTCACAATTGTGTTCCACTTGTTGTTGATTCTTCACCAGAAATTTACATTTGGTATCTTTATGTTTGAAGCATGATATGTGGGGAAAAGTTGAAAAGTTCCAGGGGGACGAATACTTTTGCAAGGCACTGTATTTAGTACTGTATGCAGTTTGTATTCTGAAATCTAATGACCAGTTAATTGTACCTGTCTTATGATGCTGAAATACCAAGGTTGTTTTCATTAGTTGTGAAAAGGAGTAAGTTTCCCTCCAAAAATTATAGATATTATTAGATATAGATATATATTATTATTGAGGTCCGATATTAACTATTAAGTCGAACTTGATTCTTCACCAAAAATTTACATTTGGTATCTTTATTTTTTAAGCATGATATGTGGGAAAAGGTTGAAAATTTCCAGGGGGCAGAATACTTTCACAAGGCACTGTATATCCTGGATCTCAAGGAAAATGGAAAAATGTAGACTTCCAAGTAATATTATAAATGGACCGTTCAAACCCATAGATTTAAAAATCTGCCAATTGTCTGAAACAGCAACAGAGTAACCTTATCAAGCCCATGATGAAGATTTCCTGGTCTAACACCAGGGTCAGTATGATATATGGGTGCTGCAGCTAGCCAATGGCTGTAGAAGTCATTTTTTGCACCACTGAGGTCACTGCTGTGGCAAGTAATTGGCTGCAGCAGTTGGCATAGACGGAGCTCGATGAAGAGACCAGAGGTGGTGTCAGGGAAGCATTGGCAAGTAACTAGTAGGTGATCCGTTTAGTGAGAATTGCTCCTTTTGTTATTTTGCACCTTTGACAGCTCTTTGTGACAAGTTGTATCAATTTGTACTTCTCCATTAAATGTTACCTTTGGGGACATTTTATTTTCACTGAAATACATGTATTTTTGGCTAAAAATCATTTTCTCAATTACAGTTCATGACAGATTTTGCATCGCTTGACTTACAGGCTCTTTGTTCCTGTACATTTAACTTTAATTACCATTCCTGAAGCGGCTGCGAGCTGATATTCTTATTCTGGCAAATATTCATGGCCCCTTCCTATGCTATCAATATCAGCCCGCAGCTGTCTGCCTAGCCGTTGCTGGATGTTAAAAATATGGGGGACCCCACGCCATTTTTTATTGTTTTATTCTATCTATATATCTATCTATCTATCTATCTATCCTATTCTGACTGTTCCTGCTGTGAATTTACTGTACTTGGCTGCTGAAATGTCGGTTTTCCTGTGATATGGGTGCCTAAATATGGGATGCCACACAAATAGTCAGTGTGCTGTGCAATTTTTTCTCACGTTCATTGACTTTCATTGGTGAGTCTCGGCCGCTTTAGGCAGCCATACGCAGCATGCTGCATATGTATGGAGCGAGGCAACACCCTCAAGTCGCTCATGTCCACTACCTAGGAATATGTATAAATGCATACATACGCTCTGGTCCCCGGATCTGAAACCGGCGAATCCCTGCAGCACACAGTGCATGTCCTGGTGGATTCAGAAGTCTGTAGTCACACACATACAGAGACTGCAGACTTATCGGTTTGGACCGGACAACCCCTTTAAGAGAAGGGAAGTTGGAGCTAGCCAGCATAGTGGACACCTCCTGCTCTTGAAAGAACTGTAAGAAGTGTTATCAGAGGATCAGGCAGCTTGGGGAGGCATAAGAACAATGAGGTGGCACAAAAAAGGGAAGAATAGAACCGACAACATTTTATATATAGGATTATGCATTTCTGCAAATTTACCAACCAAATTACAGAAAACCGTGAAGTGTTCATTAGCCAATCCATAACTCAGAATTATAAAGTAAAATTACTTACAAGCTGTTCAGACTTGACACCAAAAAGCTGTATGGTCTTTGCAACATTTTTGGAGACAGCACTGCACAGGTTTGGGTCCACCGCAGCCACATTCATTTCACTGTAAAGTTACCAAGAGATAAAAAAAAAACCCTTTAGTTTTTTAGAAAATTATCTTTCAAATGTTTCAAACTAACTTTAACAATACTGAACAGAAGCTGGTCTTAGTGGATAACTTCACCATCTTCAACAGTTTTTGTTGCCAACAAGTCCAATGTTAAACTGCATAGATAGATTACATGCAACCATGCAATAGGGTGTATTCAAAAAACAGCTCAACAAAACCCATTATGGTGGAGGCGGAATTCGAAACATTCAACAGGCTTGTATATGTGTGGCAGCACACGCACGGAGCAATACTTTTAGGTGGGTCTATCTCCACAATATTGCAACTAATGTAATATTTTCTTCCAAAAGATTCCATATAAATGTGAGAAAAACCTTGATGAAAATCAGATCAATGGGTGGCATCTTGGAGCTGTAACTTGCTCTATACTCTGGAGTGATGAGACCAGGATGACCCCCATCTGTGGACATCGCTCTCCCCAGTGTCTCCAGACTCTGTCACGTCTGTCACATGTGCTCAGTGTGAACCTGCTTTCATCTGTGAAGAGCACAGGGCGCCAGTGGCGAATTTGCCAATCCTGGTTTTCTGTGGCAAATGCCAAGCGTCCTGCATGGTGTTGGGCTGTGAGCACAACTCCCATCTATGGACGTTGGGCACTCAGACCATCCTCATGGAGTCGGTTTCAAACCATTTGTGCAGACACATGCACTTTTGTGTCCTGCTGGAGGTCATTTTGCAGGGCTCTGGCAGTGCTCCTCCTGTTCTTCCTTGCACAAAGGCTAAGGTAGCGGTCCTGCTGCTGCGTTGTTGCCCTCCTAAGGCCCCCTCCACGTCTCCTGGTGTACTGGCCTGTCTCCTGATAGTGCCTCCAGCCTCTGGACACTACGCTGACAGACACAGCAAACCTTCTTGCCACAGCTCGCATTGATGTGCCATCCTGGAGGAGCTGCACTACCTGAGCCACTTGTGTGGGTTGTAGAGTCTGTCTCTTGCTACCACGAGTGTGAAAGCACAACCAACATTCAAACGTGACCAAAACATCAGCCAGAAAGCATTGGTACTGAGATGTGGTCTATGGTCCCCGCAGAACCACTCCTTTATTGAGTGTGACTTGATAATTGCCAATAATTTCCATCTGTTGTCTATTCCATTTGCACAACAGCATGTGAAATTAATTGTCAAACAGTGTTGCTTCCTAAGTGGACAGTTTGATTTCACAGAAGTTTGATTTACTTGGAGTTATACTCTCTTTAAGTGTTTCCTTTATTTTTTTTGAGCAGTGTATATTTACAGTAAGGAAAGTATTCAGACTCCTTTAATTTTCCACTCTTTGTTTCATTGCAGCCATTTGGTAAATTCAAAAAAAGTTCATTTTTTTCTCATTAATGTACACTCTTGCACTCCATCTTGACTGAAAAAAAAAACAGAAATGTACAAATTTTTGCAAATGTATTAAAAAAGAAAAATTGAAATATCAAGGGTTTCATTTTTCGGTCAGTATTTTACATAAGTATTTGAAAGCCAAAACTAGGAGTGGAACAAACCCTTGGTTTAGGCTTACAAATACTGATGTTAAATACTGACCAAATACTAATAGTGTTAACGTGGCCTAATGCTCAGCATTGATAGTGTCTTTCAAAAAGTGTAAGATGCCCAGGCCTTAGGCACTTATGTAACTCTATATCATCAGAGATGAAGGCTTTTCAACTGTGCTCATAACATAAGTCTGACTCCGCAAGACACGGTGTTTGTGGTTTCCATAAAGGATTTCAAGCTTTGATTGATCTGACCACAGAATAGTTTTCTATTTTACCTCAGTTCATTTTAAATGGGCATTGGCGAAGAGAAGATGGCAGCGTTTTTGGATTGTGATGATATATGGCTTCTTTGCAAAACAGTTTTAACTTTCATTTGTAAATTGTACAGCAAACTGTGTTCACAGGCAATTGTTTCAGAAAGTATTCCTGAGCCCATACAGTGATCAAATTATGTGTGTAATTAATGCAGGGCTGCCTGAGGGCCCTTAGATTACGAGCATTTAATATTGACTGCAGGCCTTGTCCCTTTGGCCCTTTCTGCATGTTTTCTCCAGAATCTTTGAATCTTTTGATCATATTACTTATTGTGGATGCAGGGATATTCAATGTCTTTGCAATTTTATATTGAGGAATATTTTTCTGACATTGTTCCACAATTTTTAGACACAGTTCTTCTCAGATTGGTGAACCTCTGACCATCTTTGCTTCCGAGAGACTCTGCCTCTCTAACATGCCATTTTTATACACAGGCATGTGACTTAGTTGAAAAACAGTAGGAAGGTGACTTTTCATTAGTATCACTTACTTTACCAGCCTTTTGTTAATACTGTCACAATTTCTTTCAGATCCGTTCCTGCCATAGTTTTTTTTAAATTACGGTAGATAATTTCTTCAAATTAAATGTAAAAGTGTCTTTCAACTACTTATACGTGTTCTATGTTCAAGAAGTTTATATGTTCTCTCCGTGTTTGTATGGGTTTCCTAAACATCATCGAATTTGTGTGTATTACATGAAGACAAAATGATTTGTGCAAACCTACAACCAGAGAAGATCTGTGGTTAGTTCTCAAAGATATTTGCAACTTTGGCTGTGACCGGTTCATTCAAAAACGTTGTACATGCATACCTAGGGGGATTGAAGCGTTGACGCTGTTTTAAAGACAAACAGTAGTCACACCAAATATTGATTGGATTTAGGTTTCACTTTTCATTTTGTTAACTGCTAAAATAAACTATTAACAGTTCAATTTTTACACTATTTTTACAGGGCACCACGGAGGATCAGTGGTTAGCAGTGCAGCCTAGCAGCGCTGGGGACCTGTGTTCAAACCCCACCAAGGACAACATTTGTAAGGAGTTTGTATGGTCTTGCGGTGTTTGCGCCATTTCCTCCGGGTTCTCTGGTTTCCTCCAAAGACATACAAAGAATCTAGATTGTGAGCTCCAATGGGGACAAGGATTTTAATGACTATAAAGTGCCACAGAATATGAAAGCACTATATAAGTGAGCAAAATAAAGAAAAAATACTTTGCAGCATTTTTCCACATGCACCTAATTTTTTTTTTTTACAATACTGTGTATACACATTCAGTATACCATACGCTGACATACACATAATGCTCTAGTATTATTTATACTATATGATCAAATTACTTATTATATTATTCTATATTATTTATATTATTTATACTAGTTTTCAAAGAAAAATCCCAGAATGAATCAGTAATGGAAGAAGCAACCTTAAAAATACAGAATTATATGGTGGGTTTCTCTATGTCTACCCAACGATGATTGTTTGCATTTTATGAAGAATGCAGAAAAAAAAATTAGAATAAACCATTCTCTGCCTTGTAATGTCATGTACTGACTCTCAGTTTTCTATTAGTGAATTCAAGAGTGCAAATAACAGATTTTTTTTTGAGGTTTACGGGCTTTAGCTCAAATTTGTCTGTAAGATATTTACTATAATCCATCGTTCTCTCTATTTTGGATTTAGCACAGTAAGTAGTAGTTTTCAGCCAGGGATTACCCAAAACGCTTGCAAGCTAAACAACATGGACAGTTCGCATGGCATAAAATAATACGTGCGTGTGCCAGTAAGCGGTGCACCTGCATTTTAATGCATAGGGTATACATGTAGACCTAGCTGTACAAGGCTTATATCCTATACATGGCCTTAAAGGGAATCTTTTCCAATACAAACTACTGTAGATGGCTCATAAGACACATTTATATCTCAGGATTATACAGTCGTTATCACATGGGTGTTCAAAGCAAGTACACCAGCCTCATCAAGTCGAATTGTTCTTTGCAGTAAAGCATGTAGCTTGTAGTGTGAAATCTGATAATACAATTGATTTAATGAAAATCAAAACCAGAATTTTTAGTCTAAATTCACATATCAAAGTTTGTAAAGTACAGCACACAGATCCAACACGGATTATATCTGTATGCGGTCCTTTCACATTACCATTCATTGAAATGTATGATTTGCATGCATGAATAATGGATGAATCGGACCAAACTTGTATATGTCACCGCTTTTTAAATTTTTTTCTTGCATATTGATGTTCCGCAAAAAATAGGGTGTTTAAAGCCTGCAATAGATTGAGGGTCAATATATATAAACCCAGACTCATATTGCAAAGAGTACAGGAACCATGTCCTGGAAACTCCCTATACTGCTCCAAATAATACTCAGACAAAATCAGGAGAAAAAAGGAACATTCAAAATTGGGTAACACCAACTAAGTCTATCTCCTGCACATCGGTAAGGGGGTCTATAGGGTATTTGCATCACTATATCTTTACGCTGGGTTGCATGCTATGGACATTGTGGAATGGTGGTGTTTCCCTTAGCCTGTTCCGAGCCTAGGATCATAGATGCATTACAATGATTAGCACTTGCACATAGATCCATGTGTGGATTCCGGATATGGCATACCCTCTTATCCTTTATATGATCTCTTCAATGGTATACGATGATCCATGGTATTGTGTGCTTTAAGGAGTATAGCTTTTGGTGTCCTTATTTTATGTATGTGTTTGTATGTGTGTTTCTAGTTCTTTCAATAAACTTTTGTACATTTTTACGCCAATTTTGAATGTTCCTTTTTTCTCCTGATTTTGTCAATAGATGGAGGGTGCAGCCTGTCACAGGCACTAGTGTTAGAATTCTAGGTCTCCTCACATGGATTCATATGCTAAACCACTGGTCTTACTAGCAACATACAGTATGAGGTTGGATTTATTACAATGGGTTTGTGGTGTCTGCTCCATTATTACCATATACTTGTCTGCTGTACAGTTTAGAGACCATTACAGGACGCTAGGGATCCAGGTATTAACTAGATCTTTAGTGTAAGCACATAAACACAATATATTCTATCTGTAAAACAAAAAAAGCCCTTGATAGCACACAAGAGAAATCTGGCCTGGTGAATGAGGTCTTAAAAGGGGTGGTCCGAAGTCCAAATTAATATTCATCCTAAATCCCTATCTGTTTAGTGCCATAATCTAAACTATTGTCAAATATACTTGAATTAAAAATTCACTTCCCTTCCCTAACTACACTCTCTGCTTTTTTCCCCTTCCCTTTTGATGATACTTCATTTGAAAATAGTAGTGTATGCTGGGATACTCAAAGCTCCATCAGGGGACAGAGGCTGCGGCCACTGCTGCACCTTATGCCCCTCCCTGAAATGAAGCATCATCAGTGATGCTCGGACTTCGGATCATCCCTTTAACTGCATTCTGGGTTCTCCTCAAAAGTTTGATTTTCACGCATGGGGACAATTTGTGTTTTTAAAGTATGTCACATGGACAAGTTTTACTCTATGAACCTTTGACACACCAAAAAAAGTGACAAAGTTTAATACAGTTGAATTAATAGGTCAGTGCTGTCAGCAGACGGTATATGGATTCGTGATTGATCTTGGTGCTGTCGGTTACAATCCCGGTTGTATGAATTTGGCCTAATTCAAAGCTATGGCACTTACACACCGCTATGTGCTAAATCTGCCGCATATAGTGATGCTATTTTAAGAACGAACTAACTGTGAATTTAAACTGCCATTTCCCAAGAATCAAGTACATTTTAATCAATAGATCTTGGAATAATAATAATTTCCATCATTGGATGAGATTAAATAAAATGTTCCTGTGCTGAGATAATCTTATAAATGTGCCCCTGCTGTGTACTGTGTAATGGCCGTGTCTGACCATAGAGGGACATGGTCTGATTATACCACAGCTCCTGGGCAGCGGAGGACGCAAAAGTATACAGACATTACAGCAGGGGGTCACATCTGATGCTTTATTTGAGATAAGTCATTTGCTGCTTGTTTTTAACCTGTTTTTTCATCTCACAGAAAAAAATCAGCTGTGATGCCCTGCCGTCCTGTCTGTATACTTTCAGTCAGACACAGCCATTACACAGTACACAGCAGGGGCACATTTATAAGATTATCTCCGCACAGGATCTTTTTTTTTTAATCACATACAATTGTGGAAATTATTCCTATTCCAAGATCTATTAATTAAGATACACTTTCTGGGAAAACCCCTTTAAGGGGTTACAGCACCTGTATTATTTTATTTTTGTACAACCCCTTTAATGTCACAGCTATTTCTCATTTTTTGCACCTTCCCTCTTCTTCTAAGAGCTAAAAAAAATTTTTAGTTTTCCCATAAATTTTTTTTTTATCGATTTTTCTTGTAGGAGGAATTGTTTTAAATAACACCATTCCCTTTAACATATAATGTACAGGAAAGCAGTGAAATAAACATTCAAGTGGGGCGTAATGGTGAGAAAAATACAATTCTGTTTTGATTTTATTCTTGTAACAGCTTTTATCTTATTAGTTAATAACTTTTATGCTTTGAAAGACCAGACTATTGTAGAGGCAACAATATGAAATATGTTTTATGTTTCTGTTTTCATTACTTTTAAGAGGAGGAAAAAGGGATGATTTGAATATATATACATATATATATATATATATATATATATATATATATATATATATATACATATATACATACATATATATATATATATATATATATATATACATATATATATATATATATATATATATATATATATATATATATATATATATATATATATATATATATATATATATATATACAGGTCCTTCTCAAAAAATTAGCATATAGTGTTAAATTTCATTATTTACCATAATGTAATGATTACAATTAAACTTTCATATATTATAGATTCATTATCCACCAACTGAAATTTGTCAGGTCTTTTATTGTTTTAATACTGATGATTTTGGCCTACAACTCCTGATAACCCAAAAAACCTGTCTCAATAAATTAGCATATTTCCACCGTCCAATCAAATAAAAGTGTTTTTTAATAACAAACAAAAAAAACATCAAATAATAATGTTCAGTTATGCACTCAATACTTGGTCGGGAATCCTTTGGCAGAAATGACTGCTTCAATGCGGCGTGGCATGGAGGCAATCAGCCTGTGACACTGCTGAGATGTTATGGAGGCCCAGGATGCTTCAATAGCGGCCTTAAGCTCATCCAGAGTGTTGGGTCTTGCGTCTCTCAACTTTCTCTTCACAATATCCCACAGATTCTCTATGGGGTTCAGGTCAGGAGAGTTGGCAGGCCAATTGAGCACAGTAATACCATGGTCAGTAAACCATTTACCAGTGGTTTTGGCACTGTGAGCAGGTGCCAGAAAGCATGAAGTGCTCCAAAATCTCCTGATCGCTAGCTGCATTGACCCTGCCCTTGATGAAACACAGTGGACCAACACCAGCAGCTGACATGGCACCCCACACCATCACTGACTGGGTACTTGACACTGGACTTCAGGCATTTTGGCATTTCCTTCTCCCCAGTCTTCCTCCAGACTCTGGCACCTTGATTTCTGAATGACATGCAAAATTTGCTTTCATCAGAAAAAAGTACTTGGGACCACTTAGCAACAGTCCAGTGCTGCTTCTCTGTATCCCAGGTCAGGCGCTTCTGCCGCTGTTTATGGTTCAAAAGTGGCTTTACCTGGGGAATGCGGCACCTGTAGCCCATTTCCTGCACACGCCTGTGCACGGTGGCTCTGGATGTTTCCACACCAGACTCAGTCCACTGCTTCCTCAGGTTCCCCAAGGTCTGGAATCGGTCCTTCTCCACAATCTTCCTCAGGGTCCGGTCACCTCTTCTCGTTGTACAGCGTTTTCTGCCACATTGTTTCCTTCCAACAGACTTACCATTGAGGTGCCTTGATACAGCACTCTGGGAACAGCCTATTTGTTGAGAAATTTCTTTCTGGGTCTTACCCTCTTGCTTGAGGGTGTCAATGATGGCCTTCTTGACATCTGTCAGGTCGCTAGTCTTACCCATGATGGGGGTTTTGAGTAATGAACCAGGCAGGGAGTTTTTAAAAGCCTCAGGTATCTTTTGCATGTGTTTAGAGTTAATTAGTTGATTCAGAAGATTAGGGTAATAGGTCGTTTAGAGAACCTTTTCTTGATATGCTAATTTATTGAGACAGGTTTTTGGGGTTATCAGGAGTTGTAGGCCAAAATCATCAGTATTAAAACAATAAAAGACCTGACAAATTTCAGTTGGTGGATAATGAATCTATAATATATGAAAGTTTAATTGTAATCATTACATTATGGTAAATAATGAAATTTAACACTATATGCTAATTTTTTGAGAAGGACCTGTATATCTTTCTATATAATCGTCTAAGGGGTACTTCCGTCTGTCTGTCTGTAACGGAAATCCCGCGTTGCTGATTGGTCGTGGCCATGCTTAGTCTGGCAGCGAATTGGCCCCTCCCTACTCTCCTCAAGTCAGTGCCAGTGTGTCACTCCATCCCGGACCAACTTTTTACTATTGATGCTGCCTATGCAGCATCAATAGTAAAAAGATATGACGTAAAAAATAATTTAAAAAAATAAAAAATTGTGCTATTCTCACCTTCCGCTGTCCACCGATGCGCGAGATGCTGCCGCCAGCTTCCATTCCCAGTGATGCATTGCGAAATTACCCAGATGACTTAGCGGTCTCTTCGGTAGACGCCGGAGGGTGAGTACATAACTATTTTTTATTTTATTTTTTTTAACAGGGATATGGTGCCCACACTGCGTGGGCTGTGTTATATACTGCGTGGGCTGTGTTATATACTGCGTGGGCTGTGTTATATACTGCGTGGGCTGTGTTATATACTGCGTGGGCTGTGTTATATACTGCGTGGGCTGTGTTGTATACTGCGTGGGCTGTGTTGTATACTGCGTGGGCTGTGTTGTATACTGCGTGGGCTGTGTTATATACTGCGTGGGCTGTGTTATATACTGCATGGGCTGTGTTATATACTACGTGAGCTGTGTTATATACTGCGTGGCCTGTGTTATATACTAAGTGGGCTGTGTTATATACTACGTGGGCTGTGCTATATATTATGTGGGCTGTGTTATATACTGCCTGGCTGCTATATACTCTGTGGGCAATGTTATATACTGCGTTGGCTGTGTTATATACTACGTGCCTGTGTTATATACTGCGTGGGCTGTGCTGTATATTACGTGGGCTGTGTTATATACTATGTGGCTGCTATATACGATGTGGCTGCTATATACTACGTGGCTGTTTGTGTTACGTGGGCTGTGCTGTATACTATGTGGCTGCTACATACTACGTGGCTGCTACATACTACGTGGCTGTGCTATATGCTACGTGGCTGTCTGTGTTATATACTACGTGGCTGTGTTATATACAATGTGGCTGTGCTTTATACTACGTGGCTGTGCTAAGCACGGCGTTAGAATCTGGCCACCATCTAGTATTTATATATATATATATATATATATATATATATATATATATATATATATATATATATATATAAAATAATTATTTATTTTTTTAAACATTTTTGTTATTATTTTACTTTAGTTTTTAGTACACTTCGGCATAAAAATATTGTGGTACTGCTTATAGTATATTGCAATACTACAGTACTGCAGTATATAGTGAAAATCCTGGTCTCCTATGAAGCTCAGCCTGTAGTTGTCCTTCTCAGGAATACCAAGATGGCAGCAATGGGGGACTTCATCAGGTCATCAGGCTTCCAGAAGCCACCATCGGTGTCCAGCAATATTATTGTTATCATTTTTAAGTCCTGTTTTCAGCTCAGTAGAACTTGATATAGGCAAATATTGCTGCCTCCTTGTGCAAGCATTTATAATGTAGCAGGTGGCAAGCAACGTATCCAGAAAAGAAATCTTAGAATCAGATCTTCACTAAACTCATAAGTGCCACTTTGGAAAGGAATATATCATCAAGTTGCGTGGAATTGTCACATTGTAACAGGAGGTCTACAATTACCTTCAGCTAATGTTAGGTCATAAGAATGGAGTTTATGTAGTCCCACATATACATAACAAAAATAGCTGTAACATATATCACTTTCAGATAAGACTATGGAAGATGTCTGTCATGAAGTATTTTCCCAAAAAGGGGAGCAAAGAGCAGTGCACAAGAAAATGTGGGTTTGGAAAAAAATAAAATAAAATGTGCTAAAAATTAAGAAATGTACACATATCGTCACAGTTTTGATCAAACATGGGTATATATTTCTGATATTCCACATACCTTGCTATAGTTTTGAGTATACTCTCCAGTTCATCAGCTGAAGGAGGATTCCGACCTCCAGGTGGGAAGACCAGATTGATAGGGTCAAAGAGCCTAGATAAGGATTTAGACAGGTAGGCACCTTCATATGGTTGCAGGGAGTCTTTCAGAGTTTTCTCTGGACTAAAGAAGAAATACATATCATTAGTCATGAACTGTAAAAATAAACATGCCCCTATAACACCTTAGAGCAAGTTTCTCAGCATGTGAGATGTAATGCTATAGCTCTGATCTCCTGGTCTAACCTCCTTTATGAGTCAGTGTGGAAGGAGGGACTCCACTGCGGAGTTTAACTGTGTCACCTTACAAAGCCTCCTAGCACTGTCAGTTCTGCTGTACTGGCCCTCTCCCCCACATTTTCTGTCCAGAAATGTGCCAGTGTCACATCTGTTTTGCATAACTTGTAATCATTCACACATAATGACAGCTCTGATGTCACTATAGAGTGAGTACAAGTTGCCTCAGCACAACAGAAATAAGTGTGATCATAAACACACTCAGTAATCAGGAGAGCTGATAGAAACGTTTGTAAAGTGACACATCTAAATTCTGCTGCACAGCCCCTCCCTCCGCACTGACTCATGCAAGAGGTTAGAACAGATCAGGGATGTATCATTACATCTCACACACTGAGAAACTTGTGCCAAAATATGGTGAAGTGTCCTTTTTTTCTTTGAGTGTTGCGGCCTGTTTAACCCCTTCCTGACATATGACGTATTTATATGGCGCTGTGAGAGCTGCGTTCCCGCAAACCACTGTACATAAATTTATTCTCGATCGTGCAGGCTCACGGCGAGCACAGCCACGATCGAGTGTGGGTGTGGCGAGTGCTAGTACTGATCGCGAACGTTTAACCACTCTGATGCAGCTGTCAATAGTGACAGTGACATCGTGGAGCATTGCACAGGGAGTGAACTCACTGTCTGCTTCCATCAGCGCAATGTGATGTGATCGTATTGTGCTGATGGTCTCCATGGTGACCCCAGGCCGCAAAATGGCAGCGGGGTTCTTCAGGGAAGGTGGCCTGTGTGTCTTCTCCCTGCTTGTCAGATGCAGCTCTGATGCCCTGCAGGGTAGAAAAAAATATATATATATTTGGCATTACCGAGTCTGGAATGACTCAACCTATAAAACTGTCCCACTAGTTAACATCGTAAAACAAAATAAATAAAAAATTAGACAAGCTATAATTTATCGTGATACCACCAAGCAAAAAGTGCAATAAAACGTGATCAAAAACACCAATGTAATCAAAAATAGAACTGCGGAGAACGTCATCTTGTCCCGCAAAATACAAGCCACCATACAGCTCTGTCAGCAGAAAAATAAAAAGGTTATAGCTCTCAGAATAAAGCAATGCAAAAATAATTGCTTTTTCTGAAAAAGTTTTTATGTGTAAAAGCACCAAAAGATAAAAAATTACATATATGAGGTATCACTGTAATCGTACTGACTCAAAGAATAAAGCTGCCTTATCAATTTTACCACACGTGGAACAGCATAAAAAAAAAAAAAAACAAGCACAATTTTTGAGTTGCTGGTTTTTGTTCATTATGCCTCCCAAAAATCGGAATATAAAGAGATCAAAAAATGTCAAGTGCCCTAAATGAGCGTTTGCACCAGGTTTTCCATGTAAATCTCTAAAATACACAATTCAGATTTAACCCCCAGCAGAATATCCCCTATAATGAGGCAAAAGGAGGCACTGTAGACACCGTAGGACCTGTGATCCGGTGTTGTCAGTCTTTTTAGTGGCGCATAAAAGCGTGGTCGACAACAGTTTTGTGCACTTCTGAAAAGAAGGACACCGCTGATCAGAGGCCAGACAGAGTCCAGAGTAACTCTGCTGCCTCATTATAGTGAATGGATCCATTGGGGTTTTCATTTGTCACGTCACTCAGAGATTTAGATGGAAACCCCAAAGTAAGTGCTCAGCGTAGAGGGCCAGATAAATGTGCTGCTAAATGTTAAGCTTCAAATCAATCCACGAAAAAAAAAAGTCTCCACCCAGGCCCGTCATCTGTTAATGGAAATATAAAGGGCTTCAATTTTACTGGTAGTACAAAGGCTTAGGAAAAGCGAAATGGCTCCTCACCCCCAAAAGAAATTCTGCAAATTCTGCACTTCCAAATCCAAATGCCCCCCTTCCCTTCTGACCCCAGTGTGTCTAAACCACATTTAGCGTCCATATGTTTCGCATCTCTGTAGCGATGAGAGCCTGCCTAATTTACGGGTGCGTGTCTCCAGAAGTATGAGCTGGCCATTACAACGTACCAGGTACTACAACGTACTGGGACTACAGAGTACTGGTCAAAACAACAGCAGTTTGCAATTTTTACTCAGCAACATCCACTACTGCTTGTTACTGGAAAACACCCATGGAGTCAAAATTGTCAATACACTGTAGATAAATTCCCAATGGGGAACAGTTTCCAAAATAGGGTCACTTGAGGGGGAGATTCTGCTTTTCTAGCAATTAGGACCTCTGTATATGGAGTCAGCAAACTAGCTCTCTGTCCAACCAGTCCAGCTACATCTGGACTTCAATATGGCTTCCAAGCTTTACACTGTGCCTCAAAAGCAGTTTTCGACCACATATGGGGTATCTCTTTACTGAGGAGAAATTGCACAACAAATTTGGGGGTCCATTTTCTCTTGTTAACCATATGAAAATGTAAAATTTGGAGCTAAAAACATTTTTTTGTGGGGGGAAAAAAATTCTCTTTGATTTCTTTTATTTTACGGCTCATCGTTATAAACTTCTGTGAAGCACCTGGGGATTGTAGGTGCTCACCAACTCACTTTAGCCCAAATCTAACCCTAATGGAAAAATGGAAATAAATAAATATTTTTTATTTCACTATTTTTACCTAACTAAGGGGGTGATAAAAGGGGGTTTTCTTTACTTTTTTTTTTTAATTTTGATCACTGTGATAGGGTCTATCACAGTGATCAAAATGAACCAATAAGAAAAATTTCCTATTGTTGACGGGTGCCGACCGGCAGATCTCAGCGGGAACACTTCGAGTGCGCACAACATATTCTCCGGGAAGAAGACGCCGGCAGCCCGGGTTCATCACAGGGCAGGGACAACAGAGGTACAGGGGGGTGGGGTGGATCAGGGGCCCTATTTCTCTCTCCTCTGATGTGCGATCACATCAGAGGAGAGAGAAATTAAATGGAACTTTTTTGCGGTCACCATTATACTGTTAATAATCCTGTAGAATGTAAGTCCGCAAGGACAGGGTCCTCTCCCCTCTGTACCAGTCTGTCACTGTAAACCTGTTTACTGTAAATGATATCTATAACCCTGTATGTAACCCCTTTCTCATGTACAGCACCATGGAATTAATGGTGCTATATAAATAAAAAATAATAATAATAATAATAACGGCAATCGCAACACTGGGGTCGGTAACAAAAGACCAGAATCATGTTCTCTGGAGTCCAGGGGTAGCCGAGACCCTGGATAAATTCTGACTCTGGAGGGCACTATAAACTTATTCCTCAACGCCGTTAAAAAGCGGCACTGTGGTTTAAGTACCCGTTAAAAGGCGTATCGTTAAGGGGTTAAACATGATGCTGACCCGTCAGAAAACAAGCAGGATCATATGATAAAAATATATCATATATCAAATAAATCTATATACATTTAAATCCAATTTAACATAATTCACAAAAAGCTATTTAGTACTAATTATAACATGTTTAAGCCCAAGTAAAGGATGTGAAATAAGTGGTTACATAGAAGAGGAGCCGTCAGATTTACAAGAACAAACTAATTACCATGTTAGCGCTGACTTTAATGTGAACTGTCTGACCTTAATAGCAATGGCCATGGATGTAAATGGATTCTGCTTGTCATATGCATACTTACTCGTGATCAGGCTTTTTCATTGTGAAAACATCTTGTGTGTCATCTTCAATTTGCTGCATCTCCGAGACAAACTCAGAGTTACCACTACTTGTAAAGGAACCCTGTAAGGTCTGACTGTATTGCTGGAGACGCTTCCACAAGTCATTGTAAAGTCTTAACAGTTTAGGATACTCTCCTTCAAAGGCCTGTTTCAGGAAGGTGGACGCTAGGAGAGAAGACGGAAATGTGGGCAACGTCAAAATGGGTACAAATAAGTTAGAGCACAAAAGATTGTCTTCTATTCAATCACATCTTTATATCCATATTTCCACACTGTTGTATATGATAAGATAAGGATAGGTTAATTTTCCAAGATGGGGTTTGTAGTGTTTCACAAAATCTGCATTTTATCAACCCCTTCACCCCCCCGGGCGATTTTCCTTTTTTGCATTTCTGTTTTTTCCTCCACATCTTCTTCCAAGAGCCATAACTTTTAAATTTTTTTCAGATAATACAACCGTATGAGAGTTTTTTTTGTTTTTTTTTCAGTATGGGTTGTACTTCTGAAAGCCACCGTGTGCTGAAATTGCAAACAAAGTGCATATCCACAATAGTTGTTTTTTTTTTTTTTTTTAAGTTCACCTTGTTAACTATATGGTAATACTTACGTGGCAATATGATTCACCATGTCAGTATGAGTATGCAGATACCAAACGTATAGTTTTTTTTTGTTTTTTTTTTATTTAAGTGGTGACAAAAAATTTGTAAGAATTTTTTTTTTCTCTTATGTTCACATTTACCGACACCTGTAGCGTTTTCGTTTTTCGGTGTAAGGGGCAGTGTGAGGGCTTATTTTTTTGCACCCTAGGCTGACGTTTTTACTGATACCATTTTGGGGTATACGATGCTTTGATCGGCTCTTATTGCAATGTAGTGGCGGCCAAAAAAATCGTAGCTAGCATTTTGATCTCTTTTTCTTTACACCATTTTTTGACTGGATTAATTTATTTTATATTTTGATAAATCGGACTTTTGCAAACTTAACACTACCAAATATGTTTATTTTTAAAAATGGTTTTATTTTTAATTGGATAAAGCGGGATGATTTGAACTTGTGTTTTCTTAATGGACCTCTTGCAGCTGCTATCGTCTGAATGCCTGTGCTATTCACAGCAATGGATCAGAACTTCTATGTATAGTTAAAATCACAGTCTTCTATGAAAGCCAGCTACGAACTGTCATGGCAAAACATCATCTCAATGAGATCATAACAGAAGCACGCCGATGCGAGCCCATATCAAAGGCAAAGACACGACTTTTGATTCTAAACGAGACAATAGTCTTGTTGAGAAGATTAAGGCCACAAGTGACAATAGTTATTTTGACCACTGATTCAGGACTTTAACATTTTAAAGACCACTTTTTGTTATCTAGTACCTCTTTTTTGGTTAGGGGTAATGCTATATTTATGGTTTTTTTTTAAATACTTCTGTTATGATTTGTTGGAGGTATAGTCATAGATTATAAGGGGCTATAGCTATAAAAATGTTTAATGATGGCTAAGCATAATAGGATATAGACTCATGTATATCTTTCATTTGATAAGAACAAAAAAAATATATACAAAACACAATCTAAAACAAACCCCAGAGCCCTTTCTCCTAACTGCCCAACCCTCCTCCTCCAAAACCAACTTCTCCACCATTACAGAAGATCGACCCTCCACTCTACTCTCAAGATCGCATCTCACCACCTGTGCACTTGACCCGATCCCATCCCACTTCATCCCAAACCTCACCACAGTCTTCATCCCAACTCTAACCCATCTCTTCAACCTATCACTAACAACTGGTGTCTTCCCCTACAGTTTTAAACATGCCTCAATCACACCTATCCTCAAAAAGCCCTCTCTTGATCCATCATCTGTATCCCCTATGCCTCAAAACTACTGGAACAACACGTCCATCTTGAACTCTCCTCCCACCTCTCTTCTTGCTCCCTCTTCGACCGCTTACAATCTGGCTTCCGGTCACAGCACTCCACTGAAACTGCCCTAACTAAGGTCACCAATGACCTATTAACCGCCAAGGCCAAGCGACACTACTCTGTCCATCTCCTCCTGGACCTGTCCTCTACCTTTGACACAGTGGACCATTCCCTATTATTACAGACCCGCTCATCCCTTGGCATCATAGACTTGGCACTATCGTGGATCTTGTCATAGCTAACAGATCGGACATTCAGCGTCTCCCATTCACACACCACCTCCTCACCTCATCCCCTATCTGTCGGAATCCCGCAAGGTTCAGCCCTAAGGCCCCTGCACTTCTCCATTCACACCTTCGGGACAGCTCATAAAATCTCATGGCTTTCAGTATCATCTTTATACTGACGACACACAAATCTACCTCTCTGGACCAGATATCACTACCCTACTAACCAGAATCCCACAATGTCTTTCTGCTATTTCATCCTTCTTCTCCGCTAGATTTCTAAAACTTAATATGGACAAAACAGAATTCATTATCTTTCCCCAATCTCACTTGACTCCCCCAACAGACCTATCCATTAAAGTAAATGGCTGCCCACTCTCCCCAGTCCCACAAGCTCGCTGCTTCGGTGTAATCCTTGACACTGATCTCTCCTTCAAACCACATATCCAAGCCCTTTCCACTTCCTGCCGACTTGAACTCAAAAATATTTCCCGGATCCGTACATTCCTCAACCAAGAATCTGCAAAAACCCTAGTCCATGCCCTCATCACCTCCCGCCTTGACTACTGCAACCTCCTGCTCTGTGGCCTCCCCTCTCGCACCCCTCCAATCTATTCTAAACTCTGCTGCCCAACTAATCCACCTGTCCCCCCGCTATTCCCCAGCCTCTCCCCTCTGTCAATCCCTGCACTGGCTCCCCATTACCCTAAGACTCCAGTTCAAAACCCTAACCATGGCATACAAAGCCATCCACAACCTGCCTCCTCCATGCATCTGTGACCTTGTCTCCCGGTACTTACCTGCACGCAACCTCCGATCCTCATAAGATCCTCTGCATTCCCCTCTTATCTCCTCTTCCCACAATTGCATACAAGATTTCTCCCGCACATCCCCCCTACTCTGGAACTCTCTACCCCAACATATCAGACCTACCTCTTCCGACAAGCCTACAATCTGCAGTAACCAATGATAGACCAAACCACTGCACAACCAGCTCTACCCTCGCCTGCTGTATTCTCACCCATCCCTTGTATATTGTGAGCACTCATGGGCAGGGTCCTCTCTCCTCATGCACCACTCGTGACATGTATTGATTAAGATTATTATACTTGTTTTTTATTATGTATACCCTTCTCACATTTAAAGCGCCATGGAATAAATGGCGCAATAATAATAATAATAATAAATCATAATAATAAAAAAAATATTTGATCAAAATCTGATAGATTCACAAAGCTGAAAATGAAACTTACAGGTTGTTGCCGTTTCAAAGTGAGATGAAAGTATCCGTGTAACCGAATTCCAGAATGTGTACAGAATATCTGTCTGACCATCCTAAAAGTATGAAAAAGCAATGGAGACATTGAAAGACAGACAAAAATGTTCAAAACTGAGACTTTTTTAATCTACAGAGAACTGCCACTTAAACTGTATGCGCACTTTTGCACTATTTTAATGCTCCAATGTAGACCACAAAGGACTTGTTTGTAGTCTGTTACCATAGAGTCACATAGGTCTGCAGTGGAGCTGTAAAATATATATTTTAACTTGATCGTTTGAAAAATACCTTCATTTGTTTTACATTTTGGAGTGATATAAATTTTATGTAAAAGTGGACATATCCTTTAATTATTAATAAAAAACAAATAATGAAGTACAATATGCATGTGCCTACCCAATGAGAGGTAGAGAAGGTGAGGGGTCCTTGCCTCTGAGGACTTACAATTTATGCAACAAAGGGGAAAATGAGTGAATGACAAGAGAAAAGGGTCAGTAGAGGAGTGAGAATAGCAGTGCACTGGCTGAGTAGCAGGGCTGAGGATTTTTGGAGGTGTGTAGAAGAGCTAAATGAAGGCTATATAGTAGGCTGCTGCACTAGTAAGAACAGTTATGCTTTTGACATTACTCCTAACTACTCCGCTTTTAATTAAAGAAGAATAACTAAAAGTAAAAGATTAGTGATCATCAACTTGACAGATGATAAACACATTAAAAAAAAGGTATGTCGAGTCTGAACAGGAATAAAAAAAACAACATCTAATGCAGATCTGTACTTTATATATCAACTAGCTGTACTACCCGGCTTCGCCCGGGTTAATGACTGCTGTTAGCAAAATAGAATGTGTTAACAAAAATTTATTCTGCACACAAAAACCACAAAACAAATAGATAGAAATGTAATTATTAAAAGGCAAAAACTAAGCAAATAGAAGCATTTCACAACATATATTAGCTTTGTTATACTGAGAATGTCTTTGTTGCCTATATTAACCAATCAGAGCTCAGGTTAATTAACTGTAGCAAAATAGAAGCTGAGCTGTGATTGGTTGCTATTGGCAGCCTGATAAATCCCCAGCCAACAGGAAGCCCTCCCCCCTGGCAGTATATATTAGCTCACACATACACATAATAGACAGGTCATGTGACTGACAGCTGCCGTATTTCCTATATGGTACATTTGTTGCTCTTGTAGTTTGCTTATTAATCAGATTTTTATTTTTGAAGGACAATACCAGACTTGTGTGTGTTTTAGGGCGAGTTTTATGTGTCAAGTTGTGTGTGTTGAGTTGCGTGTGGCGACATGCATGTAGCGACTTTTGTGAGATGAGTTTTGTGTGGCGACATGCGTGTAGCAACATTTTGTGTGTTGAGTTGCATGTGACAGGTTAGTGTAGCAAGTTGTGTGCAGCAAGATTTGTGCATGGCGAGTTTTGCGCGTGGCGAGTTTTATGTGTGGTGCATTTTGAGTATGTGCAAGTTTTGTGTGAGGCAACTTTTGCATGTGGTGCAACTTTTGTACATGTGGCAATTTTTCTGTGTGTGCAAGTTTTGCATGAGGTGAGTTTTCCATGAGGTGAGTTTTGCACGTGTGGCGAGTTTTGCGTGAGCCTAGTTTTGCATATGGCGAGTTTTGCATGTAGCGAGTTTTGAGTGGTGACTTTTGTGTTTCGACTTTTATGTGGCGAGGTTGGTGTGTGTGTGTGGTGAAATGTGTGCTGAGGGTGGTATATGTGTTCAAGCACGTGGTAGTGTGTGGCGCATTTTGTGTTTGTGTTCATATCCCCGTGTGTGGTGAGTATCCCATGTCGGGGCCCCACCTTAGCAACTGTACGGTATATACTCTTTGTCGCCATCGCTCTCATTCTTTAAGTCCTCATTGTTCACATCTGGCAGCTGTCAATTTTCCTCCAACACTTTTCCCTTCACTTTTTCCCCATTATGTAGATAGGAGCAAAATTGTTTGGTGAATTGGAACGCGCGGGGTTAAAATTTCACCTCACAACATAGCCTATGACGCTCTCGGGGTCCAGACGTGTGACTGTGCAAAATTTTGTGGCTGTAGCTGCGACGGTACAGATGCCAATCCCGGACATACACACATACATACATACACACATTCAGCTTTATATATTAGATATACCTGTATGTAATCTCCTGTATATAGTATATACCTGTGTGTCATCTCACCTATATATAGTATATATCTGTGTGTCATCTCCTGTATATAGTATATACCTGTATGTCATCTCCTCCTATACATAGCATATACCTGTGTCATCTCCTCCTGTATATACTATATACCTGTAGGTAATCTGCTCCTGTATATAGTATATACCTGTGTGTCATCTCCTCCTGTATATAGTATATACCTGTATGTCATCTCCTCCTGTATGTAGTATGTACCTGTATGTCATCTCCTCCTCTATATAGTATATACCTGTGTGTCATCTCTCCTGTATATAGTATATATCTGTGTGTCATCTCCTCCTGTATATAGTATATACCTGTGTGTCATCTCCCCTGTAAATAGTATATACCTGTGTGTCATCTCCTGTATATAGTATATAGCTGTATGCCATCTCCTCCTGTATTAGCCCTCGTTCACACGTTATTTGGTCAGTATTTTTACCTCAGTATTTGTAAGCTAAAATGGCAGCCTGATAAATCCCCAGCCAACAGTAAGCCCACCCCCTGGCAGTATATATTAGCTCACACATACACATAATAGACTGGTCATGTGACTGACAGCTGCCGGATTCCTATATGGTACATTTGTTGCTCTTGTAGTTTGTCTGCTTATTAATCAGATTTTTATTTTTGAAGGATACCAGACTTGTGTGTGTTTTAGGGCGAGTTTCGTGTGTCAAGTTGTGTGTGTTGAGTTGCGTGTGGCGACATGCATGTAGGGACTTTTGTGAGATGAGTTTTGTGTGGCGACATGCGTGTAGCAACTTTTTGTGTGTCGAGTTGCATGTGACAGGTTAGTGTAGCAAGTTGTGTGCAGCAAGTTTTGCGCGTGGCGAGTTTTATGTGTGGTGCCTTTTGAGTATGTGCAAGTTTTGTGTGAGGCAACTTTTGCATGTGTTGCAACTTTTGTGCATGTGGCAATTTTTCTGCGTGTGGCAATTTTTCTGCGTGTGCAAGTTTTGCGTGTGGCGAGTTTTGCACGTGTGGCGAGTTTTGCATGTGGAGAGTTTTGCGCGTGGCGAGTTTTGAGCGGCGACTTTTGTGTTTCTACTTTTATGTGGCGAGGTTGGTGTATGTGTGGTGAAATGTGCACTGAGGGTGGTATATGTGTTCGAGCACGTGGTAGTGTGTGGCGCATTTTGTGTGTGTGTTCATATCCCCGTGGTGGTGTGATTATCCCATGTTGGGGCCCCACCTTAGCAACTGTACAGTATATACTCTTTGGTGCCATCGCTGTCATTCTTTAAGTCCCCCTTGTTCACATCTGGCAGCTGTTAATTTGCCTCCAACACTTTTCCTTTCATTTTTTCCCCATTATGTAGATAGGGGCAAAATTGTTTGGTGACTTGGAAAGCGCGGGGTTAAAATTTCACCTCACAATATAGCTTTGACGCTCTCAGGGTCCAGACGTGTGACTGTGCAAAATTTTGTGCCTGTAGCTGCGACGCCTCCAACACTTTTCCTTTCACTTTTTCCCCATTATGTAGATAGGGGCAAAATTGTTTGGTGAATTGGAAAGCGCGGGGTTAAAATTTCACCTCACAACATAGCCTATGACGCTCTCGGGGTCCAGACGTGTGACTGTGCAAAATTTTGTGGCTGTAGCTGCTACGGTTCAGATGCCAATCCCGGACATACATACATACATACATACATACACACACACACACATTCAGCTTTATATATTAGATAACAGAGATTTCTAAGAAATCAACAAAAACAATGCAGTGTGTGCAAGTTTAAGATTTAGTTCACATTTTTACTATGTGTTCAGCATATGTGCCAGAAAAGCATAGTCTCTTTGGGGTATGTCTGGGCAAGCAGCTTGTCCCTGTGTATATACTGATTCTAAAGGAAATTCTGTAATGACCTAATATTGCGTCAGGAATACTTTACACACAGTTTAGACTGATGCATACTGAAAATCTTAAAATGTAATCTTTCCGTAGAATCAACCATCCTAACCAGTCTATCTTGGCAAGTAGGTAACAGAAAACTGAATACAATGATACCTTGATATCTATGATCCGATGTCTTATTCCAGGGAAATCCACTTTTCTCAGCATGTACACGAGTTGTTATGCTCTATGGGCCGGACATAGATCTCCCTGAGAATCTGCCCCCAGAGCTTATTGTAAATAAAAGGGGGCATTACCAGTGTAAGACATGTAATTTTTGTCTCCTTACAAAACTCATAGGTAGCTCTCCTCTCATAGCGTTATCAACTTAGCTGCCTGATTTCAACTTAAGGTACCTTCACACTAAGCGACTTTCCAACGATAACGATAGCGATCCGTGACATTGCAGCGTCCTGGATAGCGATATCGTTGTGTTTGACACGCAGCAGCGATCAGGATCCTGCTGTGATATCGCTGGTCGTTGCTGAAAGTTCAGAACTTTATTTGGTCGTCAGATCGGCGGGTATCGTCGTGTTTGACAGCAAAAGCAACGATGCCAGCAATGTTTTACAATGGTAACCAGGGTAAATATCGGGTTACTAAGCGCAGGGCCGCGCTTAGTAACCCGATATTTACCCTGGTTACCATTGTAAAAGTAAAAAAAAAAACACTACATACTCACCCTCTGATGTCTGTCACGTCCCCCGGCGTCCGCGCTGCTGCTCAGAGCTTCCTGCACTGAGTGTGTCAGTGCCGGCCGTAAAGCAAAGCGCAGCGGTGACGTCACCGCTTTGCTGTTAGGGCCGGCGCTCACACAGTGCAGGGAAGCGGACACCGGGGGACGCGAATGTGAGTATGTAGTGTTTGTTTTTTTACATTTAACACTGGTAACCAGGGTAAACATCAGGTTACTAAGCGCGGCCCTGCGATGTTTACCCTGGTTACCCGGGGACTTCGGCATCGTTGGTCACTGGAGAGCGGTCTGTGTGACAGCTCTCCAGCGACCAAACAGCGACGCTGCAGCGATCGGCATCGTTGTCGATATCGCTGAAGCGTCGCTTAGTGTGAAGGTACCTTAACACTTCTTCAGCTTCCACCTCACAATCAGTGTGGAGTGGGAGGAGCAGTAGAGCAGAACTTTGACTCATTACAAACACCTCTGCAGATTTAGTTCACCTCTGATAATGATGCTAGCTATGTTGTATTCCCCTTCTCTACACTGGCTGGCTTTGAGATGGAAACAGAAAAGGGTTAGTTGAAACCAAGCACAGCTCTGTAGCAGAGCCGAGGGTACTATGTAGGGTCAACTGCAGTTGTAGATGTGTGAGATGAAAGAAGAAGTATTATTTTTAGCCATAAGAAGCTCTGCTGTATGGCTGACAGCACTATGAGAGGAGAGCAACAACTGCAGATGTGTTTGTAGTTTGTAGTGAGCCAAAATCCAGCTCTGCAGTACTGTGTTAGTTGTAATCACACACATAGCTCTGCTCTGCAGTGAGATCAGAAGAGCAGACTGACAATCATTACGTCTCACACTGGTAACGGCCTCATTCATTTACAATAAAGCTCTGGTCATTCAAGTCGACCTCTGACATATATATTTAGGTCAAAGGTCGTGTCCCTGCCTTTGATGTTGGCTTGTACACCGAGCCCACAACTTTGCCCGCACATGATGATTCATTTAATAAACCATCATGTGCTTTCAACAGCTGAATGTGGAGAAGTGCTCTACCTGCAGCTGTTAACCGGTTAAATCCCGCTGTCAAACATGCGCCGGCTGGAAGTACGTCATTCATCCCACTCATCAGTGCCTGTCATGCGCTTGTGGGGTGTCAATGGACCGTCAAGACAACTAGTGGTCTGCTGATGACCCCTGTCCCTGTCATTATGATCCGTCTGTGAACGCAGACCCGAGGCTGGCATTCATAAGAGATTGCAGTTCTAATGCACTGCTATGCATAGAAAAGGCGATCGGACAATCGCAACTTCAAGTTTCCTAAGGGAAGTGTTAAATACATTAAAAAAAGGGTTTTATAAATATGAAAAAGAATCAAGTTTAAATCATCCCCCTTTAGCCCAATGATAAAAAGCGGTGTTAGTAAAAAGCCGATCTATCATAATATTATATAAATTTCTCTTATCAGTAAACGTCATAACGAGAAAAAAATATCTAAACGCCTGAATTTAGGTCTTTTGGCCACCGCAACATTGCAATAAAATGCAATAAGAGGCAATTAAAACATTGTATTTACCCAAAAATGTTATCAATAAAAATGTCAGTTCAGGGCACAAAAAATAGGCCCCCACCCAGCCGAATATCCCAAAAAATGACTTTTACAATTTAGTGAACGATGTAAATTAAAAAAAAAAAAAAAAAAAAAAAAAAAAAAAAACAATTGTGGAATTGCACTTTTTTTGCAAGTTCAAGCACTTGGAATTTCTTTTCCACTTTTTAGTGCATCATATCATATAAAATGAATGGTGTCATTCAAAAGTACAACTCGTCCCCAAAAAAACAAACCTACATATCGCTATGGGGACAGAAAAATTAAGTTTTGAGAAAAAGGGGAAGAAAAAAACAAAAGTGCAAAATTGCAAGGTCATGAAGGGGTTAAAGTTTTGCAGGTGCCATTTTTTTCCTTTCTAAATAAATATTAATTATATTAAAGGAGAAAAGTCTCTAAAATAATGTCCATACTAGCTGTTTTCCAACAACTGCAGGTCACTTTTGCCAAGACAACAGTTCTGCATAAGTACGAAGATCAGAAATAACAAAGAAAGGGAGTGATTTAATTTTCTGATTCATGCCATTGAACCAGCTTCACAGATAATTTATTACAATATTTCTCACCCAACAGCATAAAAAACACTAATTTCTACGACTTCAAGAATAAATGCCCATGTGAAATTATTTGGCCTTAGGAACTGAAGCAAAAACAGTATAGTATTGTTAATTTATAATCTCAGCTAAAAAAAATCCTGCGTGACAAACTAACAACAAAGTGGGTGTAATTAACCCATGCTGCAGAGGCCCAAGCAGGAGAATTTAAAGAGTAATTCTCAAGTTTGGACGTTATCCCCTATCTGGGATGAGGGACGACTTCTGGAGCCACCACCGATTCCGAGAGTCAGGTCTCTGAAGATCTCTGTGTGAATGGAGTGGTGATCGATAAGGTGTACTGGCGCTCCGTTCATTCTTTATGGACAAATTGAGCAGTGTACTTGGTGGTCTCATTCTCATTAAGAATGAATGGAGCAGTAGTGCGCATGATTCATTCACCACCACTCCATTCACACAGATCTTCTTTAGATCTTCAAGTCTTGTGATGGTCACAGCAGTCAGATACCTAGCGACTGGGAAGTTATCTCCTATATTAAGGATTGGAGATAACTTCCAAACTTAAGAATGTGTGTTAATGGGGAATATAAGGTACTCGCATTTTACTTTAACCATTTAACCACCACCCCCAGCTGTTTAACCCTCCAAATGTCACGATCAATATCAATCATAGCATTTTGAAGGTCAGGAGAGGGAGGGGACTTCTCTCCCACCCAATCGCCTGATAGTTGCCATGACAGCAAAAAGTCAAATAATGTCCTAATGGTCTGCCAGCTACAATATCCTGTTAGACCATGCCAAAAGCGTGGTCTAAAAGGCGTTTTGTTAGTGAAGCACTGACAGGTTTAATTCATTGCACTGTGACATAGGTCTTAACTATGACGTGGATGGAGTTGAACATGGTATACCAGCCAGCAACGAGCCAAATGTCCAGTGCTCCAAAGCCCGTGGGAAGCCGCTGCAACAATGGGAACCCTGAGCATTATTCTAAGTTTACCCCCACAACACTATTGAATTATCTTACACCAATAATAAGCTCAACACTTCTCATTAATTCTGTATAATTAATTTCATACTGCCATTGTTTCTAAGTGTGTGAGAGATAGTTAGGGAAGCAGATCTCCTCTGCCACCAATGTGCCTTGTATTAGAGCCAATTATATGGAGTCTGCAGAGGGGAAATCTAATGGAAAATGCAGATACAAGTGACACTTTGACCAGGAAAGAGGCTATTCCTTATGTAATTACACATGTATTATTTGACTTACTTATGAAGCACTATAATTTATTGCAACACTTTACAGACATCATCATCACCATTGGGGCTACCAATATAAATTCCCTATCAGTATGTCTTTGGAGTATGGGAGGAAACTGGAGTACCCAGAGGAAACCCATGCAAACACAGGGAAAACATAAAAATTCATTGCAGATGTCCTTGGTGGAATTTGAACCCAGGACCGAAGCGTTGTGAAGCAACAGTGTTAACCACTGAGCCATCATACTTGATGGCTGATTCTAAAAAGACCCCTGAAACAACAGTTATTCCTTAAAGGGTGCTCCACCTACAAATCAGAAGTTGAATGAGTCCATTGACGTTAAAGTTTACAGATACAACTTCCCAATTCAGAAGTGAAAGGGGTTGGATGCAGGATGAATGACAATAAAATGAATGAAACTACAGCTCTGTTTTTGGAAAGCATACACCGACAAGAAAAAGGGTAACAATGTTTTGAACTTCTGACTTTCAGGCTCCAGATCTCATCATACACTACTGCTTTGAACGTGATACTGCCATCATTATATAGACAATCATCTTGGCTATCTCATACATAAATTTGACTTGCAACTATTTTGCATGTGATTAGTTATGCAGATTCTTGTCATGTTACTACATTGTTACTGTTTTCTTCCTGAATACTACAAAATACAACCTGTTCTCACACTCCCTAATAGCTCAGTGTGTTATTAGCTTGATTCCCAAGCGAAAAGCCACTGGTTTGAATCGAGGAACAGTCATGAAGGTGATTTCTCAAGAAAAGAGAAACAGTGTTATCCAGCTCATCGATAGCGGTCTCCTGGCCAAGAAAATGGACATCAGGTGAATGTCATTAAAGTTGGAAGAATACGAAATGAAGTCCGTTCATCAATTCATAAACCAAAAGGTGGACGTCAAGGCAAAATTTCGAAGTCAACAAGTCGGATCATAACAAGGTCTATCAGTTCTGGAGCTACAAACTGAGGCGGAAGTGGTTCGAATGCTTCATAATAGTGATATCACAGACGTCCATGCAAGCACTGTGCGACGCACATTATACAAGTCTGGAATGGTGGCTCAAAAAAAGAAGCCTTGACTTCAAAATTGTCATAGGAAGCGTCGGCCCGAGTTTGCAAAAAAGTACCAATGGACAGAAGAATATTGGAGATGGGCGATTTGGAATGATGAGACGAAAGTCAATAGACTAAGCTCTAATGGGTGCAAATGGGTGTGGAAGAAAAAAAAAGAAAAAGGGGCTAACGAATTAAGAAACTGAAGAAATTGTCAAGTTCGGTGTAGAAAGCCTGATGATATTGGGTTGTTTCGCAGCTGAAGGTGTTGGATACTTGACCAAGATCGATGGTAGTCTCAATGTTGAGCTATATGTGAGTATCCTACAAGACAAGTTACTTTGTATACACAAGTACTATGAGTATGAAAAGGACGACATTGTGTTCCAGTAGGAGAAAGATCAGATGCATATCAGCGATAGACAGCCGGATTTAACTAGTTAATAGCGGCGGGTGGATCGTGATTCCACTCGCCGCTATTGCACGCACATGTCAGCTGTACAAAACAGCTGACATGTCGCGGCTTTGATGTGGGTTCAGCACCGGAGCCCACATCAAAGGGGGAGACATGACATGCGCAATAATAGTACGGCCCATATCGTGAAGGGGTTAAATTGGTCATACGGCTTGTTTTCATTGCATTTATGCTGTTTCTGACTAATGTCACAAGATTTGTAAAATGTACTTCCCCATGTAATTACTATTTTGCTGTTCTTTTTAATCTAGCATATGAAAAAAAATCACTGATTAAGCATTTATTGTAAAAAGTGACACATGGACCAAACATTATGAAAATCTGATGAGTTTTACTGTATACCTGGCACCATGTATTTTTGTATCCGTAAATAAGACTTTTTTTTTAGGACTTCCAACACGTACTAAAAATCTACAATGCCAAAAAATCTTAATGGCATAAGCACCCACTTACGTGTTGGGGCGCAAAGCTACAATTATGACAGACATTTACCCTACAAGGCAAGAAATAAGATTTAATCCTTACTTTGAAGCAATACTACTGCATCTGATTATGTTTTGATCCTCATCTTCCATCCTCATGCTTCCAACCAAAGTCCATGTATATAAGCTATGTAGGGAGACCATGCCAAAAACGTCAACTCACTCTTATTTATAATATGAAGGAGAACAATCGTTATCAATTCCAAAAAGAGGAAAGAATGCAAAGCATTTAAGGAAACCAAGATGAATGACCACAGAACTTAAACACATGCTAAAAAGGAAGAAAGAAATGTTTATCAAATGGAAAGAGGGAGGCATATGTAAGGAAGAATATAATTGCTGTCTGCAGAACCTGCAGGGCACGAATTACATTATCTAAAGCTGACAATGAATTAAGGCTTGCCAGAGATGTCAAAAGCAATAAAAAAGGATTTTGGGGATATGTCAAAAGTAAAAGAAAAGTCAATGATGCTATAGGATTTTTACAGGATGAAAATGATGAAATGGTAAGAAAGGATGTTGAGAAGGCCGAACTTTTAAATTCCTATTTTGCATCTGTTTTCTCTCAGAAAGGAAATGTAACATCAACTGATCTTCACTGTCCTATTAAAGGAATAGAAGAATCCAGGATATCTATGAACAGAAAGATGGTGAGGAAACACTTAGCTAACATAAATTAATTCAAGTCTCCAGGTCCAGATGAATTACACCCCAGAGTACTGAAAGAGATAACAGAAGAAATTTTTGAACCACTCTCCATAATCTTTGAAAGTTCTTAGAGAACAGGAGAAGTCCCAGAAGACTGGAGAAGAGCAAATGTTGTTCCTATCTTCAAAAAGGGGAAGAAGGTGGACCCAGGGAACTATAGGCCGGTGAATCTGACTTCCATACGAGGAAAGAGGTTTGAACAAATTATTAAGCAACATGTATGTAAGTACCTGGATAAGAATGAAGTGATTAACCAGAGTCAGCATGGGTTTGTAACTAACAAGTCATGTCAGACTAACTTAATTTCCTTCTATGACAAAATCACTGACTGGCTGGGATCAGGGAAATGCTGTAGATATAGTATATCTTGTCTTTAGCAAAGCATTTGACAAAGTATCTCACACCATCCTTATTAAAAAAAATGACTAAATATGAGATGGACAAGGTAACTGTTAGGTGGATTCATATCTGGCTTAATGATCGGACCCAAAGAGTGGTTGTAAATGGCTGCACATCCATTTGGAAGAATGTCTCAAGTGGGGTACCACAGGGTTCTGTTCTGGGCCCTGTATTGTTCAACATTTTTTCAATGATTTAGATGAAGGAATTGAGGGCACACTGATTAACTTTGCTGATGACACAAAGCTAGGAGGGATAGCTAAAACTAGAGAAGAGGGAGATGATTCAAAAAGATATAAATAAACTGGAGCAGTGGGCAGCAACTAACAATGGTTTTTAACAAGGAAAAATGCAAAGTACTACATCTGGGCAATAAAAATGAAAAAAGCATATACAGAATGGAGGAATAGGGCTAAGCAACAGCACATGTGAAAAAGACTTGGGTATACTAATAGATCATAAACTGAACATGAGTCAACAGTGTGATGCAACAGCAAAAAAAGCAAATGCAATTCTGGGATGTATTAACAGAAGCATATAGTCTAGATCACGCAAACTCATTATTGCCCTCTACTTCTCTTTGGTCAGACCTCATCTGGAATACTGTGTCCAGTTTTGGGCACCACATTTTAAAAAAGACATAAAAAAACTGGAGCAAGTTCATAGAAGAGCGACCAGAATGGTGAGCGGTCTGCAAACCATGTCCTATGAGGAATGGTTACAGAATTTGGGAATGTTTAGCTTGCAAAAAAGACTGAGAGGAGACTTAATAGCTGGCTTCAAATATCTTAAGGGCTGTCACATTGGAGAAGGATCATCTTTACACCATTTACACCTTTGGCCAGGGACAGCTCATAGAATCTCACGGCTTTCAGTGTCACCTCTATGCTGATGACACACAGATCTACATCTCTGGACCAGATATCACTACCCTACTAACCAGAATCCCTCAATGTCTGTCCGCTATTTAATCCTTCTTCTCCGCTAGATTTCTAAAACTTAACATGGACAAAACAGAATTCATCATCTTTCCTCCATCTCACTCGACCCCCCCCCCCCAACGAACCTATCCATTAAAGTAAACGGCTGCCCACTCTCCCCAGTCCCACAAGCTTGCTGCCTCGGGGTAATCCTTGACACTGATCTCTCCTTCAAACCACATATCCAAGCCCTTTCCACTTCCTGCCACCTTCAACTCAAAAATATTTCACGGATCTGTACATTCCTAAACCAAGAATCTGCAAAAACCTTAGTCCATGCCCTCATCATCACCGGCCTTGACAACTGTAACCTCCTGCTCTGTGGCCTCCCCTCAAAAACTCTCGCACCCCTCCAATCCCTCCCCATTGCCCAGAGACTCCAGTACAAAACCCTAACCATGACATACAAAGCCATCCACAACCTGTCTCCTCTATACATCTGAGACCTCGTCTCCCGGTACTTACCTGCACGCAACCTTCGCATACAAGATTTCTCTCGCACCATCACCCCTACTCTGGAACTCTCTACTACAACATATCAGACTCTCTCCTACCATTGAAACCTTCAAAAAGAATCTGAAGACCTACCTCTTCCGACAAGCCTACAACCTGCAGTAACCACCGATCAACCAAACCGCTGCATGACCATCTCTACCCTCACCTACTGTAACCTCACCCATCCCTTGTAGATTGTGAGCCCTCGCGGGCAGGGTCCTCTCTCCTACTGTACCAGTCGTGACTTGTATTGTTTAAGATTATTGTACTTGTTTTTATTAGGTATACCCCTCCTCACATGTAAAGTGCCATGGAATAAATGGTGCTATAATAATAAATAATAATAATCTTTATTCTCATTTGCACAAGAAAAGGCTAGAAGCAATGGGATGAAACTGAGTGGGAGGAGACAGATTAGATGTTAGAAAAATTTTTTGGACAGGGTGATCAATGAGAGGAACAGGCTGCCACGAGAGGTGGTGAGTTCTCCTTCCATGGAAGTTTTCAAACAGAGGCTGGACAGACATCTGTCTGGGATGATTTAGTGAATCCTTTTTTGAGCAGGGTGTTGGACCGCCATGAAAAAATATTGAGCTTGCTCGATATATTTCACGGCTTATGGACACGGGCCCCCGTGCCTTCCAGTTTTGCGGAACACAAGTTTTATTGTGGTACGTTATTGCGGCAGAACGTGAAAATTGAGACAGTATGGCCCGCAAAAAAAGACCCGCAATAATGGGCCGCAAAAAACCCAGTAAGTGTAAAAGAAGTCTAAGAATGTCACAAATGGGAACTAAACTACATACAGCTCAGATTGAAACATGGGACACTATAGACAGAGGGCCTGATTCATCAAGAAGGAACTGTTCATGAGGTCTTGATGAGGGGACGTGCGTAAGTCAGACACTCCTGATTTATGAAGAGGTGCACACTTCTTCATTAATCTGGAGCGTCTGACGAGTGGCATGAGCCTCTGTTCACTACGCCAGAAATTTCAGTCCAGTCAGGTACCGGAATAAGATATCTTGAGTAGGGAACGCCACAGCTAGTCATGAATAGGAAGAGCTGTGGAGTTACTCCCCCACCACGCCGCGGTCCCAGCTCAGACAAAATGACATGAAGACACCGAAAGTCGCAAAATTTATTTGCAACCAGAGTTCCTAAATTTTCTGACTTTTCAAAGCTTTCACACCATAATTCTGAAGTGAAAGCTATGATGAATCAGATCCAGAATGTTCACTGTTAGACTTAAAGATGCACCAAATTCATCAAACGTTGTGCGATTTGGCACAACTGAAAGCAACACCGCTTCCAGCTAAACTAACTTGAAAAGGTTCACTCATGATAAATTCTCCCCCACAATTTGTATAAATGAAGACACAAGTCTGCAGTGGAGCTGAGTAAGCAAGAGTGTAGGATTTGAAAAATTGCTTATCTTTTATTTTGGGTGCCTTCCAGAAAATAAATTAGGCTGTAAAACTGAAGATGTCTTTTTAGCGACAAAATCCAGCTAAACAAAAAATTTGAAGTGGACATACCACATACATTCTTATTTCAGCTGCAAATTTTCATTACTTTCATAATGTTGGTAAGTGGTAAGAACAAGTCTAATTTTCATCCCAAAAAATCAGACAATTTTACATCTGTATTGTCATTGTATTGTATTGTCAAAGCAGAGGTGAGAAAGCTAACCACACCCACACAACAGCTAACCCCACCTACACCAGGCTCTCTGTGTACAATGTCCACAGACAGTGAGCTGCTTAGTTGTTAGCTATGTTAATCTCTTAGTGATCAATCCTTCACAGTTAGTAAACTACAACACACTTTGACAAGAGACACATCCCTGAATTATGTGTTTCAGCCTCTATCTTCTGTTGTATTCAGAATACACAGCAAAAACCTGCTGACAGATTCACTTTAATACAAATTTAGGCTCAAATTTTAAAATCGAATTTTGTCACAAGGTCACATAAAATTGCAGTCCCTACATTGTCAGATTATTTGTATGCAGCATGAAATC
The DNA here is from genome assembly GCF_051348905.1 of Ranitomeya variabilis. Taxonomy (NCBI): domain Eukaryota; kingdom Metazoa; phylum Chordata; class Amphibia; order Anura; family Dendrobatidae; genus Ranitomeya; species Ranitomeya variabilis. Next base: position 338,522,377 of record NC_135236.1, read on the forward strand.
CCAAAGGGAAGAGAAGTTTAATTTAAAGCCTTCGGTTAACTTCAGATTTGGCAGAAGTTGTGATTTGTTTTTATTTCACACCATAATAATTGCAGCATTCAGATTTGGTATAAAGCGTTTTTTTTTTTTTTTCTGTACACGGTTCTACTTAAGTGAAGACTGAAGTTCATACTCACCTTTGCAATTTCATCAATAAAACAAACATGGGACACAGGGTCTCTTTTCTTTGTCAAAACCTTTTGGAGATGTTGCACCTGTAATGCAGGTAGTATGTTAGGACATGTCTTGTATCATGTCTGTCAGTAATATTGTAGTCGTTGTGTTACCTGGACACAGGCTGCATAAATCTGATCCATTAGTTTCTCCATATTAGTCCACAGGGCTGCTCGAAATGCTGCTGTGTTCCCCGGCTGAGGCATAGCTGCACGACCTGGTGCTCCTAACCAGAAAAAACCCCCAGTTATTTACAGATCATGTATCATGTGTTACTCATGCTGTCCTACTCTGGGCATCATAAGCCTCTTGTAGAGAGTCCATAGGTCACTATGACGATAACACCAAATTTCCATTTTTTTCTTATACTACTGATATGAAAGCCAAAACATGGTTAAGTATTGTATGGATCATACACTGCGATGGGTTCCTATATTATGTATGTGTACAATACATATTGTGACAGGGTCACTGGCACAATGTATGAGGGGAGATATATGTCACTGCACATAATGGCGTCAGTGATGTGAAACCAGGATATGTTTCCTCCAGCACACTACGTGTTGAGAGGGATAAACTAAAGTAGCTTACATGGGCTGGTTTTAGGTGGGCACCCATAAAGTGAGTGGGCGGGTGCTCACCATATCTCCTCCTGCAGAGCAGACAACAGCTTGTGTACTGACAGGACCTGAGATGATGTCACGGTCATGTAATCATCACATGGTTAGGTTAAATAGCTGGACATGAGAGTCAGCGGGGGTTGCGTTTTGGGGAGAGGAGGAACTCCAACGTGGCTCCAGGAGGAGCTGAAGCCATTGAGTGCAACCTGCAGGTGAATCCTGCAGGGAAAGGACTGTTTTGGACTGTATCTTTGTTTTGCTTTACCGTTACGCCAGAAAGGCTCTGTTTATTTTGCTGAACCTTGCTAAGGTTCTATGCTGTCCATAATAAAACCAGCAGGTGATCTACTCCCAAAACCGTTCCTGTGTCTACCTTGTGAAGCACTGAGGTTGTCAACCCCTCACATGTGGTGTGCTGGAGGAAACATATCCTGGTTTCACATCAATGACGCCATTATACGCAGTATATAAACATAAGGATGAATGACCTCGGGGAGATCAAAACATCCAACACCGCGGAGACACCATCATTTGTTTCTCAACGCAGTGATCCAGAACACTGCCCCCATCCCTTAAGTGAAATATGCAAATGCATGAAGAAAAGCCGCGGAGACACCATCACGTGTTTCTCAGTGCAAGCAATGAATAGCCAGGTCTTTCACCGGGAAGGAACAACCACAGGAAGGGCAGCATCCAATAAAGGAAAGGAATCTCCCCGAGGTCATTCATCCTTATGTTTATAGTCTTTTCACTAGGCACTGCTCCTAATAGCCAGTTTCCTACTCCACACTGATGAGGGGCAAATACCCCGAAACAGCTGTCTGTGAATGGATACCATGTTTTGGCATAGGTGGTTTTCCTTTATTGGATGCTGCCCTTCCCGTGGTTGTTCTTTCCCGGTGAAAGACCTGGCTATTCATTGCTTGCGTTGAGAAACACATGATGGTGTCTCCGCGGCTTTTCTACAGTCATTATACGCAGTGACATATATCTCCCATTATACACTGTGCCAGTGACCCTGTCACAATATCCATAATATGGTTATGTGCAAAAATCCTGATGTTTTGCATAGTGTATGATGTTTGAATTTTGCCTTACACAATAAATTTCTTCCACATTTTTGGGAGGATTCGAAAATTAGTTTGGTTGAAAAAAATGTCTGCATCATATCTGCACTATGTGAACACGACACAACTACTTTTGGGGTACTATGAACAAGGCTGTGGCTGAATTGAAAATGGGAGAATATCAGCATTTTTCTGAACCAAATTATTATTTTATGTCAAATTACTAAAAATCAGTGTTATCAAAGACTTAAAAACAAGTTGGAAATACGAATATCAAAAACTTCACAATAGCACTGGAATTCTGCTAAACAAAATTAAAAATAAAGAAAATGTCATTTCAATGCACGAACATTTCAAGAGCACAGCATAGAGGTAGGTGGATAAGTAAACAGAAAACTCCTGCAAAATGTGTAGGCAGATAAAGATAAATGGGTTTACCCTGAAGATTTAATGAGGATGGCACTGTCAGCTTTCTCATTTTCCTTTATTTTTCTATTACACAGAAAATATATGCCAAGTATTACCTGTTTTAGCTCCAGAAATTAGGACTGCAGGAGAGGAAGATGTATTTTTCTAAAGATTTTATGTGTCTGACAAAATAAATAATTCAAGAATACAATTCCTGCTCCATTCCAGACTTTAATCCCAAATGTAATAATGTTCATTGGCTGCTGCCCACACTAGTTTGATTTGGGCGCAATGAAGGAAAAGCATCTTGCAGATGTCCTTAGAATGTTTTTTTAATCTTTTCAGTAAACGGTGGAGAAGATAATTGTTGCTCGCTTACTTTTAGGAAAGGGCTCCTGGAGAGTCGATTGACTAGACAAGATTTGTTCAGGCCTGCAGTAATATAGGCCTCAACATTGAAATTGCAACACAAAGAAAGGAAAGTCGTGCAATTATGAAAATTACATAATTAATTAATGATTGCCTGAGGAATATGGAAAGAAGGCTGGAGATGCTACAGGCCACTCTAGCATGTTGAAACTATGCAGGCTACTCACAGTAGCATGAGAAACATGCGGCCTGACATTGTCATGTTCAAAAAAGGCTCTTAGGACACTTTGGAGAAATGGCTATACTACTGGTTCCAAGACCAGAGGAAACTGGATGCAGAACATTTTACCAGCTTACACCATAATCCGTGGAGTAGGACTGGTGTAAAGTTCCCATGTGAAGGCCTTTTTATGGTGTTGCCCATGTGGTCTTCAGGTCAATCTATGGTGGTCATTGCATCAAGACAAAAGCAGGACTTCCATCATTAAAGAGAATAGACCTCCATTCTAGCCTTCATTGGTGTCTTGTTCTGCACCATGATAATATTTTAGTTCACGGAACACCAGTAGCTGCATATCTGGCTTATAGCCCAATGTTGTGCAGATGCCTGCTGATGGTTGGTGTAGACATTATTTGAGGTCTTTGGCTTGGTATAAGACATCCAATTTCAATTGCTGCACAGAATTCATCAATAGTGGAATAAGTGGTACAGACATTTCTCCAAAGTGTGACAGGAGTTGTTTTTCAACACAATGCCAGAATGCCTGTTGCTCGTGCACTGTGAGCAGCCTGCGTGGCCTAAAAGTATTACCATAGCCAGCAGTGTATCCGGACTTGTCTCCAATTGAGCATAACCGTAAAGTCATTGGTCGGCGATTGCAAAGGAAACTGTTAACAGTGGACCTTCACGGTTTGTATACCAAAGTACATTCAGCGTGGCAGAACATTTCTTAGAAAAGCATTAACCATCTTTACGTATATGAGTGTAACTGCACACCCATGCTGGTGAAACTGCACATTGAGGGGCTCAGGTGCTCAGTTCTCTGCACAAGAAGCTGATGCCGGCTATATTAAATGGCCAGCATTTGCCTCTACAAGTTGATTATGGCTGTTAACCATTTTGATGCTGCTATCAGTTGCTGATAGCTGCATTTACATAACATCTCAGCCAATGTGAGTGAACACATCATGGTGGGGGATAAAGTGCAACTATGATAGCTGGGGGGCCTGTTGAAGGCCTCCATCGCAGCCAACTTGGTCTTATTCTGAAGCCCAACTATATCCTGAGCTTCAAAAGAGATGGGATTTACATTACATATAATAAAACTATGGTTCTGCAGTATATAATATGACCAAAGATTCAAGAATCTTATGAAAAAATATAGTGAAAAATATTTTAAAAAGTTTACAAAAATATACAAGAAAAAAAACTCAAATTACCTTTTGTCTTCCTTCAATAAAAATAAAACATATTTGGTACTTTCACTAGTGACGAGCGAACGTGATCGCATAAGTTGTTATCCCAGCATGCTCGGGTGCTAACCTAGTGTCTTCAGCATGCTCAAAAAATATGTTTGAGTCCCCGCGGCTGCATGTCTCGCGACCGTTCAACAGCCGCAACACATGCAGGGATTTCCTGTTTGTTAAACAATCTGTCTGTATTTATTCTATGTCACTAGAGACTGCGCGCTAAGAGGATTCTCCGATGCCGGGAGTGGCGGACGTGTGACCGCAAGTATGTGATTTGCATACATGCCGACTAGATGGGCACGGCCTCTCTCAAAGCAAGTGTACTGAGCGAGCACGAAAACTGTCTAGTTGGAATGTGGCCGGGAATATGCAAATCACATACTTGCAGTCATGTAACCACCTGCTTCCAACACAGACACTGGAGAATCCTCACAGTAGTGCCTGCGATGTGTGTTCACAAGTCTGCAGTCACATACTATGCCTATGCAAAAAGAAGAAAAAAAGCGGCGCAAGAACAGTGCACACACAACCCATATAATTATCATAAATACTACTTTATTGAGACAATTAAGTGCAAAAACAGGACATAAAAACATTAAAAGTGTGTGAATTAACACCCAAACATGCATTATCAATATCCCCTGTATGTGGAGACATGAATGAAACAGGCTCAGTGTGGTTAAAGGTAAACCCAAGACGCACTCCCAGTGTGTAACAATATCCTACTAATGGAAGATATAAAAAGGTACATGTGCGTCTGTCACTGACTCAAGTGTGGCCTTCCCCGATGGCACTCTGCATGTATTATAATAACATTCTATAAGCATTTATAAGATTTTATCCCATGATACAAACCAATTGATAATGCAGCACTAGGTATAGGTGTTTATAACTAGGACAATACCGTTTAAGTCTCGCTATCGGGTATACCCCCCACCTGAGTCACGTGTATCAGCACACTGCATGTTACAATAAATAAATGGTGATACTCACTGGGAATGTCCGAGCCTGCTAGCTCTCTACACGTATCACTACTCCCGGTAGCTTCGTCAGGGGAAGTGGGGAACAATTAGTCATGTCAGGTATATATAGTAGTAAGTGCACTTACTTAAAAGCCAATGGTTGCAGGCACCTGTGTCCGGCAAACATTAAGCCGCGGAACCGTCCATCAATATCACAGTGGGTACATGCAGTCAGTAGGTTAGTTACTTAACTTTAGTGCCGGGACTTACGCAGTACCAAGATCCATTTCCCAATGTTCTCTGATATCTGCCGGAAGCACTTAGAGCGCTTATACTGGTCCGACCCGCCCCTTCAGTCTGGTGCAGAGAGATCCTCCCAGGGAGTCAAGGGAGTCAAGACCCGCCCCCTAGTTCCGTCACATCGAAAGTGTTAGATCACGAACTGCGCCTGCGCAAGAGGACCCTACTTCGTATCAACTCGGAGTGTACTTTCGTTCCACTCGGGTGGCGCATGCGTTATATAAGGTTCGCTCTTGTAAAAAACATGGCTACGACAAGCTACAAAAATGACCGACTGCGCATGCGCAAAGCTCTAAGATACGACTCTATACTACGAAAAGGGTTCAATCTGCGGCTCAGGCATTACAGCGGCACCTACCGGCTATCAACACAAACCGCAGCAGTGGGCTGCCAAATTGAACTGCGGCATATACACAGTTCTACACTGTAACTATATAAAGTTCCCAATTTCGGCGGTACCACTGCACATGGCAATAACCGCCACCCACAACATCCGAGTGACAGAAACACATAAACAAAGTGAGAAAAGCTTATAATTTACTCAGTATACAGCATATAACTATCCTATTCCATTTTACACTCGAGCAAGAGCTCAATTACTTGATTCCTATCTAGGCTATATGGAGACCTACGCTAAAATAGGGTAACATAGGATAGCTGATAACACTCATCCAGTAGCCACTATTTTCATGTTTCAAAATCTGACATGCAACTGCTGTCGCTGCTCATATTACATTCTCAATATGTTAAACTAACTGTGGACCAGACCTTCAGCCCACCATCTGGCCAGGTCTTCCAATGTGTAAACCTTACTCACTAGTATTTCTGTATGCAAGCCATAATATTCTAACCCTAACGATCGCTGGGTGGAGAAGATGGACATCCCCTAAACAATTACCACGAGTATATCACTGTCAATATTAACCTGACTGATGTACCCCCAAGCACCCATACAGTCAGCTGGAGAGAACTTATCAAAAAAACTTACGAATGCTACCAGGAGTCCCTTATATTACATTACCACAAGCACATTTAAGGCAACAGGAAGCCGGTATAAAGTAAATCTTCATTGAGGCCACCCGGTGTAACTGATCCCAATACGTATATCCAACGTGCCTCTAGTCTAAGTAATTCTCCCTGTCGGTCCATTTTCCGTAAGTTGCTCGGAACCTTCTGCAGACCCAATACCTGTAAACCACGGGTATTACTGGAATGAACTTGTAAAAAATGCATTGCCACCGTAGAAATGTTCTTACCCTTGGACAAATCCTGCCTAGCCAATCTTATGTTCGAGATATGTTGCTGAGTCCGTCTGCGCAGCTCCTGGGAGGTCTGACCCACATATAAAGAGCGAACTTTATATAACGCATGCACCACCCGAGTGGAACGAAAGTACACTCCGAGTTGATACGAAGTAGGGTCCTCTTGCGCAGGCGCAGTTTGTGATCTAACACTTTCGATGTGATGGGACTAGGGGGCGGGTCTTGACTCCCTGGGAGGATCTCTCTGCACCAGACTGAAGGGGCGGGTCGGACCAGTACAAGCGCTCTTAGTACTTCCGGCAGATATCAGAGAACATTGGGAAATGGATCTTGGTACTGCGTAAGTCCCGGCACTAAAGTTAAGTAACCAACCTACTGACTGCATGTACCCACTGTGATATTGATGGACGGTTCCACGGCTTAATGTTTGCCAAACACAGGTGCCGGCAACCATTGGCTTTTAAGTAAGTGCACTTACTACTATATATACCTGACATGACTAATTGTTCCCCACTTCCCCTGATGAAGCTACCGGGAGTAGCGATACGCGTAGGGAGCTAGCAGGCTTGGACATTCCCAGTGAGTATCACCATTTATTTATTGTAACATGCAGTGTGCTGATACACGTGACTCAGGTGGGGGGTATCCCCGATAGCGAGACTTAAACGGTATTGTCCTAGTTATAAACACCTATACCTAGAGCTGCATTATCAATTGGTTTGTATCATGGGATAAAATCTTATAAATGCTTGTAGAATGTTATTATAATACATGCAGAGTGCCATCGGGGAAGGCCACACTTGAGTCAGTGACAGACGCACATGTACCTTTTTATATCTTCCATTAGCAGGATATTGTTACACACTGGGAGTGCGTCTTGGGTTTACCTTTAACCACACTGAGCCTGTTTCATTCATGTCTCCACATACAGGGGATATTGATAATGCATGTTTGGGTGTTAATTCACACGCTTTTAAATGTTTTTATGTCCTGTTTTTGCACTTAATTGTCTCAATAAAGCATTATTTATGATAATTATATGGATTGCGTGTGCACTTTTCTTGCGCCGCTTTTTTTCTTCTTTTTGCATAGGCATGGTTTTGGCGCATTAGTAGCACCCCCCCTCTTTCTATATTCTAGACTACATAATAGTGGTGCCCACTCAATCTTTGTGCTTTACACAGTCACATACTATGATTGCAGACTTGCAGCTTAGAAACGAACAACCCCTTTAAGGAGTGTATATAATACAATAAACAATAAATACATACAATGCTTAGCTAAAATGAGTACACCCCCTGTGAAAAGTAAGATTTAAATCAATATCTCACGGAACACAAGAACATTTTTTTCAAAATGTTGCCAAGACTTGAGTTTCATCATAGAAAATGTTTATAACCTATAACATGAAAGTAAGGTCAATAACATAAATTTCATTACAACATCTTCAATTTTACTCAAATTAGTTGATGCAAAAATGATTACAATCAACATAAATAATTACAACATCTAGTTCTTTGTATGACTTCCAAAATTTTTAAGAACAGCACCAAGTTTTCTAGGAATGAACAAGGTGGGGACATATTCCAACAACTATCTTTTTTTCATTCTTCAAGAATGACATATTTTAGTGCCTTGATGCTAGATGGAGAGTGATGCTCAACTTGCCTCTTCAGAATTTTCCACAGATGTTCAATTGGATTCAGATCAGGAGACATACTTGGCCACATAATCACTTTCACACTGTCCTGCAAAAGTGCAACACTGGCCTTATGCTAGTTTCACACTAGCGTTTACCTGATCTGCGGCGGGCTGCGGACTTCCTCCGTGAAGCACCGCCCCCCCCGCCGCACCTCCGCCGCTAGCTCCGCCTACTTCTGCATGTGGCCTGTGTACCTATATTTAACATTAGGTACGCAGGTCGTGCCGCAGTATGCGGATGGTGCCGCATGTGTCGTTTTGATGCAGAAAAAAAATAAATAAATGCTACATGGCTGCGTCTACGCTGGTCGCCGCATCGTCAAAACGACGCATGCGGCACCATCCGCATACTGCGGCACGACCTGCGTACCTAATGTTAAATATAGGTACAGGTACACATAGTTGTAAGAAATCCAGGATACTTGGGATGTCCGGGCAGGAGATATCTCCCCATATAGTGAGCAGAATGTTTTCAAGATTTTCGTATTACTAGCTGAAGTCACTGGTTTCCTGCTCGCCTGCATCGTCATAATCACCTGATCTGACAGACCTTGAGACATTAGGATCTGCCTAATAGGATTGAAGCTGTTAGATGTAATAATTCTATATTGTGACGAAGGTGGGAACCTCCAGAGAGAAGGTAATTTCTCATTGGAAGGGGAATCTGATCTTCCAGAGCCAACTGACTTAAAAAAGGGAACCAGCTCCTTTTTGGCCACAAGGGGGCTATCAGTATTACCATAACCCTATCTTCCTGAATCTTTGTCAAGACCCTTGGGATCAACGGAAAAGACGGGAAGACATATAACAGATCCTTTTCCCAATTATGAGATAAGGCGTCCACCCCATCTGGATTGTCTTCTGGTGCAACAGGCCAGATTAACCCCCCCCCCCCCGCCCAGAATATACGCGGGGTTAAAGTAGCCTAGGCCAGATTATACCCCGGATATATTCAGACCTAGGCCAAACTATACCCCGGGGTATAAATTGGCCTAGGCCATTTTATACCCCTCTGGGCCAGAATATACCCCAGCTGCTGTAGGTCATATTTTTCATGCTTTTGAGAACCATTGAGTGATATACTTAATAACGGGCACAGGGAAGCAGAAACAGCGCATGGGGCCCCAGACAGTGCAAGGGGCCCAAGACATGGCACAGGGGCTCCCAAGCAGCGAACAGGGGGCAGAGACAGCGTACAGGCGGGCAGAGACAGTGCACAGGGGCCCTGCACGCTGTCTCTTCCCCCCCATGCGCACTCTCTGCCTGCTGTGTGCTGCCTAGGGCCCCTGTGTGCTACCTGGGGCCCCTGTACACTGCCTTGGGCCCTCTGTGCCGCTTGGGGGCCGTGTGCGCTTCCTGAGGCCCCATATGCTGCCATTCACTGTCTCTGCCCCCTGTGTGCTGCCTGGGGCCCCCATTTGTGGCCTGGGACCCCGTTCACTGTCTCTGCCAACCCGTGTGCTGCCTGGGGCCCTGTTCGCTGTCTCTCCCAACAAGTGTGCTGCCTGGCGCCCCTGTGCACTGCCTGGGTCCCCTGTGTGCTGCCTGGGGCCACGTAATTGAGTATATCACTCAATGGCTCTCAAAGGCCTGAAAAATCTGATCTACAGCAGCTAGGGTATATTCGGACCCAGAGGGGTATATTCTGGCCTAGGCCAATTTGTACCCAGGGATATAGTTTGGCCTAGGCCAGAATATAATTGGGGGAAAAATCTGGCCTAGGCCATTTTAACCCCGGGCATATTCTGGGCGGGAGGTTAATCTGGCCTGTTACACCGGGTTCAGGGAAAAGAAGCTAGTCACCTTGGCATTTTTCCGGAACGCAAACAAGTCTATTCGAGGTACACCCCAAAGCCATGTTAGCTTTTGAAGCACGGCTGTATTTAGCTTTCATTCTGAGGACCATACTGTGAAAGTCTGCCACTCTATTCTGTGAGCCTTTCAGATGAATGCCAATATGGAAAGGATGGTACCCTCTGCCCAACAGAAAATTTGTAAAGCTAAAACTTGCAGAAGATGACATCTAAGGTGTGAAGCATGGCACCAGAGAGATCACGCTGAATCCTACAGGTGCCATCACGTGATGAACCCGCACCTCGCCACCTGGCCTGATGTCACTATTAAATCAGATGAATCACGTAATGCGGTCTCCCCACTTTCACCAACGTGAGGTTACGCACACCCCTGGGGACACCAAGGTCAGCTTAGTACAGTTTTACACATACATCCCGCTTCCACAAGCCCAGGGAGGCACGGGGAGTGAGAGGATGTGGCCCATGTAGTCACTGATGTGGCACCACACTCGCTCACAATCACAACAGGCTGAGAAGCCCCTTTCACTACCACTAGTGAAACAGCGCCTGGTCAGCCCAGTAGGACTGTCACCAATTCCTTGTTAGATATAAGCCCGGTCCATTAACGGGATTATATAGGGCCAGATACCGGCCCCGGTAACGTGGAAAATTAAACCGAGAAACAGATGCGTGGATTCTTGGATCGAGATAAAAGAGAAGCCCAAAGTGAAATTATATATTTAGGCACATTAAGGGCACACTAGACAATGCACTATGGTTATACATATATAATGGTCAGATATGCAAATACAATAGTGATAGGACAAAAGATATAAGTAGAAGAATCATGTCAATTACCAGGTTGATGTTCGATAATGTGTGCGAAGGGCCGCAGGAGGCAAGGGCTGCCAGCTGGTCCCTAGGTTCTTCACAGCATGTTACTCAATGTATCCCCCACTCCCAAAGTGAACCACAAGCATAACAGAGAGAGAGAGACCCACATGGCCTTAAACTAGCCGTTACCTCCTTTGGGTCACTCCTCTCCTGCCTTCTGTGCTGAACCTAAATCCCCTCCCATTACCTTTAGCAGCTAAAAACTCCAGAACCTAAGATGGGTCATAACTCCTTAATGGACAGTCCTAGGGAGGAGTATTTGGCGCCATCGGATCCGGCCAGGCACCTGCTACGCACTGAGAATAAACACATCTTTACTATTTGACTCTTACTAGCCAATCTACTTACCTCCCCTCCCTGGCATGATAGAATGGATCGAGACCCTTGAAGGCGTTCGGTCTGTTCCAGAGAGATCAAAAATGTAACCGCTGTGTTGCCAGGACATATGATAAGTCCATATTCTCCTTAAGAAATTTTAGCTGTCTGAATAAAGCAGTTAGACAGCATAGTATGGACCCGCAGGGGGTCTTTCTGTCCTAGTTAGTTGGTGGGGGTGTGAATTTTTTCTCTGAAGCTGAAAAAGTAGGTCCCCCTGCAGAGCCACGTGTCTTGTTACAGCTGAACGTTCTCAGTAAGATTGTAAACTGTCAATAAATCCCCCCACTCTTCACCTCGGGTCCCTCTGATGACGAAGAAAGGGGACCCCTGTGATGTTGTCTGATAAGATTTTGACATGTCGGCCCCTCTGATAGTCCTAGCACCTCTGGAGCGTTTTCCATCCTGCCCACAGTTCTCTGTAGCTTGAGGACAAGGCACGGAATTGTAGACACCACGCCTCCTGCAGGTTTTGTTTTTTTCCAGAAACAAGCAGGACTGGATGTTGCTAAGTGAAAATTGCAATCTGCCATTGCAGTGTCTAGTACATTGTAGGCACCAGTAGTCAGCAGTACATTGTTGTGCCCAGTACGTTGTGGTGCCCAGCTCATGCTTCTGGAGGCACGCACCCATAAATTAGGCGGGCTGTCATCGCTACAGAAAAGTAAAACATGTGGACGCTAAATGTGGTTTAAACACACTGGGTCTCAGAAGGGAGGAGGACATTTGGATTTGGGAACACAGAATTTGTTGAGCTTCTTTTCGGGTGTGAGGAGCTATAGCGCTTTGGCCTTTGTACTACCAGTAATGTGGAAGCCGCTTATATTTCCATTGACAGATGACATATCTGAGTGGGGGCTTCCTTTTTTTGTGGATTGAGTTGAAGCTTTTGTTGGAAACATTTTACATAACATTTGGGATCTCATTTATCTGGCGTTCTATGCTAAGCACTTACACAGGGGTTTACATCTAAATTTCCGAGTGGCGTGATTCATATGAAACCCCAAAGGGATCCATTCACTATAATAAGGCAGCAGAGGTACTTTAGACTCCATCTGGCCTCTGTTCAGCGGTGTCCTTCTTTACAGAAGGGCACAAAACTGTAGAGAACCACGCTTTTAGTCATGCCTAAAAAGACAGTCACCGTCGGATCACAGGTCAGATGGCGTCAACAGTGACTATATCTGCATCATTATAGGGAATCTTCTGCCAGGAATTCCATCTGAATCACATATTTCAGAGATTTACATGGAAACCCTGGTGTAAGCGCTCAGCAAATATGAGCCGAGTCTTACTGCAATCTTTGGAAGACAGAATGAAAACAGGTGAAGAATTGGTTATATTTATTTTTTACGCCGTTCCTCGTGCGGTATAAGTGATTAAAAGACTTTATTCTTTGGGTCGGTGCGATTCCAGTGATACAAGATTTATAGCGTTTTTTTTTCTGTTTGGCTGCTGTCACACACTAAAAAATGCTTTTTATTGTGAAAATTAGTTTTTGCATCTCGATATTTAGATAGCTAAAATTTTTCCATATTTAGACTGACATAGTCAGTTCTTATTGGTACCATTTTCGAGCACATGACATTTTTTCATCGCTTTCTATTCCAATTTTTGGGAGCCAGAATGATGAAAAACCAGTAATTCAGGAATTGCTTTTTTTATTTATTTTTTTGCTGTTTCACATGTGGTAAAATTGATTAGGCAGGTTTATTCTTCAGGTCAGTACGATTACAACGATACCACATTTATGTACCGTAGTTTTATTTATGTTTTGGTGCATTTACGCAATAAAAAACGAGAATTATTTTTGCATCGCTTTATTCTGAGAGCTGTAACTTTATTTTTCTGCTGACAGAGCTATATGGCGGCTTGTTTGTTGAGGGACAAGATTATGTTATCAGAGATACCATTTTATATTTACTTTCGTCTTTTTGATTGTGTTTTATTCGGCGGTATGGTGAAAAAGCATAGTTTTTTGCCTTTCTTTTAATGGTGTTCAGTGAAGGGATTAACTACTGGGACAGTTTTATAGGGTGGGTCATTACGGACGCAGCGATACCAAATTTGCATACTTTTTTGTTTAATTTTACATAAATGTACCGTATTTAGTAGAATATTTTTTTTTCTTTATATATTCTTTATTTTGTGATTTTTTAAAACATTTTTTTTTTTTACCATTTACATTAACTTTTTTTTTTTTACATTGTTCCACATGGGACATCAACTGTATACTGACAGATCGCTGATCTAATACTCTGCAAAAGAAGAAAATTGGTCTGGGAGGCTGCCAAGAGGCCTAGAGCAATATTTAATGATTTTAGCGCGTACAGGTTGAAGTACTGCAAGTGACAACATTCTCTTGTATTTTTCATATGCACGGCCTGTAAAGTGATGGGCAAAACAGAAGCTTTTACTTAGAAGGAAAAAATTCCAAGTTGTGTTTTGCCAAAACCTTTATGAAGTCTGCCAAAAGCTTTTGGTAAACTGTGTTCTGATGAGACTAGGGTTAAAATTTCTGACCATAGTTCCAAAAGGTATGTTTGGCACAAAGCCAACACTGCGCATCATCAAAAGAACACCATACACTAAATGAAGCATGGTGGAGGCAGCATTATGCTTCGAGGCCGTTTTTTCGCAGTTGCAACTCAAGCAACAGTCAATGTGGAAGAAATTACGAGCAGTTCCACATAGCAGTCAATTTTACAACAAAACCTTAAGAGCTCTGCTAAAAACCTGAAGAGGAATTTCACCTTTCAAAACAACGGCCCTAATCATAACTCAAATGTGTGTGTCTGGCTGCCAGTGAGCCCCTGATCAGTAAAGCAGACCACTGATCAGCGTCTGTGCTCGCTTTTGGCCAGGACTTTTTTTTTCCTGTCTATTTTTCTTTATTCCCCCTTTGCACCATAAACGTGCGTCCAGCAGCCGTTGAACGCTGATCAGTGATGCACATCACCATGCCAGTTGATGTTGTTTTTAGTGTTTGTGTGTGCTTATGGAAAAAAAAAAATTAAATATATTATAATTTAGATTAGTTGATAGGGCTAAATTAGGGACAGTAGAAATATATTGTATTTATCTGTGTCTACTACAATATTTTTTAACAGAATTTTTTATTGAATTCAGTCAGGATTTGTGTTAGATATTGATGTGAAAAAAGGATTAAAAATCATTTAGATTAGTTGACTGAGCTAGATATGGGACCGTGTAATCCACAGTAAAAATTTTCAAAAGTATTTAGTGCCTAGTTCAGTTTTCACAGAATATAGTCAGGATTAGTGTCAACGTGAAAAATGTAAAAGAAAAATAAAATAAATTTTTGATTAGTTGATAAAGCTAGATTAGAGACCGTGTAATCCACAGGAAAAATATACTCTAGTAAATCGCTTACACTACAGTATTTTTTACTAAAATATATCACAATCCGAGTCAGATAGCTGAGGGCGCTCAGTAATTTCTTTTTAAGGACGTTCGTCTAGTAATTGTAGTTTGAGAATTTTAGTGTAAAATTCTTGCAGTACTTATACTACATGTTTTTTCTAATAATATATATATGCTAAATTAGTGTCAGATAGCTGTGGGAGCGCAGTAATTTGGTATTACTGATGTCCATCTAGTAATTGTAGTTTCAGATTTTTAGTGGAATAACCTTGTAGAAATAATACTACAGTTTTTTTCTGCTGCATAGAATTACGATTAGTGTAATTTGGTTGCGGGTGCACAGTAATTGCTTTTACAGTCGTCCGTAGATCTCTTGATACCCCAGACAAATTTGTACGCCCCACAATTTCTATCCCAAAATCACACTTCATCATTTTCCAACTGGACCCCTGTGGACTCCGTGCAAATGATGACGTTTTAGGGCATTGTTCTTCACATGGGGATAGTGAAGACGACAGAAATTCTGCAATATTTGAGTGTCGATGTTTTATTTAACACTCCGCTGTTCTGCATGGCTATGCTCAGGTGACTATTTGAGGCCATCCACAAGTTCTGCATTGCATCGATAATGCACAATGTTATCCTCGAGATGACCCCGACTTTGACCGACTTTTAAAAGTTTGTCCGGTCACTGATCACTTCAACAAGTTTGCTGAGGTGTACATTCTCCAAAGGGACATCTGCATAGATGAATCCCTAATACATTTCAAAGGAAGACAAACTCTGGCAATACCTGCCCAGTAAGAGGGCCAGGTACATAATTAAACTCTACAAGCTGTTCGAGAGTACCTCAAGGTACACCCACAGGTTTAGGGTTTTTGAAGGGAAAGGACACCCGGATTCAACACCAAATTCTGGATCAAGATTATCACCTCTATGTAGATAACTTTTATACCAGCATCCCACTCTTCAAGTCCCTCTCTGTCAGAGCTACCGCAGCTTGTGGTACTGTGCACACAAATCAGAGAGTACTCCCTAGGACACTAATTGGGCAGCAGCTCAGAAAGTGTGAGAGCAGAGCCCAATGTAGCGTCAACATGCTGGTGGTCAAGTACAAAGACAAGAGGGATGTCCTTTTCTTGAGCACTATACATGGAGATGCAGCACCCCCACAGCTGTACGAGGTTCCTCTACACAGGTCACCAAACCAGACTGTGTTCTGGGGTACAATAAGAACATGGGGGAGTTGATATCTCTGTTCAAGTACTCCAGCACTTGAGTGTCATAAGAAAATCTAAGGTGTGGTACAAGAAGCCAGCGGTGCACATCATACAGATGGCATTGTATAACGCTTTTGTGCAATGTGCAGGCCAGACCAGGACCTTTCTTCAGTTCCAGGAGGTAGTGATCAAGGCATTAATATATGGAAGTTAGGAAGGAGTGGGCCCAAGTAATTCCGATCTGCAGGTTCCCTTGTTGTACCAGAGCAACATTTACCCGGTGAGATTGCAAAAAAGGTGCAAAATGTGTTACAGAAGGGGGATATGAAAGGACACCATTTATCAGTGTGACACCTGCCCGACAAGCCTGGTCAGTATGTGAAAGAGTATCAGAGTCTACTACTCATTCATGGACTACTACATTTATTCTGAATTACATAACACTTACATATGCCAACCTGATGCACTCTACACAAGTCACATAAGCCAACCTGATGCATTCTAAACAACTTTTGTATGTAAACCTAATGCACTCTGCACAACTTGCGTATATCAACCTGATACACTCCACACAACTTATGCATGTCAACGTGATGCAATCCACACAACTCATGTATGCCAATCTGATGCACTCTACACAACTTATGTATAATGCCACCACATTATAAAATTCACATACTAGGAAAATACAAGATCAATTCCAATATAGGGTTACTTGTGGGCGGTTTCCATTGTTTAGGCACATCAGGGGCTCTTCAAACGTGACATGACACCAGCAGACCATTCCATCAAAGTCTATGTTCCAAACGTCACTCCTTCCTTTCAAAGGACAGCCATGCGCCCAAACAGTACTTTTTACCCAGATCAGCGTACACAAGAGAAATTGCATAACAATTTTTTTGAGTCCATTTTCTTCTGTTACCATTGAGAAAATAAAAAATTTGGAGCTAAACCAACATTTTTGTGGAAAACATTTGATTTTTTTATCTTCACGGCCTAACATTATAAACTTCGGTGACACACCTGATGGTTCAAGGTGCTCACCACACATCTAGATAAATTCTATGGGGAAATTTGCGGGGGGTTTCCACTGTTTAGGCACAGGAGGGGCTCTCCAAAGACAACATGGTGTCAGCTCTTGAATACAGACAATTTTGCATTCAAAAAGGCAAACGGTGATCTTTCCCTTCCGAGCCCTGTCGTGTGCCCACACAGCAGTTTTCCCCCACATATGTGGTATTGGTGTTCTCAGTAGAAATTGCACAAAAAAATTGGGTGTCTATTTTCTCGTGAAAATAAAAAAAAATGGGGCTAAAAAAACATTTTTATGAAAAAAAGTAAAATGTCAATATTTTCCATTCACATTGCTTCAATTCCATCGACGCTCATGAAGGGTTGATAAACTGCTTGAATATGGTTTTGAGCACTTTGAGTGGTGCATTTTTTAGAATGGTGTCAGTTTGGGGTATTTTTTGTCGCATAGGTCCATCAAAGTCACTTCAAATGTGACGGTAGGTCCATCAAAGTCACTTCAAATGTGACGGTAGGTCCATCAAAGTCACTTCAAATGTGACATGCTCCGTAAAAAAAGGTTTTGTAAATTTTGTTGGAAAAATTTGAAATTGCTGAACAACTTTTAACCCCTCTAACTTCCTAATAAAAAAAATGATGTTTCAAAAAATGTGCTAATGTAAAGTAGACATGTGAGAATTGTTATTTATTAATTATTTTGTGTGACATAACTCTTTGTTTAAAGGCATAAA
Organism: Ranitomeya variabilis; assembly: GCF_051348905.1. NCBI lineage: Eukaryota > Metazoa > Chordata > Amphibia > Anura > Dendrobatidae > Ranitomeya > Ranitomeya variabilis. The sequence continues at coordinate 338,540,178 of NC_135236.1, forward strand.
AATTTAAAGTCTGAAACTTGTGAAATTTTCAAAATTTTTGCCAAATTTCTGATATTTTCCCAAATAAATGCAAATAAAGAAAAAATGTAAGCACTATTAGAAAGTACAACATGTCACGAAAAAACAGTCTCAGAATCACTATGATCCGTTGAAGCGTTCAAGAGTTATTACAAAATAAATTGACACTGGTCAGAATTGTAAAATTTGGCCTGGTCATGAAGGTGAAACAGGCTTGAGGGTAAGGGGGTTAATAGCAAAAGGTATACCAGTATTATCATACTGTGGCCCAATCTTCCATATCCACATGGTATGTTATGGACTTTATTTCATCAGGAAAAGAGACATTAGCAGATAACTAAGAAGAATGGCAGTGCAATAACAATGACAATGTACCGGTAGTCTGTTGGAAAATTGTCTTATTTTTCTATTTCATTGCCATAATTATTTTTTTAATTTAAGTTTATTTAAAAAAAATATTACATACAAAAATAAAAGAAATGTAATATTACATACATTGTCATACTTTCTCTACCTTTTTTAATGTTCATACATATACAGTGGTGTTTGAAAGTTTTTGAACTCTTCAAAATTTTCCATATTTCTGTATAAAATATGAACTAAAACTAAGTCCTAAATGTAGATAAAGAGAACAAAACCAAACAAAGGAGGTAAAGATACTAGACCTTGTTTTTTCAATTTTATAAATAAAATGATCCAATACCATATGTCTGTGTGAGGGCAAAATGATGCGAACTTTTGCTTTCAATATCTGGTGTGGCCCCATTGTGCATGAATAAGTGCAACTAAATGTTTACAGCAGTTGTTGATTACGCTAAACTCTTTTGCAGACTGTTGAGCATCAACAACTTTCTTTGTGCCAAGATAATTTCCACAAATATGCTGTGAAGATCAGACTTCGATAAATAAAACAGGTCCTCCCGTTAAGCCTGATGGTTATCTCCCATTGAAAATACAAGACTACGGTAATTTACCTTCAAATTATCTGCTAATCCTAAAGGTTCTCATATGTTTGCTACATGTAGAGATATGATATTGGATTATTTTCCACATTTAAAAATTACAAAGTCTAATATTATTGACTCATTTGTTTAACGTGGTTCTCTATCTACTTTTAGGAAATGTGTGAAAAATGTGATGTAGATTTAGGTTATATTTATACAGAAATATGTAAAATTGAAAAGGTTTATAAACTTTCAAGCACCACTATAAACCAGTAAACACCTTAAATTTCAGTCAAACAAATTATTATGCTTGAATCATGTTTCTCCTAAAGTTGACAGAAATTTAGAGTGGTCGGAGCTCTAATTTTCCAATACAGAGCTCCAATTTTCCTGTATCTACCAGTTAAGAGATAAAAGTTAAATCATTTGTATTGAGTGATGCTGCACCCCGACTAGTGATGCGACCGTCAATTGGGTGTGACCGACTAGAAGGTGCCGTCTTGCTCCACACAAGTGTTTTCTATTGCATCAAATACTTATTTCATGCAGTAAAATGCAAATTAATTATATAAAAATAATACAATATGATTTTTTGGATTTTTTTGTAAGATTCCGTCTCACAGTTGAAGTATGTCTACAATAAAAATTACCTCTTCATTCTTTATAGGTGGGAAAACTTGCAAAATCGGCAGTGCATCAAATACTTATTTTCCCCACTGTAATATTTGACCTGGTGTTTTTACAGGTTGTTTTATCTTATTAAATTGGTAACATTTCAAAGTTTTTGTAAAAGAAAACAAGCAAATTTGCAGTTTACCCAATATTAAAATTCCTCTCCGTTCTTAAGTATAGAGACATTTTTAACTCTATAATTTACAAGGTTACATGCCACTTAAAAGGCTGTTTTTTAGCCAAGAAGCACATACTTGCTAAAAGTTTGTACATGATTCAGCCAGCAAAGTGATGCTGCGAAGGCAAACTTTCCTGCATCAGAGCGTGTGCGAAGAGCAAACGTCTCAGCCATGCCACTGGCACAAACTGTCAATCTTCAAGATGGCACTGGTCTCGGGAAAGCAGGAGGCCAGGCAGGGGAGCAGTGTGCTCCTGATGACTGGAAGTGAGGCAACCCTTTTAACGACGGAAATTAATTTTCAACTAAAGACTTCAAGGAACATGTCTTACTTTTGACTTTGAAAGCAGTACAGTAGTTAAATGCTAAAAAAAAGTATTAAAAAAAGTATAGAACATACTAGCTAAATATAAAATGCTAATTATATATCAATGCAGGAAGAAACACTACTGAAAACACCTTAAATTGTCTGGCAGATAAGTAACGTTTACATGACAATCTTGCGGCAGCTTTTCGATAACAAGATGATCATAAAAATAATAATACATTTTAGAAAAGAGAATTGTGTGTGAAGATCTCAACCTCAAGCAAATGCAACTATTTAAAATTTCATGCTGAGCGTACAAAATAGAAATCTAAAAAAATACAGTGCAAAAAATAGAAAGGCATACATTTGCAAGATAAACGCTCATCCTTCACAGTTTGCTACAATGCTGTAATGAAATGTTTGCCTGTAAAAGTGGTAAAAATTGCTTTCATACCTCTCTGGACGGCTTGTGATGTTTGTGTTAGAATCTTTATATCAAGAGCATTGTTGATATTCTCATCAAGTGCTGTGCAATAACCATCCACCACACTGATAATGGTGTCTTTTAGAGCTCCCAGGTTGTAGAAAACTTGTAATGCTGTCCCAACCTGTGTTGGATTCTAAGGAAGAAAAATAGAAAAGGTTAGAATAGAAAATCGTTTAAGTGTTTCTATTTTAAGTAGATGCCAACTGTACTAAATTTTCAGTGCACTTGCAAGTATTAAAGATTTACTTCTGTAACCATTTACTCCTAAACATGACTATTTTTAGTATAGGAAACTGTTCAGCACTTATCCTGTATATTTAGCAGAGTAAAGAACATAAAATAAGGTGGAAAAAAATATTGCAATCTTTATAAAGAAGTGACGACACCGCGTTTATTCTTAACTATGCCAGACATATTATTCAGCAGGTCAAGAGATATAAGCCATTGTTCATATGAGACTGCATGTTGACTCTTGTTTTATGTTGACTTGTTGTTGATTTGTTGAAGGCCTGCTGATTACACAGGCCAACAAAAAACAACTTTTTTTATGTTTCTTTGATGAAAATAGGCAAATATTACTAATTTTGGGTCGAGAAACTCAAATATACCCACAGAATTGTTTAATTAGCTCTCGTTTTTTAGATACACGCCATGGAAGTATGTGCTGTAGGTAGCGAGAAGAATTCATTACAAGAGTATAAATTGCACAGTACAGTACACATATTTAGTATCGCCGCGTCCGTAACGACCCAACCTATAAAACTGTCCCACTAGTTAACCCCTTCAGTAAACACCGTAAGAAAAAAAAAAAAAAAACGAGGCAAAAAACAACGCTTTATTACCATACCGCCGAACAAAAAGTGGAATAACACGCGATCAAAAAGATGGATATAAATAACCATGGTACCGCTGAAAACGTCATCTTGTCCCGCAAAAAACAAGCCGCCATACAGCATCATCAGCAAAAAAATAAAAAAGTTATAGTCCTCAGAATAAAGCGATGCCAAAATAATTATTTTTTCTATAAAATAGTTTTTATCGTATAAAAGCGCCAAAACATTAAAAAATGATATAAATGAGGTATCGCTGTAATCGTACTGACCCGACGAATAAAACTGCTTTATCAATTTTACCAAACGCAGAACGGTATAAAGAAATTCATGAATAGCTGGTTTTTGGTTATTCTGCCTCACAAAAAACGGAATAAAAAGTGATAAAAAATGGTCACGTGTCCGAAAATGTTACCAATAAAAACGTCAACTCGTCCCGCAAAAAACAAGACCTCACATGACTCTGTGGACCAAAATGTGGAAAAATTATAGGTCTCAAAATGCCACGTATATAAGTGCCACGTATTTAAGTGCCACGTATAAGTGCCACGTATTTAAGTGCCACGTATAAGCAAAGTAATGATGGTAAGCAGTCTTCACAAGTGGAGTAATTGGTCTTCTTTGGTTGGCAAATGTCACATAACCACACACGTAACAAAAATTGTTAACAATATTTGCACATTTACGAGGCATTTTCAAAGTGTAAATTCTCTCCACAAAATTACTGCAACAAGAGAAAGAGACTTCAATTAGTACAAACTATGCAGACACAATTTATAAAATGGCTGACATTGGTTCAACAGGTCTGTAATCAGGTTTACCAATACACATTTGTTGAAAATTCAAAATTTCCCTATTTTCCTGCATAATAATCTTAAATGACCTGTATCTCAGCAACAAGAGCTAATAATGATTTTTAAGTAACATATTCGTTTTTAGGATGCTAAAATTATTACAAACCAGCTATTTTCATTTCAGAAACATTTTCACTGTTGGCCAGTGTTATCTATTGTATCAGCCCATACAATTTATTCTTCTAAATAACCTTGGAGGACAAAGACACAGGTAAATTGAAGAAAAGCTGATTATTCTACAAAACCTTAAAGGACATAATATGCAGGTTGATCATACACTCGACCAATGAGGGATTATCTCCCACTTTCCCCCAATCCTGTTGCCTGAATAAGAGCCATAAACTATAACAGGGGGACATTACCTTTTTTCCAGAGACTCTTGAGAACAGCAGCAAAGGCATCAACCAGAAGAATACAGATTTGATCCACTGCCCATCACTGAACCCATGTAAACATTTGGCGAACCCAAGCTGGTACAATCATGTCACCTGGTCACATGCCTCAATGGACTCTGTCAGCTTCCTAAGGTTGATGCTACCTCCTCTCTGTGGGTGACCGCCAAAAACGGGGTGCTACTGGTAGGGGTAGTTGTCCCTAGAAGCCCCGAAGTCACAGATGTTATAATTCCCAATAAAGCCAGGGGGTGAGACTCTGTCATTTGCACCAGTAAAGTAAATGAGAACAGCATCCAATCCAGGTGTTGAAATTCAAAGGAGCTTTATACCGCCATGTAGAGCATACAAGATTTCGGCCTGCAAAATGTCTTTATCAAGTACTTTTCCCTGTCTGGGCTGTGCCTGTTGTAGCAACATGTTGAAAGGAGATTCTTTTTACCACCCACATACAGGTAACAAATTTACTCAGAGACAGGTACACTTGTACACCTAGCTTTGCTGTTTATATGATCATTTGCCAGTGTGGTATGGTGTACATGGGTGAAACTATGATGAAGATTAAGGCCCACATATGTGTCTTTTTATATAGTGTATGTAAACTTCTGGTTTCAACTGTATGCGGCAAAGGAGAGAACAGTACCCATGCATGGGCAGTTTCATGAAGAGGAAGAACGCTTTTCCTTACTCATAAGACTGGCAAAGGGCCATTGGGATGTTACTGTTATTATGTACACTCACTGGCCACTTTATTAGGTACACCTGTCCAACTTCTTGTTAACACTTAATTTCTAATCAGCCAATCACATGGCGGCAACTCAGTGCATTTAGGCATGTAGACATGGTCAAGACAATCTCCTGCAGTTCAAACCGAGCATCAGTATGGGGAAGAAAGGTGATTTGAGTGCCTTTGAACGTGGCATGGTTGTTGGTGCCAGAAGGGCTGGTCTGAGTATTTCAGAAACTGCTGATCTACTGGGATTTTCACACACAACCATCTCTAGGGTTTACAGAGAATGGTCCGAAAAAGAAAAAAAATCCAGTGAGCGGCAGTTCTGTGGGCGGAAATGCCTTGTTGATGCCAGAGGTCAGAGGAGAATGGGCAGACTGGTTCGAGCTGATAGAAAGGCAACAGTGACTCAAATCGCCACCCGTTACAACCAAGGTAGGCCTAAGAGCATCTCTGAACGCACAGTGCGTCGAACTTTGAGGCAGATGGGCTACAGCAGCAGAAGACCACACCGGGTACCACTCCTTTCAGCTAAGAACAGGAAACTGAGGCTACAATTTGTACAAGTTCATCGAAATTGGACAGTAGAAGATTGGAAAAACGTTGCTTGGTCTGATGAGTCTCGATTTCTGCTGCGACATTCGGATGGTAGGGTCAGAATTTGGCGTAAACAACATGAAAGCATGGATCCATCCTGCCTTGTATGGAGCATCTTTGGGATGTGCAGCCGACAAATCTGCGGCAACTGTGTGATGCCATCATGTCAATATGGACCAAAATCTCTGAGGAATGCTTCCAGCACCTTGTTGAATCTATGCCATGAAGAATTGAGGCAGTTCTGAAGGCAAAAGGGGGTCCAACCCGTTACTAGCATGGTGTACCTAATAAAGTGGCCGGTGAGTGTATATTGGACTGACTCTGATCTGCAAGAGGACTAAAAGATTGGCCAGACAAGGGGGTTAGGGACATAAGACAAGTCTAGTCCTTTACCCCCAAATATTTTGTATATGAATAATGATTAAAGCATTGTATTTTATGCTAATTTCTGGGTTTAACGCCCACTGAAATTCAATGTGTGTGCATATAGACACTTTAGGATTAAGTGCAGAGATGCCTGTACATGGACATACTCAGGTAATGAGCTGGAGTATGTTCATGCATTTATGTACGGTAGTTAAGTCTAACTACACATGGGTAAATGATCTTCATGTGATTTATGGATCACTAGAATCCAAGGTATTTTAGCTTATCTCTCTATAGGCATTCAAACCAAAGGCTTATTTTGGAATGGAATTGCAATATGTGTTTTGTGAGAATGGGGGGAAAAAAAAGTGTGAGGTTCTCTAGGGACAGGTCCCCTCACTTTCTAAGGTATTTTCCACTTCAAAACCTAGCAATGTTGACGTTGGTAAGGGATGGATTGAACGTCGGTTAGAATTTGACGGTATTTCTTAACTCAGTCATCTTGGGTATTGTGACTTCACTCCCTACTCATGAAATTATGATCTGTCTATTAAAGATCTGTGTATCTATCCATGGTAGAAACTCATCAATGATCTTCAATCAAGACTACAGAAGTGCCAGAGCAAAGTCATGCCTCCAGTGAAAAAATGCCATGAGGCCCATCTACAGACTGTGACTCCCTGCAGTCTTATCATGCCAGATATACTCAAAATCTTGCAGAAGCAAGTTGGGTAGAATAACAGAAAGTCAAACTTGGGGATGGGTGTACACAAGGTGAGGCTGGCCGACCTATGAACTATGAGGGTGAAGCCATTCCAGAGTCTAACAAGTCAAAATTGAAGAAAGATGACTTTGGGATAGGCAGATACCGGAGACTGGCAACAACATGACCACAGAGAAAAGACACAACAAAAAGACTTTGATTACAAAAAGACTTTGATAAAGAGGCAGAAAAAAAAGATGGTTGTATTCTGTGGAGACGTTGAATTATAGTGAACGGAGGGGAAGAGATGATGGCGGCGATGGAATATGTCTACATACCTAAGCACAGAAATATACTTCGTTCCATCCTGAACTGTCACAAGTTATATATGGGGTTGTGTAGCCAAATAAATCCCAGCACACTATCCTCAAATTTCATTGTCGCGTTCTCGACAACAGGGGGAGTGTAGAAGGAAAGTGTCCCAAAATGTACATGCACATATTATATATACAGTACAGGCCAAAAGTTTGCACACACCTTCTCATTTAAAGATTTTTCTGTACTTTCAGGACTATGAAAATTGTAAATTCACACTGAAGGCATCAAATCTATAAATTAACACATGTGGAATTATATACTTAACAAAAAAGTGTGAAAAAACTGAAAATATGTCTTATATTCTAGGTTCTTCAAAGTAGCCACCTTTTGCTTTGATGACTGCTTTGCACACTCTTGGCATTCACTTGATGAGCTTCAAGAGGTAGTCACCGGAAATGGTCTTCCAACAATCTTGAAGGAGCTCCCAGAGATGCTTAGCACTTGTTGGCCCTTTTGCCTTCACTCTGCGGTCCAGCTCACCCCAAACCATCTCGATTGGGTTCAGGTCTGGTGACTGTGGAGGCCAAGTCATCTGGCGTAGCACCCCATCACTCTTCTTCTTAGTCAAATAGCCCTTACACAGCCTGGGGGTGTGTTTGGGGTCATTGTCCTGTTGAAAAATTATGGCCCAACTAATCGCAAACCGGATGGAATAGCATGCCGCTGCAAGATGCTGTGGTAGCCATGCTGGTTAAGTATGCCTACAATTTTGAATAAATCCCCAACAGTGTCTCCAGCAAAGCACCCCCACACCCCACACCATCACATCTCCTCCTCCATGCTTCACGGTGCGAACCAGGCATGTAGAGTCCATCCGTTCACCTTTTCTGTGTCGCACAAAGACACGGTGGTTGGAACCAAAGATCTCAAATTTGGACTCATCAGACCAAAGCACAGATTTCCACTGGTCTAATGTCCATTCCTTGTGTTCTTTAGCCCAAACAAGTCTCTTCTGCTTGTTGCCTGTCCTTAGCAGTGGTTTCCTAGCAGCTATTTTACCATGAAGGCCTGCTGCACAAAGTCTCCTCTTAACAGTTGTTGACACAAAAAAGCACAGTGAGGTCAAAAATACTCTGTTGTAAAAAAATCACAGTAATAAGCAAGTGCTAGTCAAAAGATGTAAAGAAAACAGGGTATTTAGTTGATACGTTTTTTTGCAAAAAAATGTATACTAAGCTGCTCCACCAAATCGCCAAGGTATACCCTTATAGAGCAGTCCTAACTAATGTATGCAATCCCTATCTGATGTATTTAAAACCTGATTATCTGTATAGTACCTGTATAAGCAGGGTTCAGAGAGAAAAAAATATACATGTGGACATGCAGGATGGAACAGCTTAAATGCAAATGACCCACAGAGGAGTGGTGGACTCCCCAGTCTTGTAGAAACAAGAGAACAATTAGAACCAGAAACACATGGGCTACTTGCACACTGAACAAGTCTGTAGGAACCTGTTCACACCACCAGAAAACTTGAAGACACAAAAAAGCAGTGAGGTCAAAAATACTCTGTTGTAAAAAAATCACAGTAATAAGCAAGTGCTAGTCAAAAGATGTAAAGAAAACAGGGTATTTAGTTGATACGTTTTTTTGCAAAAAAATGTATACTAAGCTGCTCCACCAAATCGCCAAGGTATACCCTTATAGAGCAGTCCTAACTAATGTATGCAATCCCTATCTGATGTATTTAAAACCTGATTATCTGTATAGTACCTGTATAAGCAGGGTTCAGAGAGAAAAAAATATACATGTGGACATGCAGGATGGAACAGCTTAAATGCAAATGACCCACAGAGGAGTGGTGGACTCCCCAGTCTTGTAGAAACAAGAGAACAATTAGAACCAGAAACACATGGGCTACTTGCACACTGAACAAGTCTGTAGGAACCTGTTCACACCACCAGAAAACTTGAAGACACAAAAAAGCACAGTGAGGTCAAAAATACTCTGTTGTAAAAAAATCACAGTAATAAGCAAGTGCTAGTCAAAAGATGTAAAGAAAACAGGGTATTTAGTTGATACGTTTTTTTGCAAAAAAATGTATACTAAGCTGCTCCACCAAATCGCCAAGGTATACCCTTATAGAGCAGTCCTAACTAATGTATGCAATCCCTATCTGATGTGTTTAAAACCTGATTATCTGTATAGTACCTGTATAAGCAGGGTTCAGAGAGAAAAAAATATACATGTGGACATGCAGGATGGAACAGCTTAAATGCAAATGACCCACAGAGGAGTGGTGGACTCCCCAGTCTTGTAGAAACAAGAGAACAATTAGAACCAGAAACACATGGGCTACTTGCACACTGAACAAGTCTGTAGGAACCTGTTCACACCACCAGAAAACTTGAAGACACAAAAAAGCACAGTGAGGTCAAAAATACTCTGTTGTAAAAAAATCACAGTAATAAGCAAGTGCTAGTCAAAAGATGTAAAGAAAACAGGGTATTTAGTTGTAGTAGTAACTGGTCTTAACAGTTGTTGTAGAGATGTGTCTGCAGTTAGAACTCTGTGTGGCATTGACCAGGTCTCTAATCTGAGCTGCGATTTCTGAGGCTGGTGACTTGAATAAACTTATCCTCAGAAGCAGAGGTGACTCTTGGTCGTCCTTTCCGGAGGTGGTCCTCATGTGAGCCAGTTTCTTTGTAGAGCTTGATGGTTTTTGCCACTGCACTTGGGGACACTTTCAAAGTTTTCTCAATTTTTCAGACTGACCTTCATCTCTTAAAGTAATGATGGCCACTCGTTTTTCTTTACTTAGAATTTGTATTATGGCAAGAAAAAAGCAGCTAACAGTCTATTCAGTAGGACTATCAGCGGTGTATCCACCAGACTTCTGAACAACACAACTGATGGTGCCGACACTATTTATAAGGCAAGAAATCCCACCTATTAAAACTGACAGGGCACACCTATAATTCCACATGTGCTAATTCATAGTTTTGATGCCTTCAGTGTGAATGTACAAATCTCATAGTCAGGAAAATACAGAAATATCTTTAAATGAGAAGGTGTGTCCAAACTTTTGGTCTGTACTGTATGTATGTAAATATATATATATATATATATATATATATATATATATATATATATATATATATATATATATATATATATATATATATATATATATACACTCACCGGCCACTTTATTAGGTACACCTGTCCAACTTCTTGTTAACACTTAATTTCTAATCAGCCAATCACATGGCGGCAACTCAGTGCATTTAGGCATGTAGACATGGTCAAGACAATCTCCTGCAGTTCAAACCGAGCATCAGTATGGGGAAGAAAGGTGATTTGAGTGCCTTTGAACGTGGCATGGTTGTTGGTGCCAGAAGGGCTGGTCTGAGTATTTCAGAAACTGATGATCTACTGGGATTTTCACGCACAACCATCTCTAGGGTTTACAGAGAATGGTCCGAAAAAGAAAAAAAATCCAGTGAGCGGCAGTTCTGTGGGCGGAAATGCCTTGTTGATGCCAGAGGTCAGAGGAGAATGGGCAGACTGGTTCGAGCTGATAAAAAGGCAACAGTGACTCAAATCGCCACCCGTTACAACCAAGGTAGGCCTAAGAGCATCTCTGAATGCACAGTGCGTCGAACTTTGAGGCAGATGGGCTACAGCAGCAGAAGACCACACCGGGTACCACTCCTTTCAGCTAAGAACAGGAAACTGAGGCTACAATTTGTACAAGCTCATCGAAATTGGACAGTAGAAGATTGGAAAAACGTTGCTTGGTCTGATGAGTCTCGATTTCTGCTGCGACATTCGGATGGTAGGGTCAGAATTTGGCGTAAACAACATGAAAGCATGGATCCATCCTGCCTTGTATGGAGCATCTTTGGGATGTGCAGCCGACAAATCTGCGGCAACTGTGTGATGCCATCATGTCAATATGGACCAAAATCTCTGAGGAATGCTTCCAGCACCTTGTTGAATCTATGCCACGAAGAATTGAGGCAGTTCTGAAGGCAAAAGGGGGTCCAACCTGTTACTAGCATGGTGTACCTAATAAAGTGGCCGGTGAGTGTATGTATATATATATATATATATATATATATATATATATATATATATATATATATATATATATATATATATATATATATATATATATATATATATATATATATAGCATGTTAGCCCATGTATGCAAATCTATGGCTATCTATCTATATGTAATCCCTCACATGTATAGTTCCACAGTGTACTTACTGCTCGGGGGAGGATTCAATAGCATGTCCAGTCACTGTCCTAAAGGAACAGGTTTTGCCAGGATACGTAGAAATGAGAAAACAACCACAGCTAGTGGGTGGGAAATGCAATCAATCCCCCCACATCTAGGACTGGACACACCTCTCTTGTGCTTGATGTAAAAGCTCACAACTAGCCACATGCGCTCTCTGATTCCACTGGGACCATGACAAACACATAGACTAAGTATACTTCCATGTAACCCCTTACTTACTAGGACTTAGGGATAGCAAGTGAGGCGGGTGGGCTGATATCGAATGTATGATTTGGGTAACTCGGTAGTATATTATTAGTTAATAGTGGGTTTTGAATGTGTGATATTGTCCTGTTATTATTGCACTAGATGGTGGCCGGATTCTAACGTATCGGGTATTCTAGAATATGTAGGTAGTATATAGCACAGGCCACGTACTATATTGCAAAGTCACGTAGTATATAACACAACCGACGTAGTATATAACATAGCTACGTAGTATATAACAGCGCACGTAGTATATAGCAAAGCCATGTAGTATATAACACAGCCACGTAATGTACTGCACAGCCATGTAGTATATTGCACAGCCACATAGTATATTGCAGTCACGTAGTATATTGCAGTCACGTAGTATATTGCACAGCCATGTAGTATATTGCACAGTCACGTTGTATATTGCAGTCACGTAGCATATTGCAGTCACGTAGCATATTGAACAGCTACGTAGTATATTGCACAGCCACGTAGTATATAACACAGAGCACGTAGTATATTGCACAGCCACGTAGTATATTGCAGTCACGTAGCATATTGCAGTCATGTAGCATATAGCACAGCCACGTACAGTCATGGCCAAAAGTTTTGAGAATGACACCAAAATTATATTTTCACAAGATCTGCTGCCCTCTGGTTTTTATTAGTGTTTGTCTGATGTTTATATAACATACAGAAATATAATTGCAATCATATTATGAGTACCAATAGGTTATTTTGACAGAATGAGTTAATGCAGCAAGTCAATATTTGCAGTGTTGACCCTTCTTCTTCAAGACCTCTGCAATTCTCCCTGGCATGCTCTCAATCAACTTCTGGACCAAATCCTGACTGATAGCAGTCTATTCTTGCATAATCAATGCTTGCATTTTGCCAGAATTTGTTGGTTTTTGTTTGTCCACCCGTCTCTTGATGATTGACCACAAGTTCTCAATGGGATTAAGATCTGGGGAGTTTCCAGGCCATGGACCCAAAATCTCTATGTTTTGTTCCATGAGCCATTTAGTTATCTCCTTTGCTTTATGGCAAGGTGCTCCATCATGCTGGAAAAGGCATTGTTGGGCGCCAAACTGCTCTTGGACGGTTGGGAGAAGTTGCTCTTGGAGGACATTCTGGTACCATTCTTTATTCATGGCTGTGTTTTTAGGCGAGACTGTGAGTGAGCCGATTCCCTTGGCTGAGAAGCAACCCCACACATGAATGGTTTCAGGATGCTTTACAGTTGGCATGAGACAAGACTGGTGGTAGCGCTCACCTCTTCTTCTCCGAATAAGTTGTTTTCCAGATGTCCCAAACAATCGAAAAGGGGATTCATCAGAGAAAATGACTTTGCCCCAGTCCTCAGCAGTCCACTCCCTGTACCTTTTGCAGAATATCAGTCGGTCCCTGTTGTTTTTTCTGGAGAGAAGTGGCTTCTTTGCTGCCCTCCTTGAAATCAGGCCTTGCTCAAAGTGTCTCCGCCTCACAGTGCGTGCAGAAGCACTCACACCAGCCTGCTGCCATTCCTGAGCAAGCTCGGCACTGCTGGTAGTCCGATCCCGCAGCTGGAAAAGTTTTAAGATACAGTCCTGGCGCTTGCTGGTCTTTCTTGGGCGCCCTGGAGCCTTTTTGACAACAATGGAAGCTCTCTCCTTGAAGTTCTTGATGATGCAATAGATTGTTGACTGAGGTGCAATCTTTGTAGCTGCGATACTCTTCCCTGTTAGGCCATTTTTGTGCAGTGCAATGATGGCTGTACGTGTTTCTTTAGAGATAACCATGGTTAACTGAAGAGAAACAATGATACCAAGCACCAGCCTCCTTTTAAAGTGTCCAGTGATGCCATTCTTACTTAATCATGACTGATTGATCGCCAGCCCTGTCCTCATCAACACCCACACCTGTGTTAATGGATCAATCACTAAAACGATGTTAGCTGCTCCTTTTAAGGCAGGACTGCAATGATGTTGAAATGTGTTTTGGGGGTTAAAGTTCATTTTCTGGGCAAATATTGACTTTGCAAGTACAGTAATTATTGTTAAGCTGATCACTCTGACATTCAGGAGTATATGCAAATTGCCATTAGAAAAAATGAAGCAGTAGACTTTAGAAAAATTAATATTTGTCTATATCTCAAAATTTTTGTCCATGACTGTAGTATATAACAGAGCACGTAGTATATTGCACAGCCACGTAGTATATTGCACAGTCACTTTGTATATTGCACAGCCATGTAGTATATTGCACAGCCACGTTGTATATTACACAGTCACGCAGTATATTGCACAGCTACGTAGTATATTGCACAGCCATGTAGTATATAACACAGAGACGTAGTATATAACACAGAGATGTAGTATATAACACTGCACGTGGAGTATATAACACAGGTTACGTAGTATAAAGCACAGCGATTTAGTATATTGCCCAGCTACATAGTGTATAGCACAAAGATGTAGTATATAACAGAGCCCACGCAGTATGTAACACAGCCCACATAGTATATAGCAATGTGGGCACTATATGCGTGGTAAAAAAAGAATTAAAATAAAAAATAAATATATACTCACCTTCCGAAGGCCCCTTGAAGTCCTGGAGCCTGTGTGCGGTGCACAAGGCAGCTTCCGGTCCCAGGGTTGCTATGCGCTTAGGACCTGTGATGACGTCGTGGTCACATGACCGTGACGTCATGGCAGGTTCTTCTCGCATAGCATCCTTGACACCGCAACCTGCCGCTTGCACTGCCGAGGACAGCGGGCCACGTCGGAAGGTGAGAATAACCATTTTTTTTTAACTATTATTTTTAACATTAGATCTTTTTACTATTGATGCTGCATAGGCAGCATCAATAGTAAAAAGTTGGTCACACAGGGTTAATAGCAGCGTTAACGGAGTGTGTTACCCACGGCATAACACAGTCCGTTAACGCTGCCATTAACCCTGTGTGAGCGCTGACTGGGGGGGGGAGTATTGAGCGGGCACTGACTGCGGGGAGTAAGGAGCACCCATTTTACCACCGGACTGTGCCCGTTGCTGATTGGTATTGGTCGTGGCTGTTTTGCCGCAGCCAATCAGCGACTTGGGATTTCCGTGACAGACAGACAGAAAGACAGACAGAAAGATGGAAGTGACCCTTAGACAATTATATAGTAGACTAGATGGTGCCCCGACTCTAACGTATCGGGTATTCTAGAATATGTCGGTAGTATATAGCACAGGCTACGTATTATATTGCACAGTGACATAGTATATAAATCAACCGACGTAGTATATAACATAGCTACGCAGTATATAACAGAGCTACGTAGTATGTAACACAGCCACGTAGTATAGAACATAGCCACGTAGTGTATTGCACAGCTACGTAGTGTATTGCACAGGCACGTAGTATATTGGTCAGCCACGTAGTATATAGCAGAGCCATGTAGTATATAACATAGCTACGTAGTACAGTGGGGCAAAAAAGTATTTAGTCAGTCAGCAATAGTGCAAGTTCCACCACTTAAAAAGATGAGAGGCGCCTGTAATTTACATCATAGGTAGACCTCAACTATGGGAGACAAACTGAGAAAAAAAAAATACAGAAAATCACATTGTTTTTTTATCATTTTATTTGCATATTCTGGTGGAAAATAAGTATTTGGTCAGAAACAAACAATCAAGATTTCTGGCTCTCACAGACCTGTAACTTCTTCTTTAAGAGTCTCCTCTTTCCTCCACTCATTACCTGTAGTAATGGCACCTGTTTAAACTTGTTATCAGTATAAAAAGACACCTGTGCACACCCTCAAACAGTCTGACTCCAAACTCCACTATGGTGAAGACCAAAGAGCTGTCAAAGGACACCAGAAACAAAATTGTAGCCCTGCACCAGGCTGGGAAGACTGAATCTGCAATAGCCAACCAGCTTGGAGTGAAGAAATCAACAGTGGGAGCAATAATTAGAAAATGGAAGACATTCAAGACCACTGATAATCTCCCTCGATCTGGGGCTCCAAGCAAAATCCCACCCCATGGGGTCAGAATGATCACAAGAACAATGAGCAAAAATCCCAGAAGCACGCGGGGGGACCTAGTGAATGAACTGCAGAGAGCTGGGACCAATGTAACAAGGCCTACCATAAGTAACACACTACGCCACCATGGACTCAGATCCTGCAGTGCCAGACGTGTCCCACTGCTTAAGCCAGTACATGTCCGGGCCCGTCTGAAGTTTGCTAGAGAGCATTTGGATGATCCAGAGGAGTTTTGGGAGAATGTCCTATGGTCTGATGAAACCAAACTGGAACTGTTTGGTAGAAACACAACTTGTCGTGTTTGGAGGAAAAAGAATACTGAGTTGCATCCATCAAACACCATACCTACTGTAAAGCATGGTGGTGGAAACATCATGCTTTGGGGCTGTTTCTCTGCAAAGGGGCCAGGACGACTGATCCGGGTACATGAAAGAATGAATGGGGCCATGTATCGTGAGATTTTGAGTGCAAACCTCCTTCCATCAGCAAGGGCATTGAAGATGAAACGTGGCTGGGTCTTTCAACATGACAATGATCCAAAGCACACCACCAGGGCAACGAAGGAGTGGCTTCGTAAGAAGCATTTCAAGGTCCTGGAGTGGCCTAGCCAGTCTCCAGATCTCAACCCTATAGAAAACCTTTGGAGGGAGTTGAAAGTCCGTGTTGCCAAGCGAAAAGCCAAAAACATCACTGCTCTAGAGGAGATCTGCATGGAGGAATGGGCCAACATACCAACAACAGTGTGTGGCAACCTTGTGAAGACTTACAGAAAACGTTTGACCTCTGTCATTGCCAACAAAGGATGTATTACAAAGTATTGAGATGAAATTTTGTTTCTGACCAAATACTTATTTTCCACCAGAATATGCAAATAAAATGATAAAAAAACAGACAATGTGATTTTCTGTATTTTTTTTTCTCAGTTTGTCTCCCATAGATGAGGTCTACCTATGATGTAAATTACAGACGCCTCTCATCTTTTTAAGTGGTGGAACTTGCACTATTGCTGACTGACTAAATACTTTTTTGCCCCACTGTATATTGTAGAGCCACGTAGTATATTGCACAGGCACGTAGTATATTGCACAGCCACGTAATATATAACACAGTCACGTAGTGTACTGCACAGCTACGTAGTGTTTTGCACAGCTATGTAGTATATTGGTCAGCGACATAGTATATAGCAGAGTCACATAGTATATAACATAGCCACGTATTATATTGCACAGCCATGAGGTATATAACAGAGCCACGTAGAATATTGCAGAGTCGACATAGTATATAACAGAACCGAAACAGCCACATAGTATATTGCACAGCTACGTAATATATAACACAGAGCACGTAGTATATTGCACAGCCACGTGGTATATTGGACAGTCACGTTGTATATTGCACAGTCACGTTGTATATTGCCCAGCTACATAGTATATAGCACAGAGATGTAGTATAGAACAGAGCCCACTCAGTATGTAACACAGCCCACGTAGTATATAGCAAAGTGGGCACTATATACGTGGTTAAAAAACTTAAAATAAAAAATAAACATATACTCACCTTCCGAAGGCCCCTTGTAGTCCTGGCGCCTGTGTGTGGTGAACGCGGCAGCTTCTGGTCCCAGGGTTGGTATGAGCGCAGGACCTGAGATGACGTCATGGTCACATGGCCGTGACGTCATGGCAGGTCCTTCTTGCATAGCATCCTTGGCACCGGAACCTGCCACTTGCACTGCCCAGGACAGCGCGCGACGTCGGAAGGTGAGAATAACCTTTTTTTTTATTATTATTATTTTTAACATTAGATCTTTTTACTAGTAAAAAGTTGGTCACACAGGGTTAATAGCAGCATTAGCGGAGTGCGTTACACCGCGGCATAACGCGGTCCGTTAACGCTGCCATTAACCCTGTGTGAGGGCAGACTGGAGGGGATTATGGAGTGAACACTGACTGCGGGGATGAAGGAGCGGCCATTTTGCCGCCTGACTGTGCCCGTCGCTGATTGGTCGTGGCTGTTTTGCCGCGACCAATTCTAAATACATTTCACATTTTACTCCAGACCCTTTGTGCTTACCATGTCATGTTCAAAACTTTATCCATCTGCTATCCCTGTAATCTGTTAAGCACTAAACTAAGATGATCATTTTTCTGCGTCACCCATTTTCATATGCATTCATCTAGCTACAACATTTATATAATAACTAATCCACATGAAGATGCATCTCATCCCACAATGGGGTCTAGTACAGGTGGACATTAAGGGAAAAATCCTGAAAAGATTCTCCTATGCAAACCACTTACCAGGATGTGAATATACAGTACAGACCAAAAGGACAGGCAACAAGTAGAAGAGACTTGTTTGGGCTAAAGAGCACAAGGAATGGACATTAGACCAGTAGAAATCTGTGCTTTGCTCTGATGAGTCCAAATTTGAGATCTTTGGTTCCAACCACCGTGTCTTTGTGCAACACAGAAAAGGTGAACGGATGGACTCTACGTGCCTTGTTACCACCGTGAAGCATGGAGGAGGAGGTGTGATGGTGTGGGGGGGGTGCTTTGCGATCTCCTGCTGTAGTGTCAGTATTGTGCTTTGCTTCCTCCCCTGCCTAGGAGCTGTGGTATGTTCAGTACACGGTCAGACACAGAATTTTTAAAATTAACTTTTGTTAATGGCTCCTCCTAAAAAGTACGTATGACAACAAAAGGAAAGCAGCAAAGGCACAACGTCGAAGACAACAAAGGGCAAATGAGACTCTTGAAGAGCAACAGCATCGCTGGGACAAAAACAATGCATATAAGCGTAGGCGTCAAGCGCAAAAGTCATTAGATTATCACAGGATGCCATTAGGCAACAACAGCGCCGCATGCCTGCCCCCATCGTGACATTACCGCCCTCCCGATGTGATAGCATCGTGCCTCCATCTAATGCTTAAATAAATGCATTAATCAAGTAATAATTTGCTGGCTGCTTTCTCTGCATTTTCATAATGTGGTCCCAAAATGTGTTGGATGCATTTAGCAGGTACCCTAGTTGTCCTATTTACCTGTAGGGGTTCCAGAGGTGGCACCCTTGCCTATTTAAATTGTATGTATATCTTAGCCAACTAAAACAATAAATGCTATTCAATTAACAACCTCTTTCTAAGAAATCTTAAAAGGTTTATAGAAAGTTTTATGTTATCTGTTATCAATAGGGTAGGGTGGATAAGTTATTGATCACCATGGACCTTAATCTATCCTGGGAATGGGGTTTTCAGCAGCAGCATATGATTGGAGTCGAGGCTGAGCATGCAGAACCCCACTCATTCATTGTCTATGGAGCTGCCACATATGGAGTACAGCCTCCAGTCTATTTCCAGCATTTATATAGAGAATGAATGCAGCAGGGTTGTCCATGCTCCACCTCTGCTTAATTCAGATGTAGCTCCTCAGAAACCTCTTCTCAGGATCACTGGGGCTCTCATTGGTCAGACTCCCAGATATCAATAAGCTATCAACTATCGCGTCAATAGGAGAGAACATATTACCTTGGTACAAACCTGATGGCCAACACAAAACTGAAGACAGAATGATTAGTATTGCAGAAGTTCCCATCTGTCCATGATTTTACTTTTAAAAATCTATAATTTAACAAATAATCTTTCCCATTATATAAACAATGGAACAAATTATGCACGTTGCAAAATGCAAGCAGTCTCCATTGGAATGAATAGAAAAAAAGATGCTTGCAAAAGGTAGTACCGTAATTCATTGTTCAAAGGTGGATATCTATCTATGTGTCAGATTTCTACCAAATCAAACAACTACACAAAAGGAAAGCCAATATAAATACAGAACAGGTCAATCGTGTTCTTCAGGAAGGATCATGCTTTCTAGGAAAATGTTGCAGCCTTTTCCCCTCTTGGAACACATTCCTAAAATTCCATCGGCATAACACATGTGTTGCTGTAAGAAAATGACAAACACCAGCTGTTCCCATCCTTCTGTTGGAGACAATGTTGGGCCATTACCAGCTCTATTTTGCTTCTACTGTAGGTTGGTCTCAGGATGTTGATATAATTTATCTCCTTTGTTGAATACCATACATGTTTGCTTCCTCTACTTCCTAGCTAGGATTGAAAAGATTAGTAAAGGTGCCATAAAGCTACTCTAGAACCAGACATTTATAAAAGGTCACGCAGCTCTCTAAAAATATCTGACCAGTCAATTAAATATCATCAGGAAGAGCTAATTTTCAATGACAACCTGACTATTATGATTGTGAACAGACATTCTTCCAAGTGAATCCATCAGCTTATTCTACTCCCCCAAAACCTAGCACCTATATATGCACACACAATCAGTTTCGGAGGAGTAGAATGAGCTGATAGATTCCCTTTGTAGAATGTCTGTTCAAAATCATAATAGTCAAATTGTCATTGAAAAAGACATACTATAGATTATAAGAACACAAGTAAACCCAATGCCCTTAAATCAGAGAGTTATGCCACACAAAATAGTTAATAAATAACATTTCCCACATGTCTACTTTGCATCGGTATAATTTTGGAAACAAATGGTAACTTTTTTTTGTTAGGAAGTTAGAAGGGTTAAAAGTTGACAAGCGATTTCTAATTTTTCCAACAAAGTTTTCAAAACCATTTTTTTAGGGACCACATCACATTTGAAGTGACTTTGCGGAGCCTATATGACAGGAAATACCCAAAAGTGACACCATTCTAAAAACGGCACCCCTCAAGGTGCTCAAAAATACATTCAAGAAAGTAACTAAACCTAAATTAAAAATATTTGTAAAAACTTTATTGAAATATAAATACTAAAAACAATGACATGTCAATGATTCCAGCAGTACAGACAAAGGCAAAAAATGTCAGCCAAAGGCTAAAATTAACTTTGAATATGGTTGTCTCTGCCTCTATACACATCTCCACTCTGCCAGCTGGCTGCCTTCTGGCACGGCGATCAACTGGACCCTGGGTAAAGAGACTTTGGGTTTGTCGCTGTTACCCTGCCATGTGGTCACTGTGTCACTGAGAGCGTGTGCCTATTGCTAGGCTCATTCCCACATGCACTGCTACTATTGAACCCTCGTCAGTTATCTAATTGGGCATGCGTCAGCGTCCATGTTCTATTCCTATTTTGAGTGTTTGCCTTCACCTGTTGCCAATATTTTGCACATTTTACGTTGGTCATTCTTTCTTTAAATATCCAGCTCATCTACTCAGCAACCACCCATGACAAAGCAACAGACAAATGCTGGTCGGTTGTTTGGTGGGTGAGCCTCCCCTTTCTCTCTCGTTTTAAATTAGATTATTATTTTTGATACTTGATGTGCGCTGACTATTTACTGATGTACTTTTGTATAGACACTTTAGCATGTATTTATATACTATTGATTAATTATTTGAATAGCTCTACTTTATATCAAACATAGTACCTTGTGATCTATATTAACTATTTTGAGGTCCCACTGTGTCTCCCCTCCCAATTTTAGCCTTTGTTTGTACTGCAGGAATCAATGACGTCATTGTTTTTAGCATTTACAGTACATTTCAATGAATTAAAGTGGTTTATTCAGTTTCTCAGTAATTCATTTTTTTTTTCAGTCATATTTGTTGTATTGGTGCTCTATGGAAACGTTTACATTTATTACTCCCTAGGATTACAATTTTTTGTTTTCTAAACAAACAAACAAAAAAAAAAAACAATGGCAAAATTATTTTTTTCCTCACAAATTTACCACATTTGGATTTTTTTCTCATTTTAAAGTACCTTGAAGGTTAACCCCTTCATTCCCCAAGCCAGGTCATATTTTACAATTCTGACCCTTCATGACCAGGTCAAATTTTACAAATTCTGACCACTGTCACTTAATATGGTAATTACTCTGGGACACTTCAACAGATCCCAGTGTGTCGTAGACGGTTTTCTCATGACATATTGTACTTGTACTTTGTTCGATATGACCTGCATTTACTTGTGAAAACATTGGAAATTTGGTGAAAATATCACAATTTTCAAACTTTTAATTCTTATGCTCTTAAACCAAAGTTATATCAAACAAAATAGTTAATAGATGACATATACCACATGTCTACTTTAAATCTGCACAATTTTTAAAATATTTTTTTTTGTTTGGAAATTACAAGAGTTAAAAGTTGATCAGCAATTTCTAATTTTTCCAACAAAACCATTTTTTTCAGGGACAACATCACAGTAGAAGTGACTTTGGGGGGGTTTATGACAGAAAATACCCAAAAGTTACACCATTCTAAAACTACTGTTTGGGCACATGGCAGGGTTTGGAAGGAAAGAAAGACAGTTTAACTTTTTGAAAGAAAAATTGGCTGAAATCCAGAGCAGACGCCATGTTGCGTTTGGAGAGCCCTTAATGTCCCTTAACAATGGAAACCTCTCCACAAGTGACCACATTTTGGAAACTGGACGCCTCAAGGAATTTATCTAGGTGTGTGCTGAGCACCTTGAACTCACAGGTGCTTCACAGAATTTTACAATGTTGAATTGCGAAAATGAAAAAAAAAAATATTAACAACAATTTTTTTCATTTTCACAAGAATAGCAGGAGAAAATGGACTAAAAAAAATTGTTGTGCAATTTCTCCTGAATACGCCAATACCCCTTATGTGGTCAAAACTACTTTTGAGGCACAGTGTAAAGCTCAGAAGGGAAGAGGTGCCATATTAGAGTTTGGATTCTGCTGGAATGGTTTGAGGGTGCCATGTCACATTGGCAGAGTTTCACGTACCTACTTCCCAGCACGCGACTTGGGGTTGCACCTGCAAGGGTTAATCTATCTCCCCTCTCTCAGTCCAGCATTCAACCTCTGTCCTATGCTGTAATGGGAGCATAAATCACACACCCGCTCATAAACACTGCCACCACTCACCGAACACACGGGCAATTAGTCCGGGAAATATTACTACTACTGTCTGCCAATCATAAGGCTCACACACTTTAAGGCTATGGATTCTTTAGAAAAGTGTTCCCCCAACTCCAATCCTCAAGAGCCACCGACAGATCATGTTTTCAGGATTTCCCCAGTATTGCACAGGTGATGGAATTATGTCCTGTACAGGTGATGCAATTATCCCCGTGAAATACTAGGGAAATTCTGAAAACATGACCTGTTGGTGGCTCTTGAGGACCGGAGTTGGGGAATAGTGCTTTAGAACATGCAAGGTTCAACTTGTTAAAAGTTTTATGCTTTAATATAAAAGGTAAAGTGCTTACAATAAAAAGGGTATAAAAATCTACTATATAATCGTCTAAAAGTCACTCCCGTCTGTCTGTCCTTCTGTCTGTCTTTCTGTCACGGATATTCATTGGTCGCGGCCTCTGTCTGTCATGGAATACAAGTCGCTGATTGGTCTCGCCAGCTGCCTGTCATGGCTGCCGCGACCAATCAGCGACGGCCACAGTCCCTCCCTACTCCCCTGCAGTCAGTGACCGGCGCCCGCTCCATACTCCCCGCAGTCACCGCTCACACAGGGTTAATGCCGGCGGTAACGGACCGCGTTATGCCGCGGGTAACTCACTCCGCTACCGCCGCTATTAACCCTGTGTGACCAAGTTTTTACTATTGACGCTGCCTATGCAGCGTCAATAGTAAAAACATCTAATGTTTAAAAATAATTTAAAAAATTTAAAATCATTATATACTCACCGGTAGGTTTCGGTGGCAAGGATTGTTTGCTCGAAGGACCTGCCATGACGTCACGGTCATGTGACCGCAACGTCATCACAGGCCCTGCGCGCCAAGGACCTGCCATGACGACACGGTCATGTGACCGCAACGTCATCACAGGCCCTGCGCGCCAAGGACCTGGCATGACGACACGGTCATGTGACCGTTACGTCATGGCAGGTCCTTCTCGCGCAGGCGCGAAGAAGCTGCGGTACCATGGGACAGGCAGGGACAGCGTCAGGAGCAGGTAAGTATTTCATATTCACCTGTCCGCGTTCCATCCGCCGGGCGCCGCTCCGTCTTCCCGTCCTCTTGCAGTGACTGTGCAGGTCAGAGGGCGCATTGACGTATTAGTGTGCGCGCTGCCCTCTGCCTGAACAGTCAGTGCGGAGAGACGGGACGCTGAGGCACAGCGGGCAGCGACGAGAGGCGAGTATGTGATTTTTTTTTTTTTTATTGCAGCAGCAGCATTACATGTGGCACAATGCTGTATGGAGCGTCTATGGGGCCATAAAGAACTGCATGGAGCATTATATGGGGCATCTATGGGGCCATAAAGAACTGCATGGAGCATTAAATGGGGCATCTATGGGGCCATAACTGCATGGAGCATTATATGGGGCATCTATGGGGCCATAACTGCATGGAGCATTATATGGGGCATCTATGGGGCCATAAAGAACTGCATGGAGCATTAAATGGGGCATCTATGGGGCCATAACTGCATGGAGCATTATATGGGGCATCTATGGGGCCATAACTGCATGGAGCATTATATGGGGCATCTATGGGGCCATAACTGCATGGAGCATTATATGGGGCATCTATGGGGCCATAAAGAACTGCATGGAGCATTAAATGGGGCATCTATGGGGCCATAACTGCATGGAGCATTAAATGGGGCATCTATGGGGCCATAACTGCATGGAGCATTATATGGGGCATCTATGGGGCCATAACTGCATGGAGTATTATACTACGTGACTGGGCAAAATACTACGTGACTGGGCAATATACTATGTGGACATGCATATTCTAGAATACTCGATGCGTTAGAATCGGGCCACCATCTAGTATGGTAATAAAAAGGTGACATACAAATATGCAAAACGGTTACAAAAATAAACAGGAGAAAACTTACAGAAATATCTAGCTTTGTAGTCTGCTTTCTGCTCCCTGAGGGGGGGAACGAATATGGACTGGAACACATCAGCTTGGCTGCCCCTCAATCTGTGAACCACGATTCGATGTCTACAGGCCTAATTTGTAGAGTCACCCTGGAGGTCATATTTCTAGACCAGCCTCTCAGGTTGATATTATAATTGCTTGTCTCTGATTGGACCATGGCCACTCCACCAATGAATATATTATTTTCTCTGAAATTCTTGGCGTGAATTCTCACAGATAGATAGCAAATAGAATTTGTCAGGCTGTACTAGGTCCCATTTGGCATCTGCCTTTGAGGCCACATAGAGGTATTAAATGTTTCCAATTCTGTCTTTCCAGGAAGGCCCCCCTGTGGTCTGAGATCAGGACAACTGCCTTTCTCAGGATAACACTATCACCTTGGTGAGACCTGCAGCCTTCAGGACAATGTTCAATTACTGCTAGTCACACAATCATACCTATACACATTTCACTACACATAGCTTTTAAGGTGCAGAACAGCATAAGTGACCCCATTTTGCAAACTACACTCCTCAAAGAATTTATTAAGGGGTGTAAGTGAGCATGTTGAGGTCACATGTGCCTCACAGAATTTCATACCATTGTGTGATGAAGAAAGAAAAAATTAAATTTTTACCACTAAAATGTTGTTTTAACCCAGAGTTTCTAATTTTTCTAAGGGCTAAAAGGAAAAAATGGACCTTATTTTGTTGTGTGATTTCTCCTGATTGCACCAATGCCTTACATGTACTCTGACTGTAAAGGGAGTTAGTGGACAAATTCTGCGCTGCCGACAGAATGTAGACATATATCTCAGTATGGTACAGTAAGGTGGGGTGGTGGTTTATTTCAAAGCGTTTCAAAGTATATGACTTCTTCAGGAAAAAAACACTATTTTATGCAATGTGCTTGAATAAATACAGTGGGGCAAAAAAGTATTTAGTCAGTCAGCAATAGTGCAAGTTCCACCACTTAAAAAGATGAGAGGCGTCTGTAATTTACATCATAGGTAGACCTCAACTATGGGAGACAAACTGAGAAAAAAAAATCCAGAAAATCACATTGTCTGTTTTTTTATCATTTTATTTGCATTTTATGGTGGAAAATAAGTATTTGGTCAGAAACTAAATTTCATCTCAATACTTTGTAATAAATCCTTTGTTGGCAATGACAGAGGTCAAATGTTTTCTGTAAGTCTTCACAAGGTTGCCACACACTGTTGTTGGTATTTTGGCCCATTCCTCCATGCAGATCTCCTCTAGAGCAGTGATGTTTTTGGCTTTTCGCTTGGCAACACGGACTTTCAACTCCCTCCAAAGGTTTTCTATAGGGTTGAGATCTGGAGACTGGCTAGGCCACTCCAGGACCTTGAAATGCTTCTTACGAAGCCACTCCTTCGTTGCCCTGGCGGTGTGCTTTGGATCATTGTCATGTTGAAAGACCCAGCCACGTTTCAACTTCAATGCCCTTGCTGATGGAAGGAGGTTTGCACTCAAAATCTCACGATACATGGCCCCATTCATTCTTTCATGTACCCGGATCAGTCGTCCTGGCCCCTTTGCAGAGAAACAGCCCCAAAGCATGATGTTTCCACCACCATGCTTTACAGTAGGTATGGTGTTTGATGGATGCAACTCAGTATTCTTTTTCCTCCAAACACGACAAGTTGTGTTTCTACCAAACAGTTCCAGTTTGGATTCATCAGACCATAGGACATTCTCCCAAAACTCCTCTGGATCATCCAAATGCTCTCTAGCAAACTTCAGACGGGCCCGGACATGTACTGGCTTAAGCAGGGGGACACGTCTGGCACTGCAGGATCTGAGTCCATAGTGGCGTAGTGTGTTACTTATGGTAGGCCTTGTTACATTGGTCCCAGCTCTCTGCAGTTCATTCACTAGGTCCCCCCGCGTGGTTCTGGGATTTTTGCTCACTGTTCTTGTGATCATTCTGACCCCACGGGGTGGGATTTTGCGTGGAGCCCCAGATCGAGGGAGATTATCAGTGGTCTTGTATGTCTTCCATTTTCTAATTATTGCTCCCACTGTTGATTTCTTCACTCCAAGCTGGTTGGCTATTGCAGATTCAGTCTTCCCAGCCTGGTGCAGGGCTACAATTTTGTTTCTGGTGTCCTTTGACAGCTCTTTGGTCTTCACCATAGTGGAGTTTGGAGTCAGACTGTTTGAGGGTGTGCACAGGCGTCTTTTTATACTGATAACAAGTTTAAACAGGTGCCATTACTACAGGTAATGAGTGGAGGAAAGAGGAGACTCTTAACCCCTTAAGCCCCGAGGGTGGTTTGCATGTTAATGACCAGGCCAATTTTTACAATTCTGACCACTGTCCCTTTATGAGGTTATAACTCTGGAACGCTTCAACGGATCTTGGCGATTCTGACATTGTTTTCTCGTGACATATTGTACTTCATGTTAGTGGTAAAATTTCTTCGATATAACTTGCGTTTATTTGTGAAAAAAACGAATATTTGGCGAAAATTTTGAAAATTTCGCAATTTTCCAACTTTGAATTTTTATGCCCTTAAATCACAGACATATGTCACACAAAATACTTAATAAATAACATTTCCCACATGTCTACTTTACATCAGCACAATTTTGGAACCAAAATTTTTTTTTGTGACGGAGTTATAAGGGTTAAAAGTTGACCAGCAATTTCTCATTTTTACAACACCATTTTTTTTTAGGGACCACATCTCATTTGAAGTCATTTTGACGGGTCTATATGATAGAAAATACCCAAGTGTGACACCATTCTAAAAACTGCACCCCTCAAGGTACTCAAAACCACTTTCAAGAAGTTTATTAACCCTTCAGGTGTTTCACAGGAATTTTTGGAATGTTTAAATAAAAATGAACATTTAACTTTTTTTCACACAAAATTTATTTCAGCTCCAATTTGTTTTATTTTACCAAGGGTAACAGGAGAAAATAGACCCCAAAAGTTGTTGTACAATTTGTCCTGAGTACGCTGATACCCCATATGTGGGGGTAAACCACAGTTTGGGCGCATGGCAGAGCTTGGAAGCAAAGGAGCGCCATTTGACTTTTCAATGCAAAATTGACTGGAATTGAGATGGGACGCCATGTTGCATTTGGAGAGCCCCTGATGTGCCTAAACATTGAAACCCCTAACAAGTGACACCATTTTGGAAATTAGACCCCCTAAGGAACTTATCTAGATGTGTGGTGAGCACTTTGACCCAACAA
The DNA here is from genome assembly GCF_051348905.1 of Ranitomeya variabilis. Classification (NCBI taxonomy): domain Eukaryota; kingdom Metazoa; phylum Chordata; class Amphibia; order Anura; family Dendrobatidae; genus Ranitomeya; species Ranitomeya variabilis. The sequence goes on from NC_135236.1 coordinate 338,568,231, forward strand.
GTGCTTTACAGAAGTTTATAATGCAGAGCCGTAAAAATAAAAAATCATATTTTTTCACAAAAATGATCTTTTCACCCCCAATTTTTTATTTTCCCAAGGGTGAGAGAAGAAATTGGACCCCAAAAATTGTTGTGCAATTTGTCCTGAGTACGCTGATACCCCATATGTGGGTGTAAACCATTGTTTGGGCGCAGGGCAGAGTTCGGAAGGGAAGGAGCGCCATTTGACTTTTCAATGCAAAATTGACTGGAATTGAGATGGGACGCCATGTTGCATTTAGAGAGCCCTTGATGTGCCTAAACATTGAAACCCCTAACAAGTGACACCATTTTGGAAAGTAGACCCCCTAAGGAACTTATCTAGATGTGTGGTGAGCAATTTGACCCAACAAGTGCTTTACAGAAGTTTATAATGCAGAGCCGTAAAAATAAAAAATCATATTTTTTCACAAAAATGATCTTTTCACCCCCAATTTTTTATTTTCCCAAGGGTAAGAGAAGAAATTAGACCACAGAAGTTGTTGTGCAATTTGTCCTGAGTACGACGATACCCCATATGTGGGTGTAAACCATTGTTTGGGCGCATAGCAGAGCTCAGAAGGGAAGAAGCGCTATTTTACTTTTCAATGCAAAATTGACTGGAATTAAGATGGGATGCCATGTTGCGTTTGGAGAGCCCCTGATGTGCCTAAACATTAAACCCCCCCACAAGTGACACCATTTTGGAAAGTAGACCCCCTAAGGAACTTATCTAGATGTGTTTTGAGAGCTTTGAACCCCCAAGTGTTTCACTACAGTTTATAACGCAGAGCCGTGAAAATAAAAATTATTTTTTTTTTTCACAAAAATGATTTTTTAGCCCCCAGTTTTGTATTTTCACAAGGGTATCAGGATAAATTGGACCCCAAAAGTTGTTGTCCAATTTGTCTGGAGTACGCTGATACCCCATTTGTGGGGGGGGGACCACTGTTTGGGCGCATGACAGAGCTCGGAAGGGAAGGAGCGCCATTTGGAATGCAGACTTAAATGGATTGGTCTGCAGGCGTCACGTTGCATTTGCAGAGCCCCTGATGTACCCAAACAGTACAAACCCCCCACAAGTGACCCCATATTGGAAACTAGACCCCCCAAGGAACTTATCTAGATGTGTTGTGAGAACTTTGAACCCCCAAGTGTTTCACTACAGTTTATAACGCAGAGCCGTGAAAATAATTTTTTTTTTTTTTCACAAAAATGAAATTTAGCCCCCAGTTTTGTATTTTCACAAGGGTATCAGGATAAATTGGACCCTAAAAGTTGTTGTCCAATTTGTCCTGAGTACGCTGATACCCCCTATGTGGGGGGGAACCACTGTTTGGGCGCATGACAGAGCTCGGAAGGGAAGGAGCGCCATTTGGAATGCAGACTTAAATGGATTGGTCTGCAGGCGTTACGTTGCATTTGCAGAGCCCCTGATGTACCCAAACAGTACAAACCCCCCACAAGTGACCCCATATTGGAAACTAGACCTCCCAAGGAACTTATCTAGATGTGTTGTGAGAACTTTGAACCCCCAAGTGTTTCACTACAGTTTACAACGCAGAGCCGTGAAAATAAAAATTATTTTTTTTTTTCACAAAAATGATTTTTTAGCCCCCAGTTTTGTATTTTCACAAGGGTATCAGGATAAATTGGACCCTAAAAGTTGTTGTCCAATTTGTCCTGAGTACGCTGATACCCCCTATGTGGGGGGGAACCACTGTTTGGGCGCATGACAGAGCTCGGAAGGGAAGGAGCGCCATTTGGAATGCAGACTTAAATGGATTGGTCTGCAGGCGTCACGTTGCATTTGCAGAGCCCCTGATGTACCCAAATAGTACAAACCCCCCACAAGTGACCCCATATTGGAAACTAGACCTCCCAAGGAACTTATCTAGATGTGTTGTGAGAACTTTGAACCCCAAAGTGTTTCACTACAGTTTACAACGCAGAGCCGTGAAAATAAAACATATTTTTTTTCCCACAAAAATGATTTTTAGCCCCCCAAATTTTTATTTTCCCAAGGATAACAAGAGAACTTGGACCCCAGAAGTTGTTGTTCAATTTGTCCCTAGTACGCTGATACCCCATATGTTGGGGTAAACCCCTTTTTGGACGCACGGGAGAGCTCGGAAGGGAAGGAGCACTGTTTTACTTTTTCAACGCAGAATTGGCTGGAATTGAGATTGGACGCCATGTCGCGTTTGGAGAGCCCCTGATGTGCCTGAACAGTGGAAACTCCCCAATTCTACCTGAAACCCTACCCCTAACCTCACCCCTAACCGTTTACTGAACATTTTCTGACAGTCATAAGTGCCACGTATATAAGTGCCACGTATATAAGTGCCACGTATATAAGTGCCACGTATATAAGTGCCACGTATATAAGTGCCACGTATTTAAGAGCCACGTATTTAAGTGCCACGTATTTAAGTGCCACGTATTTAAGTGCCACGATATTTCAGTGCCACGTATTTCAGTGCCACGTATTTCAGTGCCACGTATTTCAGGCACTGAAAAATACGTGGCACGTAAATACTTCAGTGCCATGATATTTCAGTGCCACGATATTTCAGTGCCACGATATTTCAGTGCCACGTATTTCAGTGCCACGTATTTCAGGCACTGAAAAATACGTGGCACGTAAATACGTGGCACGTAAATACGTGGCACGTAAATACGTGGCACTTAAATACGTGGCACTTAAATACGTGGCACTTAAATACGTGGCACTTAAATACGTGGCACTTAAATACGTGGCACTTAAATACGTGGCACTTAAATACGTGGCACTTAAATACGTGGCACTTATATACGTGGCACTTATATACGTGGCCACTGAAATATCGTGGCACTTATATACGTATATACGTATATAAACGTATATTTCAGTGCCACGTATTTCAGTGCCACGTATTTCAGGTTAGGGGTAGGGTTAGGGGTAGGGTTAGGGTTTTTTGTTTTTTTCTTGTTTTCTTGTGTTTTTCTAGAAAAACGCATGCGTTTTACCGCGTTTACATGCATTTTTTCACACATGCGGTTTTTTTAAAAAACGCATGCAGATAAAAACGCAAGTGTGAAACCAGACTAAAAGACGCTTTTTATAGCAAAAAAGTTTTTGCGTCTCCACATTTTGAGACCTATAATTTTTCCACATTTTGGTCCACAGAGTCATGTGAGGTCTTGTTTTTTGCGGGACGAGTTGACGTTTTTATTGGTAACATTTTCGGACACGTGACCATTTTTTATCACTTTTTATTCCGATTTTTGTGAGGCAGAATAACGAAAAACCAGCTATTCATGAATTTCTTTTGGGAGAGGCGTTTATACCGTTCTGCGCTTGGTAAAATTGATAAAGCAGTTTTATTCGTCGGGTCAGTACGATTACAGCGATATCTCATTTATATCATTTTTTTATGTTTTGACGCTTTTATACGATAAAAACTATTTTATAGAAAAAATAATTATTTTGGCATCGCTTTATTCTGAGGACTATAACTTTTTTATTTTTTTGCTGATGATGCTGTATGGCGGCTCGTTTTTTGCGGGACAAGATGACGTTTTCAGCGGTAACATGGTTATTTATATCCGTCTTTTTGATCGCGTGTTATTCCACTTTTTGTTTGGCGGTATGGTAATAAAGCGTTGTTTTTTGCCTCGTTTTTTTTTTTTTTTCTTACGGTGTTTACTGAAGGGGTTAACTAGTGGGCCAGTTTTATAGGTCGGGTCGTTACGGACGCGGCGATACTAAATATGTGTACTTTTATTGTTTTTGTTTGTTTTTTTAGATAAAGAAATGTTTTTATGGGAATAATATTTTTTTTTTTATTATTATTTATTTAGGAATTTTTTTTTTTTTTTTTTTTTTTTTACACATGTGGAAATTTTTTTTTTTACTTTTTTACTTTGTCCCAGGGGGGGACATCACAGATCGCAGATCTGATAGTGTGCACAGCACTCTATCAGATCGGCGATCATACTTTCATCGGAGCAGGCTGCAGCTTTCATCTGCAGCCTGCTCCGACCCGGAAGTGCTCCCTGCAGGACCCGGATACAGCCCCTCGGCCATTTTGGATCCGGGGCCTGCAGGGAGAAGACGTTCGGTACGAGGTGAGTACATCACCTTGTACCGATCGTCTCAGGGAAGCCCGCAGGGAGCCCCCTCCCTGCGCGATGCTTCCCTGTACCGCCGGTACACCGCGATCATGTTTGATCGCGGTGTGCCGGGGGTTAATGTGCCGGGGGCGGTCCGTGACCGCTCCTGGCACATAGTGCCGGATGTCAGCTGCGATATGCAGCCGACACCCGGCCGCGATCGGCCGCGCTCCCCCCGTGAGCGCGGCCGATCGCGTATGACGTACTATCCCGTCACCGGGAATTAAGGCCCACCCCACCTCGACGGGATAGTACGTCATACGGGCTTAAGGGGTTAAAGAAGAAGTTACAGGTCTGTGAGAGCCAGAAATCTTGATTGTTTGTTTCTGACCAAATACTTATTTTCCACCATAAAATGCAAATAAAATGATTAAAAAAAACAGACAATGTGATTTTCTGGATTTTTTTTCTCAGTTTGTCTCCCATAGTTGAGGTCTACCTATGATGTAAATTACAGACGCCTCTCATCTTTTTAAGTGGTGGAACTTGCACTATTGCTGACTGACTAAATACTTTTTTGCCCCACTGTATGCCTATATGTCCACTGAATTCATGACAGCAAAGTATTTTCGGCTAGGTCAGCAAAGCACACCGAGAATTGCCAAAACATCCCCAAACCATAATGCTGACCCCACTAATCTTCATTGTGGGTATGGTGTTATTTTGGTCATGCGCAGTGCTGGCTTTGCGCCAAACATACCTTTTGGAATTATGAACAAAAACTTCAACCTCAGTTTCAGCAGAATATAACATATTTTCTCTCATTCTTTTGGCAGACTAAAGAAAAAGCTTGAGCCTTGCTACCCTACCCCAGGAGTAAGAAGAATACAGGAAATTATTGTCATATACAGTATACAACTAGAAATTTGTATCCACTGTATGTTCATTCTTTTAAGCGCTTTTTCACGAAGATTATAGCGCAAACTATAATGATGGCCACTCGTTATTCTTTACTTAGCTGCTTTTTTCTTGCCATAATACAAATTCAAACAGTCTATTCAATAGGACTATCAGCTGTGTATCCACCAGACTTCTGCACAACACAACTGATGGTCCCAACACCATTTATAAGGCAAGAAATCCCACTTATTAAACCTGACAGGGCACACCTGTGAAGTGAAAACCATTCCCGGTGACTACCTCTTGAAGCTCATCAAGAGAATGCCAAGAGTGTGCAAAGCAGTCATCAAAGCAAAAGGTGGCTACTTTGAAGAACCTAGAATATAAGACATATTTTCAGTTGTTTCACACTTTTTTGTTAAGTATATAATTCCACATGTGTTAATTCATAGTTTTGGTGCCTTCAGTGTGAATGTACAATTATCAGTCATGAAAATACAGAAAAATCTTTAAATGAGAAGGTGTGTCCAAACTTTTAGTCTGTACTGTACATAAACCTGGTAACTACATAAAAAATGTATTACAAATTCAAATTTATAGCACCCAGTCTCCTCCTCCAAACACAAATTAAATTAAGGAAACAACTATGTAGAGGAAATCTACTATATAATTGTCTAAGGTCCGCTTCTGTCTTTCTGTCTGTCCTTCTGTCTGTCTTTCTTTCTGTCACGGAAATCCCAAGTCGCTGATTGATTGGTCGTGGCCGTTTTGCTGCGACCAATCAGCAACGGGCACAGTCCGGCGGCAAAATGGCCGCTCCTTACTTCCTGCAGTAAGTGCCCGCAGTCCATACTCCCCCCCCAGTCAGCGCTGACACAGGGTTTATGGCAGCGATAACGGACCGCGTTATGCTGCGGTGTAACGCAGTCCGTTAATGCTGCTATTAACCCTGTGTGACCAACTTTTTACTCTTGATGTTGCCTATCAATAGTAAAAAGATCTAATGTTAAAAATAATAAAAAAATAAAAAAATCATTATATACTCACCTTCCGTGGGCCCCCGGATCCAGCCGAGGCCTTTCCCGCTCCTCGCAACGTTCCGGTGACCGGTCCATGCATTGTGGTATCGCAAGATGATGACGTAGCGGTCTTGCGAGACCGCTACGTCATCATCTCGCGAGACCACAATGCACTCTTGGGACCGGAGCGTCGCGAGGAGCATAGGTAAACGCCTCTGCTGGATCCGGGGGCTCCGGAAGGTGAGTATATAACTATTTTTTATTTTAATTATTTTTTTAACAGGGATATGGTGCCCACATTGCTATATACCACGTGGGCTGTGTTATATACTACATCTCTGTGCTATATACTATATGGGCTGTGCTATATACTACGTGGCTGTGGTATATTTTACGTGGCTAGGCAATATACTACATCGCTGTGCTCTATACTATGTGACCTGTGTTATATACTGCATGGGCAGTGTTATATACTACGTCTCTGTGCTATATACTACGTGGCTGTGCTATATACGTGGCTGGGCAATATACTATGTGGCTGGGCAATATACTACGTGGCTGTCCTATATACTACATGGCTGTGCTATATACGTGGCTGTGCTATATACTACGTGGCTGTAAACTACATACATATTCTAAAATACCCGATGCATTAGAATCGGGCCACCATCTAGTAGCCTATATAAAACGAATATATTTCATGTACTGTATTAATTTTTACATTTAATTTCCAGAAAACACTTTTTAATCATTATACAAATTAGGCTGCTCGGTGCTTTGTCTCCAGCATTAGTATCTACTTGGTTTAACTAGTGAAAAAAAACAATGACCAAATAGAATATTAACCTGTATATGTTTCAAATATAATGCATGTGCAATTTCAGTTTCCTTCTGTTATTTCTGCATGTCGCCTTAAAAGTAAACATCACAGATCAGTAAGTCACCTCCAAATGTTTATAGAGGGATTTCTATAAAATTCTGGTCTATAAAATATGAAAGTGCTACAAAGTCCCATTTAAGAGTGGTGCCACAAAGTTTTACAGCAAGCAAAAAAGGTTTCATAGTTACAGAGTTTATTTGTGATTGTACAGCAGTGGAGGAAATGGTCTAAAAGCTGGAAAACTACTCTAGGAATTTTTAACACTTGGCCATTGCAAATAATGTCTTTAACCCCTCTCTGCCATTAGATGTACTATTCCGTCCATGTGACCTGGGACTTAATCCCCATGGACGGAACAGTATGTCATCGCGATCAGCCGCGCACATGTAAGGGGGTGAGCGGCCGATCACGACCGGGTGTCAGCTGATTCTCACACCTGACACCCGACACTAGGTGCCAGGAGCGGTCACAGACCACTCTCGACACTTTAACCCCCAAAAACCTGCGATCGAACACGATCACAGCATTTCGGAAGCCGGCGCAGGTGCTGAAAGCCCCTCTGCCTTTGCATCAGAGACCCCGCGGCGTGACGCGGGGTCCTGATCACTGCCATAGTAACCTGATGTCGTCATGACGACATTCGGGTTACCAGAGCTAAGAAACTTCCAGATCATGCGCAGTGCATGATCAGGAAGTCTCTCAGTGTCCGTGCACTGTGTGCAGTGCTGACAGCTTCTACAGCATGCAGATGCTGCTTCATCAGCCTGCAAAAAATGATTGTCCCATAGTGGGACAAAGTGTAAAAGTAAGAATAAAGTAAAAAAATGTTTTTTAAATAATTGTAAAAATATATGTATTAAAAAAAATTAAAAAAATCAATATTTATTCTATCACTAAATAAATATTTGAGTGAAACAAAATGTAAACAATAAAAGTACACATATTTGGTATCGCCGCGTCGGTAATGACCCGACCTATAGAACTGTCCCACTAGTTAACCCCTTTACTGAACACCATAAAAAAAACAGAAAAAAAAAAAAACACGGTAAAAAACAACGCTTTATCATCATACCGCCGAACAAAAAGTGGAATAACTCGCAATTAAAAAGACGGATATAAATAAACATGGTACCGCTGAAAACGTCATCTTGTCCCGCAAAAAAACGAGCCCTCATACAGCTACATTAGCGGAAAAATTTAAAAGTTATAGCTCTTAGAATAAAGGGATGCAAAAATAATTATTTTATAAAAGCGCCAAAACATAAAAAAATATAAATGAGGTATCGCTGTAATAGTACTGACCCGAAGAATAAAACTGCTTTATCAATTTTACCACACATGGAACGGTATAAACGACCCCCCAAAAGAAATTAATGAATTGCTGGATTTTCTTCATTCTGCCTCCCACAAATCGGAATAGAAAGAAATAAAAAAAATGTCAAGTGCCCCAAAAAGATACCAATAAAAACGTCAACTCATCCAGCAAAAAAATAAACCTCACGAGTCTGTCAGACGAAATATGAAAAAATGATAGCTCTCAAAATATGGCGATGCAAAAACTATTTTTTGCAATAAAAACCGTCTTTTAGTGTGTGACAGCAGCCAAACATAAAAACCCGCTAGGTCTCTTTCACATGTCCTGATATTTCCGATGCCTGAGATGTCAGTGTCTGGGTGTGTAATACTTGCGGCACACGTGTGGCATATGTGTGCTGCATCAGTACCACAAGGACGGGAGCCAGGGAAGAAGCGTTACAGTAAGCGCTGTTCCCCAATGCCGGGTGCTGAACACGGCTCTCATCATTCTCCCCTGCTCTGCTGGCGATCGGCACAAGCAGGGGAGAATGATGAGAGCTACATTTAAGTAATAAAAGAGACAACAGGCGGTGGCTGATGGGACTATTACTCCCATCAACCTACCCCTGCTGCTGCTAATAACAGTGGCAGCATGAGGGGCGGATGGGAGTACTCATCTGCAGCTCCTGCGCTGTAAATAAATACGGTAATATAAAAAAAAACTCCGTGGGTTCCCCCCTATTTTTGATAACCAGCCAGACTACCCCACAACTATTACCCCATTTGCCACCACTACAGGGCAAGTGGGAAGAGCCAAGCAAAGCTCCAGAATTGGCGCATCTAATGAATGTGCCTTTTCTGGGCAGTTGCACGCAACTATTTTTAGGCTGGGGGGGTCCCCCAGCTGTGAGCTTTAGCAAGGCTGGTTGTCAAAAATGGGGGGACCCCAAGCTATTATTTTTTTTTTTTTACTATTATTTAAATAATTAAAATATATGGTGTGGGGACCCATCTATTCTTGATATCCAACCTTGCTGAAGCTGACGGTGGCAGCCCTCAGCTGTGAGTTTTGTCTGGCTGGTTATCAAAAATAGGGGGAAACCCATGCCGTTTTCTTTCTTTTAATTACCAATTTACAGATCAGGAGCGGCAGATGAATACTCCCATCCGCCGCTCCTGCTGTCACTGTTATTAGCAGCAGCAGGGGTAGGCCGATGGGAGTAATAGTCCCATCAGCCACCGCCTGTTGTCTCTTATTACTTAAATGTAACTCATCATTCTCCCCTGCTCACGCCGATAGCTGGCAAAGCAAGGAAGAATGAGGAGAGCCGTGTTCAGCACACAGCACAGGGGAACAGCGCTTACTGTCACGCTTCTTCCCCGGCGCTGATGTGTCACATGGATGACATCCATGTGTGTTATATGTATGCACGTGTGCGGGACGTTTTATGGCCCGTGCGGACATTAAAAAATGGACTTGTCAGCGTGTTTTGCCCACGGACAAACGGTCAATGGAAACACACTGACATGTGCACACACCCATTCACTTGAATAGGCAAATATTGCTCCTTTCCTCCCGAATCTCTCCGCATGGCTAAGTAGCACTGTACAGCCATATATGGGGTATTGCCATGTTCTGTAGAAATCGTGGAACAAATTTTGTTGCCATTTTTACCCACTTCTTGTGTGAAAATGTAAAATGATATAAAATTCTGCGACATACCCATGGTGTCAACATGATCACTGCACCCCTAGATGAATTTATTGAGAGGTGTAGTTCGTAAAATGGGGTTAGTTATGTTTTTTTTTTGCTGTTTTGGCACCTCATGGGCTCTCTCAGTGGGTCATGGCACCTGCAAACCATAACAGTAAAATCTGGGGCTCCTTCCCTTCTGAGCTCTGCCATGCGCACAATCAGTGATTTATCCCCACATATGGGGTATCAGGACAAATTGCACAATAAAGTTTGGGGTCTAATTTCTTCTGTTATCCTTGGGAAAATGAAAAACTGGGGACAAAAACATAATTTTTGTGAAAAAGATGATTTATTTTTAAGGCTCTACGTTATAAACTTTTGTGAAGCACTTGGGGGTTCAAAGTGCTCTCCATAAATCTAGATAAGTTCCTTAGCGGGTCTAGTTTCCAAAAGGGTGTCACTTGTGGGGGGTTTCCATTGTTTAGGCACATCAGGAGCTCTCCAAACGCGACATGGCGTCCGATTTCAATTCCAGACAATTTTGCATTCAAAAGTCAAACGGCACTCCTTCTCTTCCAAGCTCTACCGTGCACCCAAACAGTGGTTTACCCCCACATATGGGGTATCGGCAAACTCAGGACAAATTTCACAATAACTTTTGGGGTCCAATTTCTCCTGTTACCCATGGTAAAAAAAAAAAAATTGGTCTGAATTACATTTTTTGTGAAAAAAAGTTAAATGTTCATTTCTTTTTAAACATTCAAAAAATTCCTGTGAAGCACCTGAAGGGTTAATAAACATCTTGAATGTGGTTTTGAGCATTTTAAGGGGCGCAGCTTTTAGAATGGTGTCACTTTTGGGTATTTTTTATCATATGGACCCCACAAAGTAACTTCAAATGTGAGGTGGTCCCTAAAAAAATGGTGTTGTAAAAATTAGAAATTGCGGTTTAACGTTTAAACCTTCTAACTTCCTTACAAAAAAAAAATTTTGTTCCAAAATTGTGCTGATGTAAAGTAGACATGTGGGAAATGTTATTAACTACATTGTGTGCCATATTTATCTGTTTTAAGGGCATAAAAATTCAATGTTTGAAAATTGCTAAATTTTCGGCAAATTTCCATTTTTTTACACAAATAAAGGTAAGTTATATCGAAGAAATGTTACCACTAACGTGAAGTACAATATGTCACGAAACAACAATCTCAGAATCGTCAAGATCCGTTGAAGCGTTCCAGAGTTATTACCTCATAAAGGCACAGTGGTCAGAATTGTAAAAATTGGCTTGGTCATTAACGTGAAAACCACCCTCGGGGGTAAAGATGTTAATGGTCAAAAGTTCCATTGCAAAGATGGGAAAGTGTTTCTAGTTGGTAGTGTTGGCATGCACAGAGAAGAATGAATTCATCACTTTAACTAACATACTTCAGATTGAACAGTAAAAGTCCAGTTCATAAATGTTATCAGTCACCTGCACAAAATAGCCCCTAAAGCCATGTTTATATATCGTACATGGTTTCTCCCTCCAAAGATTTTCTATTCGTTTCAGGTGCTAGGCCACTCCAGGACCTTGAAATGCATCTTATGGAGTCACTCCTTAGTTGTCCAGGATGTGTGTTTCAGGTCATTGTCAGGCTGGAAGACCATGCAACGACCCATCTTCAATGTTCTTACTGAGGGAAGGAGGTTGTTGGCCAACATCTTGTGAAGCATGACCCCATCCATACTTCTTTCTATACGGGGCAGTCATCCTGTCCTCTTTGCAGAAAAGCACCCTCAAAGTATGATGTTTTCCCCACAATGCATCAGCGTTCTTTGGGTTGTACTCATTCTTCTTCCTCCAAACACGGCGAGAGGAGGCAATACCAAAAGTTGTATTTTGGTCTCATCTGACCACCATTTAATTAATACTTTGCATTTATTTTGTATTTAACTTTTCTGTCTGGTGCAATCCCCATTAGGAAATGTGCTCCACTATTGTTAATGCCATCCAGTGCACATCTTGCCACATATATGCAGTCCTTGATCAGCCGGTTGAGGGTGCATACTGCTGTGTGAGATGTGAGCACGTTGAGCATTTGGAAGCCCAGATTCTGAATCAAAATGTGCAGCTGGCAACACTGAGATCCATTGACAATATGGAAAGGAGTCTTCGGCTCACTGAGCAGACGCTCAAGGGGATTGATGAGGGAGGGATGGTAGGATGGAGCTGCAGGACAGTGAGGCAGCAAGCTGGGTGACAGTTAGAAGGCCGGGTAGAGGGAAGAGTGACAGGGAGGCTAGTCCTGATCTGGCACACCCCAATAAGTTTGCTAAGTTGCCAGATGAGGGGGGTGCCAGTACAGGGGTAGCACTGCTGAAGCCAGGCATGTCCTCTGAAAGCCGGAGGAGTGACTGCTCCAGTAAGGGGAAAAATAGGAGAACAGGGCAGGCCAGACAGGTGCTGGTAGTGGGGGACTCAATTATTAGGGGAACAGATAGGGCAATCTGTCACAAAGACAGGGATCGTCGAACGGTGTGCTGCCTACCAGGCGCTCGAGTCAGACACATCGCTGGTCGGGTTGACAGATTACTGGGAGGGGCTGGTGAGGACCCAGCGGTCATGGTGCACATTTGCACAAACGACAAAGTTAGAGGTAGGTGGAAGGTCCTTAAAAACGATTTCAGGGAATTAGGCTGCAAGCTGAAAGCAAGGACCTCCAACGTGGTATTTTCCGAAATACTGCCTGTACCACGTGCCACGCCAGAGAGGCAACGGGAGATTAGTGAGGTTAATAAGTGGCTCAAGAATTGGTGTAGGAAGGAGGGGTTTAGGTTCCTGCAGAATTGGTCTGACTTCTCAGTTGGCTACCTGGTTCTACGCTAGGGACGGGCTGCACCTCAATAGGGAAGGTGCAGCTGTGCTGGGGGAGAGAATGGCTAGAAGGTTGGAGGAGTGTTTAAACTAGGGATTGGGGGGAGGGTATTCATTTTATAGGAGGGGAAGATAGTGCAGATAGACACCTGGGCACAAATATGGAAGTTGGGGGTGCGGTGGCATGGGGGGTGGGGTTAGAACAATAATTTAAGAAAGAATAGACGTACAGAGAGATACATAAAGTGCATGTATACTAATGCCAGAAGCCTCACCAACAAAATGGACGAATTAGAATTAATGTTGTTGGAGCAAAATTATGACATGGTGGGGATATCTGAAACATGACTGGATGAGAGCCATGACTGGGCTGTTAACTTGCAGGGATATAGTCTGTTCAGAAATGACCGAACAGATAGCGAGGGGGAGGGGTGTGTCTATATGTAAAATCATCCTTAAAACCCATCCTGCGCGATAATATAGGTGAATCCAATTAAAATGTAGAGTCCCTGTGGGTGGAGATGAGGGGAGGGGGAAAAAATAATAAATTACTGATAGGGGTTTGTTATAAGTCTCCAAAAATAATGGAAGCAACGGAGAATATCCTCGTAAAGCAAATAGATGAAGCTGCGACTCAAGGAGAAGTCATTATTATGGGGGACTTCAACTACCCTGAAATAGATTGGGGGACAGAAACCTGTAGTACCAGCAAAGGTAATCGGTTTTTGACTATGAGAGACAATTACCTTTCACAACTGGTTCAGGACCCAACAAAAAGAATATACCGTATGGGAATAAACATACTAGAAATAGGAGGAAACCAATATGGCTAAATAGAGCTGTAAGGGGTGCAATAAGTGACAAAATGAAAGCATTTAGAGAATTAAAGGAAGTAGGTAGTGATGAGGCATTAAATAAATACAGAAAATTAAATAAATTCTGTAAAAAGCAAATCAAGGCTGCAAAGATTGAGACAGAGAGACTCATTGCCAGAGAGAGTAAAAATAATCCCAAAATATTCTTTAACTACGTAAATAGTAAGAAACTAAAAAATGATACCGTATATACTCGAGTATAAGCCGAGATTTTCAGCCCAAATATTTGGGCTGAAATTGCCCCTCTCGGCTTATACTCGAGTCATGATCGGCGGTGGGGTCGGCGGGTGAGGGGGAGAGAGGACTGTCGCATACTCACCTAGTCCCGGCACTCCTGGCGCTCCCCTTGCCCGTCCCACGGTCTTCGGTGCCGCAGCTCGTCCCCTGTTCAGCGGTCACGTGGGACCGCTCATTAAAGTTATGAATATGGACTCCACTCCCATAGGGGCGGAGCCGCATATTCATTTCTCTAATCAGCGGTAACGGTGACCGCTGACAGAGTTAGAGGCTGCGTGTTGTGAATTCCGTTCTCGAACTCCCTCCTGTGGTCATGAATGGTACTTCGGTGAGTTCTGTCCGTGGACTCCCTCTGGTGGCTGTGAGTGGAGCTGCTGGTTCTGAGATTCCTTCCCCACCTGCCCTCGTTTAGGGCTAGGCTGGATTCGCTATTTAACTCCACTCAGATCATTACTCCATGCCAGCTGTCAATGTTCTAGTACTGGTTCAGATCTCTCCTGGATCTTTCTGAGGACCTGACTACTCCAGCAAAAGCTAAGTTCCGGCTTGTTCATTTGTTCTTATGGTTTTTCTTGCTAAGTTCTAGTCCAGCTGGCTTTCATGAAACTGCCTGGCTAGCTGGAAGCTCTGGGGGTGCAGAGTGGCACCACCGCACCGTGAGTCGGTGCGGGGGTATTTTTTGCACACTTTGCGTGGTTTTTGTAGTTTGTTGTGTTGACCGCAAAGATCCCTTTTCTATCCTCAATCTGTTTAGTTAGACTGGCCTCTCTTTGCTAAAGCCTATTTCATCCTGTGTTTGTGATTTCCTCTTAACTCACGGTCAATACTTGTGGGGGGCTGCTTTTACCTTTGGGGAAATTTCTCTGAGGCAAGTGAGGCTTTGTTTCTTTAGGGGTAGTTAGCTCTTAGGCTGTGAAGAGGCGTCTAGGCAGAGTCAGGCACGCTCCACGGCTATTTCTAGTTGTGTTGATAGCAGTAGGGTTTGCGGTCAGCCAAGTTCCCATTTCCCCAGAGCTCGTCCCGATTCCGTGTTTAACTATCAGGTCATTCCTGGTGCACCTAACCACCAGGTCCATAACAGTACAGCTGGCCCACAAAGTGTTAATGCATCTCAATAGAGGGAAAACAGAAGTTCTGAGACCATTTTTTTTTTCTGCAGTGTGTTTTGCCTTTCTTTTCTCCTTAAACTCTGGGTGGTTCAGAACTCAGGTGTGGATATGGACATTCAAGGTCTGTCCTCTAGTGTAGATCAACTCGCTGCAAGGGTACAAAACATTCAAGATTATGTTGTTCAGAATCCTATGTTGGAGCCTAGAATTCCAATTCCTGATTTGTTTTCTGGGGATAGATCTAAACTTCTGACTTTCAAAAACAATTGTAAACTGTTTCTTGCTCTAAAACCCCGCTCTTCTGGTGACCCTATTCAGCAAGTGAGAATCATTATTTCTTTGTTGCGTGGCGACCCTCAAGACTGGGCATTCGCCCTGGCGCCAGGAGATCCTGCATTGCGTAATGTAGATGCGTTTTTTCTGGCGCTGGGATTGCTTTATGATGAACCGAATTCTGTGGATCAAGCAGAGAAAATTTTGCTGGCTTTGTGTCAGGGTCAGGATGAAGCGGAGGTATATTGCCAGAAGTTCAGAAAGTGGTCTGTGATTACTCAGTGGAATGAGTGTGCCCTGGCAGCAATTTTCAGAAAGGGTCTTTCTGAAGCCCTTAAGGATGTTATGGTGGGGTTCCCCACGCCTGCTGGTCTGAATGAATCAATGTCCTTGGCCATACAGATCGATCGGCGCTTACGTGAGCGCAAAACTGTGCACCATTTGGCGGTATCCTCTGAGCAGAGGCCTGAGCCTATGCAATGTGATAGGACTTTGACCAGAGCTGAACGGCAAGAACATAGACGTCAGAATGGGCTGTGTTTTTACTGTGGTGACTCCACTCATGCTATCTCTGATTGTCCTAAGCGCACTAAGCGGTTCGCTAGGTCTGTCACCATTGGTACTGTACAGCCTAAATTTCTTTTGTCCGTTACTCTGATTTGCTCTTTGTCATCCTATTCTGTTATGGCATTTGTGGATTCAGGCGCTGCCCTGAATTTGATGGACTTGGAGTTTGCCAGGCGCTGTGGTTTTTTCTTGGAGCCCTTGCAGCATCCCATTCCTTTGAGGGGAATTGATGCTACGCCTTTGGCCAAGAATAAGCCTCAGTACTGGACCCAGTTGACCATGTGCATGGCTCCTGCGCATCAGGAGGATATTCGCTTTTTGGTGTTGCATAATCTGCATGATGTGGCCGTGTTGGGTTTGCCATGGCTGCAGGTCCATAATCCAGTATTGGATTGGAAATCTATGTCGGTGTCCAGTTGGGGCTGTCAAGGGGTACATGGGGATGCTTCATTGTTGTCAATTTCTTCCTCCACTCCTTCTGAAGTCCCTGAGTTTTTGTCAGATTACCGGGATGTATTTGATGAGCCCAAGTCTAGTACCCTACCTTCTCATAGGGATTGTGATTGTGCTATTAATTTGATTCCTGGTAGCAAGTTCCCTAAGGGACGACTTTTCAATTTGTCTGTGCCAGAACACGCCGCTATGAGGAGTTATATAAAGGAGTCCTTGGAGAAAGGGCATATCCACCCGTCGTCGTCACCATTGGGAGCAGGGTTCTTTTTTGTGGCCAAAAAGGATGGTTCTCTGAGACCTTGTATAGATTACCGCCTTCTCAATAAAATCAAGGTCAAATTTCAGTACCCTTTGCCTCTATTGTCTGATTTATTTGCTCGGATTAAGGGGGCTAGTTGGTTCACCAAGATAGACCTTCGAGGGGTGTATAATCTCGTGCGTATTAAACAGGGCGATGAATGGAAAACAGCATTTAATACGCCCGAGGGCCATTTTGAGTACCTGGTGATGCCATTCGGCCTTTCTAATGCTCCCTCTGTGTTTCAGTCCTTTATGCATGACATCTTCCGAAAGTATCTGGATGGATTCATGATCGTATATTTGGATGATATTTTGGTCTTTTCGGATGATTGGGAGTCCCATGTGAAGCAGGTCAGAATGGTGTTCCAGGTCCTTCGTGCTAATTCCTTGTTTGTGAAGGGATCTAAGTGTCTCTTTGGAGTTCAGAAGGTTTCCTTTTTAGGTTTCATTTTTTCCCCTTCTACTATCGAGATGGATCCTGTTAAAGTCCAAGCTATTTATGATTGGACTTGGCCTACATCTGTGAAGAGCCTTCAGAAATTTCTGGGCTTTGCCAATTTTTACCGTCGCTTCATCGCTAATTTTTCTAGTGTTGTTAAACAGTTGACTGATTTGACCAAGAAGGGTGCTGATGTGGTGAATTGGTCCTCTGCGGCCGTTGAGGCTTTTCAGGAGTTGAAACGTCGTTTCTCTTCGGCTCCTGTGTTGTGTCAGCCAGATGTTTCGCTCCCTTTTCAGGTCGAGGTTGATGCTTCTGAAATTGGAGCAGGGGCTGTTTTGTCTCAGAGAAGTTCTGATTGCTCTGTAATGAAGCCGTGCGCTTTCTTTTCAAGAAAGTTTTCGCCTGCTGAGCGTAATTATGATGTTGGCAATCGGGAGTTGTTGGCTATGAAGTGGGCATTCGAGGAGTGGCGACATTGGCTTGAAGGAGCCAAGCATCGCGTGGTGGTCTTGACAGATCACAAGAATCTGACTTATCTCGAGTCTGCCAAGCGGTTGAATCCTAGACAGGCTCGTTGGTCGCTGTTTTTCTCCCGTTTCAATTTTGTGGTTTCGTACCTTCCGGGTTCTAAGAATGTGAAGGCTGATGCCCTTTCAAGGAGTTTTGTGCCTGATTCTCCTGGGGTTCCTGAGCCAGCTGGTATTCTCAGAGAGGGGGTAGTTCTGCCTGCCATCTCCCCTGATTTGCGGCGGGTGCTGCAGGAGTTCCAGGCTGATAGACCTGACCGTTGTCCAGCGGAGAAACTGTTTGTCCCTGATAGATGGACTAATAGAGTCATCTCTGAGGTTCATTGTTCGGTGTTGGCTGGTCATCCTGGGATTTTTGGTACCAGAGATTTGGTGGCTAGGTCCTTTTGGTGGCCTTCTTTGTCGCGGGATGTGCGTTCTTTTGTGCAGTCTTGTGGGACTTGTGCTAAGCCCTGCTGTTCTCGTGCCAGTGGGTTACTTTTGCCCTTGCCGGTCCCGAAAAGGCCATGGACGCATGTTTCCATGGATTTTATTTCAGATCTTCCTGTTTCTCAAAGGATGTTGGTCATCTGGGTGGTTTGTGATCGCTTCTCTAAAATGGTCCATTTGGTACCCTTGCCTAAATTGCCTTCTTCCTCTGATTTGGTTCCATTATTTTTCCAACATGTGGTTCGTTTGCATGGCATTCCGGAGAACATCGTGTCTGACAGAAGTTCCCAGTTTGTTTCAAGGTTTTGGCGTTCCTTTTGTGCTAAGATCGGCATTGATTTGTCTTTTTCTTCGGCTTTCCATCCTCAGACAAATGGCCAAACCGAACGAACCAATCAGACTTTGGAAACCTATCTGAGATGCTTTGTTTCTGCGGATCAGGATGATTGGGTGACCTTCTTGCCATTGGCTGAGTTCGCCCTTAATAATCGGGCCAGTTCGGCTACTTTGGTTTCGCTTTTTTTTTGTAATTCTGGTTTTCATCCTAGTTTTTCTTCAGGGCAGGTTGAGCCTTCGGACTGTCCTGGCGTGGATTCTGTGGTGGACAGGTTGCAGCAAATTTGGACTCATGTGGTGGACAATTTGACCTTGTCCCAAGAGAAGGCTCAACGTTTCGCTAACCGCCGTTGCCGTGTTGGTCCCCGACTTCGTGTTGGGGATTTGGTTTGGTTATCATCTCGTTATGTTCCTATGAAGGTTTCTTCTCCTAAGTTTAAGCCTCGTTTCATTGGTCCTTATAAGATTTCTGAAATTCTTAATCCTGTATCATTTTGTTTGGCCCTTCCTGCTTCTTTTGCCATCCATAATGTGTTCCATAGGTCGTTGCTGCAGAGATATGTGGCGCCTATGGTTCCCTCCGTTGATCCTCCTGCTCCTGTGTTGGTCGAGGGGGAGTTGGAGTATGTGGTGGAGAAGATTTTGGATTCTCGTATTTCGAGACGAAAACTTCAGTACTTGGTCAAATGGAAGGGCTATGGTCAGGAGGATAATTCCTGGGTTGTTGCCTCTGATGTCCATGCTGCCGATTTAGTTCGTGCCCTTCATTTGGCTTGTCCTGATCGGCCGGGGGGCTCTGGTGAGGGTTCGGTGACCCCTCCTCAAGGGGGGGGTACTGTTGTGAATTCCATTCTCGAACTCCCTCCTGTGGTCATGAATGGTACTTCGGTGAGTTCTGTCCGTGGACTCCCTCTGGTGGCTGTGAGTGGAGCTGCTGGTTCTGAGATTCCTTCCCCACCTGCCCTCGTTTAGGGCTAGGCTGGATTCGCTATTTAGCTCCACTCAGATCATTACTCCATGCCAGCTGTCAATGTTCTAGTACTGGTTCAGATCTCTCCTGGATCTTTCTGAGGACCTGACTACTCCAGCAAAAGCTAAGTTCCGGCTTGTTCATTTGTTCTTATGGTTTTTCTTGCTAAGTTCTAGTCCAGCTGGCTTTCATGAAACTGCCTGGCTAGCTGGAAGCTCTGGGGGTGCAGAGTGGCACCACCGCACCGTGAGTCGGTGTGGGGGTATTTTTTGCACACTCTGCGTGGTTTTTGTAGTTTGTTGTGTTGACCGCAAAGATCCCTTTTCTATCCTCAATCTGTTTAGTTAGACTGGCCTCTCTTTGCTAAAGCCTATTTCATCCTGTGTCTGTGATTTCCTTTTAACTCACGGTCAATACTTGTGGGGGGCTGCTTTTACCTTTGGGGAAATTTCTCTGAGGCAAGTGACGCTTTGTTTCCTTTCTTTAGGGGTAGTTAGCTCTTAGGCTGTGAAGAGGCGTCTAGGCAGAGTCAGGCACGCTCCACGGCTATTTCTAGTTGTGTTGCTAGCAGTAGGGTTTGCGGTCAGCAGAGTTCCCATTTCCCCAGAGCTCGTCCCAATTCCGTGTTTAACTATCAGGTCATTCCTGGTGCACCTAACCACCAGGTCCATAACAGCTGCGGCACCCGGAGACCATCTGTCCGGGAGGAGCCAGGGACCGCGCCAGAGCAGGCAAGTATGTCATAGTTACCTGTCCGCGTTCCACCCGCCGGGCGCCGCTCCGTCTTCCCGTCCTCTTGCTCTGACTGTTCAGGTCAGAGGGCGCGATGACGTACTAGTGTGCGCGCCGCCCTCTGCCTGAACAGTCAGTGCGGAGAGACGCCGAGACGGGACGCTGAGGAGCTGCGGGCAGCAAGAGAGGTGAGTATGTCTTTTTTTTTTTATTGCAGCAGCAGCATTATATATTGCACAGATTTATATGGAGCATCTATGGGGCCATAATGAACGGTGCAGAGCATTATATGTGGCACAGCTTTCTGTGGAGCATCTATGGGGCCATACTGAACGGTGCAGAGCATTATATGTGGCACAGCTTTCTGTGGAGCATCTATGGGGCCATAATGAACGGTGCAGAGCATTATATATGGCACAGCCTTCTATGGAGCATCTATGGGGCCATACTGAACGGTGCAGAGCATTCTATATGGAACAGCTTTATGTGGAGCATCTATGGGACCATAATGAACGGTGCAGAACATTATACATGGCACAACTTTCTGTGGAGCATCTATGGGGCCATAATGAACGGTGCAGAGCATTATATGTGGCACAGCTTTATGTGGATCATCTATGGGGCCATAATGAATGGTGCAGAGCATTATATGTGGCACAGCTTTCTGTGGAGCATCTATGGGGCCATAATGAACGGTGCAGAGCATTATATATGGCACAGCCTTCTATGGAGCATCTATGGGGCCATACTGAACGGTGCAGAGCATTCTATATGGAACAGCTTTATGTGGAGCATCTATGGGACCATAATGAACGGTGCAGAACATTATACATGGCACAGCTTTCTGTGGAGCATCTATGGGGCCATAATGAACGGTGCAGAGCATTATATGTGGCACAGCTTTATGTGGAGCATCTATGGGACCATAATGAACGGTGCAGAGCATTATATATGGCACAGCTTTATGTGGAGCATCTATGGGGCCATAATGAACGGTGCAGAGCATTATATGTGGCACAGCTTTATATGGAGCATCTATGGGGCCATAATGAACGGTATGGAGCATCTATTTTTATTTTTGAAATTCACCGGTAGCTGCTGCATTTTCCACCCTAGGCTTACACATGAGTCAATAAGTTTTCCCAGTTTTTTGTGGCAAAATTAGGGGGGTCGGCTTATACTCGGGTCAGCTTATACTCGAGTACATACGGTAGTTTTGGCCCCCTTAAAAATAGTCTGGGTGAAATGGTGGATGAGAATGAGGAAAAAGCCAATATGCTAAATGACTTTTTTTTCATCAATATTTACACAAGAAAATTCCATGGCAGACAATATGATCAGTGATAACAAAAATTCCCCATTAAATGTCACCTGCTTAACCCAGCAGGAAGTACGGTGGTGTCTAAAAATCACTAAAGGTACCTTCACACTGAACAACTTAACAACGATAACGATAGCGATCCGTGACGTTGCAGCGTCCTGGATAGCGATATCGTTGTGTTTGACACGCAGCAGCGATCTGGATCCTGTTGTGATATCGCTGGTCGTTGCTGAAAGTCCAGAACTTTATTTGGTCGTCAGATCGGCGTGTATCGTTGTGTTTGACAGCAAAAGCAACGATGCCAGCAATGTTTTACAATGGTAACCAGGGTAAATATCGGGTTACTAAGCGCAGGGCCGCGCTTAGTAACCCGATATTTACCCTGGTTACCATTGTAAAAGTAAAAAAAAAAACAGTACATACTCACCTTCTGATGTCTCTCACGTCCCCCGGCGTCCGCGCTGCTGCTCAGAGCTTCCTGCACTGAATGTGTCAGCGCCAGCTGGCCGTAAAGCAGAGCACAGCGGTGACGTCACCGCTGTGCTTTAGGGCCGGCGCTTACACAGTGCAGGGAAGCGGACGCCGGGGGACGCGACAGACACCGGAATATAAGTATGTAGTGTTTGTTTTTTTTACATTTACACTGGTAACCAGGGTAAACATCGGGTTACTAAGCGCGGCCCTGCACTTAGTAACCCGATGTTTACCCTGGTTACCCGGGGACTTCGGCATCGTTGGTCGCTGGAGAGCTGTCTGTGTGACAGCTCTCCAGCGACCACACAACGACGAAACAGCGACGCTGCAGCGATCGGCATCGTTGTCTATATCGCTGCAGCGTCGCTTAATGTGATGGTACCTTAAAATTGACAAATCTCCAGGCCTGGATGGAATACACCCCCGAGTACAGCAGGAATTAAGTACAGTCATTGAGAGACCATTATTTTTAATCTTTAACTCATTATCTACAAATGTTCTTTTTTTGGGATGCCTAATCTTTAGCTTCTAGCAACTAAGATTTTATAATTTTTATAATTAGGTCCAATTTTTGGTGTTGTGCTTGTAAAATGAATGTTTTCAAAATAGGAAATCATGTCATTGTCATTTTTTTTTTTTTAATCATGTATTTTTTTATTAAAGCATATGAAACGCCAATAACACAGTCTGATACAATTTCCAGACAAATACCGTACGTTAGATACATGACCTGATAATACATTTTCATTTTACTAAACACCCTTACCCCCTAACCAACCCCCATCTCTCTCCCCCCAATCCCTTGCACATTATCCAATACAACCATCTGACAGCATCACCTCTTGAGAAAAGATAACAAGTTTTGCAAAAACACGCCTGTACATGTAGGAGTCCCCCCAGAATCAACTAAACGACACCCATTCTACTTTGCAGTAACTCAGCAGATGCCACACCTGGGTAATCCATCCACTCACCCCACACATTTTCAAATTTTGTATTCTGACCTTTCTTACTGTATATGTTTCTTTCCATAAGGACAATAAAACTTATCTTGATAAATTCCTTTTTCCCTGGTGGTTTTTCATTCAACCAATGCAATGCGATAAGATTTCTCGCAGCATACAATAATCTTGCGATAGTCAGCCTTCCACATTCATCCGTAGCAATATAATCCATACAGCCCAAAAGGCAAGTCAGCGGGTTACGCACCATATCTACACCGGTCACCTCCTGGATCAAGTTAAGCACCTTCACCCAAAAGGGTTGGAGGCGAGCACACGACCACATCATATGTAGCAAATCAGAGCTTTCCTCACCACACCTGGGACACTTTGAGTCACCTCTCAGTCCTGCCTTCCTCATCCATGCCGGCGTCCTGTACACCTTTTACACCAGGTATAGCTGCGACACCCTGTTAGCCTCACTCAGGGAAGCCCTGGGGATATATTGAAGCATAGACTCCCACTGGGACTCCGACATGGGCCCCAGATCCCGCCACCCATTTCTCCTTAATCCTTAACGGATGCTTCAATAAAAAGGTATCCATCAGACCCCTGTACATCAAGGTAATGAACCCCCTCGTACTCCTCCGAGGCCCAATAAGATTCAACAAGCTATCTGACTGCAGATTCACGCGTGACATCTCATTTTGACAGTTTAGGGCATGTCTCAACTGCAGGTACTGAAAGAATGACTTCTGGGTAAAAAGAAACTCAGTCCTAAGTGTCTCGAACGTTTTAATAACATCCCCATCAAG
Organism: Ranitomeya variabilis; assembly: GCF_051348905.1. Lineage (NCBI taxonomy): Eukaryota > Metazoa > Chordata > Amphibia > Anura > Dendrobatidae > Ranitomeya > Ranitomeya variabilis. Next base: position 338,591,789 of record NC_135236.1, read on the forward strand.
CAACTGAGACACGAACCAAATGCCAATGCGCCTCCACTGACCGAACCCCCACAATCTCGTAAGCTCTGCCAACCTAGGTTCAAACCAAATTGGCGTATATCTCGTAAATTCCGTTACTCCCCTCCATTGCTTACATTTCTGCCATACTTTCCCCATCATAGCTATTGTTGGGAATTTTGGCGGGTTAATTCTGAATCTACCTGCTTCAAGACTGGCCAACAATGGGCCCTTCCCTACCGCGTGTTCATTGATTATTCCAGCTGAAGAGCTTTCTTCTAGTTCTCCCCAACCTACCATGTGCTGGCATTGAGATGCAATATAGTAAATCCATGGATTGGGGACCACCAGACCACCCTCATCCTTTGCCCTTTGCAGATGTTCCAATTTGATGCGCGCCTGTCCACCCTTCCAGATTAAATCCCTAAATAGAGTATTGATCCTATAAAATTTACTCTGAGGCAGCCACACTGGAGCATTATGCAATATGTAGAGGAGCTGAGGCATAAGTATCATTTTCATCAAATTGGCTCTGCCTGCGACCGACAGAAATAGCTTCTTCCAGGCCCCAATCTTCTGCTGGAACTTCTCAAGCAAAGGAGTCAGGTTGAGCCGCACATAGTCCTCTATTTTGTCCGAAACCACGATGCCCAGATATTTAAACTCATGTACTACTCTTAATCCCTTCATGACCGTGGGATTTTCCGTTTTCGTTTTTCACTCCCCTCCTTCCCAGAGCCATAACTTTTTTATTTTTCCGTCAATTTGGCCACGTGATGGCTTATTTTTTGCGGGACGAGTTGTACTTTTGAACGACATCATTGGTTTTACCATGTCGTGTACTAGAAAACGGGAAAAAAATTCCAAGTGCGGTGAAATTGCAAAAAAAGTGCAATCCCATGCTTGTTTTTTGCTTGGCTTTTTTGCTAGGTTCACTAAATGCTAAAACTGACCTGTCATTATGATTCTCCAGGTCATTACGAGTTCATAGACACCTAACATGACTAGGTTATTTTTTACCTAAGTGGTGAAAAAAAATTCCAAACTTTGCTAAAAAAAAATAAATTGTGCCATTTTCCGATACTCGTAGCATCTCCATTTTTCATGATCTGGGGTCGGTTGAGGGCTTATTTTTTGCGTGCCGAGCTGGCGTTTTTAATGATAGCATTTTGGTGCAGATACGTTCTTTTGATCGCCCGTTATTGCATTTTAATGCAATGTCGCGGCGACCAAAAAAACTTAATTCTGGCGTTTCGATTTTTTTTTCGTTACGCCGTTTAGCGATCAGGTTAATGCTTTTTTTTTATTGATAGATCAGGCGATTCTGAACGCGGCGATACCAAATATGTGTAGTTTTAATTTTTTTTGTATTGATTTATTTTGATTGGGGCGAAAGGGGGGTGATTTAAACTTTTATGTTTTTTTTTATTTTTTTCACATTTTTTTTAACTTTTTTTTTTCACTTTTGCCATGCTTCAATAGCCTCCATGGGAGGCTAGAAGCAGGCACAGCGTGATCGGCTCTGCTATGTAGCAGCGATCATAAGATCGCTGCTACACAGCAGAAATGCAGGTGTGCTGTGAGCGCCGACCACAGGGTGGCGCTCACAGCTGCCGAGGATCAGTAACCATAGAGGTCTCAAGGACCCCTATGGTTACCATTCAGAAGCATCGCCGACCTCCGATCATGTGACGGGGGTCGGCGATGACGTCATATCCGGCCGCCCGGCCGGATGCGGTAGTTAAATGCCGCTGTCTGCGTTTGACAACGGCATTTAACTAGTTAATAGGCGCGGGCAGATCGCGATTCTGCCCGCGCCTATTGCGGGCACATGTCAGCTGTTCAAAACAGCTGACATGTCCCGGCTTTGATGCGGGCTCACCGCGGAGCCCTGCATCAAAGCAGGGGACCTGACGTCGGACATACTATCCCGTCCGATGTCAGGAAGGGGTTAAGGGAACCCCAGGGTCTAGTGTCGGAGGAGCCGTCGCATCCATGGGCAACAACACAGACTTATCCCAATGAATAGATAATCCGGAAAGAGCCCCAAATTTAGAAATACTGTTCATAGCGGCCCCCAGAGACTCCGGTGCAGCTTCCAAGAACAATAACACGTAGTCAGCGTACAGGACTGTTTTTTCTTCATAGTTTCCATACCGAAACCCCTTAACGTCCCTGTCCCTCCGTATTGCCGCCGCCAAGGGCTCTATAGCAATTGCAAACAGCAGAGGAGACAAGGGGCACCCCTGCCGTCATTGTCATTTTTAATTGAATATTGGGACGCCCTATTCTGAAAAATCCATACTTGAAAAAATTTTGCAAATTATGTTTCTGATTCATTAGGATCCAAATCATTCAAAATCTGTAATTTAAAAAAAAAAAAAAAATTAAAATTGCTAATTTGGCAAGTAGTGGGTTAAAGACTCCATAATAACAGGGTCTGTACCACAGGACTGGCGTATAGCAAATGTGGTGCCAATATTCAAAAAGGAGACAAAAACTGAACTCAGAAATTATAGGCCAGTAAGCTTAACCTCTACTGTGGGTAAAATCCTGGAGGGCATTCTAAGGGATACTATACTGGAGTATCTGAAGAGGAATAACCAGTCATGACCCAATATCAACACGGGTTTTCTAAGGACCGTTCATGTCAGACAAATCTGATCAATTTCTATGAAGAGGTAAGTTCCGAACTGGACCAAGGGAACCCAGTGGACGTATTGTATATGGACTTTTCAAAAGATTTTGATAGGGTGCACACAAAAGGTTGATACATAAAATGAGAATAATCGGGATAGGGGAAAATATGTGTAAGTGGGTTAAGAGCTGGCTCAGGGATAGGAAACAAAGGGTGGTTATTAATGGAACACACTCGGACTGGGTCACAGTTAGCAGTGGGGTACCACAGGGGTCAGTATTGGGCCCTCTTCTTTTTAACATATTTATTAATGACCTTGTAGGGGACATACAGAGCAGAATTACCCTGCAGATGACACTAAACTCTGCAGGGTAATCAATACAGAGGAGGACAATTTTATATTACAGGATGATTTATGTAAACTGGAAGCTTGGGCTGATAAATGGCAAATGAGCTTTAATGGGGATAAATGTAAGGTCATGCACTTGGGTAGAAGTAATAAGATGTATAACTATGTGCTTAATTCTAAAACTCTGGGCAAAACCATCAATGAAAAAGACCTGGGAGTATGGGTGGATGTCAAACTCAGATTTAGTGGCCAGTGTCAGGCAGCTGCTACAAAGGCAAATAAAATAATGAGATGCATTAAAAGAGGCATAGATGCTCATGACGAGAACATAATTTTTACCTCTAAGGGTACTGTCACACAGTGCCATTTTGATCGCTACGACGGCACGATCCGTGACGTCGCAGCGATCGTATGATTATCGCTCCAGCGTCGTAGACTGCGGTCACACGTTGCAATCACGGCACTGGAGCGATGCCGAAGTCCCCGGGTAACCAGGGTAAACATCGGGTTACTAAGCGCAGGGCCGCGCTTAGTAACCCGATGTTTACCCTGGTTACCAGCGTAAACGTAAAAAAACCAAACAGTACATACTCACATTCCGGTGTCTGTCCCCCGGCGTCTCAGCTTCTCTGCACTGTGTAAGCACAGCGGCCGGAAAGCAGAGCGGTGACGTCAGACGTCACCGCTGTGCTCGCTTTCTGGCTGGCCGGCGCTCACAGTGCAGAGAAGCTGAGACGCCGGAGGACAGACACCGGAATGTAAGTATGTACTGTTTGTTTTTTTTACGTTTACGCTGGTAACCACGGTAAACATCGGGTTACTAAGCACGGCCCTGCGCTTAGTTACCCGATGTTTACCCTGGTTACAAGCGAACACATCGCTGGATCGCTGTCACACACAACGATCCAGCGATGTCAGCGGGTGATCAAGCGACGAAAGAAAGTTCCAAACGATCTGCTACGACGTACGATTCTCAGCAGGGTCCCTGATCGCTGCTGCGTGTCAGACACTGCGATATCGTAACGATATCGCTAGAACGTCACGAATCATACCGTCGTAGCGATCAAAATGGCACTGTGTGACAGTACCCTAAGTCACTAGTTCGACCACACTTAGAATACTGTGCACAGTTCTGGTCTCCGGTGTATAAGAAAGACATAGCTGAACTAGAGCGGGTGCAGAGAAGAGCGACCAAGGTTATTAGAGGACTGGGAGGTCTGCAATACCAAGATAGGTTATTACACTTAGGGCTATTTAGTTTGGAAAAACGAAGGCTAAGGGGTGATCTTATTTTAATGTATAAATATATGAGGGGACAGTACAAAGACCTTTCTGATGATCTTTTTAATCATAGACCTGAGACAGGGATAAGGGGGCATCCTCTACGTCTGGAGGAAAGAAGGTTTAAGCATAATAACAGACGCGGATTCTTTACTGTAAGAGCAGTGAGACTATGGAACTCTCTGCCGTGTGATGTTGTAATGAGTGATTCATTACTAAAATTTAAGAGGGGACTGGATGACTTTCTTGAAAAGTATAATGTTACAGGTTATATATACTAGATTCCTTGATAGGGCGTTGATCCAGAGAACTAGTCTGACTGCCGTATGTGGAGTCGGGAAGGAATTTTTTTCCCCAATGTGGAGCTTACTCTTAGCCACATGGGTTTTTTTTTGCCTTCCTCTAGATCAACATGTTAGGACATGTTAGGTTAAGCTATGGGTTTAACTAGATGGACTAAAAGTCTTCCTTCAACCTTAATAACTATGTTACTATGATCTTCTCCCATGCCTCCTCTGGATCATCCAGATGGTCATTGGGAAACTTCAAATGGGCCTGGACATGTGCTGACGTGATCCGGGGGACCTTGTGTGCCCTGCACGATATTAATCCATGACGGCTTAGGGTACTTTCACACTGGCGTTTTTTGTCCCCTGTCGCAATGCGTCGTTTTGGTCAAAAAACGCATCCTGCAAAAGTGCTTGCAGGATGCGTTTTTTCTCCATAGACTAACATTGGCGACGCATTGCGACGCATTGACACGTCGCAACCGTCGTGCGACGGTTGCGTCGTGTTGTGGCGGACCGTCGGCAGCAAAAAACGTTGCTTGCAACGTTTTTTTGTACGTCGGGAACGTCTTTTCCGACCGCGCATGCGCGGCCAGAACTCCGCCCCCTCCTCCCCGCACCTCACAATGGGGCAGCGGATGCGCTGAAAATCTGCATCCGCTGCACCCGTTGTGCAGCGCTAACAACGCTAGCGTCGGTACGTCGGCCCGACGCTCTGCGATGGGCCGAGTACGACGCTAGTGTGAAAGTAGCGTTAGTGTAGTACTAACTGTAATGTTTGAGACTGTGGTTCCAGCTGTCTTCAGGTCATTGAACAGGTCCTCCAGTGTAGTTATGGGCTGATTCTTAACTTTTCTCAGAATCATCCTTACCCTACAAAGTGAGATCTTGCATGGAGCCCCAGACCGAGGAAGATGGACAGTCATCTTAAGTTTCTTCCATTTTCCAAAAATTGTGCCAAGTTGCTTGCCTATTGTCCTGTAGCCCATCAGAGCCTTGTGCAAATTTACAATTTTGTTCCTAGTCTCCTTAGACAGGTTGTCCGGTGATGAAATAATTTTTTCATGCAATAAAATGCAATTCAATTTTTTATCAATCACATAATGTGATTTTCTATTTTTATTTTTAGATTCTGTCTCTCACAGTTGAAGTGTACCTACAATAAAAATTACAGACATATCCTTTCATAGTAGGTGGGAAAATCAGCAGTGTGTTGAATACTTATTTTCCCCCCTTTATATAGAGAAAAGTGTGTGGTGTTGTGTAATAAAGCTCATGACAAAAGTGGTTAGGGTGTAAAGATAGATACAGTAGTTAGAAAATACATTTTAGGTGCCGGGCCACCCCTTTAACAGAACTAAAGAGGTGCTTGCACTGTCCACCTGCTCTCACTTAAGCAGAATAGTATTTGATCATGAACACATGATCCCGTTGAGAAACACCAAGAAGCACACAGATCCAGGCTTGGCTTAAAGGGACTCTGTCAGCACAGAATGACTGTTCAAACCAAGTACAGGCGTTTGGTGCTTCACAGCGTGGCCAATTATTTAAATACACCTTCCCACTTGCTTGATTTCCATCTATCTCCACCAGGTACGGACTGAGACTGAAATTCAGCCCTGGCATTTGAAATCACACAGGCCCATGCTGTCTCAGTCCCCCAAGCACCAGATGGAATATATTACTAATATTACACTGGATTGAGGAAAGCAAGATTTACTACAAAACCAATATTTCTCATGATACCCGTGGGCCTGCTAGGGTAAGTGATGGAGTCAGCAACTTTGTGCTCCATCACAACTCTTAACAGTATGGGTGTCTTGAGAACATCAATTCTATTAATAACATAGCAGACAAGGTGGCCCATGACCAGACAGGCCCTTTTGGCATTTGCCAGAATTGCCAGATGGCCAGTCCAGCCCCGATCGCCACCTTTCACTGGATCTATGAAGATTGAGATTGAGGGAAACAAGCTGAAGGTGTATTTAAATGATTGGCCCCGTTGTGAAGCACTGAGCGGTGGTAGTTAGTATGAACAGTCATCCTGACAGAGTCCCTTTAAAGGGACTGTTCAAACCAAGTGCCGCTGCGCAGTGCAGGAATGTCGCTGGAGGTGGCTTATGATAACCTACTTTGCCAGAGGGCTCCAGTTTGGGAATTTCTTACTGCCACCCCAATACAGTTGTGACGCTAATCACAACCACAGACAGGCCGTGAGTCAGAGAAGTCAGATGTTCCGGTGTCCGTACCAAAAGGGAACATAGTAAACCAAGGGAAAAGATGAAGGCATAAGTCAGGTCACTTTCCAGGGCCAAAATACAAGCGAGATAGCAGATAAGCAAATGGGCAATAACAAATGGGTAGTCAGAACACGGTCCAAAGGTCAGCAGCAGTAGATCCGAATTACAGCACAGGGATCAGGCAAACACACAAAAGAGAACATAAGCTTTGGACTGGCAGTGATCTGTGCCAGACGCTCACCTAAATAGCAGGGCAATTACTAAGAATAGGGTGCACCTCCCAGCCTCAGATAGGTAAACCGAGCGGTCAATCAAAGAACCGACAGCTCAGCACACCCCAGCACACGATAGGATGACAGAGCTGTCCATCACTGAGTCCCAGACACTCTGAGGGGGGAATCGTGACAACAATGATCTATTTAATGCTTTTGTTAGAATCTGTTTAGTTTGTGACTATCTGCCATTTTCTTGTGGTGTTCTGGCTGCTGATCTTTTCCCTCTGGTGCTGGGTTGGTCTTGCGTCAGGTGTTTGTTTCACTCTTTTCTAACCAGCACCTGCCTCCCAGTCCTTGCTGGACAACAGTGTTAATCTGCTTGAGTTCTAGCTTGGTGCTTTGCTTTGTCTTCCGTGTGTATAATTCATGCAGTTCTGGGATCTCTGGTTCTGCTAGTCTAGTTTTTGTTTTTCAGTTGATTTCTGCAACCTTCTCTGTGCCTTCTATTAGGAGGTGACCCATTTTGTACCCAGTCCTTATATCTTTCGGGGACCCCCTTCCCCCTATCTATACATCTTCGCTTGAGATTAACCTAGGATCGTCGGTGGGTCTATTCGCTAGGAATGGGTCGCCCGCTCCTTCGTAGGGTATCAGCCTAGTCATAGTTTAGGGTCAGTTTTCCCCCTTCTACCCTAGTCCTGTGTTGCAGTTCCTTAACAGCTTTATCTGCTAAAAGTAAGAAAACTATTGTTATGAACCTGTCACCGTAGTGAAAGGGGTTGTCCGGTTTAGAACAACAAGTCTGCAGTGACTCTGTGTGTCTGCAGACTTCTGAATTCTCCCAGCGGACTTTGCATTGTGAGGATTCGCCAGTGTGTGAGCCAGGAACGGCGGTCAAGTATGCGATATACATACTCCCGGCCAGAACCTAACTAGTGGGCGAGGCTCAATGCAAGTGTCGCCACACCCCATCGTGCCCCCTTCCCACCACATCTCTGCCCATTTTTGGTGGAGCGGGCCAAAACTGGTCTGATAACACATTGCAAAAAAGTTTGTAACTTTTTCAAGTGTATTAGATAGATTCCTTGATTTTGTTATCCAAGCAAAATGTAAAAAAGCACAAGAATTGAGATGGTCACAATTGGCGTCCTGATAACGTGTGTGTAAGACAAAAACAGGCTATTAAATGAGATAGTGGTCTGTAGGTGAAGTGCACAGATTTCTATTTTAATATCCATCAGCAAATAATTAAATCAAACCCTCTGAATGTGATTCTCTGATTACTGGAGTTTTTTTTTCCTGACTTAACAGCTACATACAGATGTCATCCTAATGCTTGATATATATCCTGCAGCTCTCTAAAGAGATTAGAGCAGAACCTGTTAACTATCAGCAGACAGTACTGAAAGTGAAAATAGGATTATGTCCTGGTTTAACACCAAAGACACAATATCACAAAATAAGAACATTGTGAATTTACCAAACATTAATGCCAAAAATTGGAATATTTATATATGACTCAGTCCATACAATACGAACCCAACCACATCAGAAAACTAACTAATACCCAGAAAACAACAGGGAAAAAAACTCTCACTAATTACTTTCCTTTGACAAATCCTGCTGTAACCTGGTCCCATGATCTCCGGCTGAGAATCTCCAGCTTTCTCAGATTCTCCCCCCAGAAACTGACAGGTGGGTGAGAATGCATGTAGCAGAGTTCGCCATGTTCCTGTGAATGCTGCTGCAAACCTGGCTCTCCCTTGTATGTGTATGTATACAGATAGCAGGGTATGTGTGTGTATATATATATATATATATATATATATATATATATATATATATATATATATATATATATATATATATATATATATATATACACACACACAAACACACACACACACACCCACACACACACAATTACAGACCAAAAGTTTGGACACACCTTCTCATTTAAAGATTTTTCTGTATTTTCATGACTATGAAAATTGTACACTCACACTGAAGGCATCAAAACTATGAATTAACACACGTGGAATTATGTACTTAACAAAAAAAGTGTGGAACAACTGAAAACATGTCTTATATTGTAGGTTCTTCAAAGTAGCCACCTTTTGCTTTGATGACTGCTTTGCACACTCTTGGCATTCTCTTGTTGAGCTTCAAGAGGTAGTCACTAGGAATGGTTTTCACTTCACAGGTGTGCCCTGTCAGGTTTAATAAGTGGGATTTCTTGCCTTATAAATGGGGTCGGGACCATCAGTTGTGTTGTGCAGAAGTCTGGTGGATACACAGCTGATAGTCCTACTGAATAGACTGTTGGAATTTGTATTATGGCAAGAGAAAAGCAACTAAGTAAAGAAAAACGAGTGGCCATCATTACTTTAAAAAATGAAGGTCAGTCAGTTCGAAAAATTGGGAAAACTTTGAAAGTGTCCCCAAGTGCAGTTGAAAAAACCATCAAGCGCTACAAAGAAACTGGCTCACATGAGGACCGCCCCAGGAAAGGAAGACCAAGAGTCACCTCTGCTTCTGAGGATAAGTTTATCTGAGTCACCAGCCTCAGAAATCGCAATTTAACAGCAGCTCAGATTAGAGACCAGGTCAATGCCACACAGAGTTCTAGCAGCAGACATATCTCTACAACAACTATTAAGGGGAGACTTTGTGCAGTAGGCCTTCATGGTAAAATAGCTGCTAGGAAACAACTTCTAAGGATAGGCAATAAGCAGAAGAGACTTGTTTGGGCTAAAGAACACAAGGCATGGACATTACACCAGTGGAAATCTGTGCTTTGGTCTGAGGAGTCCAAATTTGAGATCTTTGGTTCCAACTTTGTGCGACGCAAAAAAGGTGAACGGATGGACTTTACATGCCTGGTTCCCACTGTGAAGCATGGAGGAGGAGGTGTGATGGTGTGGGGGTGCTTTGCTGGTGACACTGTTGGGGATTTATTCAAAATTGAAGGCATACTGAACCAGCATGGCTACCACAGCATCTTGCAGCGGCATGCTATTCCATCCGGTTTGCGTTTAGTTGGACCATCATTTATTTTTCAACAGGAAAATGACCCCAAACACGGAGGTTTGGGGTCATTGTCCTGTGTAAGGCCTGTGTCATTGTCCTGTGTAAGGCTGTGTAAGGGCTATTTTACCAAGAAAGAGAGTGATGGGGTGCTACGCCAGATGACCTGGCCTCCACAGTCACCAGACCTGAACCCAATCGAGATAGTTTGGGGTGAGCTGGACCGCAGAGTGAAGGCAAAAGGGCCAACAAGTGCTAAGCATCTCTGGGAACTCCTTCAAGATTGTTGGAAGACCATTCCCGGTGACTACCTCTTGAAGCTCATCAAGAGAATGCCAAGAGTGTGCAAAGCAGTCATCAAAGCAATAGGTGGCTACTTTGAAGAACCTAGAATATAAGACATATTTTCAGTTGTTTCACACTTTTTTGTTAAGTATATAATTCCACATGTGTTAATTTATAGTTTTGATGCCTTCAGTGTGAATGTACAATTTTCATAGTCATGAAAATAGAGAAAAATCTTTAAATGAGAAGGTGTGTCCAAACTTTGGTCTGTATTGTATGTGTGTATATATATATATATATACACACATACAATACAGACTTTAAAGATTTTTCTCTATTTTCATGACTATGAAAATTGTACATTCATTCAGCTGAGGCGATGAAAACTAAATCTCCAAGCACTAAAAAATACTCGGAGGACACCCGAGCATGCTCGGGAAATCTCGAGTAACGAGTATATTCGCTCATCACTAATAACCATCTCTAACCAGCACGGCACTCTGATCTCTTCTGTATTACAACAGTCTGTCCTTCTATCACATGCTTTGGTACATTTTGTATACTTCCAATCAATCCCATGATGGAAACCAGATTCAGTCAAGCTTCTGCTACTGTGTCTGTCATTTTCTCGATTTTGTCCAGATCTGCGATGAAGGCAGAGTCTCCAACGTAGATGTGAATATAGTCTTAGATTGTGCTGAACCTGTGATTAATTCACTATGAATGAGCCATGTTGACTGATAAGGTAGAAGTAGGAAAATACTAACAGATTTTTTTCATTGGGAAAATGTGATATCACTCTTGCTTCATATACAATGTAATGCGCTAAGGCGTTGTAGGGCACCATGGCAGTGACATAGGCAGACACGGTCCATATATAGAGTGGGGCTTTATTTTCAGCCAAAAGGTACCAAAATGAAGAAATAAATAAAAACAAAGACTTGCCAGGCTAGGCTCTAACATACCATACCGCTGACTCACGCTACCAGGGATGTATGCGAGCTCGACTTTCCAGCTATTCGGCTGATTGTGACAGCAGGGCTGTGGAGTCGGTAAGCCACAGTTGCGACTCCGACTCCTAGATTTTATCAGGTTCCGACTCCGACTCCTTCATAAATGGCCAATTCGTAACAATAAATTTACTGTTGTAAAATATTAACATCGTGCTTATTCAGTTTCTCACCATCATATAAGTAATCAGACCACTTAAGAGCAAAAACTATATTTATTAGAATACAATTAGAATATAGCAAATTACTTTTATAAACTTTTCTAAACTCTTGTAAGTAAATATGCAATAAACACTGTTATGCAGTTAATAAGAAGAAATCTATAAATTTGTCCTCAGAAAAAGTATTGCCTCTGTCAGATCCTCCTTCATGGATGCCCTCAAACCTGATCTAATTATTTTGAGAGCAGAGAACAACCTCTCTACACTAACTTGGGTTGGTGGCAAAGCAGTAACCACTCGGGCAACATCTCTGACAATGTCAGGATACAGAGGAATCGCTTGTTGCACTGTTATTTTAGATGAACGGTCAAATTTCTCAATTTCTTTTAGTGCACATGAAAAATTCTGCTGAAATGTACTGGCTGTGTTCTTTGATGGGGATGACTCTTCTTCTATGCGGGAACGCTTTGCACGGTCCTTGTGATCCAAATATTTTTCTAAATTAAATTCTTCATCAGTTGATGACGGTGAAGATGTGGCAGGACGACCAAATTCTTCTTGTTTCTCCTGACTGTTCTGCAACCCTTTCATCCTTACTGCTATTTCAAACAGAGCTTCTTTTCCTTTAGTTAGCTGTTGATCATCTAGAAGAATCCGATGCATTGGGTCTACATAAACAGCTGCCAAAAGAATGTTATTTTGTAATAGTAGCTCCTCTCTCCGTTTCATTGATGTAGCAATGCCACTTGCAATTAACCCTCCTCTTTGGGACAGGCGAAACATAAGGTTCTTCCACTCCTTTAAGAAAATACCTGGAGTTAAGTCCTCTGCTTGTAATTTTTTAGTCACTGTAAATGGGTGCTCTAGCACTTTTTCCAGCTCAGTCACCTGATTCCACTGACTTTCATTTAGCGTCAGTTGAGGGTTAGCCATGTCTACAAGAAAGGTTTTCAGTTCAACCAAGCGCTGAATCATTAACTAAGTACTGCCCCATCGTGTGGCTTGATCAATAATTGCCCCCTTTCCAGCACGTCTCTTCAAAATTGAGTCAACTTTAGGGGTTCTGGCAACTAGCCAATTTTCTCACCTTGCCAATTAGTGCAGCGGCATGTCCTTCTTGCAGACTGTCTCTTATAGCCAGCTGTAGCGTATGCACAACACAGCGCATGTGATGAATGAAAGAACGTATTGACACAGTTTCAACAAGATCATCTAAACTACCATGTTGCTGTTCATCTGAAGCAACTTCGGTTTCAGTTACAATACTGTGTTCCTTTATTTCAAACATTTCTGTGTTTTTCTAGCTGCTGGTCACCATCATTACTCTCATTCATTAGCTTAATAGTACTTATCATATTTGAAGCATTGTCAGTTACGACAGAAAGAACTTGCTCTTTTTTAAGTTCATAGTCTTGCAGAACCTTTTCCACCAAGACCTGGAGAAACTCACTGGTGTGATGAGCTTTGGTGTCTTTTACTGCCAATGTCTTGGTAACCATTTCATTTTTGCACAAACAAATCGGACATTGATGGCAAAATAGTTCACTCTGTGACGTGTGCAGGCATCCATTTTAAGAAACAGAAAGCGTCCCTTGAGAGTTTTTTTAAGTTCTTCCTTTTGTTTAAAAGCTTCTTCAATTACTAATTTTCTAATACTCTCTCTCTCCAGAGAAACACCAAGCTTGCGGGCCATTTCCCCATTCAGACACATAAAAGCTAGTCGTGAAAATAATGAAATAGGCACACTATCCTTTACGACAAGCTCTATGATCTGTTTTTTAAATGTATCTACTGTCATTGTCACAGTAACTTTGTCACTGACAAAATATCTTGCGACTGATGGCTGCAAAGTTCTCTGCTCCTTTGTTTGGCTGGAAGAGCTGGTCACTGGTTCATTGGTTTGGATGCAGTCTTTCTCATCCACTGCTTTCAGTACTTCTGGATGAAAGCGCTGTAAATGTCTCTTTAGATTAGAAGCTCTGGTAGGAGCATTTTGATCTTTGCCTGAATATGCACTGATCTTGGCTTCACAGCATTTGTTTTCGTCTGGATCATTTGTCATACACTGACAGACATAATGTTTTCTATCTTGAGTGATGGTGAAATGTTCAAATACAGCTGATTTAATGTGACGCTTCTTTGACATTCTCAGGTTTTTAATTCTGCATTCACAATCCAAATGATAATTGTTTTTCCTAAAAACAATTGCACAAAATTATTGCCAGGTCGTACAACTGATATAGTGGTCAGTAATACTGTTATTCCTCATGTACTCACAGTTAACTGATGCAAAGTTTGTTGAAAGGATAATACTTCTTACAGTCTTCCTCTTCTGAGTAGCAGCTGTGAGATGCTTGGAAGACGCACACCTAGTAAACATCTAGTCTAGAGGAGGAGCTTTACTACTGAGAATTTGCTACACATTTTCACTTTCAGTTTCATACATTGTAAGTAGGGGGGTTGGGGCAGCATGAGGTTAACCAAGTATATTAGATAAGGCAGTGGAGAACAGCGACACACAAGAAGTAAGAAATGTCTCTATCTCCAGCAGAACTGTTTATCACTGTTGTTCATAGTTTGATAGAACACATATATTTGAGTAACATTTATAAAATTAATATGAAAGTTCAATTCTGAAATATTAATACATTTTTTTTAAAGCTGGAGTCGGAGTCGGTACATTTCTACCGACTCCGACTCCAACCAAAACTAACTCTGACTCCACGACTCCGACTCCACAGCCCTGGCACAGAAGAAACCATCTAACTTAAAGAAGCTGGAGTAGTTTTGCCTTGAGGAATGGGCAAAAATCCCAGTGACAACATGTGGAAAGCTCATAGCGACTTATCCAAGGCGACTTGCCGTTCTAATTGCCGCAAAAAGTGGCTCTACAGATACTGATTTTAGGGGGGTGAATAGTTATACACACATAAGTTTTCAGTTACTTTGTCCTATTTTCACAATAGAAAGAAAAAAAAATGTTCATAGTTGTAGGCATGTTCTTTACATGAATTGATGCAAACTTTAAACATTTAAAAAAAAACAGTGAAATTCCTACAACTGTGAACATTTGGTTTTCTTTTTATTGTGAAGCAAACAACAAATAGGACAAAAATAACTGAAAGCTTCAGTGTGCACAGCTACTCACCCCCTAAAGTCAGTATATATATCACATTTGCTCGATGACAAAAATAAAAAGAAACATACTACTTAAATTGGGGCCAGCCAATTTATTTGAACAAATGTCCTGGGGATTTAATTGTGTGGCACTTTCTATGTAATTAATGCAGGGTCTCCTCTTTTGTGAGGTGCCACCAACTTCTCAGTGCAGCTTTCCTCACAGACTACACAGCTCTCCTGTTCTTAAAATGGCCGCTGACAGAGGAGCATGTGACCAGAGCAGTCCATCAGCTTCCTCCAATTAAAAAGCAGTTCCCTCATGTGCACCCTTTTTTATGTCCTCCATCAGCAGCTATTTTGTGGACAAAAGCTGTGCAGTATGTGAAGAAGGAGGAGAACATGTAAGGCTACGTTCACATTTGCGTTGTTGGGCGCAGCGTCGGCGCACCAACGCAAAACGCATGCAAAACGCATGCACAACGCAGTTTTTTGTGACGCATGCGTCCAATTTTGGCATGATTTTCGGCGCAAAAAAACTGCATCATGCAGCGTCCTCTGTGCCCTGACGCTTGCGCCAAAAATGACGCAAGACAACGCATGTCCATGCGCCCCCATGTTAAATATAGGGGCGCATGACGCATGCGCCGCTATGCATCGCCGAACCTGCGCCCGACGCAACGCAAATGTGAACATAGCCTAATACCTAAATATTAGTCAGGGCCACAAAATCATGTCTGTAACACATTTCATAAAGTATATATAAGTCTAAGGCCAACCCATTTTAGTACAAAATAATAAAATAAATGGCCATAAAAGAGGGTACAAAAGAAATAATAAAATAAATGACACCCATGTGAGAATTGCATGTGAATTCTGCCAAGCACAGACCTCAGAGAATGGCAGCACAGTGACCTCTAAAGCCAGTGACTAGCCGTCACACTGTTATGATCAGCATTTCATAAGGTAGGTGGAAGGATTTTGATATTGTATGTCATTCATTATTATATTTTTATTTTTTTTTCACAAAATTTTGGACAAACCCTTTAAGGAATCATAATGTATTACCATATATGAAAAGTAGGTTAAACTATCCTATCGCCACCAGTTATTATATTGATAACTAGCATTATAACAAATCACGAAGTCAATTGACAGTTCCAGCCTTCATGGGCAATGAAGAAGAGGACACAATTAGTGGCCGTACGATCCTTTACATTTACTAATGATTGGGGCATCGGCTGCTTACTACTCAAGTAAGAATAAGTGAAACCAGGATTTAGCAGAACAAGTAAGACCCTAAGGGAAATCCACAAACATAATATTGCTAAAATCCTTTAAAATCCTCTTATTGTGTCCACTGAATGTCAGAATAATATTTGTATAATCCAAAGGCTTCTCCGCACGGTCGGTGAACACTGAGACACGGCAGTAATAGCCGGGCAGACCTCAGATTAAATGAGCTGGAGGAAGGAGAAGAGCTGCATCATGAAGCACTCTCTAACCGGCGGGATCATAGCCCTCCAGAAAGGCGCCCGAGTGACGGGTTTTATTTCATTCAGAAGTACAAATACATTTTAATCAATATTATACACAGCAATAATACTAAGGAGCTGTTGGAGATACACAACAAATGCTTATTACCGTATGTCCCGCTTTATATTACATCTGACTATTAAAGGGGACAACTGTCAAACAATCCTTGCCCGTATGTCCCATAACAACATATGGAGGTCATAGATGAACATCCAACACCGCTAAGTATTAGTAGCTCCCCCATTGGCAGATCTATCCTATTCATGTAATGTTATATTTAGTCTCGGATTATCAGACTTTCTAGAATAGTTACATTTTCATTGTATGAATAAAAATCAGCATGTGCACATGTGTGCCCCAGGACTTAAAAGTATTTTTTTTCCTGGCAAGGGAAATAATACTATGTTATTAAAATAGCCGAAACAGCCCCTAACAAACCGGAATAAAAGGAGAAATATTTGGATTTTTCTTAAAAAGCAGGGGGATTATAAAATGATTCTTGAGCTATTATTTCATTGCATGCACTGCCTATTGGATTACTCTAAAAAAATGCTTCATGTCTATGAAGGGCTCTTGGAAACCTAATGGGGAGAGGCCAGTGATGAGCGAACGTTCTTGAATAAGGTGTAATCTGAGCGTGTTCGGGTGCTAACCAAGTGTATTCAGCATGCTCGTATAACATGTTCAAGTCCCCGCGCTGATGTTAGGCAATCCCTGCATGTTTCGCGGCTGTTCGGCAGTCGCAACAGATGCAGGGATTGCCTAACAACAGGACACGAGATGAATGTAAGGCCTCCTCCATAATAACACTGGAAGCCTCAACATCATACGTTACATCCTGCTATCTTCAGGTCACCATGTAATGACTCAATGTGGGAATAAAAGCTATTATACCAATTTAATGCAACACCGTTTTGTATGCATTTTTTGCAGCGCTTTTGTACCACAATAAAGGCTTTTTTTAGCTAAATAAAGATGTATATAAAAAAAAACGTTTTGCGCAGTAATTTCTTGATTCATCATCTTTTTCATCCTGATGCAGTGTGGCTTCAGGGTAATGGGATTAGGGGCTGGTGTCAGCAGGGATCATTGACACCTAGCTCTAGGCTTAGGGTACCGTCACACATTGAAATTTCCATCGCTACGACGGTACGATTCGTGATGTTCTAGCGATATCGTTACGATATCGCAGTGTCTGACACGCAGCAGCGATCAGGGATCCTGCTGAGAATCGTACGTCGTAGCACATCGTATGGAACTTTCTTTCGTCGCTTGATCACCCGCTGACATCGCTGGATCGTTGTGTGTGACAGCGATCCAGCAATGTCTTCGCTTGTAACCAGGGTAAACATCGGGTAACTAAGCGCAGGGCCGTGATTAGTAACCCGATGTTTACCCTGGTTACAAGCGTAAAAGTAAAAAAACAAACCGTACATGCTCACCCGTCGGTGTCCTTCAGGTCCTTTGCCGTCTGCTTCCTGCTCTGAGTGCCGGCCGGAAAGTGAGAGCAGAGCGCAGCGGTGCTGCGATCTGCTCTCACTGTACGGCTGCACTCAGAGCAGGAAGCAGACGGCAAGGGACCTGAAGGACACCGACGGGTGAGTATGTACTGTTTGTTTTTTTACGTTTACGCTGGTAACCAGGGTAAACATCGGGTTACTAAGCGCGGCCCTGCGCTTAGTTACCCGATGTTTACCCTGGTTACCCGGGGACTTCGGCATCGCTCCAGCGCCGTGATTGCAACGTGTGACCGCAGTCTACGACGCTGGAGCGATATTCATACGATCGCTGCGACGTCACGGATCGTGCCGTCGCAGCGATGAAAATTTCAATGTGTGACGGTACCCTTAGTAATGAAAAGGTGTCAGCCCGACACCCTCATTACTAGGCCGACAAGTAAACACAAATACACCCACACCAACAAGCACACACACATTGTCACCAGCCTAAGTAGGAGCATTAACAGAATGTGAACTCTCTCACGCCAGCTCAGTGACACACTGCGGGAGCGATTACCTCCTATCAGTGTATCGCCGGCGGCCGGTTAGAGCAGTGACTTCTCCCGATGTGACTGTTCTACACGTTATATTGCCATGGGACACTTGGGATTGCGTGGACTACGGCGGACAGGTGAGTATATGGCAGTTTATTATTTTTGATTTTTTTTCTAGGAGACATGGGCATCGGGGTTTGGGCGTTAAGGTGGGTATTCAATTATTTTACATGCTGCGTTTTGTTTTGTTTTTCTTTATAATTGTTTGCACAGGCGGTGGCTGACTAGAGACTACTTCTCCCATCAGTGGCTTCTATCATCACTGTTATCAGTGAAAGCAGACATAGCCTGATGGGAGGAGTAATCTGTCATTAACCCACACCTGCTGACCTGCAGTTGGCATTTTACATGGGTCACAACATCTCTGTGGGGTCACGCTGACACCTGACAGCATGACCCCGCAGCGCTGACTTACCGGCAGTAACATTACCGCAGATAAGAACCACCGCACCAGTGTTTCCCACACTGTCACACAGATGACCGCATACGAAGTACCATAGGAAGCCCGTAAAAATGCAAACAAAAACTCAGCAAATCCGCAAACATTTTTATATCTGCACTTTTGCTGTGGATTTGAATGATTAAATAGAAGTCAATAGGTGAAAAACGTAAAAAATCCACACAAAGAATTGACATGATGCAGAAAAAAATACACTGCAAATACTCAAGGAAAATTACTGATCATGTGCAAAACACTTCAGGATTCTCATTGAATTAGCTGGCATAAGGCTTCCATTGCATTTTTGGCCCATTTCCACACAGAGAAAATGCACCAACAACGCACCGTGTGCACATAGTCTAAGACTCATCTGGATGTGATTAAATGTGACTTACATCATGTATTTATGTGCTATGATTATGAGAGTCTGCTTTCCAAGGTATTGGCACGTTGGTATGAACATAATGCCATTTTCTTTTTAATACAGCACTTATGTGTTCTGAGAATGCTCTTGTTTTTAAATTGTTTTAAGTTGTTTAAATGCTTTGTTTTGGTGAACAGATGGTTGTCATGAGCCCATCTTCTCTGCACTTTATGGCTGTAATTTTTATTGTACTTCTGGTTTGAAAAAGGTCCTTTTGAGCCGAAACGTTGCTTCACTTGTTTACCTCAATTGTATTTCACCATGTGATTTTTAAGGATGGAATAATGGTTATGTTTTATCCCCATTTTCTCTGGTGCCTCGGAATCTTGGAGTTTTTATGGCTTTGGACCTTGTAGTTGGTCTAAGAGTCAGCACAGAGCCGCCAGCAGTGGACTCTGGGACTAAAATGGGAAATTATATTATATTTTCAAAAGAAAAGAAAAATTAGATTAAAGATCACACAAATTTATATAACTGAAGTTTACTGCAGGCTCATTTTTAAACTATATATTAAATTCACATGATGTAGGGAAAAAAAGGAAAATTACTTATTTTTTTAATACTTCATGACACAGATTTGTTTGCTTCTGTGTATCACCAGATTTAACAGATGGCAAGCAGAGATTGAGAAAAAAGTGCAGAAAGGAAAAGGAATGTAATGTATTTATTGGATCATGTGACTTAAAAAAAAAAAAAAGGAAAAAAATATTTCTAACTCGACTATATAAACCCTTCAAAGAGAACAGAATAAAAGATCAAAAAAAGATCAAAAAGACAAAACCTTAGGCTGCTAAATGTAGTTACCATTTTCATCTTTAGATTAATTCTAAGCAGGTCACTTGCATCAACTTAGTATTAGAAACTAGACTTTCCTGTCAAATATCTGTAAAACAATCATCTATAACAACTGACTTTAACATCAAGTTGCATATTCAACGAAGAAAACTGGGCTATAAAAATGAAAAATTACAATTGCATAAAACACCCAAAAGGTTAAAATGGCCACTACACCCCTGAATTCATTGATTTATATAGTTTTCTCAAATGCAGTCACTTCTTAGCTGTCGGCACTGTTCTGACAACCCTGAGTCTCTGCCAATTCAATATGGTGCCTGAAGTCTATTCCAGCTAATTCTGTTTGCCCCTGAATAACGCTCCTGTGCAGTGTGGCCAAACAGTACTCTAACGTAAATTTAAAAACAGAGTTCCGCTGACCTATATTTCCTAATCATGCAGGGTAGGCGCATCCTGTGCATGAAACACTTGGAGCACAGCCAAATGAATGCATTGTAGATCAGTAAAACAACTCTGAATAAACAATACACAAAAACGCGTTTCAAATCCTTAATCATTGCAGTACTGCAAAATCACACATGGGGTATTGTATTTGGGAGAAATTGTGTAACAACTTCTGGAGTCATTTTCAGCTATTTTCCTTGTGAAAACGTAAAATCTGGGGAAAAAACAACACTTCATTAATAAAAATTAAAATTTTTCTTCACTTCCCAATGCTATAAAATTCAGTGACACACTTGTGGTGTTAATATGATCACTGCACCCCTAGATGACATCATTAAAAGATGTAGTTTGCAAAATGGGGTCACTCATGGAGGGTGGTGTGGGGGTTCTGCTATTCTGTCCATCTCAGGGGCTCTGCCAATGTTACATGGCTCCTGGAAACCATTTCAGCAAAACCTGCATTCCAAAACATTGCTCTTTCCCTATGGAGAGCATCCCAAGTGTCTCTTCTAATTCTACAATCAGCAACCTATTCCAGCAAAAAATGTGCTCAAAAAGTCAAATAGTGCTCCTTCCCTTCTGCTAAAACAATCGTTTCCAACCACATGTGGACTACGTTTCCACAGGCCAATTTTCTAAGATTTTATGAAGCACTTGTGGGATCAAGATGCTCACAACACTTGTAGTTGAAATTGTTGATATGAGTAGTTTCCAAAATGGGGTCTGTTGTTTTGCAACTTCAGGATGTCTGCAATCTATTCCAGCCAAAAATAAAATGGTACTCATTCCCTTTCGTGCCTTGTCTTGTGCCCAAACAATAGTTTCTGACCACATATGGAATTTCAATATACTCAGAAATAATTGCCCTGAAAATTGTGGGGTCCCATTTTCTCCTTTTAGCCTAGTGAAAAATGAAAAAATTGGGGCTAATGCAAACATTTTTGTAAAAATAATAAAGATGATTTTTAATTTTTCCTTTCACTTTGCGTTAATTTCTCTGAAGCATCTGAATCATTAATACTATTGCATAAGGTTTTAAATACTTTGAGGGGACCAGTTTTTAAAATGAGGTTTTGTGCTTTCTTACGTATTGGCCACTCAAAGTCACTTCAGAAATGTTTTTGCAAATTTCCTTGAAAAATTGAAAAGTTTTAACCCTTCTAAAATACGAATGAGGCAAAAAAATGATGCTGATGTAAAGTAGACATCTGACAAATTATTTTATTAATTAACCATTTTGTGAAATAATTATCTGGTTTAAGAGCAGAAAAATTCGAAGATCAAAAATTGCATATTTCTAAATTCGTAAAATTTTAGATATTTTAATAAATGCAAATCGTATCAACCGATACGAACATAGTATAATGTGTCTTGAAAATTTTTTATCTCAGAATCAAGTGCATATATAGAAGCATTCCAACATTATTACCACATAAAATGACATGTCAGATTTGAAATATTTGTATGATAAGGTAAGAACGAAATCAGCTCAGTTATTGCTGTGCCCTGGGTTCATGTTTTTTACTACGTAGCTGGGCAATATACTATGTGGCTGTGTTATATACTACGTGGGCTGTGCTATATACTACGTGGGCTGTGCTATATACTACGTGGGCTGTGCTATATACTACGTGGCATGTGTTATATACTACGTGGGCTGTGCTATATACTATGTGGTCTGTGTTATATACTACGTGGGCTGTGCTATATACTACTATACATATTCTAGAATTGATGAGAAAAGGAGTACCAATGGAGCATGAAAGTAGTAAAATAGTAACTTTTATTAATTTAACAAACACATGCATAAAGTGCATAACAAGTCAAAAAATAGTAAGGTGCATAAAGATGGTTAAAAAGGTGAGTATCCACCAGCATAACAAGCCCATATAAATACTAGGCAAAAAGCCAATGTGAAAAAGCAGCCCAGAATCAGTCTAAGATTCGACTGGTGGGCAAAAGAGTGCTCCACAGCCTAAAGTAACAGTCACAAAGGGGAGCTTACCAGTCTGGGATGCTAGGGCAGTGTATGCCAGGATGGATCCTTACCAGGACAGACCCCCACATATTCTAGAATACCCGATGCTTTAGAATCGGGCCACCATCTAGTGTACATAAAAGGGGGGATTATTGAGACTCAGCAAAATTGGTATGCGATTTTCAAAAACTAAATGTTAGCATGAAGTACAATATATTGAAATATGGAACCACTAAAATGTACATGTATTGTCTCATTCATATTAGTGGAGCAATATTATGGTGTAAAGAAATATATATAGATGAGTAAAAGATTAAAAAAAGTGTAAAAAAAAATGTATATAGTGATCAATGACTGGTAGCCTTGCAAGAGAACTGGGTCAGTATTATTTCCCAGCTATTGGTCTCTCTGAACCCATAGAGATTTAGAAGTTGTATAGTTCAGTCTCATGATTAAATCCTTTTGTGGCTAAACTATCTAGTGTAAAAATCCACTTAGATTCCACTCTGGACATTTGCTTAAAAAAAAATCACCCCCTCTTCAGTTTTTTTTACCTGTTTGTATGACACAAAAATACAAGCCCGTACAGGACCCCAGAGGCTGTGGGTTTCGGTAAAATGGCGTGACAGTCGGTGGCCTATATACCCTTTTTTAATATTGTCCAAATGTTCCTTCCCTCTTGTTGATAATTATCCTTTTGTGAGTCCTACATATATTTTATTGCACGGACATTGAATCATTTAGATCACCCTGGTCATTTGACACGTAATAGCTTCTTTAATATAAAATTGATTTGACTCAAGAGTTAGTAAAAGTGGCCTGAAGGGTTTTCTGGATCTTGGTCAGAGTACAGCAGGAACAATTCCCATATGGGAGAAAACCTTTTTTTGTGTTAAAATTTATTTTAAGGGTAAGACATCTCAAAGGGTCGTCCTACATTGGATTCTTAAATTGGGTTCTAACTTGACTGTAGGGGCTATAAGGTTGCCTATGGTCTGGGCTTCTCTATATAAACCTTGCATGATCTGGTAATAGCCCCCCAATAATTCTATCCTGTTTAAGGATTGACCAATGTTTTTCAATAATATTTCTGAATAAATTATGGTTAACATGGTATTGAGTAATTATGGTTAATTGGTTAATTTGATGAGCAATGCTTGATGTTCCATTTATTATTTTTTCTTTGTTTTTCAAATTACCTCTTGGAATAGCGAGGACATCCTTTATGGATTTTTCCAGATTTTTTTCACTATAGCCTTTGCTCATAAACTGTTTAACGTGTTTAGTTTCTATGGCATAATCCTCCAGGTTGGTGCAGTCACTTGTGAATACGTGTGAATTGGCCCTTCGGGATGTTAGTGAGCCGGACAGGTAGGTGACAGCTAGTGATGTGGATAAAACTAAGTCCACATCTTTCCGATAACATTTTGTGGCAAGGTGATTTTGGTCTACTTATATGGTTAGATGTAAAAAGTTAACGCTTGTTCTGCCGATACTCGGGGAGAATTCCAGGCCAAAGTAATTCATATTCAATTCTGTGAAAAATAGTTTAAGGTCATCCAGGGACCCTTCCCAGACAAATAAGAGGTCGTCGATAAATCGTTGCCAAAGAACTAGAGTTTTTGATAAAGCTGATTTTCTGCACAATTTGTACACCAAGTAAGTAAAGTTTTTTTCATTACAATTTTGAGTGCAGTTTTTTTCACATGCATTTTTATCTCGTTTTTGAAGCTGCAGTTTTGTCTCTTGCTGGTATGCCATGTTTAAAAGCTGGTTTGGTTTTTGCACTTCCTGGTGTTTGACTTTGGTAAAACTTAGACATGTGCGGATTATATGTGTTTTTAATGCGTTTATGATTAAGCGGTAATGTTTCTCCTTGTGGAGAGTAACATGCCTGGCATGCCAGTGTAAAAAGGCTTATACGCCTTGCAAAGGACCTCTGGGAAAATTAAATATGCAAATTTCTTCTTTAAAGAGGAAGAAGGCTTGAACTCTTCCACCTATTGGAACCAGTCACTATCGACCCTTTAATGAGCCTTTCCATATGACTTAAGGTACCTTCACACGAAACGACATCGCTAGCGATCCGTGACGTTGCAGCGTCCTGGCTAGCGATATCGTTTCGTTTGACACGCAGCAGCGATCAGGATCCTGCTGTGATGTCGCTGGTCGCTGAATAAAGTCCAGAACTTTATTTGGTCGTCCGATCGCTGTGTATCGTTGTGTTTGAAAGCAAAAGCAACGATACCAGCGATGTTTTACACTGGTAACCAGGGTAAACATCGGGTTACCAAGCGCAGGGCCGCGCTTAGTAACCCGATGTTTACCCTGGTTACCAGCGTAAAAGTAAAAAAAACAAACAGTACATGCTCACCTCTGCGCGTCCCCCAGCGTCTGCTTCCTGACACTGACTGAGCGCCGGCCCTAAAGTGAAAGTGAAAGCACAGCGGTGACGTCACCGCTGTGCTGTTAGGGCCGGAGCTCAGTCAGTGTCAGGAAGCAGACGCTGGGGGACGCGCAGGTGAGCATGTACTGTTTGTTTTTTTTACTTTTACGCTGGTAACCAGGGTAAACATCGGGTTACTAAGCGCGGCCCTGCGCTTAGCAACCCGATGTTTACCCTGGTTACCCGGGGACCTCGGCATCGTTGGTCGCTGGAGAGCGGTCTGTGTGACAGCTCTCCAGCGATCAAACAGCGACGCTGCAGCGATCGGCATCGTTGTCGCTATCGCTGCAGCGTCGCTTCGTGTGAAGGTACCTTTAGGATAAAAGTAAAACCAGAATCTCAGTTTGCACAAACGATGTTCAAATTGTCATGTACACACTTCTCAGCACGTGACAAGGGGTGCGCCCACACAGGTTAATTTATATCCTCTCACTCAATCTTGCACTCAACCTCTGTTATAAGCTGCAAAGTGAGCAGAAATCACACCCTGATAATGTCCACACACAATGGCTACAAAACACATTCAACAAATACACGGGGTGATGATATTGTGGTCAATGTAATCCCAGGATTACCTCCCCACTGCAAGCAAAGACACATGGGGTGAGCGAGCGGTGCGTCCGAGTTAACTGCACTAATAGACACTGTAGCATGGATTTCTATGGAGAACGGAAGTCTAATAATGGCCGATAGGTCTGCCAAAATAAAATCCTTAGAGACACAAAACAATAGAGAGGGAAGATTCAAGATCCAATAGGCAAGTGAACAGTAAAAAAATGAACCTGTATAAAGTTGGGCTAGTACACGGAATAACTCAGAGTTGCTGGGACACCTACACCTCACAGCCAAGAGTGTGCAGCTTTGGTGCTGCTATGGAATGAACAAACAAGAAAGCAAGTGATAAAAAAAGAAGGAAAATTAATTGAAAAACACTACAAAAAGAGTTTTGGGGTAAGATTTGCACCTTCTTCAGGAGAGAAACTGAGGGATGTGTAAATCTTGCACCAAACTGCATTGCTTTTTATTTTTCAATAATTACCCCTTCCTTTTATCACTTGATTTTTTTGTCCATTCCTTAGCAACACCAGGCACAAGGCTGCACACCCTTGGCTATTCCCATTTGATGGTCCAAAGCCTATCAGATCCTTACTCTGGCAGAACCTAGTAGGCTGCCTGTCTATACAGTGCGGAGTATTATCAATGCGATCATTAGGTCGTATATTGAGGTCCCCTTGTAGGACAAATAAATGGAAATAAATAAAATAGTTTAATCCAGAAAATAAAACAGATTTTTTTGGTATTGCTGTGTCCATAAAAATCCGTTGAAATCTTATAATTATTTGGCCTGCAGGGTGAAAAAGAAGGAAAATGCCAGAACAATATGCAAGACCTGCCTCTTCTGTTCACCAAGGCTCACAAAAAAATGAAATAAAACGTGATCAAAATACCAAACATGCCCAAAAGATGGTACCAATGAAAACTGCATACAACCTCCTATAGCTCAGTTGAAAAGTAATCAAATGTTAATAAAACAATATAATTTTGGTATCACTGCAAAAAAACCAAGCCCTCGTAGTATGGCTAAGTCGCTAAAAATCAAACAAAAAAAACAACAAAAAACGTATGGCTCTGGAACAAAAAAAAAAAAGAGGTTAGGACATAAAAAATAAGTTAGGCCTGATCCTTAAAAGGTTAAAATAAATGTATTTAATGTAAGCAATTGGTAACTATAACCTCTTCATATGCTACAAGCAATATTTGCTTCCCTCAGCAGGTTCAGAAAAGCACAAGCTGAGTGTGAAACACTGTTGATGTTGCTGTGGAGCTGTGCAATCGAAAAATCAATTGTCTGAACGAGCGGCACCTCCATCTGCTGCCCGGGGACCAGGGAGGGAACCGAGCGCTGCCACATGCCGAGCCACACTGCCTGCTCGCCGTTCCCATCCCCCACACCTGTGCAATATGCCGGCTCCTTCAGTGAAACCGCGCACAATTTCTTCTGAAGAAACATCATTTAGGAACTTGCTTTGGAAAGCGCTTCCTTATTTTTTTTTTTAACGCAGTGACCCTTCATAACCCAGCTAAGTATGAAGCCAAACTATACACAGACTAAAACACTGCCGGTGGATGGATGAATACGCAGTGATACGGGAATGGCTTAAATCAATTTACAAAAGTGTTCTTTACGGAATCTTGTTGTACCCTTGCTTTCCCCAACATTGACACAGAAAGACAAGCCCACTCGCTCAGCACAGCCGTGCCAGGGGTCAGCCTACACAAAGCCGCTTTTGAGGAGCCATTTTCGCTGTCATTTACACATTGTCTGCTGACAACTGCATCTTCACTGAAAGTAGGGGTGCTATTTTCAGGAAAGAAAGAAGTATTTTAACCCCTTCACCACAATGGGATTTTCCATTTTTTTGCATTTTCGTTTTTTGCTCCCCTTCATCTCAGAGGCATAACTTTCTTATTTTTCTATCAATATGGCCACATGAGGGCTTGTTTTTTGTGAGACAAGTTGTACTTTTGAACAACACCATTGAGTTTAAGGCAAAGTGTACTGGAAAACGGGGGAAAATCCAAGTGTGGTGAAATTGCAAAAAAATGCAATCCCACAATTGTTTTTTTTTTTTTACAATGTTCACTAAATGCTAAAACTGACCTGCGATTAGGATTCTCCTGGTCATTATGAGTTTGATACCAAACAAGTCTAGGTTCTTTTTCATTTAAGTGCTGAAAAAAATTCTAAAGTTAGGGGGAAAAAAAGGCGAAATTTTCAGAGATTCATAGCGTCTCCATTCTTCAGGATCTGGAGCAGGGTGAGGGCTTATTTTTCGTGTGCCAGGTTGATGTTTGTATCAATACAATTCTTGGGTACATACAATCTTTCGATCGCCTGTTATTGCATTTTATTGCAGTGTTGCGGCGACCATAAAATGTAATTCTGGCTTTTGTTTTCTGTACTTGTTACACCATTTATTAATCAGATTAATTCTTATATTTTGATAGCTCGGGCGTTTCTGACAGTGGCAATACCAACCGTGTATTTTTTAACGTTTTATCTTGAATGAGGCAAAAGGTGGGATATTTGAACTTTTATATTTTTTTTGTATTTTTAAAAATATATTTTTTTTTTACTTTTCACTTACTTCAATAGTCTCCTTAGTAGACTTGAAGCTACCATCTTTAGATTGCTTGTGCTACACATAGCAGGGCCTCAGTCCTGCTATGTGTAGTAGAAATTATCATCTGCTATGAACGCCGGCTACGGGGCGGTGCTCATAGCATATCTTCAATAACAACCACGGGGAGTCTCCTGCAGACCACTGGTTGTCATGCCAATGTGACAGGGGCGCCAATGGGTGGGGATATATGACGCACTTCCGTTGTGCACATGTTAAATGCCGCTGTGAAAGATTGACAGTGGCATTTAACACTTAACAGCCGCAGGTGGATCCCAATTCCATCTGTGGCTGTTAGGGGCACATGACAGCTGACTGAATCAGCTATCATGTGCTTGAAAAGATACGGACTCCGCACCGGAGCCCACATCAAAGAAAGGAGGCGACCTATGACAAACCTATATGTCTTAAGTCGTAAAGGGGTTAAAGGGAAGCTGTCAGCAGGTTGTTATACCTCAAACCTATGTCGTCTAGGCAGAGTCGCAGTAATGTTGATTAAGTCCATACTTTTGTTTTAGAAATCATAGTTTTAATTTTCGAGAAATCCATAGGCTAACTTTTATGTAAAAGAAACACAAATGCAGTGGGGAGGCTCTCCGGCCACTCTACCTATTTCGCTGCCTGCAACCTGCCTCCTCTCTGTGACTTCAAAACTCAAGCTCGCTCTCAGGCGCCTTCATTCCCTGGGGCGACACATGCACAGTGAGGATCTAATGGTTGTTGCGATAGCTGGACCATAGAGCTGTACATGCGCCACACCAAGGAGTGACATCATGTGTGCGAGATATCAGGCAGAGGAGACAAGAATGAGAAGCTAGAGAGCTAAAAGTACATTGCCAGCCCCCTTGCACTAACCGCACATTTGCATAAAATATTTTCTAATTGATTTCTCAAAAATGGAAACAATGATTTGTAAAACAAAAGTATGAACTTAATCAGTATTACTGCGACTTTACATGGATGACATTAGTTTGGGGTATAGAACCTGCTAACAGGTTCCCTGTAAGGAAAAATGAATCGTGTAATAGCAGGAAGTAAAAGGGCCAGTTTGGGTGACTGATATATAAGCCAGACTACATTCCGGTGTCATTTTGCTTTTTTTACAATGTAGTAGAAACAAAGATTGTCATGATTTATAGTGGGATAACACTTTATTTCCATGAAAGACTACTGACTAAGTTCTAAAATCTAAAACATGGTGTTTTTTATGGAAAGGGAATGAGAAATCTGCTGCGATATCTCAGAGTAATAAATATGTTAGGAGCAAAATAAATAGCTAGGGAGTGATAAAACGCAATAGATAAAAATAGATATGAAAGCTGTGAATTAAATATACGACACACCAAATTTCACTGCTATAGACACATACCAGCAGCAAATGAGCATTCGAACAATAAATCTGAGAATGTTGCACATCGTAGTAGTGGCTAACAAACCCTGATATGGTAGCCAGAAACATAAGACACAAGACTGAAGATGAGCGAACCAGACACTTGGTGACCGGGAGTGAGATAGAGACACTTTCTAGCTCCAAAGTTGGAGGAGGTGGTGTGTGGGGGGGGGGGGGGGTTTCAGATTCATGTACAATTCTGGCATAGTAGCATAGGCCCCACTTTCGATATCTTGGGCCCACTAGCTATAAAACATTAAAACATGTCACTATGTAACACAACTTAATTGTACATTTCGTCTTTCATGGTTCAAAATCCAAAACAAAGCAACTTACTTATCATTGAGCCCACAATCCTAAAAGTCCATAAACTGCGTGAAGATTTAGCCTCTTAGTTATGTTTTCTCTACTGGTGTACAGAATTTAGGATTTTTTACCCAGCAGATAATCCCTATAGCCAGTTTCCTCTGGAGCCAGTAAGCCACTTTTATATTGCAGAATCTTGGTCAATATTACGCATCAGTATTTGTTCACCAAAACAAAACAGGATCCAACATACAGAAGACGGGCTAATGTTTTAAATATGCTGTTTCACTATATTTTCTTCTGGTTCAGGCTGACAAATAATGATGCAAGACACTGACCAAAAAATGTCATGTGAAAGTGGCCTTAGGATTAATTGAAAAAAACAAATGCATACAAGACTTGCTTGTCAAAAAAGTGAAATATTATTCTGAATGCGCTAAACAAATTATTTGAAAAATGAATGCCCGGTTGAATATGAGTCCGTGAGCAATTTGCAAAATAAGAAAATAAGTAGTAATTTAAAACTTCGGTAACTATTTAGGCTATGAACATATGGTGTACGATCTATTACCCATGAACGGATATGCGATTAATTACTATGCATCTGTTCAAAGGGTCAATTTGAAAGTAAACCAAGAATAACTCCATTAAAATGTATTTATTTTCAGGTGCCTGGAAATCATTCCTGTCCTTAATGTCACTTTTCTTATTCTGTACGATCCCTGCAAGATCCAACAAGCAGAAAGTGTGAAACAAATTCTAGACATCTACGTCAGACTCTCATTGACAGATCACATCCACAACTTCCTGGGCAATTGAACCTGCTCATTTTGGCACAAGACTATCTGCATTTTGGTGGCATTGGCAATCACAGCATTCTATTTGGGTCTGGACCTAGATTCTGGTGCTTCTGGATTTGCTAGGTCTTTCTTATAAAAAAAAAATCACAATGATTAGTGAAGACTTTTTCATGGCATCTAACGATAAGAGTTTTCATAAGAAAGCTGAGCAATGACAAAATACTCATTAAAATATCACAATAAATTTTTATTATTAGTTAAAAAAAAGGACATACCGTAATTTAAAAACAACTGAAAGTACACAACATGCATATACCCAAAAGAGGGTGTAGATCAAGGGGCTCTAACACACTGCTCCCAAAGGAATTTGTGCAGCCCACAGCTAGGGCTGGGCTAGGCTGGGTAGCACAGGCGCAGCTATTGGAGAGGCCATTACCATGTGTAACGGAAATATATAATCAATATGGGATGGAATAACAGCAGTAGAGTTACATTTAGTTCACAAAAGGGTGACACTGGATATATCAGTATTGTAAGAACAATCCTGTAGGTGTCAAACATGGCACCTCAGCTCCTGGACAGAGTTTCAAAGAGAAACAAATGGTCTGGAACTACGCAGAATATTTCCAATTTACAGTATATAGAAGAGTTGGGGGAGATGCGGTATATTTGAAATGAAAAACCCACTGTCCAGTCACAAACAGCAATTTTTAAATAGTCCAATCCAGGTCATCCAGGAAATATGAG
The DNA here is from genome assembly GCF_051348905.1 of Ranitomeya variabilis. Classification (NCBI taxonomy): domain Eukaryota; kingdom Metazoa; phylum Chordata; class Amphibia; order Anura; family Dendrobatidae; genus Ranitomeya; species Ranitomeya variabilis. Next base: position 338,622,936 of record NC_135236.1, read on the forward strand.
CCCTGGACCAGGCATATAAAACCTGGGTTGCACAAAAGAAAGTTGTTCACATGTGAGGGCCTGCCTACGCCGGAGTGATCCATAATTCATTTCTCCTTCCCTCAAGGAAACAGAAGATAACTGTAGATGAAAATGTTTAGATATTTGTTATTTCTCCCTTTTTAATTTAAAAACTGTTTTGCATAATTGTGTGTCATTTTATTTTTATCTTTTTATATATTTAATTGTAAGCACTGCATATTTTTATATTGAACCTTAAAATCTTTAATAAGTTTGATCCTTGTATGCTCTAAAGAATCCATAGCATTTCAGAGAATGTGTGCCCTATTTTGATTGTCTGACAGTAACATATTTCATGGACTCATCATCCCGTGTGTTTGATGAGTGTGTTTGGTGGCAGCGTGTTACATAACCGGGGTGTGTGGACTTTGTTCTAGACTGTAAAGGGAGCATAAGGCCGGGGACACACTGGTGCGAGATACGGCCGAGTCTCGCTGGTTAAAAGCAAGCTGTGGCACCTGCACTCCGGAGCGGAGCGTGCAGCTGTATAGCAATACATGGAGCTGCACGCTCCGCTCCGGAGTGCCGCTGCCACTGCTTGCTTTTAACCAGCGAGACTCGGCCGTATCTCGCACCAGTGTGTCCCCGGCCTAAATCATGCCCCGACAGGGGATGAGTTCTTGATTGAGTGAGAGAAGATTTGCAGATGCACCCCACGTCATGTGCTGAGAAGTGTGTACGTGGCACTAGGTCTTTAAATGTGTTGGGTACTATCCCAGAAAAATAGAAACAGCCATGCAGTATACCATCATGCTATATTTAGGGGGCTTTGTTATCACCATAATGTATATAGGGGCTGATTTATAGTAACATCAGATAATATAAATGTTGATATAAGGTGGTCTAAAATGCCCCTGTTTAAATGTAAAGTTTCTCTCATGTAAAAAAAAAAATCATGCCAAGAAGAATCATTTCAGAACTATGTCCACCCATATTCTGTATAATTCAACTGAAAAACAAACTGAAATAATTTTGGAGGGGGGAAATAAAAAGAGCAAAGCTAAAAAATGGTTGTTGCAAGTTGGGGATGTGCCTGTAATCAGAATTAGCCAATCACATTTAACTTCATGATACACAGCTGCCATTTACGGTAACTGCTTCACCCAAGGGCCATTTTCAGTTTATTTTATTCCCCTTTTTCCAAAAGTCGTAACTTTTTAATTTTTCCATCAATATGGCATTGTAAGGGCTTGTTTTTTGCGAGACGAGTTGTATACTTCAATTACACTGTTATGCATGCAGGTGGCGCATGTGGTTTGTGGACCCACTGTGTCACGGACCAGACCTAACCTGGAGGGGCATGACTAACAGCTAATTTGGAGCCTCTAATCGTGAAGTCAGGCTTGTGCGGCAAGTAGCTGCAAGGTACCACTCCAGGGCGGCGTCAGGCAGTAGCAACTGACCCCAAGGGTCTAAGCCGTTCATCAAGACTCCTGGACAGGGCAGGAAATCCACTGGAACAAGTTCAGATTGTGTAGACAGGATGGCCACTTGGGACCGGCTCAGACTCAGCAGACAGGATGACCACTTAAGACAGGATCAGACTGGGTAGTCTCCAGACAGACGGGACGGCTACAGGGACAGGTTCAGACTGTACAGTCTCCAGACAGGAGACGGGACGGCCACAGGGACAGGTTCAAACTGTGCCGACAGGAGGGCCATATGGAAAGGTTCAAACTGTGCTGTCACCAGATAGACGGGCTGGCCACAGGGACAGGTTCAGACTGCCGTCTACCGCGAGGAGACAGGACGGCCACAAAAACAGGTTTAGATTGTGCAGACAGGACAGCCACAGGAACAAGTTCAGACTTTGCAGTCTCTGGATAGCAAACGGGACATTGGTTTCAGGAAACAGTTCAGGTACTGCCGATACAGTTTCAAGGTATGGACACCGCCGAAGTGGACACAGGAACAAGGACTAACTATACTAGACTAATGAGACACAGGATACGGGAAACATTAACAGCCTAGAGATGGAGGACCTCGCAACATACAGTTGCCATCACTAAACCACCTAACAGTAACAATAGGGCCTGCTCATGCACCTCCCTATTGGGGAGGGTGTCTTTTATACAAGATGTCTCCCAGCTATTGACTGATTTTTTTTTAAAACTAACTTTTATTGATTTTTAAAATATATATGGAAATGTACATTCAAACACATTTTCTTAACTTACAAATTCGTAATTTCAGTTTTTTGATTACCACATTACAGATAGTAAAGGTCAAAATACAGAATAAACAACACAAACTCCCCACTACCCTCCCTCTTCCCAGATATGCAGGAAATAGTTGTACATTTCTTGTGTGCTCCTCTCCTTTCTTTTCATACATCTTCTTAACCCCTTAAGACATCACTGATTTTACTGTATAGTGTACTGAAAAATGGGGAAACAAAAAACTAAGTGCGGTGAAACTGCAACAAAATTGCAATTCCATAATTATTTCTTGCTTTTTTTTATTTACAATGTTCACTATATGCAAAGAAGAAACAGAGAACGCAAACAGCCATATGGTCCCATAAAAGATAAATATTTATTAATAAACATTAAAACACCAAACAAGATACAGAGATGCAGTACAGGGAATGAATATACGTTTCCTAGTGGCCATATATAGTGGGCCAGAAGAGCCAACCCATAGTCCGTGCAAACATAATTATAGGAAATTTAGGGACAGTACCCATACCTAATGCCAAATGTGCACATATTCGCAAGGCAAGAGCCTACACAAGGGAAACATTACATGTCATATTAAATAAATTAACATACCCAACAAAGGCACCACGGACAAAATAGGCAGGCAGTCAGGCCCGACCCCAACGCGCGTTTCGGAGCGGACAGCTCCTTCATTTATATCCACTACAATATCTTAGACCTTACACACACCTCTGTGAAGAACTATAGAACATCTACAGTTATTATTGCTTCAAATGCAATTTTATATAGAGACCATATCAGCTATGTGAAATAAAAGCTAATAATGTATGGCACTTCTTATAAGCGCAAATACATTTCTTAGTCTTTCTAAACTTCATTGGCTACTGTGCACATTACTAAGAGAAAATGTTGAAATTCTGCTCAGATACAAAGGGTTAGGAATCTGACATAATAGCTGCACAGTTACAATCATTACCTGTTCTGCAGCATCAGATGAAGACATCTGAAATGGTGTTAAAAGATAATAAATGAGGTGCACAGTGGGGAACAAAAGGATGAAGCTCAAACAATCTGATATACAACTAGATGAACAGACAGACTGGAGAAGAGGGATGAATCAATATGTCAATAATTACTAGTCAGCTAGTCACAGACGGACTAAATCCCACCAAAGCTTTTTTTGATATGCTGAGGACAAGGTTGGGCTGTCACTCAATACATGTCACATTATATCTGAATATTCTATTGCACCATGATCCTATATATTTGATCGCAAGACAATTCTGGAACCTTTGTTTGTAATAAAACGCATATTCTATATTAATATTGTATTGCTTATTATTGAGCAGATCAAACCCCTATAAGTTACTGCTTTTTACGATAAGAAATACATCATAATGCTCCTACAATTCAGCCCTTGCACTACGATCTACAGCTCCCCCAAAAACAGCATGATGTCCCCACAAGACCCAGGCACAGTATGACACACCCATTGTCCCAAACACAGCAAGATAGTCAGTATGCTGGATCCCACCACCCCTCATATAGTATAATGCTCCCAGACACAAGATGATGCCCTAAAGCCCCCCAAAATTGAGATCCCACACAGTATGATTCCAAAGAGCCCCCAACATAGAGTGATGACCACCACACTATGATCCTCCACAGCCCCCGCAACACAATCTGATGGGTCCACACCCTGAGGAGGCAAATATCTGTTAAATCAGATAGGGGTGGGTAAGATGGCACCAGCGTGCCGTCCTAAATTTGCCAAGATTTGTTCTAATCTATTTTCACCTTTATTTGCTTTACTAATTAAAGGTTTGTTACCGAAATCACAATGTGGCCTTGTATTTAATTTGTGCCAATATAATTCCATCTTAAATCTGCCAGTGATGCACATATCATCCCCCAAAGGATGCCCCTCCAGGCTCTATTTACCATCTGACTGTCATTGGAACTGTCTGTTGGTAGTTCCAGTGCTCTTGGTCAATCTTGCAGCCTCTCTTAGCTCGCTTTCTGCCAGCATAACTCAGCTCTGGGACGTGTCTAGAATGGGAGTTTCTCCTGTGAGGGATGATGTTACTAGAAGAGGCAGAGCCTCCTTTATTACAATGCAGAGCTCATGCCATGAAGCAATAGTATGTGTCAGTAATGGTAACTAAGAAGAGAGATATAGCGGGTGAAATAAGTATTGAACCCATCACCCAATTTTCTAAGTAAATATATTTCTAAAGGTGCTACCGACATGAAATTATCACCAGATGTTGGTAACAACCCATCCCCCAATGGGCAAAGAAATCAAACCATAGATGTCCATGAATTAAGTTATGTGTAATAATGAGAAATGACACAGGAAAAAGTATTGAACACACTCGTTGAAATTTAAACAACACTTTGAACAAAAGCCTTTGTTGGTGATGACAACTTCAAGACGCCTCTACTACAGAGAAACTAGTCGCATGCATTGCTCATGTATGACTCTGGCCTATTTTTCCACAAAAATACTCTTCAAATCTTGAAGGTTCCTTGGGTTCCTTATGAACTCTGAGCTTTAGTTCCTTCCATAAATTTTCTACTGGATTCAGGTCAGGTGATTGGCTGGGCCATTCTAACAGCTTTATATTCTTTCTGTGAAACCAATTGGGAGTGAGTCTCCTTGGCTGTGTGTTTGGGATTGTTTTCTTGCTGAAATACCCACCCTTATTTCATATGCATCATCCGAGTAGATGACAGCAAATTTTTATCTAGAATGTCTCGGTACATTAGTCTAATCATCCTTCCTTCAAACATATAAAGTTTGCCTGTGCCGTATGCTGAAAATCAGCCCCACACAATGATGTTCCCACCTGCAAACTTCACTATTGGCATAGGATTTTGGGGGTGATATCCTGTGCATGTTTTGGCCTCCAAACATGTTGTGTGCTATGGCACCCAAATAGTTAAATTTTTTCTCATCTGACCTGTATTTCACAGGCCTGTCTAAATGTAGTTGAGCAAACTTTAAATGTGCTTGAACATGCTTTTTATTCAGAAATGGAATTGTGTGAAGTGAGTATGCATAGAGGCCATGGAGGTTGAATGCATTACTTATTAGTTTTCTTTGAAACAATTGTACCTGCTGATTCTAGATCTTTCTGTAGTTCTCTACAGGTGGTTCTTGGTCCTTGGACAACCCTTCTGATAATTTTTTTTGCTTCTCTGTCTGAAATCTTGCGAGGAGTACCTGGTTGTGGCCGGTGTCTGCTGAAATGATGTTCTTTGCACTTCTGAATTATAGCCCCAACAATGCTCACTTGAGCCTTCAATAGTTTAGAAATTCAGCATGTTTTGGAATAATAAGGTTGAAATGATCTTGAGACCGTTCATAGAGGGCTGAGAGGAGAGATATACTACAGGATGAGGGTAACCATGAGTGGAGAAAAAGTTTTGGTGTTATCATTAATATTTTCTGAAAAAAGGCCAAGAAAGCAAAAATTCTGCTGGGTCATGTAAAATTTTGAGCACAACTGTATTGTGGGACTGTAAAGAGATATACTGCAAGATGGGACTGAGTATAGAGGGAGCTAAGAAAAGTATAATATTACAGGATAAGGATGTATGGAAAAAGCTGAAAAGAATGATATACTCCAGGATGGGGCTGAGAGGAGTTGAGCTGTGCTTGTTTTTTGCTGCTGAGAGATCAATTAAGTAAAACATCAAATGCTGCTCTGTTGATGTATATGACAGAAGATTATCCTCTGCCATATGCATCAAAAGGGTGGCATTTTCAGTTTCATTTCACTGCATTTCACTGATTTTTCAACAACCAACAGTAGAGTTGAGCTCTGCTGAAAATAAACTAACAATGATGTAGAACTACAGTATACATGCAGCTACAATTATGTAGATGAAAAAAAAATTCACTAAGGTCCCAAACATGTGATTAGGAAATGAGTAAAGGATCTGGCATATCAAATTTTAGACTGCCGATCCTTTTGTTCTCCATGAAATAAGCAGACACAGATGTCTGGTAGTGGTTATCTCATAGAGTACTCCTATGTATGGGAGGAGATAGCTGCAGGCTGAACTATAGGTCCAACCATCATTAGGCTGACAATTATCTGATGTGTATGATTGGCTTTAGATTAGCTTGATAATTTGGAGAGGTAGGGCTAGTATGGAGAACACAGGAGAGAAGAGCAAGAGGTCTGCAGCACTGAGAAGAAGCAATTGTTGTTGGGAGATACGAATAGGACCACCCATTCAGTTATGTGAAGCTGGATGCAAAGAGTGGCAAAGAGAGATTAAAAAAAGACACAAAGGCACAGCAAAGAAACATTATGTTAGTCTGTACATTAAGTGTGCATTTACTGTGCATGTGAATAACTCCTTAAATATCTGAATCTTGAGCTACTGCCCATTATTAATAAAGAAGAATTGGGACCTTTTTAAGTTCATAGACAGAGACAAGCAAAATTCTATATAAAACTTAGCTCTAGAATTGGATTCAAGGCCGTCTATGGCTAAACTTGGAATTAAATAAGTAGAAATTTCGAACCAAGAAACTAATTAAAGGAGTTATTGAGTCTTTAACAAATGATGCTTCATCATATATAAGCACTCTTAAATATAAATATGTTCCCGAAAGGGTTAAGTAATTTTGTAATTTGCTGTTTATTAAAATTTGTAAGTTATTGAAATATTAACTTTTTTTTTATATATAGTTCAAGACCTAGTACAGTGCTTACAAGCTTTTTGCCACTGAGCTTGTAAGCACTTATTTGAAGCTGGACAGGATCACTGAAGTGCACAGTTAAGGCCAAATCCCAGCCAGCTTCAGCACAGTGTTTTCGATCTGAACAGAAAACAGCTTGTAAGCACTGCTGGACAGCACAGCAGCAGTAGTAGGTCGTCTAGGCAATGAGTTGTGTTGTGTATCCACTTTTTGGGCTCCCCTGGTGGTTGCTGGTGGTACTGGTGACTTGTTTGCACTTTGCTTCTTCTGTTCACCTGCTTCCATCAGTGTTTGGGAGTTTCCTATTTAGCCTTGCTCTCCAGTCATTTCCTTGCCGGTCATCATTGTAACCAGAGCCTTCGGTTGCATGTTCCTGCTACTAGTCTGCTGATCAGCTAAGTGGACTTTGTCCTTTTGTTTTGTACCTTTTGTCCAGTTTGCAGTTTTTGTAATTCTCTGTAGCTGGAAGCTCTTGCGGGCTGAAATTGCCACTCCTGTGTCATGAGTTGACACAGGAGTCTTAAAGTAATTTCAGGATGGTTTTTGAAAGGGTTTTCAGTTGACCGTGAAGTCCTCTTTTGTATCCTTCTGCTATCTAGTAAGTGGACCTCTCTTTGCTAAATCTACTTTCATACTGTGTATGTCTTTTCCTCTTAATTCACCGTTATTACATGTGGGGGGCTGCTATCATCTTTTGGGGTATTTCCCTAGAGGTAAGCCAGGTCTGTTTCTTCCTCTACCAGGCGTAGTTAGTCCTCCGGCTGGCGCGTGGCATATAGGAAGCCGTAGGTATGCTCCCTGGCTACTGTTAGTTGTGTGGTAGATTTAGCTCACGGTCAACTCGAGTTTCCATCACCCGAGAGCTCGTTCGTTACTTATGTGTTTTTTACGTTCCCTTGCCATTGGGAACCATGACAGAGTTGTAAACAAGAGAAAAGTGTCAATATCTTATAGAAAGGATGCAGATGTTAGTAACCAAAAAAATGATAAAGTGCTTGTTTTTTTACAAGCACTATTTGACAACAGCTATCTATGAATTTGGGAACAACCCTTTTATAAACTTTTCATGTGGGGACATTAACATTTTGAGCCACTACCACATAAAAACAACATATACTGGTAAGTATGGACTTTTTCAGTGATGTACTGGTACCCTATAGAAGCCTTTTATTTCTGCATTTATAAGACTAAGCATCACCCTCCTCATGGTTGATAGGTGTGTGAGTGGTTGCTTATCGGTACCTTGTACCTGTGTCATCTCCATCATATATCACAGGGTCCTGTATGCATTTTAACCATATATTAGTAAGTATGGTCTTTTCTCAGTGATGTGGTGTCAACATCTACATAAAAGTGTAATGGTCACATCATTGGCAACATCAGTAATATGGATATTATCAGACTGTTTCAGGCTATGTGCACACGTTGCGGATTCTCTGCGGATCCACAGCGTTTTTTGAGATGCAGAAACGCTGCAGATCCGCAATTGATTTACAGTACAATGTAAATCAATGAGAAAAAACAAAGCTGTGCACACGTTGCGGAAAATCCGCTGCGGATTAAAAGAAGTAGCAGGTCACTTCTTTTTTTGCAAATCTGCAGCGTTTTTGTACCCATTCCATTATAGAAATCCACAGGGGTAAAAAACGCAGCAAATCCGTAAAAAAAAACGCCGCAAAAACGCACAAAAAACGCGACAAATCTGCAGCTGCGTTTTCTGCCAGGAGAGGCAGAATCCGCACCAGAAATTCCTAAGGCTAATCCGCAACGTGTGCACATAGCCTAACATTTATATAAAGAACTCTAGAAATAAATCAAGTTGCTACCTTCGTGTTTGAAGGAGCTCTAAAAATACAAAAAGGAGTCTGGTTGCTATGGGCAACTGCACTACTTCTTAGCACGGTTTTAAAACAATTTTTCCAACAATCTATTTTGCTGTAGGGCATTGCAACATAGCTGGCTATATCGTAGTTCATACCAGTTTGGTTCCATATGGGTTAATTATTACTATCTTTTCTATGGTAGCTCCATTGGGTTTTGATGCAAATCAATTTAAGTAACTTTTTCAGATCCTTTCCCGATATGTAGTAGGTATAATAATAATATTGACAAATAGCTTCAATTAGAAATGTGTATAGTTCTTCTGATCTGCCATGTCACTTACCCCATGTGCAGGCATTGCAGTAGCTTAGGTATCCATGGTTACGACCACTCATATAGTGAGAGTTAGTTGTTAAAGGTCGTAACCATGAATACCTAAGCTACTGCGATGCCTTGCACATGGGGTAAGTGACATAGCGAATCAGAGGAACTATACTACATTTCTAATTGGAGATATTTGTTAATTTTATTACTACACCTACTAAATACTAGGATTATTGGGATAGGATCATGGAGATTGGAATACCCAAAGGTATATGCACCTACAAGGAATAGTAAAAAAAATATGTAGAGTTACATTTATTTATAGAGAGAGAGAGAGAGAGCTAGAAAGAGAGAGAGAGATGCGCACACTGAAGTACAGACAAAACAGAAGTGTTATCAACACGTACTGTTTCAATAAAGAATTGTCAAACATTTTGCAAGATGATATTTGGTGAGATTAGGTAGTGTAAGATAGAATATAATGGCTTAGAAATGGAAAAGTAACACAAATGAGAGTGAAAAGGGTTATTTACCTGGGTCTCAACTCCCTGCTCCAGCAGACGCTTTGCCTGGTTTTCGACTTCAAGGCGCGCTCTACCAATGAAAAGCAGATCGTTCTTGATAACCTCTATTCCTGAAAGGTCCACTCCTTGAGAAAGGTAGTCTAGAACACAGAAAATATGCTTTAAGTGGTAGCTTATTGGAGAGCTTGCTAATACATGTGTATTCTACATGCAGATCTAGAAATTACGGTCTTTATACTATTAAAACGGTTAAATTGTTATAAGACAAAGGTTCTCACCAGAATAAGACAGCTGATTGTAAAGAGGTCCTGCCAACTGTGTGAATCCTTGCATTAAGGAGGGAGTTGGACAATGATGACCCTGGAGGTCCCATCCAGCTCTAATATTCTAGGATTCTATGGACTCTACTGACATGTCGGATTTTCTTAAAACAGTTTTTTGGCAATTCAGAGGATCTTCTCTTTTCCTGCTAGAATTTTATGAATTCACAACTTGGTGTAACTAATTGGTGGTGTGCTCCTACATTAACCAATTAGTCCTAACACTGATGGAATTTTTATACTGGAAATTGAAAAAAAAAAACAGAAAAAAACTAAAATCACATCTTGATGGCTTTACTTAAAATCCATTGTACTGGTGTACAGAGGCGAAAATCTGAAACTTCTGTCACTGTCTTAATATTTCTAGACCAAACTGTACATGTCTCAATTACATTTTCTTTTGCTCAGGGGTAGTTAGATTGTCTTTCATGATGACTGTGTCAAGCTCCCGCTATGGTGGATTAGCCTGTTCATGTATTTCTTGTATTAAAGGTTAGCACAGCTATAGGAAGGTGGGACAGAAATACCAAGAGGTACAAGTGCATCTCACAAAATTACAATATCATCAAAAAGTTAATTTCTTCCAGTTCTTCAATGCAAAAAGTGAAACTCATATTATATAGAGTCATTACAAACAGAGTGATCGATTTCATGTGTTTATTTCTGTTAATGTTGATGATTATGGCTTACAGCCAATGAAAGCCCAAATCTCATTATCTCAGTAAATTAGAAAACTTTATAACACCAGCTTGAAAAAATGATTTTAAAATCTGAAATGTTGGCCTACTGAAATGTATGTTCAGTAAATGCACTCAATACTTGGTCAGGGCTCCTTTTCCATCAATTACTGTATCAATGCGGCATGGCAATCAGCCTGTGGCACTGCTGAGGTGTTATGGAAGCCTAGGTTGCTTTGATAGCAGCCTTCAGCTTGTCTGCATTATTGGGTCTGGTGTCTCTCATGTTCCTCTCGACAATACCCCATAGATTCTCTATGGATCTAAGGTCAGACGAGTTTGCTGGCCAATCAAGCACAGTGATACTGTGTTAGGGTTGGCGGAACGCACAGAGTATATATATATGTAATAATAGGTGAATTCGCAACCCGGGGTCCACCGTGCAGGAGAGTAGCCTGTTGCTAAAACTGGCGCCACTATATGGCGGTATAAGCAAACTCTGTTACTTCACAGATTCGAATAGATAGGAAAACGCTGTGCCCTGTTAACCTCACAGAGGATCACAGCTACCTAACTGAGCAGAGAGCAACCAGTGGTCACGCAGTCAGCAAAGAACACAAACACCTCCTCTCCGGTGGAGCCGGAATTCTAGTGGCAATACGCCAGCCCTGAATTCAAACACACAAAACTCCTCACCGGAGGTGCCGGTATTCTAGGGGCTTATTTCAGCCAAACCCTGACCTCATGCAGACATGACCACTAAAGCAGCAAAGCTCATGACATAGGTTGATACTAGCGCATAGCCGTGCGGCCATGCGAAACTTTTATAGCTGCAGCACACAAGGACCTTCCTAGTGGTCCAATAGGAACCACAACAGGACTTAAGCATGTGACCCTCGACCTCCAATGGGAGGTCGTCCCGTGGGCATGCTCAGTATAGGAAAAACAGGACTTAGTCCCAGAAAGACCTGCTTGCTGCTGAACATTGCTGGCTACAAAGGTAGAGCCTGGAAGGGCAGTAGCAACCAGTTGTCCAGTATCAGCCTGAGCCAGACGCTGGGACCGACATCTCCGCTGAGCAGGCTCCACTGCGACTGGAGGAGAAAGGGAGACCGCAGCAGACATGGCTCCAGAATTCCCCCTGTGCAGTGGCAGGAACTCGACACCTAACATACTGTTGTTTTTAAACTGTTTATTGGTACTTTTGGCAGTGTGGACGGGTGCCAAGTCCTGCTGGAGAATTAAATTTCCATCTCCAAAAAGCTTGTCAGCAGAGGGAAGCATGAAGTGCTCTAAAATTTCCTAGTAGATGGCTGCAATGACTTTTGTCTTGGTAACACAGTGGACCTACACCAGCAGATGACATGGCTCCCCAAACCATCACTGATTGTGGATACTTCACACTAGACCTTGGAAATCAAGGTCCCTGAGTCTGGAGGAAGAGTGGAGAGACAGACAATCCAAGCTGCGTGTGGTCTAGTGTGAAGTTTCCACAATCAGTGATGGCTTGGGAAGCCATGTCATTTGCTGGTTAACGTAGCCTAAAAATAACAACATAAAACAACACGTGAATCCTTTGTGCCTAGTTTTCAACTTTGTTATTTAGTGCCACTCAGCAGGGTATAAAATGTCTCCATCAAGATCACGTCTGGAAATAATTTTATTTTGTTTACTAGGACATCTGTAAAACAATGTTTGGTTACATTTTATTTTTGGAAAAGTGAAATGCAAGCCCTTTATCCATCCCATTAAAAGATCCATTGGAGATGTGGAACACGCTTTAGGAAGCACTTATTATGCTGACACCATTTGTCAGGAAATCAATGAATCAGAACAAAACTACGCAAACAAATATTTGTAAAATGGAAATGCCGTTTCCATCTGTGAACATCAATGCCTGTTTCATACATTACATTAGCTGGCAACTACAAAATTATACTTTAAGATAAAGACAAGCGAAAAATAATTACGGTATTTACTGGTGTATAAGCCGAGTTTTTCAGCACATTTTTTGTGCTGAAATCGCCCCTCTCAGCTTATACATGAGTCAATTGTCCCAGAGGGCCGGAGGGGGAGGGGGAGTGGCAGAGCAGCGGGTCACAGAGGCAGAAGCCGGCAGCTACAGCTGTAACTAAACCAGCTGCTAAAGAGAAATGAATATTCATTTCTCTTATAGCACGCACAGACCCCATCAGCCTCCTGCTTCCAGAAGACATCCTACTCACCTTCCTGCGCGCCCTCGCTGCTTCTCATTGGTTCCGGCACCAGCAGAATTTCTGGCTGAGCAATCAAGTGGCACCACTCATTAAGGTAATGAATGTGCACTCCTCTCCACTCCCATAGGCATGGAGTGAATATTTATTACCTTAATGAGCGATCGCTCGGCGGGGGAGGCTGAACGAGATGCATCAGGGCGCGCAGGAAGGTGAGTAGGATGTTTGTTGCTTTTTTTTTTAGTAGGAAACATGGATACAAGGATATGGGAGCCATGCATACAAGGATAGGGACCGGAGAGCCATGCATATAAGGACATAGACCGGGGACACATGCATACAAGGACATAGACCGGGGACACGTGCATACAAGGACAGAGACCGGGGAGCCTTGCATACAAGGACAGAGACCGTGGAGCCATGCATGCAAGGACAGCGATGGGGGAGCCATGCATACCAGGACAGCGATGGGGGAGCCATGCATACAAGGATAGGGGATAAGGAGCCATACATACAAGGACAGGGACGGGGGAGCCATGCATACCAGGACAGCGATGTGGGCGCCATGCATACAAGGATAGGGGATAAGGAGCCACACATACGAGGACAGCGATGGGGGAGCCATGCATACCAGGACAGCGATGGGGGAGCCATGCATACAAGGATAGGGGATAAGGAGCCATACATACAAGGACAGGGACGGGGGAGCCATGCATACCAGGACAGCGATGTGGGCGCCATGCATACAAGGATAGCGGATAAGGAGCCACACATACGAGGACAGCGATGGGGGAGCCATGCATACAAGGCCAGGGATGGGGGAGCCATGCATACCAGGATAGGGATGAGGGGACAGCGCATACCCGGCTTATACTCGAGTCAATAAGCCTACCCAGTTTTCCGTGGCATAATTAGAAGCCTCGGCTTATACTTGAGTATATACGGTATCAATATTTGGCCCTAGGATAGATCACCTACCCGTTTTATAAGAAGAAAGCATGCTTACACTGAAGGACATATTGGCAGGCTTAAATGAATGTTAAACTGCATGTTATGGTATATATTAAATATACTGTATATATATATATATATATATATATATATAAATAACTGGTGGTTGTATGAGAGCTCCTGGTGTTCACTGGTGGTATCATTAATTCACAGATGTACTGCTCTGTATTGAAAGAAGATGTGCTACCATGACTTTGTGTACTTCATAGATGTGCAACTTTTTCAACATGACAATGATCCAAAACACAAATCTGTTGCATTTCTGAAGAACAGGGTGAAAGGGATCCAGTGGCCAAATAGGCCTCCTGATCTGAACCTAATCGGAAACCTATGGGGAATTCTGAAGACACAAGTTTTGTTTTCAATAAACTGGTGAATGATGGCTATTGTGGGGGAGTCTTTATTCAAATAAAGAGGTTTTCTTCTGTGTGTGTTAATTTATTTATTTTAATTAAAGGATAGTAATGTAAGTGCCAGAAAAAAATACATCTCCATTAAAATCAGGGGTTGATGGGATTTGTGATTTTGGACAAATGACAGCTGTCATCAACCCCAACTACCATTACCCTGATTGCCACGGCACCAGGGCAATTGGGAAGAGCCAGGCAAAGAACCAGAGTTGGCACATCTCATATGATGCGCTAATTCTGGGGTGGATGAGGGCTGGTGTTTTTAGGCTGGAAAGGGCTCAATAACCTTCCCAGCCTGATAATATATACACATGGCTGTCTGCTTCACTTTGGCTGGTCATTAAAAATATGTGATTCCGACGTCATTTAACCTATTAAATAAATAACATCTAAAAAATAAGGCTAAACATCTTTAAATGCCAAATGAAATTACACATCTATATGATATCTATTCTATTTATCTATTCATTATCTATTATACATCTAATGTCTTTCTATCTATTGTGATGCAGTGACCCATGTTACAGCCAGGGGGCGCGGTATGTGCTCCTCAAGATACGCATGGAGGCGTATCTATAATGGTGATAATGAAAGTGTCCGGCATGATTGTAAATGGCCGGTATGTGTCGCAGAGGGAGTCTGCGCTGTTGTATCCTGTTGTACTGTTATTCTGGGACCTGTAGTCCCACAAGTATTTTGTATAGTTAAAAGGGAGGCTTGCAGGGAAGTCGGAGAGCTGGGTGGGACTGGCTAACCACACACACCCCACCTATGGGGGTGGTTACAGCTACATAATGTGACCAGGGTTTGGTCACATGGTTCAAAGTGTATGGACCGGAATGGTCAGTGTGTAAAGTCTTGGATGGTCTGTGTTGGAATGTCCTGGAGTGGACTGGATTCCTGGAAGCACATGGTGAGGCCATGGACTGAGGGCCTGTGTGTTGGAAGTGCCTGGTACTGAACTTCCTGAATAGCACACGGAGAGGCCGTATCTGCAGAGCCTGTGATGGCTACTGTGCTGGGGAAGCTACAGTTCCGTCTGTGGGTCTGGACTATCTGAAGTGCCCTGGTCACAAGGACGGTGATCCCAGTTCGGCAGCTTCCCTGGGAACCAGGACTGACAGGAGTCAGTGTGTGGAGCAGGAAGGTAACTCCAGATAAAGGGGGTTACGGGCAGAGAAGCTTCTGCCATTGGAACAGACTGTTGGTGGTTAATGTGTTCTGTTGATGTATGTAATGAACTATTTGTGACACGGTTTAGGAGTCTAAATAAACCGGAATAGATTGTTTTTGTGAGAAACCATGCCTAAGTGCTTTAATCCCATTGCCAAGCGAGTGTCCCCCAACCCACTCAGGGAGCGCTATCTCACA
Organism: Ranitomeya variabilis; assembly: GCF_051348905.1. Classification (NCBI taxonomy): domain Eukaryota; kingdom Metazoa; phylum Chordata; class Amphibia; order Anura; family Dendrobatidae; genus Ranitomeya; species Ranitomeya variabilis. The sequence continues at coordinate 338,638,543 of NC_135236.1, forward strand.
CTATTTATCTATCCATTTCTAGTTGGCACAGCCTCGGCCCATACACTTGTATTGAGCGGCTGTACAGCGGGTGCAAGTGTACAAGTGCATGGAGCAAGTCTGTGCCCACAACTTGGGTCCTGGCCAGGAGCACGCATAACGCCTATGTACCTGCTAGTTCCGGCTCAGAAACCAACAAATCCTTGCAGCACACAACACATGCGCTGAGGGAATTAATAAGTCTGCAGTCACACAGAGTGACTGCAGACTCATTTTAGATCAGACAACACTTTAATAGCGTTGGCTGTATCTTTGTGGTTATGTTGCACAAAACACTAGAAGCCAGACACTTCTCTGATGGTATTGCATGATGGATAAGTATCTGCCTGTATTTTTCCATATTGAGGACACCATTAATTCTTATTAAATCCCCAACTCCATTTGCTGAAATGCAGCCACAAACTTGCACGGAACCCATACCATGTTTCACTGTTGCCAGTAAACCTAGCCTGTTGTCAGCTCTCCTACCTTCTATTACCACAAATATTTCACATTTTTACTCATCAATCCAGAGCACATGCTGCCATTTTTCTGCTCCCTATTTCTAATGTTCGGTGCATAGTTGAGTTGCTTGGCCTTGTTTCCATGTTTAAGGTATGGTTTTTGGCTATAGCTCTTCCACTTCTGGACAGATTTCGCTAAACTGCAGATAGGTGTAACTACGATCTACAGGTTGCTGACAGTTCTAAACTGATGGCACTGCTTGACATCTTCCAAATTTAAATCGAAGCATGATGTGACTTTCATCTGCTGCACAAAGTTTCCTTACCTGTCCACTATGTCTACAGTCTGCAATGTTGCCCCTTTTTGATGTCCATAGGCAGCTCTGTGAGTTGGAATGGTCCTCTTATGGATATATTGCACCACAAGGGATTCTTGTGCTGTTTTTTGGCTTCGTGTTTAGTATTAAACTGATGCAGAAGTTAAATTGACACCATCAATAATAATCTAATGATTTCGATAACAATTTTAAGGATTCTGGAAGGCTATTCTTAATAATGTTGTTGTCACAAATCGGATACATGATCATACAGACAGAGGATAAAGAGACCAAAGCTTGATAATAAGATTAATCATAACATCTCCTTAACTCACAGAACAGAAGGAATTCTAAAACTAGAGCCATTTTATAATTTACATTCCAAAAGGTAACGATAACAGCAGTGTCAAAATATTAAGTGACAAAACAACTTCAGGATGTCTTTTAGCTTCACATTTACAGATGAAAGGAGGCCTAAAAATCCCTTGTGATACAATAAATCCTGTCAAGAAGGTTTATATCTTTACCCGTCTCGTTATGTAATGGTATTTCTTATTCCCCGGGCAGACACCTTCACAACCAACAACCAGAAAATGCAGCAGAAACAGTTGGTGCACTTGGTTGCAACTAAATTAAAGTCTAAATGCCAATTAATGGGAAAGACTACTGAAGCATTCTCAGATTCAGAAGCATGTTATTCATTCTCAGAAACCCACTTTTAAAGGTTATGTTCCCACAGGATGGATATGCTGTATATTTTTTGCTTAGGAACTGTGTATAGAAAAGCTGCGCTCGTTTTATCACAGTACTAGTAAAGTTGAAAAGATTTTATGAAATCTCATCCACACTCTGCAGTGCAATGTGGATACACTACTATGTAGCAAATCTCAACGAAATTGTGTGGGGTTTTTCTTATTGCTGAACTGATATGTACAGCCGGTTTTGTTAAATCGAGGCGAAAATGTTGCATATGTTATGGAGTGACACAAAGGACTAGCAAAATATCCAGAATTTTATGAAAATGTAAAAAAATGACTAAAATATTACAGGAAATGACTATGACTTTATGAAGATACCCATATGAAGAATTTGTCTAATGTGCACCATGTTCCCCAATATTGTCTTCACTACCACTTTTCCAAAGAGATCAGATGAAGTGCGAGTTATTTAGATGCTTCACACCCAACACAAACTAAAATTGACATCCGGGTCAGAAAAAGTGGTGGCAACATAAATAACAGGATTCAGTATTTCATAGTAACGTGCGTCATACTAACAATTCCTTTGGACAAATGCTTAAACACAAGCCTTGAAAAATTCGGTAGGGAATCGTATCTCGCTGGGTAAGAATAAGCAGAATAATTATGTAATGTCTACTTGTTTGCCGATAATTTTTTAGAGCAACACCAATTCTTATCGAATAGTATCAAACAGGGTTTTTACTCTTTTTGTGTAAGTCAGCCAAGAGACCACATGAGAAGAAAGTTCTACAAATAGCAGTCATTCATAAGCGAGATTGCTTTGTATGAACACTTATTGCAAGTGTTTCTTAAGATGACTAATGAGATGTATTAAACCTAGCAATTTTGGAAGAATACCAAGACATGTTAACACGCTGACACTATAGATTCAATGGCTCTCTTAGCCTTAACACTCTGTAAAAATAGCAAGCAGTTAGGTATTATTTGTTCTGTTTTCACAGAAAACATCATGAAGAAGGCAGGCTGAATCACTATAACAACATGAATCAACCAATTTTTGTAGAAATGTGTGAATCACTATAATAAATTGTACTGCTTGACTACCAAAAGCGATCGCACTGCCTACAACATCAGTTGCTGAGCAGTGTTTTAATCAAAAGTTGATAACCTGCCAAGTAATTAAAATGAGTTTTTTAGATTTGATAACTCACTAGCAAATTGAGAATTTTGACTTCCTTATTGAAAGCACTTAAGAAGCTTTGCATAAGATCACAATTTATCAGCAAAAGAAATTGACACGCTACAGAAATAAAGAAAAAAATGCACCACAAGTCAACTTTTGCACAGAACATATCCCCAACGTGTGGATCCACTTTGTTGCTGTAAAACACATGCGATTTGCAAATCCACAGCAATTCCATTAGATGATAAAAAGTTGTAAAATTCCAATAAAATGTAAAAAAATAAAAAATAAAAATAGCATCAATATGTAAAAAAAAATACTCCCAAACATTTTTATTTTCTAAAATGAAAAATCTAATTAGAATTAAATACACGAGAAATATTTTTAAAACGTAAATAAAAGTCTTATTATTTTAATATTTTATTATTCGCCAGGCATTATAAAGTTATGAATGTTTGCCATATATTTCATTTATTTATTTTGCTTTCTTTTCTCCCAAACACAATACTGAATCGCTTTTTCAACGTCCAATTTCTGCTCCTTTAGAAGTTGCTTCCATTTACTGCTCCGCCAAGATCTTTACATTGTATTTAAACAATCAGTGTTTGGGACTTTTCCTGTCTGAGCCCTTATGCTCCCCAACCTCATACTCAGGGGACTTCCTGTACTCTGTTTGAATTTAGACCCCAATTCATGCCGTTCTTGATGAACGGAGGATTGGAGTCAGAGACACCTGATTCATTAAGAGGCACAAGCACCTGAAATGTGGTGTGAGCCTCTAATTGCATCGCCACACCCCAATCCCATTCAGGTGGAGCTAGGCAAAACTGTTGTGAAGATAGTTGAAACATTTTTTCGCAATGTTGTGATTTAACAAAGTGAATTATACTGAATTTCCAGAAAAACATTTAGAAAAATCTGGGCAATAGTGTATGTATCTTGATGAGCAGCAGATGAAAGGAGCTCCTGAAGGAACATAATCGGGACATTGAAACCGTATAGCACTTTAAGTATGCTTCAACCTTTGTATATGTCGGGAGAATTTTTATTTTTTTTTCTGTCTTAAGATATTTACCTATTTAGTCAGAAATATTAGGCTTTGTTTCCAGGGAAGCTATTAATCTATGATTATATTTAGTGAATTTTTAGAATTTATCATCAGTTGAATTAATAGGCTCCTGATTGACTGTTGGGACCCACTGCAAAATCATGACTTGCTTTCGATCATGTCTCTGACAGCATGGATTTGCATTTGTTGAGCTCTCTGTGACAAAAATGTAACACCGTCACTAAGTGAAAGCACTTTATACAGTGACGCTGTTGACCAATTAGACTTCCATTTCCTTCAATCATGAAGAAGACACTGAGCTTTTCTTAAGAGTCCTTCATTTATCTTACAGCAAGTATGCTATACAGAACAAAACTCCACAGCCACCTGTGCTAATTAAACTCTTCCTCTTAACGTTGGCTTAAGCAAAAGTGGAGGCTGCAAAAAATCTGCTACTGTAATTAACGAGAAAAAAATGAAATTTGCTTCCTGACTAAAGATGGCATCACAGCCGCTTCCACAAGAGCTTACTGGTATTTGACATTTAGGGAAAAGAATATACAGCCTAAGATAAAGTAGTCAAGAAGTGATATGCAATTATCCCTTCCCTCAAATAAAAAAATAATCTTTTACCAAATGCAAGTAGATTTAGCAATCATACAAGAACCCGAGGCTGGGTGTATTCACTGTAATTTTGGGTAGGTCCATCCTGAAATTCACTACTAAGTATATTTAAGGGGACCTTGACAGAAGATAAATGCTGTCCGAACTATGAGCATCATGAATCAGACACTGGCTGTTATTGTAGTCAGGTATGTTTTACTGTGAAACTCTGCAGATTTCAGAACACATGCTGAAACGTTGATGGAGGACTGTGCATCTCAGATAGACATGAGTGAACCTGCGAAAAGGAAATTCGAATTCACCTGTTTGCGCAGACTTTACCAGGAAATTCGATTTACAGAAAAGGTATTTTCAGCTCTCTCCAACTTTCAGATCCTCCAACTCCTGCTGCCTCGTATTTCTGGCCCAGTGTTCACTGTGCCACAGCAGGCCCCTAAAATAATTATGAATGAAAACTGACCTTCTGGTCCTGTGGCCAGGAGCTGCATCCAGATGTTCACTCTGGATCATCACTTCTGGCCATAGATGGGCCCGGGGAATAGTTTACTCTAGGGCCTGTTCACAGCCAAAAGCTCAAGACTAAAATGAACACTGGGACAGAGAAGCGGTGTGGAGGACAGGACAGAGTGAAGGGAGCAGCAGGGGCGGCCGGAGAGGTAAGCAGTGAGATTATGTCTTTATTTTTTCTCATTTTTTTGTTGAGTGTCTACTGTTCAGCAAGATGGCAGCCACAGAATACAGATTTTTGTAAAATTCAATTAGACTTCGAAAAACATTTTTGTCTGCCAAGGCCCATTTGGATATGTATACCATCCTTTGGCGGCCGCACAAAATTATCAACTTGAAAAATCCCCTGCAATATTAACATTTAGTTAACTCATCCTTAACATGATGGAGGCACAGGGCTGTGCCAAACACATCATTGGAGACACTGGGCTGGCGTATATACATCACAGGAGACGCTGCTGTGTTCTCCTACGGGACAGGAGCGCATTGAGCACTAACTCCGCCCAAAGAGTACATTCTGACAGACGTAGTCTTCCATTGGATGAGTCACCGCGTCTTGTAGTGAATGTTTCGAGAGGGTGCTCAGAGTAAGAAGGAATGAAAGCACTTCAGTCAACGGGAATCTGTTCGGCAGTTGGAGAAAACATAATTGGGGGCCGTAAACTGCCCGTTAGGCTTACCAGTCACTATCTGTGCAAACAGCGAGAGGACTGTCATTATGGGGAGCGAGAAAGGAAGAAGTTGCTATGGATCTGCCTCTAACAAGTCATTTAGGAAGCTTTTTACATGCCAGCTTTTCAAAGTTTTCTTTCTCTGAAATTCCAGTGTCTGATTTATGCTGCCCCTCGTCCAGGTATCATGAGTCTCTGTCTTCGTCACAGAGAAACGCGTGTAGGGGCGGCAGGTCTGGGTCTATTTACTATACAATTACGTAAGTATCAGCCAATCATTTGCACTTTATTATTCTTTTGTGTTTGCACAGAAAGCACTTTAGTGCCCATGATATATGCATCTAACCCACCTCACATGAGGATAATATCCTTGGAATGGACTCTAGGAGCAAATATTAGATTTCACCAGGACTTCGTGTTCACATCTTACTTCCCATTTGCTGCTCCGCCTTTGCACATTTTTTAACCCTGTATAAATTCACCTTTGATTACACTAATTTCACTTCCGGAACCCTGGCACCCTTGCTGTTCATAAATGTAATTTATATTATTGTACTCCTTGGCTATACTTTTCTTTACTATCCTTTTTCCTGTTTTGGTAATGATACTCTGCTCATAACTTTTACTGCTTATTTGTGTCAATAAAATTGATTTTATGGTTGAATATACTCCTTGACAACTTGTTGCTTTAATTATGCTTATTGGTTTTTTTTTTGGGTTCACAATATTGTATGTAGTAATCTGTGACCACTCTGAGTACAATTAGATGAGGCGATCAGTGAACAAGAATTCATAAGAATAATTATAAGTCTTAGAAATTATTGACATAATCACCCGAGAAATTAGCAAAATGCTCATTCATCCTGTGACAGAATAGTTTATACTGGCATAAAAATCATCATTAACGGCGGCACATAATCCGGTACAAACAGGGGATGTGCTGTAAACAGCATGATTCTGTATGGGGAGAGGACAATTACATTGACAATCGTTCTGTTTCCATCGGCTTCATTTGTCAACCTGTGTAAACAAGCTAATAAGTGAGTGATGATCCTTAAGTATATCATCGCTTGTCGCTGGGCCGAAAATAGATAATTTAAATGGACCCTATATTCCAGACGAAAAAATGTCAGAAGGTTAACATGAAATTACATGGTAAGAAACACCAATATCAGAAAGTGTCTTGTCATGAATCGGCAACACTGTCTAACAATCATACACGAAGGTTTTAGGATTGTCCTCCAACTCTTCAACTACAATATAGGATAAGCGAGTATCTACAGACATAAGGTCAGGTCGTGAACACTGCTGAACAACCAGTCTATGGGATATCTAACACATTTGTATCTAAATTAGTCACTATTTTTGTATTTAAGGCATTACATTTAGACACCACATTGTTGCATATGAGCAAGAAACGAACACACATTTGCAGTTGAAGGGTTCTTTTCTTTACTCCCTCCTTAAATGACCCATGTATTCCCTCTTCCTATACACAGGCTGGCACATCATTAGCAATCTACAATAATGTCTATGCTCTTTGTCACTTTATTCTCCTAATTAAGGCAAAGCTCTTCATTAAGGACCAGCTCAAAGAAAGCACCAAAATCCACTGTGGGTTAATTTAATATACTACAATGTGACAGCAGCCCTCTCATGGGGTATCCAGCTTCCCACATCTGGCTGATTAGAGAAAAGATTAGAACCCCGGTAGAAGCGGAGTCAATGGAGTGAAGCAGATTTCTTGCAGATAAATACTCCTTCTAGAACTCTGCACACTTGCCTGTTAGAAAAGAAATCACACAGTTCATCTCTCCTGCAGTGACACATGTTATCCCAAAAGTAAATGAGCAGAACTGGCATTCCTACAACTACCCCCAGGCTTAAAGATACTCACACAAGAGGATGGAGCAAGAAGAAACTGTGCCACACAAAGCGAGAAGAGGTTGCTCCTTAAAGAGAACCTGTCACATTGAATATGCTGTCTGATCTATGGGAAGCGTGTTATAGAGCAAGAATGATATATCGTTTTGTGGGAAAATGTTCCGTGTAACTTGTATTTTATTCAGTAAAGTCCCACTCTTTTTCCTGATGAGTCAAGTAGGTGTTATTTCACTGCTCAAAAAAAATAAAATAAAGGGAACACTAAAATCCCACATCCTAGATGTCACTGAGTGAAACATTCCAATTGCAAATCTTTATTTATTACATAGGGGAATGCGATGCAAACAATGAAACATAAAAATGATCAATGTAAATCAAAATTTTTATCCCATGAAGGTCTGGAGTTGGAATAATACTCAAAATCAAAGTGGAAATTCAAATTACAGGCTGATCCAACTTCAGTGGAAATACCACAAGACAAGGAAATGATGCTCAGTAGTGTGTGTTGTCTCCACATGCCTGTATGACCTCATCGGACATGCTCCTGATTAGGCGGCGGATGTTCTCCTGAGGGATCTCCTCCCAGACCTGGATTAAAGAATCAGTCAACTCCTAGACAGTCTGTTGTGCAACGTGGCGTTGGTGGATGGAACAACACATGATGTCCCAGATGTGCTCGATTGAATTCAGGTCTGGGGAACGGGAGGGCCAGTCCATAGCGTCAATGCCTTCATCATGCAGCAACTTCTGACACACATGAGCCAATGAGGCCTAGGATTGTCATGCATCAGAAGGCACCCAGTGCCCACTACACCTGCATATGCTCTCACAATGGGTCTGAATATCTCATCCCGGTACATAATAGAAGTCAGGGTAACTCTGGCTAGTACATGGATGGCTGTGTGGCCCTCCAAAGAAATGCCTCTCCACACCATTACTGACCCCCTCCAAAACCGGTCATGCTGGAGGATGTTGCAGGCAGCAGAACATTCTCCATGGTGTCTCCAGACTCATCTGTGAAGAGCACAGGGTGCTAAAGTCAAATCTGCCAATCATGGTGTTCTCTGGCAAATTCCAATCGTCCTGCACAGTGTTGGGCTGTAAGCGCAACACCCACTTATGGACGGCGGGCACTCATACCACCCCCTCATGGAGTCTGTTTCTGACAGACTGAGCAGACACATGGATGTTAGCGGCCTGCTGAAGGTAATTTTGCAGGGCTCTGGCACTGCTCCTCCTTGCACAAGGGAGAAGGTAGAGGTCCTGCTGCTGGGTTGTTGCCCTCCTCTGGCCCTCTCAACGTCTCCTGGTGTACTGGCTTGTCTCCTGGTATCTGACCATGCTCTGGACACTGTGCTGATAGACACAGCTACCCTTCTTGCCACAGCTCGCATTGATGTGCCATCCTGAATGAGCTGCACTACCTAAGCAACTGCTGTGGGCTGTATTGTAGACACCACCTCATGCTACTGAACCTCTAGGGGTGAGAGCAATAACAAAATGCAAAAGTGACCAAAACAACAGCCAAAAAGGATGAGAACAGAGAAATGATCTGTGGTCACCACCTGCATAACCACTCTTTTAAAGGGGTTGTCTTGCTAATTGCCTATCATTTCTACTTGTTGTCTGCTCCATTTGCACAACAGCAGGAGAAATTGATTCACAATCAGCATTGCTTCATAACTGGACATGTTGATTTCACAGAAGTATGATTGACTTGGAGTTACATTGTGCTGTTTAAGTGTTCCCTTTATTTTTTTTGAGCAGTGTATTTAGTTAGGGGACAACCTTCCTGTATAACTAGTCATAAAGAGATAGGTGTCAATTGCTGACTAGGACCGCCCAATAGACTCCTGGGTATAGAAAGGGTAGGCATTAGATATGAGCATATCATTTCACGTAAAACACTGATTCACAGTTGAGGTCAGGCCTCTCTGGCCATGGACATTAGCTGCACAAAGTTTCTGACCGTCCGAATTCCTTGGTGCTGCGTTTGATCCACAAGCCTTTTGTGACGTTATCTTTGCGCACAGGTAACGTCACTCCAGCACAGTAAATCATAAGATGAGCCCTGGATTTCAGAAGCTCCTGCCGATGACTAGAGAATACTAACCTCGTCTAGGATTGCGCAAAGCTTTCTGCTCATCTCTAGTAGAGATAAGCGAACATTGCTGGCTCCATCCTTATTCGGCAAGCTATAGCGCTTACTGAAGAAGCTGCATTGGGAACCTGGATACCTGGAGCGTTCCCGATAATCAGCTGCTCGGCGCCACAGCTGCATGTATCCCGGCTGCATGACAGTCACAACACACAGGCTATCCATGCATGCGTTGTGTACAACTCTTACCCCGGATCATACTTCATATTCAATTTGACAGGTTTCTTTTAAAATATTGGAAGAAAATGGATTCACAAAATGCAAATATACCGACAGCCATATGCATAGACAATACAATATACCAACACTGGGCGCAGGGGTTTTGTGTCTTCTACAATGGCATAAGCACAGAGTCCAGTGACTGGCTGCAGCCAGGTGTTGACATCACTGTGCAGTAGAAAAAAAAAAAAAAAAAAAAGACCATGGGAAGCAGTGGAGAGGTCACAATTGAGTGACAAAGGCTTTATCCGTTATGCTTCTTTTATTTTTTTTAAATAAAAACTAGACAACCTCTTAAAGCTGTTGAAGTCAACCATTCCTTATCCATACTGCTAACAGCACAAACTGGTGAAATTATAATTTCTAGATCTGTAACAAAAAATAAGTACCGGCATCTTTTGTAGTAGCTATAACCATGTGTGTCATATTTATGATTTATATTTATTTTAGAGTTACGTCGCCACCATTTTAGATATATTTTTCACAGTTTGTGTGTGTATGGGGGTAGAGGTTACATTTGTTACCTACACGCACCAATTTTATCGGGCATGTGACCTACCTTTTTTATCAGGTAGAATAGAGCAGCTAGTCATGCTATTTCTAAATGAAGCCCAAAAAATTCCAATGAATGAATCGCTGCGGGACATTAACAAACGGTTCTCCATGCTTCCTGAAAATGTGACCGAAGAAGATAATGTAGAAAAAAACAATGGTGTGAACAGAGCCTGACATAAATAACACAGTAATCTTTTACATGAAATGGTATAACGCACCATAATCCCAGTTTGCAGCTGCTATTGAGCTGCTTGAAAAAGCTCTCACAGGCTACAACGAAATGGCACAGCATGAAAAGTACCCCGCGAGTGACATAGTGCTCAGAATAGGAGATACTATTGTACTGACACATTGGAGGTGAGCCTTAATGCTTCAGATGTTAAACCTTGGAAAAAGATCTCAGCACTGAAACATAGCTCCTGTGAATGCGAGGTTAGAGGAGACAGCTGACATTTTATATATTGCATTTTTCCTGTAAAGAAGTGGTGTCACAGTACAACCACCAATGTTAACATCGATGCAATGATCTTATGTCTTAATGATGAAATCCACATAGAAAAATGTCATTGCGCAGTGTTAGGCAGGAACCATAGAGAAATACATGGTTACCCGTACATCTAGTCATACATGGCACTATAGTGAGCCACAAAGCAGACCGGGATCACTGGAATACATTCAAACACATGCGCGTGTAAACACCGGGCAGATGCATAAAATGTATGACTGATGAAATCTTCAATCCTGCATTTCCTTACTATGAATTTATCGAGGGAACTCTTACCAAATGTTTATATCTTAAAATACACAATAGACATTTAAGGTTTAGTCTACAGACCGGAACTCACACATACATTCTATAAGGGATGTAGACAAGTGATTCTAAGAAGGGTAGATCTCATCGGAATGTAGACAAGTGTTTAAAGGCCAAATTCTTCACTTGGAGCTGATGCTGCTGAATAATTCAGAAGGGTCTTTTTTGATCAATCATTCTTTAGTACTTAAATACTCACTAGTAAAAAGTTAATCTGGGATCTCCTATTTCGTATTCTCCAGAATGTATTGACCATAAGGCTACACGCCTATGACGAGGAATAGCAGCGTATTTGTTGCAATGCAAATGCGCTGCGTCAAAAACACTGCGTTCTACAGTAGAAGCATGGTGACTTCTATTTACCACCGCGTAAACTCACCGGCGGTGCGGGCTTATGAGCCGCACCATGTCAATCCCTGTAGCTGATACGCTAGTCTCCGCTGCAGATTTTGACCAACTGAATATCATTACATGTGGTGAATCTGCAAGTACCGACAAACAAGAGCAACACTTAATATGCCGCGTTTTGGACGAAACTAAAATACAAGTCCAAAACGTTGCTATGCCTGATCGTGGGGACATAACCTAAAAAGGAAGCTACTCAATATTATACTGTATGATTTATCTACTCTGGGGGGCAATGATACACTGTTCTAATGAATGCTTTCATGGCACTTCATTTCCTTCTTACCAAAGCTCCATCAAAACAATCAGGTCAGGAGCAGGTTTAAAGAGAATCAGTCAGCATGATTTAGTAATGTAAAGTAAAAATTGGCTGTAACGGAGCTATAATACTCATTACATTGATACCTTTGCTGAAGAAACACACTTTATTCTTTTTTAATCGCCATTTGAAGTTTTCTGCTAATTAGATTTCAGTGCACAGGGGCCGGACTGTACACGGGTCTTCTCCTCCCTGTCCGTGATTCCCAGCCCCTCAGCCTGCCTCCTGTGAGACACCTGCCTCCTCTGTTTGAAATCTCAGCAGCGACCTGTCCCTGTGCACCGAAATCTAATGATCAGAAAACATCAAATGCTGATTAAAGGGAACCTGTCAGCAGCATTGTGCACAGTAACATACAGACACTGTAAGGTTGGTGCCGTTATACTGATTACAATGATACCTTGGTTGATGGAATTCATCTTGTGGTTGTTGATTAATCTTTATTTTCAGTTTTGCGTTAATGATATGCTTGTGCTACGGGCCGGCCTCACTGACCTGCCCCCTAGTTAGCATAATGAATACCTGTACATACTGAAGAAAAAAAAAAAAAACTTCTGCGGGCAGGTGCCAGCTGTGTCACCTGCTCTGCAGCATAATCGCATGTTCAATGTACTAGTTACTACACGTCGTTGAGCTTTTCCTGAGGTATATACGCCCGCTGCAAAAGCACAATCGCAGCTATCGGTGTACATAGCTGTGATCCGATAGCTGCTATTGTGCAGGCGACGGTGGCGCCATCTTTCTAGAGAAGAAAAAAATGTTCTCCTCCAAGAAGGCGCTGCCTGCGCAGTGGCAGTTTTTGGAAATCGCCAATACTTGCTATTGCGAAAGCGCGATCCTCCCACCGCTGTTGACCTGTTAAATGCCGCTGTCAAACAGCGGCATTTAACATGCATCTCCGACAATTGTGCTGGAAATCCGCCCATCGGTGACCCAGTCACATGATCGTGGGTCACCAATGTGTTGGCATGACAACCAGAGGTCTCCTGGAGACCTCTATGGTTGTCACTGCCGGTGGTCGGCGCTCATAGCAAGTGAGGTATTCTGCTACACACAGGTGATCTGATCATCGGCTGTATGTAGCAGAGCCTATCGGGTTATGGCAGCTTCTAGTCTCCCATGGTGACTTTTGAAGAATGCCAAAAGTATTAAAAAAAAAGGTTTTAAAAATAAAAAATTAAAAAATTAAAAAAAAATATAAAAACTTCAAATCCTCCCCTTTTGCCCCACTCAAAAAAAAAAAAAAGGAAAATCAAACATACACATATTTGGTATCACCTCGTTCAGAATCGCCTGTTCAATAGAAAAAAAATGATTAACCTGATCACTAAATGGCGTAGCAAGAAAAAAAAGTCAAAACGCCAGAATTACGTTTTTGGTCCCCATGATATTGCATTAAAATGCAATAACTTGCAATCAAAAGATCTGCACCAAAATGGTATCAGTAAAAACATCAGCTCGGTGCACAGGGTCTCTTTAACCCCTTCCCGACATTTGACGTACTATCCCGTCGAGGTGGGGTGGGCCCGTATGACCGCCGACGGGATAGTACGTCATCACCGATCAGCGGCGCTCACGGGGGGAGCGCGGCCGATCGCGGCCGGGTGTCAGCTGCATATCGCAGCTGACATCCGGCACTATGTGCCAGGAGCGGTCACGGACCGCCCCCGGCACATTAACCCCCGGCACACCGCGATCAAACATGATCGCAGTGTACCGGCGGTATAGGGAAGCATCGCGCAGGGAGGGGGCTCCCTGCGGGCTTCCCTGAGACCCCCGGAGCAACGCGATGTGATCGCGTTGCTGCGAGGGTCTCCTACCTCCTTCCTGGCTGCAGGTCCCGGATCCAAGATGGCCGCGGCATCCGGGTCCTGCAGGGAAGGAGGTGGCTTACCGAGTGTCTGCTCAGGGCAGACGCTGGTAAGCCTGCAGCCCTGCACAGCAGATCGTCGATCTGGCAGAGTGCTGTGCACACTGCCAGATCAATGATCTGTGATGTCCCCCCCTGGGACAAAGTAAAAAAGTTAAAAAAATTTTTTTCCACATGTGTAAAAAAAAAAAAAAAAAAAATCCTAAATAAATAATAAAAAAAATATATATATTATTCCCATAAATACATTTCTTTATCTAAATAAAAAAAACAAAACAATAAAAGTACACATATTTAGTATCGCCGCGTCCGTAACGACCCAACCTATAAAACTGCCCCACTAGTTAACCCCTTCAGTAAACACCGTAAGAAAAAAAAAAAAAAAAACGAGGCAAAAAACAACGCTTTATTACCATACCGCCGAACAAAAAGTGGAATAACACGCGATCAAAAAGACTGATATAAATATCCATGGTACCGCTGAAAACGTCATCTTGTCCCGCAAAAAACAAGCCGCCATACAACATTATCAGCAAAAAAATAAAAAAGTTATAGTCCTGAGAATAAAGCGATACGAAAATAATTATTTTTTCTATATTTTAGTTTTTATCGTATAAAAGCGCCAAAACATAAAAAAATGATATAAATGAGATATCGCTGTAATCGTACTGACCCGAAGAATAAAACTGCTTTATCAATTTTACCAAACGCGGAACGGTATAAACGCCTCCCCCAAAAGAAATTCATGAATAGCTGGTTTTTGGTCATTCTGCCTCACAAAAATCGGAATAAAAAGCGATCAAAAACGGTCACGTGTCCGAAAATGTTACCAATAAAAACGTCAACTCGTCCCGCAAAAAACAAGACCTCACATGACTCTGTGGAGCAAAATGTGGAAAAATTATAGGTCTCAAAATGTGGAGACGCAAAAACTTTTTTGCTATAAAAAGCGTCGCTGGTTTCACACTTGCGTTTTTGTCTGCAGCGTTTTTTGCACAAAAAAACGCATGCGTTTTTTCCCTATATTTAACATTGAAAACGCATGCGGTTTTTTTGTACGCGTTTGGTCGCATTTTCAAACGCATGCGTTTTTTTTCTGCATGCGTTCATTTTCAGAAATACAACCTGCAGTATTTTCTTGCGTTTTTAAGCACATGCGTTTGTTTGCGTTAAAAACGCATGCATTTAAACACACTGAAAAGCCACCCACCACCATCAAGGTGATAAAGGGATCCAAACCCTAACCCTAACTCTACCCCTAACCTCACCCCTAACCGTTTAATGAACATTTTCTGACAGTCATAGTGCCACGTATTTCAGTGCCACGTATTTCAGTGCCACGTATTTCAGTGCCACGTGTTTCAGTGCCACGTATTTCAGTGCCACGTATCACATATTTCAGTGCCACGTATCACGTATTTCAGTGCCACGTATCACGTATTTCAGTGCCACATATTTTAGTACCACGTATTTCAGTGCCACGTATTTCAGTGCCACGTATTTCAGTGCCACGTATTTCAGTGCCACGTATTTCAGTGCCACGTATCACGTATTTCAGTGCCACGTATTTCAGTGCCACGTATTTCAGTGCCACGTATTTCAGTGCCACGTATTTCAGTGCCACGTATTTCAGTGCCATGTATCACGTATTTCAGTGCCACGTGTTTCAGTGCCACGTATCACGTATTTCAGTGCCACGTATTTCAGTGCCACGTATTTCAGTGCCACGTATCACGTATTTCAGTGCCACGTATTTCAGTGCCACGTATTTCAGTGCCACGTATTTCAGTGCCACGTATTTCAGTGCCACGTATTTCAGTGCCACGTATTTCAGTGCCACGTATCACGTATTTCAGTGCCACGTGTTTCAGTGCCACGTATTTAAGTGCCACGTATCACGTATTTCAGTGCCACGTATTTCAGTGCCACGTATTTCAGTGCCACGTATTTCAGTGCCACGTATTTCAGTGCCACGTATTTCAGTGCCACGTATTTCAGTCACGTTTAGGGTTAGGGTTAGGGGTAGGGTTAGGGTTAGGGCTAGGGTTGGAGGTAAAGTTAGGGTTGGGGCTAAAGTTAGGGTTGGGGCTAAAGTTAGGGTTGGGGCTAAAGTTAGGGTTAGGGTTTGGATTACATTTACGTTTGGATTAGGGTTGGGATTAGAATTATGGGTGTGTCAGGGCTAGGGGTGTGGTTAGGGTTACCGTTGGGATTAGGGTTAGGGGTGTGTTTGGGTTAGGGTTTCAGGTAGAATTGGGGAGTTTCCACTGTCCAGGCACATCAGGGGCTCTACAAGCGCGACATGGCGTCCAATCTCAATTCCAGCCAATTCTGCGTTGAAAAAGTAAAACAGTGCTCCTTCCCTTCCGAGCTCTCCCGTGCGCCCAAAAAGGGGTTTACCCCAACATATGTGTTATCAGCGTACTCGGGACAAATTGAACAACAACTTCTGGGGTCCAAGTTCTCTTGTTATCCTTAGGAAAATAAAAATTTTGGGGGCTAAAAATCATTTTTGTGGGAAAAAAAAGATGTTTTATTTTCACGGCTCTGCGTTATAAACTGTAGTGAAACACTTGGGGGTTCAAAGTTCTCACAACACATCTAGATAAGTTCCTTGGGAGGTCTAGTTTCCAATATGGGGTCACTTGTGGGGGGTTTGTACTGTTTGGGTACATCAGGGGCTCTGCAAATGCAACGTGACGCCTGCAGACCAATCCATTTAAGGCTGCATTCCAAATGGCGCTCCTTCCCTTCCGAGCTCTGTCATGCACCCAAACAGTGGTTCCCCCCGACATATGGGGTATCAGCGTACTCAGGACAAATTGGACAACAACTTTTGGGGTCTAATTTATCCTGTTACCCTTGTGAAAATACAAAACTGGGGGCTAAAAAATCATTTTTGTGAAAAAAAAAAAAGAATTTTTATTTTCACGGCTTTGCGCTATAAACTTTAGTGAAACACTTGGGGGTTCAAAGTTCTCAAAACACATCTAGATAAGTTCCTTGGGAGGTCTAGTTTCCAATATGGGGTCACTTGTGGGGGGTTTGTACTGTTTGGGTACATCAGGGGCTCTGCAAATGCAACGTGACGGCTGCTGACCAATCCATTTAAGTCTGCATTCCAAATTGCGCTCCTTCCCTTCCGAGCTCTGTCATGCGCCCAAACAGTGGTTCCCCCCCACATATGGGGTATCAGCGTACTCAGGACAAATTGGAAAACAAATTTTGGGGTCCAATTTATTCTGTTACCCTTGTAAAAATACAAAGCTGGGGGCTAAAAAATCATTTTTGAGAAAAAAAAAAAAAAATTATTTTCACGGCTCTGCGTTATAATCTGTAGTGAAACACTTGGGGGTTCAAAGCTCTCAAAACACATCTAGATAAGTTCCTTAGGGGGTCTACTTTCCAAAATGGTGTCACTTGTAGGGAGTTTCAATGTTTAGGCACATCAGGGGCTCTCCAAACGCAACATGGCGTCCCATCTCAATTCCAGTCAATTTTGCATTGAAAAGTCAAATGGCGCTCCTTCCCTTCCAAGCTCTGCCATGCGCCCAAACAATGGTTTACACCCACATATGGGGTATCAGCGTACTCAGGACAAATTGCACAACATTTTTTGGGGTCCAATTTCTTCTCTTACCCTTGGGAAAATAAAAAATTGGGGGCAAAAAGATCATTTTTGTGAAAAAAATATGATTTTTTATTTTTACGGCTCTGCATTATAAACTTCTGTGAAGCACTTGGTGGGTCAAAGTGCTCACCACACATCTAGATAAGTTCCTTAGGGGGTCTACTTTCCAAAATGGTGTCACTTGTAGGGAGTTTCAATGTTTAGGCACATCAGGGGCTCTCCAAACGCAACATGGCGTCCCATCTCAATTCCAGTCAATTTTGCATTGAAAAGTCAAATGGCGCTCCTTCCCTTCCAAGCTCTGCCATGCGCCCAAACAATGGTTTACACCCACATATGGGGTATCAGCGTACTCAGGACAAATTGCACAACATTTTTTGGGGTCCAATTTCTTCTCTTACCCTTGGGAAAATAAAAAATTGGGGGCGAAAAGATCATTTTTGTGAAAAAATATGATTTTTTATTTTTACGGCTCTGCATTATAAACTTCTGTGAAGCACTTGGTGGGTCAAAGTGCTCACCACACATCTAGATAAGTTCCTTAGGGGGTCTACTTTCCAAAATGGTGTCACTTGTAGGGAGTTTCAATGTTTAGGCACATCAGGGGCTCTCCAAACGCAACATGGCGTCCCATCTCAATTCCAGTCAATTTTGCATTGAAAAGTCAAATGGCGCTCCTTCCCTTCCAAGCTCTGCCATGCGCCCAAACAATGGTTTACACCCACATATGGGGTATCAGCGTACTCAGGACAAATTGCACAACATTTTTTGGGGTCCAATTTCTTCTCTTACCCTTGGGAAAATAAAAAATTGGGGGCGAAAAGATCATTTTTGTGAAAAAATATGATTTTTTATTTTTACGGCTCTGCATTATAAACTTCTGTGAAGCACTTGGTGGGTCAAAGTGCTCACCACACATCTAGATAAGTTCCTTAGGGGGTCTACTTTCCAAAATGGTGTCACTTGTAGGGAGTTTCAATGTTTAGGCACATCAGGGGCTCTCCAAACGCAACATGGCGTCCCATCTCAATTCCAGTCAATTTTGCATTGAAAAGTCAAATGGCGCTCCTTCCCTTCCAAGCTCTGCCATGCGCCCAAACAATGGTTTACACCCACATATGGGGTATCAGCGTACTCAGGACAAATTGCACAACATTTTTTGGGGTCCAATTTCTTCTCTTACCCTTGGGAAAATAAAAAATTGGGGGCAAAAAGATCATTTTTGTGAAAAAATATGATTTTTTATTTTTACGGCTCTGCATTATAAACTTCTGTGAAGCACTTGGTGGGTCAAAGTGCTCACCACACATCTAGATAAGTTCCTTAGGGGGTCTACTTTCCAAAATGGTGTCACTTGTAGGGAGTTTCAATGTTTAGGCACATCAGGGGCTCTCCAAACGCAACATGGCGTCCCATCTCAATTCCAGTCAATTTTGCATTGAAAAGTCAAATGGCGCTCCTTCCCTTCCAAGCTCTGCCATGCGCCTAAACAATGGTTTACCCCCACATATGGGGTATCAGCGTACTCAGGACAAATTGTACAACAACTTTGGGGGTCCATTTTCTCCTGTTACCCTTGGTAAAATAAAACAAATTGGAGCTGAAATAAATTTTGTGTGAAAAAAAGTTAAATGTTCATTTTTATTTAAACATTCCAAAAATTCCTGTGAAACACCTGAAGGGTTAATAAACTTCTTGAATGTGGTTTTGAGCACCTTGAGGGGTGCAGTTTTTAGAATGGTGTCACACTTGAGTATTTTCTATCATATAGACCCCTCAAAATGACTTCAAATGAGATGTGGTCCCTAAAAAAAAATGGTGTTGTAAAAATGAGAAATTGCTGGTCAACTTTTAACCCTTATAACTCCGTCACAAAAAAAAATTTTGGTTCCAAAATTGTACTGATGTAAAGTAGACATGTGGGAAATGTTACTTATTAAGTATTTTGCGTGACATATGTCTGTGATTTAAGGGCACAAAAATTCAAAGTTGGAAAATTGCAAAATTTTCAAAATTTTCGCCAAATTTCCATTTTTTTCACAAATAAACGCAAGTTATATCGAATAAATTTTACCTTTAACATGAAGTACAATATGTCACGAGAAAACAATGTCAGAATCGCCAAGATCCGTCAAAGCGTTCCAGAGTTATAGCCTCATAAAGGGACAGTGGTCAGAATTGTAAAAATTGGCCCGGTCATTAACGTGCAAACCACCCTTGGGGGTGAAGGGGTTAATTTGTCTTTGACGTCTAAAAAACATGGTAAAATTTTCATAAACTGAAAGCACCAGCAGCATACCATCATAACCTTGAACTTGCCATAACTTTGAGATGCTTGAAAAAAAAAATGCACTGGATCATCTATTAAGAAGATTACAAGTATTTTACATTTAGATGACATTTTGCAAAGTGTCTGTTAAGTGTAGGCTTTCTAGTGTCCTCTTCAGTTTAAGCCTCGCTCCTCACATTTGTTCTTGGCAGAGAAATGTACACAATACCCAGACTGCAAGAGAACTGTAAAGTAACCTGGCAGCATCTGTGCCCCAGCAGAATCTCAGCCATGATGTGTAATAGTTTGGACCAGTCTTTGTTTAGATCTAGCCAATAAATCATCAAATAAGCACAGCACTGAAATGAAGTTACCCTGTGGCATTGCCATGAACGGAAGAGAATCTTCACAATAGGAGCAATTCCACAATCAGAACATTCATGTTCTGTGCTCTATACCCATGGCGCAGTTTAATAAAGAGGAGTGAAAATAAGGAAAGCTACATTACTAATGAAGGAACTGGGAAATAAAAGAAGTACTACCTATCAGTATACTGCGTTTAACCCTTTGGAAGCTTGCTTCCCACTCCTATGTCTATAAACCTCTATCATTCAATGGTGTATATATTTCATTCACCTGCTGTGTTTGGTTCCCAGATGCTGTAAGCTCATCTCACTTACGTTTACAGTTTATGATGATCCATGTTGGGCAGCAAGTTTATTTGTTTGTCTCTGCATTTCACTGCCTCCTGCTGTCTTAAAGGGCTTGTCCAGTCTTGGCCACTCCTATTGGCTATGAGTATGCATAACGCATACATACCCTTCATTTCCAGTCTGACACCTGCGAATCCCGTAGCGCACAGTGCATGCCTCAGGGGGATTCATGAGTTGGCAGTCACACAGAATGACTGTAGACTTATCGGTTTTGACTGGCAACCCCTTTAAGTTAGTTGATTGATTGTTAACGAGTTAAATTAGTGATAGATCTAAGATCAAACCTTCCTATATATTTAGACAGAGCTAAGGACATTTATGTAGATTTTATCCAAGTGCCAGTTAAACAAGGCAGTTGGACAGTTCAGGAGACAGGCAAGACATTGAAAGAAACTTGTCTCCGTGTAATTTGCATTGCAAAATGTATTCACCATTTGTAGCTGTATCATTAATATTCCAGCTGCTGCAATAACTCCTAACTACCGCTCTTTCACACACTGTACAGCTCTAACGCTCTTTTCACAATCTTAAACCGCACTGATCCATTTACTTCAACCACACAACACAAAGACACTCTCACAAATCATGTAACCATCTGCTTACTCTCTCTATTCTTCTCTTAGTTGCAAGAGATCTCTCTCCTAATCCTGGCCCTTCTTGTAAAAGTAAGTTTAACTCCTCCCCTGATACACTCAGAAACCCTATGAAACTCGTTAATGTTCCTTGCATGCCTTCTGTCTCTTAATTGTGCCCTTTGGA
The DNA here is from genome assembly GCF_051348905.1 of Ranitomeya variabilis. NCBI lineage: Eukaryota > Metazoa > Chordata > Amphibia > Anura > Dendrobatidae > Ranitomeya > Ranitomeya variabilis. Next base: position 338,659,669 of record NC_135236.1, read on the forward strand.
ATTCACTGTCAACGTGTAACAAACTCTCTTACATCCATTACTTTTCCTTTCAAATTCCCTTAACCTTCTGGCTCTTACTGAACCTTTGTTCCAGCAGCCGGACACCAAAGAAATAAACGTGCCATTAATACCCAGAAATTTATGACAAATTTGCAGTCATCATTGGCCCCAATCTCCTCCCTCTTATATCCTGACTCTGCACTGAAACATTATAATGAAACATTGCAAAGTGCCCTGGATGAAGCTGAACCTCCTACATTTAGAACAACTCGGCACAGATAGAGACAACCCCGGCACACACTGAAAACATGTTGTTTTCTCCAGCGGTGCTCCAGGTACTCCATACATCTGTGAAGAAAATCCAATTTGGCTAAACCCTGCCCTTCAACTCTAAAAACTCTAAAAACCAACTGAACACCCTTATCACTGCACTATCCAACAATCCTAAATGACTCTTTTGCCTTGAGGAGAGAATGAAAATGTCAGGCCCCAACAACCAACCTCAGTGCTGACAATTTGTTCAATTATTTCAAAGAAAAAATTAACCAGATCCTACACAAAATTTTCCCCAAATTCCATAATATCATGAATTGTCCTTCCTCTTGATCTGCATCTAGCTCACTTTCAGTCTTTGAACTTGTCACAAAAGAAGTTAACCCACTCCTTGCATCTTCTCACCCTACTACCTGCACCAGTGACACTATGCCCTCACATCTCCTTCAGTCCCTTTCCCTGGTTGATACCACTCACCTAACTAAAATATTTAATCTTTCTCACTCACCTGGTATCTTTCCCTCCTCATTTAAACACACCAACATACATTCATTACTTAAAAAAAATCATCCTTTGACCAGAAATGCACTGCTAACTATAAACCAGTCTCCAATCTTCCCTTCATCTTTAAACTCCTGGAATGCTTGGTTCACTACCATCTAATGTGCTATCTCTCCGATCACTCTCTTCTTGACCCTTTACAATCTGGTTTCCGCTCCTTACCTCCTTACACTGCACTGAAACTGCTCTTACTAAAATCTCTAATGATCTACAAACCGCTAAATCTAATGGTCACTACTCCCTTCTGATTCTCCTGGATCTCTCCTCCTCACTAGAGAGAGAATCTAAAACACAGAAAATCACATTGTATGATTTTTAAATAATTAAATTTAATATTATTGCATGAAATAAGTACTGATCACCTACCAACCAGCAATAATTTTGGCTCCCACAGACCGGTTAGCTTTTCTTTAAGAAGACCTTCTACTCTGCACTCATTCCCTGCATAAAAGACACCTGTCGACAAACTCAAAGAATCACACGTCAACCTGTCCACCATACCCAAGACCAAAGAGCTGTCTAAGGATATCAGAGACAAAATTGTAGTCCTACACAAGGCTGGATGGGAAACAGGACAATAGGCAAGCAGCTTGGTGAGAAGGCAACAACTGTTGGTGAAATTATTAGAAAATGGAAGAAACAAAAGATGACCGTCAATCTTTCTCAGTCTGGGGCTCCATGCAAGATCTTGCATCACTAGGTAATGAGGATTCTGAAAAAGGTCAGGAATCAGCCCAGAACTACACAGGAGGACCTGTTCGATGACCGGAAGAGAGCTGGGACCACAGACTCAAACATTACCTTTAGTAACACACTACGCCTTTATGGATTTAAATCCTGCAGGGCACGTATGCTCTCCTTGCTCATAACAGCACATGTCCAGGCCCGTATGAAGTTTGCCAATGACATCTGGATGATTCAGAAGAGGCATGGGAGAAGGTCATGTGGTCAGAGGAGATCAACATAGAACTTTTTCATATCAACTCCAGTAGGAAGAAGGATGAGTACAAGCCCAAGAGCACCGTCCCAATCGTGAAGCATGGTAGGGGAAACATCATACTTTGGGGGTGCTTTTCTGCAAAGGGCACAGGATGACTGCACCATATTGAAGGCAGGACGGATTGATTAATATATCTCAAGATTTTGGCCAAAAACCTCCTTCACTCAGTAAGCACATTAAAGATGGGTCATGGCTAGGTCTTCCAGCATGACAATGACCAGAAAAACACAGCCAAACCAACTAAGAAGTGGCTTTGTAAGAAGTATTTCAACGTTGTGAAGTGGCCTAGCCAGTCTCCTGACGTGAACCCAATTGAAAATCATAGAAGAAAGCTGAAACTCAATGTTGCCCAGCAACAGCCCCAAAACCTGAAAGATCTGGAGAAGATCTGTATGCAAGAGTGGGCCAAAATCCCTGCAAACAAAGGTTTCTGTACCACTAAGTTCTGCTTTTCTATTGTATCAAATACTTATTTTGTGCATTAAAATGCAAAATTCAATATTTAACAATCATAGCATGTGATTTTCGAGATTTTTTTTGTAAAGATTTGGTCTCTCACAGTTGAAGTGTACCGCCAATAAAAATTACAGGCCTCTCCATTCTTCTAAATGGGAAAACTTGCAAAATCGTCAATGTGTAATACTTATTTTTCCCCACTGTATGCCCGATATTGACATTTCCATGTGTGGGTCTGCCATTACTCCCCAGTAACATGCCTGCTGTCTTGGTTTCTCATTTGAGAGTTTTTCTTTCACCCTCTGCATCTGAGCAGTCTGTCGCTCATGTCACCTACACCTCCAAAACATCTCTAGAATTTGACCTGCAAAAACACTTTCTGTTATTCTTATTTATTCTCATCTGGACTATTGCAACCCTGTACTAATCGATGTCCCTCATACTAAACTCTCCCCTCCAATCCGTCCTGAATGCAGCAGCCAGGATTATATTCCTTTCCAACCGCTACACCGATGGCTCTACCATGTGCCAGTTGTTGCATAGGTTGCCCATCCGCTTCAGAGTCCAATATAAGCTAACCACTCTCGCCCACAAAGCGCTGCATGGTTCAGCTACATCTCCCCTCTCGTCTCCACCTACCACCTTACTAGCGCCCTCTGTTCTGCTAACGATCTAAGACTAACATCCTCAATAATCCAAATCTCTCAGTCCTGTCACCAAGACTTCTTGCATGCTGCACTAATTCTTTGAAATGCGTTAGCCAGGACAATTTGATAAATTCCCAATAGTCACAGTTTTAAGCGTGGCCTGAAAATGCATTTCTTTAGACTGGCCTATCGCGCCACCTCACTTACCTAACTATTCCCGTTTTCCCCATACAAATTTTTTGTCAAAATCAGGACCCTCATAGCTTACACCCCGTCCACATACTTAATAGCCATCTATGTCTGTACACATAGTGGCTGGTGACCAGTTCACACAGAGTTGTCTGAATACCCTATTATATTGATGGCTGGACCATACAAAATAAGCACTTTTTACCTTTCGTTTCTTCCCTACTTCTTCATAGATTGGAAGCTTGTGAGCAGGGCCCTCACTCCTTTTGCTAGCTGTTGAGTTGTGTGTTATTTTGTAATTTCTTTATCGTCTGTACAAGTCCCCTCTAAAATATAAAGTGCTCCAAAATATGTTGGTGCTACAGAACTAAAAGTTCTTATTATTGCAGTATGGATCATTGTAAAGACACATGTAAAATATCTGGGAAATATATTTAAGCTACAAAGGGAAAATATTCTGAAGGGGTTGGTGTCTATACAGGTAAATTAAAGGCTTTCAATATTAAGAGAAAATAGCCATTGATGTGAGGCTTGGAGACAGGCGCTACCGATTTTTTATTTTTTGCTCAAACTTTAGACAAAGATTGTAAAAAATACGTCTCGGTGCAGAATTTGTTCCTTCCTTCATTGATGACAATTCATTTCAGGGAGGGGGCAAAGGCTGTCACAGTGACTGCAGCCTCTGCCCTCCAATGACGCTGGGATAGTCAGACAAAGCGTTATCGCACAGGAAGTAGGGGAAAAATGCAATACATGTTAGATATCGTAGAGAGTCTGAAATGCAAGCATACTCAAAATTAGTTTAGATTACGGCTCTAAATAGATAAGCATTTAAATTCAAATTAATTTAACCATCGGTCCACCCCTTTAGGATACGTACGTGCACACCCTCGACAAGTTTTGAAATTAAATCTACTGTTATTGATATTCATAATACTAATAATGAAAATGCACTGTCTAATCATCTGTACAGTGTCAATATACCGGTAATAAACGGACTGCATGCTGTACGCACTGTAATATATGTGAGCAGACATTAATTCACAGCAGGACTACAAAGGAAGAACACATGAAAAGCCTGCACTGGTGGCATGGAAATTCAAACAAACAGAACATGCTGGCATCTGTTTGTACTAAATGAGTCATGATGCAAAAACTGTACAAGGCTTTATAGGGTTATTCCACACAAATAGAATTAATCTGATTAAATATTTCTAGGCAAGAAAATATGCAGATATAAAAGTTCATTTCAGCTAAAAGAAATGGCTAAATGCTACATGAATTTGTCAGTTTCATAAAATCATACTGATTCACCTTCCATAAGCTGACCATAGGTTGACCTTGGGTATGAGGGAGTATGAATGTCATACAGTATTTACAAAACTGGTTATTACGGAGTCCAGATAAAAAGGTCACTTGATAAGTCAGCCTAATTCAAAACAATGCCTATTTTGTCCAAAACAAAATTCTTTATGCCCCAACACAGAATTACCTCTGGACAATCTAAAAAAAAAAAAAAAAAAAGTATATTGGCACACATCCTATGCAATATAGCGTGACTTACATTAGTATTCAATCACCAAAATATTCGGAACATTAGTCTGTATCACAAGCGAAATTTTTAAGCAGTGCATTAATGCAGAATGAGCTGTCAAAAAATCAGGGTGTGGTTACAGATGCCACTCATAGTATAGTGAGCGATGGCTGAAAGCCGTGGCTGCTGGGAGGAATTAAAGTTAATTTTTAGTGATGAGCGAATATACTTGTTACTCGAGATTTCCCGAGCATGCTCTGGTGACCTCCGTGTATTTTTTAGTGCTCGGAGATTTAGTTTTTCTTGCCGCAGCTGAATGATTTACATCTATTAGACAGCTTGATTACATGTGGGGATTCCCTAGCAACCAGGCAACCCCCACATGTACTTATGCTGGCTAACAGATGTAACTCATTCAGCTGCGGCGATGAAAACTAAATCTCCGAGTACTAAAAGATACTCGGAGGACATCCGAGCGTGCTCGGGAAATCTCGAGTAATGAGTACATTCGCTCATCACTATTAATTTTCAAACCGATGCCACACTTTCAGTACAGCAAAAGGTCACTTACACAATGCTACAGACATGCAGATTAACCCATATCTGCAGGTCAATAGAATCATCTGACCTGACATGTTTCCTTATATGTAGTCGACATTGCCTCAGTCTCTGACAGATAGGAGATAAACTCATCCTCTTATGGTTCAGAAACAGGAAGAAGAGAAGTGGCTCAGTGATACGGCCAATGAGGAGGTAGCATCCTGGCCCTCTGCTTAAACATCTGATAAATCCTGATGGAGGGCAGCAAAACTAGAGGCAATAGATGAAGAACAGAGTTGTAGATAAGGTAGTTGAGGTAGAGCTTTGAGGCAAGTTATGAAAACGAGATGATCCCCATTGGGCTGGGCAATCTAGTTGGACATCCAGTCAATGATCGAATAGTGTAGTCATAGCCACGAAAGTCCCACAAACACTAGTGTGTCGACAAAATTAAAAAAATTATTTCATCAATGTACAGCTGTCACGGGTGTGTCAGGTGTGGCAGACAGCCATCTTGGATCAGGATGTAGAAGGTCTTTGCGTTTAGCTCAAGCACCTTCTTTATTTTGGAATCTCCTTTGACCAATTTCAATGGCTTCCAGTATAGCTACTCAGGGAGAAGATTCTGAAGATGCTTCAGATGTGGAATTCGGAAATCTATTATGCCCTAAACATCCCTATATAGGTTCTACACCTATCGCTGAGCAGAAACCTACCGTATTTTTCTGACTATAAGGCTGCCGTCACACTAGCAGTATTTGGTCAGTATTTTACATCAGTATTTCTCAGCCAAAACCAGGAGTGGGTGATAAATGCAGAAGTGGTGCATATGTTTCTGTTATACTTTTCCTCTAATTGTTCCACTCCTGGTTTTGGCTTACAAATACTGATGTAAAAATACTGACCAAATAATGATAGTGTGATGGCAGCCTAAGGCTGGGATCATACAGACTGCGAGACTCGGAAGTATTTCTCGCATGTGTGATCCCGGCCTTAGACACACTTTTTTCCCAAAAATTTTAGGGAAAAAAACAAGGGTGCGTCTTATAGTCGGAATGTACTTACAATTAGCGTGGTGGCAGCAGGAGCCAGGCGATTTTTCCAGTGGTCCAACGTTGCAGGGCGATGATCTCACTCCCATCCCAGCCTGGTGCTGCAGGTTCGGCGGTGCTCGGTGGTGCAGGGGCTCTGGTGAGATTTTGTGAAAAGCCGGAGAACCCGCACTTCCATTGCCTCGATGCTGTTGCCTCCGGGAAAATGGCCACCAGAGGCGGCACACGCGCAGATTGAGATCTCGGCAACAACAGCAATGGATGTGCGGGGGCTCTGGGCTTTCACAAAATGATGGCAGAGCCCCCACACCACCGAGCACCACCGAAACTGTTGCACCAGTCTGGGTCATATCATCGCTGGACCACGAAACCCTGGACCCTGTGACTCCACTCCACCAGCGCTGCCAATCCCCCCAGAGTAAGCTGAATTCAGGACTGTAAGACTGACCCCCATTTGATGCATTAATTTTTTTCCCCCATTTTCCTTCTGAAAATTTGGGTTGCATCTTATAGTACAAAAAATACAGTAATCCCTGCCTGACCCTGGCGATAAGCCCTGGTTAGGGAATGACGGGGTAGGCATTAGTCGATAACCGCTAAAGAGAGCTGGGATAAACGAACAAGGGGAACACTTATCTAGTAGACTCAGATGTAACACTGACATCCTCCAGCAACACCAAAGAGGATGACAGCCGACTGCTATAGCTCAAAGCCTCAAGAGGGGGAAATGGAAATATCACCGACAACTCTCAGCAGCAGGCTGGGAGTCTATAAACATCCCGGTCCAAGTGTGTCAACTAGAGCTGGAGAAAGATTGCCACTGGGTCTAAGAGTTAGAAGGGTTAAGAAGGTGTCTGCAAAGCTAAACGAAGTGACCTTCTGCAGTTTGATGCCGTGCAACTGTCTGCAGCTTCTGACATACCCAGGACAAAAGCATTCTTTAAAATGCAAGCCCACTTTGGTGGCAAGAGAAAACGCAGACGATAGCCAAAAGACCATAATTGTTCCAGGCCAGATCATCAGTCAAAAAACTGAATTGAATGGCATAATGTGCCACCCCTATGCTTCACAGTAGGTATGATGTTTGGATGCAACTCAGCATTCTGTCTCCTCCAAACGCGATGAGTTTTGTTTCTACCAAACAGTTCTACTTAGGTTTCATCAGACCATATGACATTCTCCCAAAACTCATCTGGATAATCCAAATGCTCTCTAGCAAACTTCAGACTGGTCCAGACATGTACTGGCTTAAGCAGGGGGCACGTCTGGCACTGCAGGATCTGAGTCCCTGGTGGCGTACTGTGTTACTGATGGTAGCCTTTGTTACTGTGGTCCCAGCTCTATGCAGGTCATTCACTAGGTCCCCCTGCGTGGTTCTGGGATTTTTGCTCACCGTTCTTGTGATCATTTTGTTCCCACAGGGTGAGATCTTGAGTGGAGCCCCAGATCAAGAGAGATTATCAGTGGTCTTGTATGTCTTCCATTTTCTTATTATTGCTCCCACAGTTCACACCAAGCTGCTTGCCTATTGCAGATTCAGTCAGTGGTGTCCTTCAACAGCGCGTTGGTCTTCACCATAGTGGAGTTTGGCGTGTGACTGTTTGAGGTTGTGGACAGGTGTCTTTTCTACTAATAATAAGTTCAAACAGGTGCCATTACTACAGGTAATGAGTGGAGGACAGAGGGGCCTCTTAAAGAAGAAGTTACACGTCTGTGAGAGCCAGAAATCTTGAAAGTTTTTAGGTGGCCAAATACTTATTTTCCACCATAATTTGCAAAATAAATCTTGCCAGATCAGACAAGGTGATTTTCTGCATTTGTTTTCTCATTTTGACTCTCATAGTTGTGGTCTACCTATGATGTCAATTACAGGCCTCTCTCATCTTTTTAAGTGGGAGAATTTGCACAATTGGTCGCTGACTAAATACTTTTTTCCCCACTGTATTAGGCTGTGGCAGGAATTGAGGCTTGAGTGGTGAAACCACAAGAGTCTGAGGCAGTGCGTCCATAAGAGGTGAGTGATTTTGCAAAGCCTGGACAAGCTACTATTGGTTCATAGCCAGTTGTTAAACAGTCAGGGCAAAGCACATGACATAATGCAATCAATAGGTTAGTGAAGAATAAAGTCGGGGGTTAACCAACAGGACTGAAGTTATGGAGGAGCCACAGGAGTTTTGTGAAATGAATGCACATTGTGAATGGATTCTCAATACTAAGACAGGAGTGTGTCTCTAACTGGGCCTTACGAGGCTTAGGAAAATGGTATTACAGTAACACGCCGAGCAACTTGTAATACTCAACAGGAAATACAATAAAGGGATGCAGCCAAAGGGGAAGGGAGCAGAGCCCATCTTAGCTGAGACAGTTGTGTAACTAAAATTTGCTAATTGATTACCAAAGAGAAAGGTAAGAATTGTCACTGTGGACTGTGCAGCCATGTCAGCTTTCACCAAGTTCTACTGATACAAGCTCATCCAAGGCTCACAGAAACTGCTTGAGCACATTTTGGAACTGCTCTCAGTAGCAGAACTAAAACATTTTAAGGAAGTTCGGTGGCTTAGTGGTTAGCACAGTAGCCTTTAAGCGCTGGAGTCCTGGGTTCAAATCTCACCAAGAACAACATCTGGTTTGTATGTTCTCCCCGTGTTTGCGTGAGTTTCCTCCGGTTTCCTCCCACATTCCAAAGACATACTGATAGGGAATCTAGATTGTGAGCCCCATCGGGGACAGCGATGACAATGAGTGCAAACTGTAAAGCGCTGTGGAATATGTTAGCGCTATAAAAAAATAAAGATTATTTATTTATTTATTTAAGGGAGACTGCAAAAGGGTAAATGTGCCAAAATACTATGAAACGTTGGCCAAACCGCATATTCTGGCAGAAATGGAGGATTTTCTTATGCATGTTAAAGCATTACCAAAATGTCCAAACTAACAGCTATTGAAGGTGCATGACCATCCTTAGGAGTATAACGTGTCTCCTGATGTTTTGTTTATACAGTGGCTTGTAAACGTAACTCCACCCAATCCCCCACCCCCCGCACTCCTTGGCATTTTGCTACCCCACAACCTGGAATTTCACAGTTATTCTTGAGGGCTTGCATCAGTTCATGTAAGGAACATGCCTACAACTGAGAGCATTTGGTTTTATTTTTATTGGGAAGCAAACAGCAAATAGGACAGAATTAATGAAAACTTCAGTGTGCATAGCTATTCACCTCCCTAAAGGCAGTATTTTGTAGAATCTCCTTTTGCGCCAATTACAGTTGCAAGATGCTTTGGATAAGTCTCTATGAGCTTTCCACATCTTGGTTTTCTCTGTTCAACAGCAATCTTCAAGTTTGACCACAAAATCACAAATGGATTAAGGTCTGTGCTTTGACAAGGCCATTCCAAAACATTTATAAAGGTTTCCCCTTAAACCACTTGAGTGTTGCTTGAGGCCCCTTTCACACATCAGTTTTTTGCCATCAGTCGCAATCCGTTAAATCTTGAAAAAAAACGAATCCGGTGACTAATGCGACAAATCCTGTATAAGCCAATGGGGCGTTTTCAGCACAAAAAAAGTATATATGGTAATATGTTTTACTAATACATACAATTAATACCAATGCTCCAACAAAATACTATTAAAAATAATACCTGTTTTTAGCAATGTCACAAATTATAACTAAGTAATTAGGGCAGGATAAAAAAAACTATTTTACAGCTGAATTGCCATTTTTCTTTTCCAGTGGTTAGCCATGTAGTTTCCTACTGAAAGCACATATATGTTAATATATTTTCCAAGCAATTATTTCTGTTTATAGCTCATTTGACACTAAAGTCCTGACCATTTCCCCAGTCAATATAAAGAGGCTTTTAAAAGCAAAAAATAATTAACGCTTTCTTACAAAGATAAAGCGACTGTGGGAAAAAAAAGGCCTTCTATGGTTATAAAATCGTTCTTAAATGCTTGCTACATTTAAATACACTCATGCCTTTTTCTATTCCTATTACTACTAAGGATAGCTGCTACCACATCATTTAAGTATATTTCAGCTGTACGATATATTGGCATATAGTGATTTATATGGAAAAAGAAACAAAATTAAATTCAAAGATACGAGTTACCAAAAAGTGCTAAACTCAAAATCCAGATTACAAGATTACAAAACCAATGTTCATTAACTCTTTTCCTTCATGGAGAAATCCAGGAACCAGGGCACCAGCCATCCTCCTTTGGTAACTTTATTGGTACAGAAGAATCACAACATTTCGGCCATGCAGGTCCATTAATAAGCCATATAAATGAGAGGTACGTGGATGGTTACACGAAGTGTGAATGGAGAATAGAGTGGTGAATGGGACTCATCTATTGCAAGTATAAGCCCTATCCTTCATGGCTATTTTCCAGATTTTGTTGTATCTACATTGTTCCCTTTCCTTCTATCAAGAGCCATAACCTTTTTTATTTTTTAGTAGCCACAGCTTCCATAGAAACTTTGCAGATAAGTGAATTCGATTGACTTTCTACTTTTTTCCTCATTAATCATGGAAGTGCTGCCTCAATTCTTGCTAGCTATAACTTTACAGTAAGAAATGGCTTTAATCACAAAGAAAAAAAAATATTCATGCAGCCCATCTTAGGATTGCAATTTACTTATATAAAATAGAGGACTTTACATGGCAGCAGAAATCATTACAGAGATCATTGCCATGTGCCACTTTATTGTCATGTTTATTTTTGGAAAAAAAAAAAAAGTATTTCGAAGCAAGGTTTATGATATTTGTACGGTATGGTTATTTAATGGGTGCTTCAGCTTTACAGTCAACAACCACCTAACCACAAAGGAAAATAAAATCATACATGTAGCCTACAATCGGAAACCAGTTTACATATATAAAAGATGATAAGACTCAATATGTTCCTAAACTAAAACATCTACTAACAATAAAACAACCGAAGAGAGGACCTTTCATATTAGAAACAACAATGTAAAGATGCAATTAGCAATACTCTTATTTAGCAAGTAAAAGCACAGCAGTTTGATAATTATATTGATATAGTGCTCAGCATACTTCAGCAACATTTGTCTATATCCACACGTAATTGGTGGAAATACAGCAAAGTAGTCAATTTGATCTTAGTGGCTAAGCAATGAGAATGTTTGTACACATCAACTGTAAATGATGAAGAGTGTCATCTGGAGCAAATGTATAGATTGACTGGCTTACTTGACTTTTGGAATGTCTCCAGCTCCCATAATAATAAATGACATTTATTATTATTATTATTACTATTATTATATAGAAAGCATTTATAGGAGTGCTACAATAAACGGAGACTTCTAGTGTACACAGGCCTATTTTACAGTGATTTGTTATCAACCTTCACTCTGTGCCAGTCATTGCACTAGTTATCCATCTGATACAGAGTACAATTATAAACTTATCACTATTGTCCACAAAGCTCTGCACAGTCCCTGACCACAATACGTCTCCTCCCTCATCTCAGTCTACCACCCTACCCATGTCCTCTGTTCCTCTAATGACCCAAAACTAACATCCTTTATAATACGAACCTCACACTCTAGTCTCCAAGACATCTCTCATGCTGCGCCATAAAAACACATTTCTTTATATTAGGCTACCGGGTGTGCCATAAAAACACATTTTACGTTTGTACATGTCCCTTCTGAATTGTAAAATGCTACAGAATATGTAGGCGTTATAGAAATAAAAATAATTATTTTTGTTATAACACTGTCCCCAACAATTAACCCCTTCCCGACCTGTGACACAGCATATGCGTCACAGGTCGGGAAGGCACCGACTTTCATGACGCATACGCTGTGTCACAGGTCGGGAAGGGGTTAAAGGCCCGATTCATGAAACTATTTTCGCCAGAACTCTGTCATAAAAGTTAGCAAAAATTATGCGCAAAACTCAAAGTTGTGCAAAAAATTGTGTTTTTTGTGTCCGCCCCAGGCGGATTTTTCTAAATGGGCAGAGCTGGGGTAGGATGGGGTGTGACTAACCCCCCCTGACAAAGCCCATGTGAAACGCGCATAGGGGTACACGTGCGGCAGACATCACAACTATGGGTAAGAACCATTGAAGGAATGTGATTTTTGGTGGATGCCATGTACTAATACGGTTTGGAACCACATCTCAATACATGTCACTTTGACTAGATTGTAATTGATATGGCCACCTCCATCATCACTATTTAAACTATGGGTATTATTTGAAGCACTGTCACTGTACTAGTATTTAAGTTCATTGTATCCTATTGGTTGTGTTGTTTGTATGCATGTGATTGCTGCACCTGAATCTTTATCTTTTTTCAAACTCTGTGCATGATTTGACTATGTTCTATGTTGTTTCGGTGCCTTATATTTATTAGCAAAAATAAAACTATTTGGATTTTACTTTTGTTGGATTGTGGTACTCCATTTTTTCTTTTTGTTTATAGTATTGTTAGGAGTAGTTTCATGGCTATTGCATGTGGTGGTTGGGTTACCCAGGCCTGAGGCCACCCCTACTAATATGGATACTGTCCTATAGATTTTGTATGCCATAATATAAACAGTGAAGGAAATAATTATTTGATCCCTTGCTGATTTTGTAAATTGTAACTTTGACCAACTGACAAAGACATGAACAGTCCATAATTTTAAGGATAGGTTAATTTTAACATTCAGAAATAGAATATAAAAAATAAAATCTACAAAATCACATTGTATAAATTATATAAATTTATTTGCATTCTGCAGGGAGAAATAGGTATTTGATCCCCTACCACCCATTAAGAGTTCTGGCTCCAGTAGACCAGTAAGACGCTACTAATTAACTCATTACCTGCATTAAAGACAGCTGTCTTACATAGTCGCCGTTATAAAAGACAACTGTCCACAGATTCAGTCAGTCAGACTCTAACCTCTACAACATGGGCAAGACCAAAGAGCTTTATAAGGATGTCAAGGACAAGATCATAGACCTGCACAAGGCTGGAATGGGCTAAAAAACCATAAGTAAGACGCTGGGTGAGAAGGAGACAACTGTTGGTACAATAGTAAGAAAATGGAAGAAATACAAAATGACTGTCAATCGACATCGATCTGAGGCACCATGTAAAATCTCACCTCATGGGGTATCCTTGACCATGAGGAAGGTGAGAGATCAGCCCTAAAACTACACTGTCACGGAGTTATCGTGACAGAGCAGTACCAGAAGACCGCAGCGTCTGATGGCTCCTGCTTCACCACAGAGAAGAAGCACTTCTCCAGTTTATTAAATGTGTTTGTTTTCTTTCAGCAGGACAGGGGTTAATCGGCCATGTGGTAATCCCTGCATTCAGCTGTGCTGGGTTAGCCACTACTCTCTCCTATAAAGCTAGGCCTTCAGGCCAGATCCTTGTCTGAGATAGCACTTGCTAGATAGACCTTAAGAGTGAAGAGCTGGTGTCTGGAGAGCTGGAGTTTGTTGTGCGACCGTTGCTTGATTTGTACGCTTGGAAATTCCTCATCCCTTACCTGCTTTATTTTCTTCCCCCGTCCTTCACACCCTGGTGAATACCTCTGTTATTTGTGAGAGTATATTTGTGTGAGTGGAATTTTCTTTTACCCTTGTTTTTTGTTCCCCTGTCGGTCGGGTTGGTGTACTGCGGTACACGGTAGCGCCTCTCTTCCCCAGGCAGGGAAGGGGACAGACGCAGGACTGCAGTTAGAAGACAGGGCAAGGGCGGAGGCCCCGGCATTCTCGCCATCTGAGGTATCCTGGGGAACAGGGCGAGTTAGGGTGCCCCCTAATGCTAGGGCCAGGAAAGATGCCCCTAGTCCCAGTTTACTTGCCAGTCCTATCGTGACATACACGGGGGGAACTTGTTAATGATCTCAAGGTAGCTGGGACCACAGTCACCAAGAAAACCATTGCCAACACATTAAGCCGTAAAGGTTTAAAATCCTGCAGTGCCCGCAAGGTACCCCTGCTCAAGAAGGCACATGTGCATGCCCGTCTGAAGTTTGCCAACAAATACCTGGATGATTTTATGAGTAGCTGGGAGAAGATGCTGTGGTCAGATGAGACAAAAATTGAGCTCTTTGGCATTAACTCAACTCGCTGTGTTTGGAGGAAGAAAAATGCTGCCTATGACCCAAAGAACACCGTCCCCACTGTCAAGCATGTCGGTGAAAACATTACGTTTTGTTGGTGTTTCTCTGCTAAGGGCACAGGACTACTTCACTACATCTTCCAATAGGTGGCGCTATAGAGTTAAGTCCTCTTTTTTTCAGCAGAGGCAATTTGCATACATCAATAGAATGGATGGAACCATATACCATAAAATTCTAAGTAACAACCTCCTTCCCTCTGCCAAGACATTAAAAATGGGTGATGGCTGGGTCTTCTAGCAAGACAATGACCCAAAACATACAGCCAAGGCAACAAAGAGTGGCTCAAAATGAAGCACATTAAGGTCATGGAGTGGCCTAGCCAGTCTCCAGACCGTAATTCCATAGAAAACTTATGGAAGGAGTTGAAGCTCCGAGTTGCCAAGCTACAGCCTTAAAATCTTAATGATTTAGAGATGCTCTGCAAAGAGGAGTGGACCAAAATTCCTCCTGACGTGCGCAAACCTCATCATCAACTACAAAAAACGTCTGACTGCTGAGCTCGCCTACAAGGGTTTTGCCACCAAGTATTAAGTCTTGTTTGCCAGAGGAATCAAATACTTATTTCTCCTTGCAAAATGCAAATAAATTTATATAATTTATACAATGTGATTTTCTTGATTTTATTTTTGATATTCTCTTAATGTTAAAATTAACCTACCCTTAAAATTATATAATGTTCATGTCTTTATCAGTGGGCAAACTTACAAAATCTGCAAGGCATCAAATAATTATTTCTTTCACTGTAGACACAGGAACATCTTTATGTAAATTATTCCAAAAGTCTGTGGAACAACCCCTTTCATTGGGAACCCTTGCTTTAATTATTCAGTAGCAATTCTAATTAACTTACAAATAAATGAGTGGTCAATACTAGTGCTAAATATAGTGTTTGGCGAGTGTGTGGATAATGTGTGCATGTCTGACAATGTCATCCTCTCAGTGTTCAGACAGGGTGCACCCCTGGGGATACGAGAGCTACCGAACAGGATGAGGCCATTCATTTAATAGATGCCTGCCTATCACAGGTGCCCTGTCACCTTCTGTTAATTACATTTGGCTTGTACTAATCAGCGAGCTCCAAAAACAATCTGCACAGTCACAATCTGAACCTTTACAGAAAGGACTAGAAAAAAAGCCCATTGAATAGGATTCAATACCGAAAAGGCAGTAAGGTAACAAAGCAACATATGAACACAGCAGCAATGTGCTTCAATTTAGCCTGACTTGTCTGAAAAATCTTTCTATTGTGACAAAGAAAAAAAAAGCCAAAACACACAACAGTATAAATAAAAGGTCACTGAATTCTCAAATGTCAAGTTCAATGAAGACATGGCATAATAAACTGCTCACATTCAGAAACAGACAAACTTAAATGGCAATATGGCTATGTACAAATCAGCAATAAGGTGGTCTTCATTGCACTTTTTTTTATCTTGCTGCATGTCACGTAGTGACTAGTGGGAAGGCAAAGAATCCCAGCACTCACGTAGTACTCACATTGAGTAGTAGCTGTTTTCTTGCAATCAAAGTAAATTTGGATTTGCTTTGATTGCAATAAAACAGCTAATACTCAATACGCGAGTGCCTTCCCATTTATACTTCCTCCACGAGCACCACACCAGAACACGGAGTGCTGACCACGCCGTGCTTTTTCCCCACTTAGTGACTAGTGACTGTGGGCCCTATCTGATCCCTCGAACTAGGGGACACCCTAGTCTATCCGTGTCCCCAGGAAGGTGGAAATACCCGGGTCACGTACCTTACTATGCTCCAATCTTAAACCTAATCTGTTCACGCCGCCACCCAGGGAGGTATGAGGCTGAAATGTATAGGTTTACGAACCGAGGGCGGCGGTGCTGTGCGCGACGCATCATTGGGTGGTGTGTTAGTATGGATGCTTTATAAACCGGGACCCTTGGAGACATGACAGGCACAACTTTCCTTCCCCTTGATAAAGCGGTACGCGAAACGCGCGTCGGGGTTTCAGTGATACTGAGGACAGGCGGACTATATGGGTATGTGTTGGCTGCTATTTTGATTAAATCTTTCATGCATTCTTGCACTATGCACTTTAAGGCTAACTTTGCTATGGCTCTTTATGCATGTTAATATATTGATGCCTTACATATAATCCCAGAGCCTGAATATATTCATTACCTCTATCCTGTTTGTGCACTTTGCTTGAGTAAAAATCCTTTCCTCTCAACTTCTGATTTTATATATATAGTATTCGTATTAATTGTATTTCAATAAAATTTCAATCTTTTTACCTTTCCTCTCTGAGTGGTGTGTTAAGGTACTTTGTACCTATCTATTGGGTTAATGTATAGGTTTACACTAACCAGACAGACAGGGGAAGACGGACAGGGACGAAAGAACACTACAAACACACAAATATACTCAAAAAATAACAGAGTGGAACACAGGGGAGGGACTGGTAGGAGACACCAAATAGGAAAGGATAAACATGCAAACCAACTCCATGCAGAAATCTCCTGAACAACTCTCCAACCGCCGACTCCAAACACTGAATTTCTCCTCCAACACCTAACCAGGAAGTAAAAACTATCACTGGCAATTACCAAGTGACAGTGGCGAGCATATATACCAGAGGGGAGTGGCCAAGACAGAACAGCTGAGGCAATTCAGGATTGAGAGCTCTAGGAGATCAACTGAACTGATTAACCATTGCAATGAAAGAGCAAAGAAAACCCTGTACTGTTTAATAGGATGCTGAAGCTGCTCTAATCAGTGCAGAATTTCGTGTGACCAGACGATGTAATCTTCTGACCCTTCTCTGTTGCTGTATACTGCTGACACTGCATATGCTGATCTGGAGGTCACAGCAATGTGCTCTATGAATCCATTATTTATAAATTAGTTCTAGATTACAGTACGTAAAATGATAGAAGTGGGCTAGCTATATCAACAAGTGTACTCGTAATACATCTTAGATGGTCAGTATAGGCAGCCATGGCTCTTTTGTTTGCTTACTTTCCTTGCTTGCTTAGTGATCAAGAGCCACTTTTTATGTTAAAGCGAACCGGTCATAAGGATTTTGCTAAGCAAACTACAGGCATTGTCAGGATGGTGTTGTTACACTGGTTAGATTGATAAATGGGTTGAATAAATCCATCTTGTGGTTGTTTAACCTGTGTTTGCAGTTTTGAGTTAATGAGACGCTCACGCTCTGGGGCGTGCCAGTGGGCAGGTCTTTTTTCATGCTCTGGCCTCATGATCATCATTCTGGACTTAAATGACAGTCTACTGAACCTTCAGCTATCTTCAACAAAATGGAGCATGTGCCTCATGTATGGAGGACCAGCGTGGGAAAGTGAACAAGAAAAGTAGTCGCCACTGAACAAAGCAACGCTCCTGCACTGGTCCCTGAAACACAGTGGGCAGTGCTTGTTCAGATTGAGAGCATTGCTTTTTGATAAATGATACTGTGCATACGCCACTGGAGCAATTTTCTGGAAGAAAAAGTTAGCAGAATTTTATATCACAGTGAGGAAAAAAATAATTACATTTTTATCACTAAAGTCTTGTTTTAGCCCCATATTTTACATTTTCACAAGGGGAATTAGGTATAAATGATCACTTAATTTGGTACACAACTTCACGTGAACAAGACAATACCCCACATGTGATGGTACAGTATTGTTTAACCACACAGTGAGACTCGGGAGGGACAGAGGGCTATTTAACTTTTGGAGGCAGATTTTCCTAGAATTTGCAGACTCCATTTGCAGAGCCTTTAAATGCCAAAAGATCAAAGGAAACCTCCCTCAATTGATCACAATTTGGAAATTACACCCTTTTGGGAATTCATCTACAGGTGTAGTCATGATTTTTACTCCTTAGGTGTTTTCCAGAAAAAAGCAGCAATGGATGTTGCAGAGTGAAAATGCAAATATGCCATTGTAGTGCCCGTACGTTGTGCCCAGTTTGTGATTCTGGAGACACACACCCCACAAATTAAATGGGCTCTCATCACTGCAGTAATGTCAAACACATGGCTAGAAGGGTTTAGCTGCGGTTTAGGCACACTGGAGCTCAGGAGAAGGGGCATTTGGATTTCGGAGCATGGATTTTGCTGGATTTCTTTTGATGGGAGCCATGGCACTTTTCCAGAGTATTTGGTCTACCAGTAATGCGGACATAGGGAGCAGCAGTTTGTGAGAGTAAAAAAGCTCTCAACTTTAAGAAACATATTTAAGAGAATTAACGTGCTGCCTAAAAAAAGAGGACAGATTCCCCAACCAAGGTATAAGTGACCTTTTTTAAATGGATGGAAGTCTATCTTTCTTACAAAAAAAGAACACACAAATGACCAAGACCACCCTACAATAAGGAGGTCCAGGTCATGGTAATCCAAGGTATTGTGTCGTGGATGAAGTGGATCAAGCAAGACACCGAAAAGTCATTAGTAAAACCCGTGTCTGAAGGTCCATCAGAATACAGGAGACAATTATATCCTAATGCAGAATCATTTTAGGATAATTGCTTTCCAAACTACCAGAAATGACATGGTGATGCATTTTAGTAATCGGAAGTGAGGACAGAAGGAGGAGGGCAATATGTGTTCCATGAGACCAGAAGTGACTCCGTCGTGCGTTCCAAAGACCAGCGCGATCAATTGGAATCCCAGAGTCACATACTGGCTGTGCATGATGAGTAGGCACCTTTTTCACAACATCACAGCTCTGAATGGGCTGGACAAAAGAGGGTAAGTCCCTAAACATCCATATTCAACTGAATTAATAGTCCATTGGTTATATACATCTACTATATAATTGTCTAAGGGTCACTTCCGTTCTTTCTGTCTGTCCTTCTGTCTGTCTGTCACGGATATTCATTGGTCGCGGCCTCTGTCTGTCATTGAAATCCAAGTAGCTGATTGGTAGCGGCAAAACGGCCACGACAAATCAGCGACGGGCACAGTCCGGCGGCAAATGGCCGCTCCTTCCTCCCCGCAGTCAGTGCTCGCTCCATAATCCCCTCCAGTCAGCGCTCACACAGGGTTAATGGCAGCGGTAACAGACCGTGTTATGCCGCGGGTAACGCACTCAATTACTGCTGCTATTAACCCTGTGTGACCAACTTTTTACTATTGATGCTGCCTATGCGGCATCAATAGTTAAAAGATCTAATGTTAAAAATAATTAAAAAAAATAAAAAATTGTTATATACTCACCCTCCGTCAGCCCCTCGGATCCAGAACCGGCCTGCGACGCTCCGGTGACAGCTCCATGCATTGTGGTCTCGCGAGATGATGACGTAGCTGTCTCGCGAGACCGCTACATCTTCATCTCGCGAGACCGCAATGCACTCTTGGGACTGGAGCGCCGAGGAGCGTCGGTAACCGCTTTGCCTGGATCCGGGGCCAACGGAAGGTGAGTATATAACTATTTTTTATTTTAATTCTGTTTTTTTTTTTTAACAGGGATATGATGCTCACATTGCTATATACTGCGTGGGCTGTGCAATATACTACATGGGCTGTGCAATATAATACGTGGGCTGTGCAATATACTACGTGGGCTGTGCAATATAATACGTGGGCTGTGCAATATAATACGTGGGCTGTGCAATATAATATGTGGGCTGTGCAATATACTACGTGGGCTGTGCTATATACTACGTGGGCTGTGCTATATACTACGTGGGCTGTGCAATATACTACGTGCGCTGTGCAATACACTACGTGGCCTGTGTTATACACTATGTGGCCTGTGTTATACACTACGTGGCCTGTGTTATACACTACGTGGCCTGTGTTATACACTACGTGGCCTGTGTTATACACTACGTGGCCTGTGTTATACACTATGTGGCCTGTGTTATACACTACGTGGGCTGTGTTATATACTGCGTGCGTGGGCTGTTATATACTACGTGAGCTGTTATATGCTACGTGGGCGGTTATAAACTACGTGGCTGTGTTATATGCTATGTGGGCTGTTATACACTCCGAGGGCTGCGCTATATACTACGTGGCTGTGCTATATACTTCGTGAGCTGTGCTATATACTACGTGGGCTGTGCTATATACTGCGTGGCTGTGCTATATACTACGTGCCTGTGCTATATACTACGTGGCTGTGCAATTTACTACGTGGGCTCTTATATACTACATGGCCGGCCGCGAACAATCAGCGACAGGAGCAGTCCGGCCGGCGATTTGAACCACGCTTCGTTAATTGGTCGCGGCCGGCCGAATCCAGTGTATTCAATGTATTATTCTAAAATCTTCATAAATAAACTACATACATATTTTAGAATACCCGATGCGTTAGAATTGGGCTACCATCTAGTTATATATATATATATATATATATATATATATATATATATATATACACACACACTAGATGGTGGCCCGATTCTAATGCATCGGGTATTCTAGAATATGTATGTATGAATATAGCAGCCACATAGTATATAGCACAGCCACGTCGTATATGGGAGCCACGTAGTATATAGCATCCAGGTAGTATATAGCACAGCCACGTAGTATATAGCACAGCTACATAGTATATAACACAGACCACGTAGTATATAGCACAGCCACGTAGTATATAGCACAGCCACGTAGTATATAGCACAGCCACGTAGTATATAGCACAGCCACGTAGTATATAGCACAGCCACGTAGTATATAGCACAGCCACGTAGTATATAGCACAGCCACGTAGTAGTTAACACAGCCACGTAGTGGTTGGAACCAAAGATCTCAAATTTGGACTCATCAGACCAAAGCACAGATTTCCAATGGTCTAAAGTCCATTCCTTGTTTTCTTTAGCCCAAACAAGTCTCTTCTGCTTGTTGCCTGTCCTTAACAGTGGTTTCCTAGCAGCTATTTTACCATGAAGGCCTGCTGCACAAAGTCCCCTCTTAACAGTTGTTGTAGAGATGTGTCTGCTGCTAGAACTCTGTGTGGCATTGACTTGTCTCTAATCTGAGCTGCTGTTAACCTGCGATTTCTGAGGCTGGTGACTCGGATAAACTTATCCTCAGAAGCAGAGGTGACTCTTGGTCTTCCTTTCCTGGGGCGGTCCTCATGTGAGACAGTTTCTTTGTAGCACTTGATGGTTTTTACCACTGCACTTGGGGACACTTTCAAAGTTTTCCCAATTTTTCGGACTGACTGACCTTCATTTCTTAAAGTAATGATGGCCACTCGTTTTTCTTTACTTAGCTGCTTTTTTCTTGCCATAATACAAATTCTAACAGTCTATTTAGTAGGACTATCAGCTGTGTATCCACCAGACTTCTGCTCAACACAACTGATGGTCCCAACCCCATTTATAAGGCAAGAAATCCCACTTATTAAACCTGACAGGGCACACCTGTGAAGTGAAAACCATTCCCGGTGACTACCTCTTGAAGCTCATCGAGAGAATGCCAAGAGTATGCAAAGCAGTCATCAAAGCAAAAGGTGGCTACTTTGAAGAACCTAGAATATAAGACATATTTTCAGTTGTTTCACACTTTTTTGTTAAAGGGAACCTGTCACCCCCAAAATCGATGATGAGGTAAGCTCACCATCATCAGGGGCTTATATACAGCATTCTGTAATGCTGTAGATAAGCCCCCGATGTATCCTGAAAGAGGAGAAAAAGACAATAGATTATACTCACCCAGGGGCGGTCCCGCTCCGATGGGCGTCGCGGTCCGGTCCGGGGCCTCCCATCTTCATTCCATGACGTCCTCTACTGGTCTTTACGCCGCGGCTCTGGCGCAGGCGTACTTTGCCTGCCCTGTTGAGGGCAGAGCAAAGTACTGCAGTGCGCAGGCGCCGGAAAGGTCAGCGAGGCCCGACGCCTGCGCACTGCAGCACTTTGTTCTTCCCTCAACAGGGCAGACAAAGTATGCCTGCGCCGGAGCGTGAAGAAGAGGTCGTCATGGAATGAAGATAGGAGGTGCCAAAGCGGACCTGAGACGCCCGTCGGACCGGACAGCAGCAGGACCGCCCCTGGGTGAGTATATTCTAACCTCTTTTTCTCATCTTTAAGGATACATCGGGGGCTTATCTACAGCATTACAGAATGCTGTAGATAAGCCACTGATGAAGGTGGGCTTATCTCATCGATTTTGGGGGTGACAGGTTCCCTTTAAGTATATAATTCCACATGTGTTAATTCATAGTTTTGATGCCTTCAGTGTGAATTTACAATTTTCATAGTCATGAAAATAAAGAAAAATCTTTAAATGAGAAGGTGTGTCCAAACTTTTGATCTGTGATATATATATATATATATATATATATATATACATACACACACACACACACACACACACACACACACACACACAAATATTTTATTACTTTACAACTAGCATAGGTTTTAGTTCTCTGAAATCACTGCAAGAGCTTTTGTCAAGTTCTCTGCTCCTTTCTTTTTGTATTGGAAATTTGCAGGACTAATGTGTGCTGATGCTGTAAGGCTTATGGTACATAGAAAACCATCAGTGATGTTCGAGGCACAGAAGCAGA